>NC_136072.1:383128998-383728998 GCF_964261635.1 Lissotriton helveticus | reverse complement strand
CCCCGACTTTTGGAATCCAGACAGGTCTTGCTGGGACAGGTGGTGGTTCTTCAGTGGTTGTTGGCTGCTGTTTCAACTTTATGTTGCTCAGGTCTTTTCTTGTTTCGTTTAAGTCCTGCAAAATAGCCAAACGGTCTTTGATATCAAAGCCTTTTTCTTTTACCACTGAAGTCTGACTGTCAAGATCTAAGACTAACATCCTAGTTCCAAACAACAATTCGTACGGACTGAATCCCCTCAGAGAATTTCTTGGCAAGTTGTTTAGACTACGTTGGACACTTATTAGATGTTTGACCCACCCAGCTCCCGAACCTAATACCTTTGCTGTTATAGATTGCTTTATGCCTTGGTTTTTTCTTTACACCATCCCGTATCCCTCAGGAATTAAGTGAGAAGAATCCCGCTTCGCTATGCTCATTTGGCCGTGCTTTCCTTATAAGCTCTAGGGCTAAAGGGAAAACATTGGTCAAACGTAGCATGCTCCTAGCGTATATGCCATTTAGACTCGCAAATCTTTGTATAACAGTCCCGACGTCAGCGGAGTGCTGTAGTCTACATTTATAAGTGGAAACTAGTCTTTATTTGTTAATGGGACGCATTATTTACACTTGTTTCACTGATTATTGTTTAGCCCTTATTGCGTGAAACGCCATGGTATTACCCCGTTCCTCTCGCCGCTGCGATCTCTGTTGCAGCCCGGGCATTTTTTTACAAAGATGTGATGATGCAGGCTCATGCCTGGCCACCAGTACACTGATTGTAGTTCTTCCAGAGAATCTTTTAGTTTGAGGTGTCTGAGACCCTCGCCCATATGTGCGTCTGCTATTAACAAAGTTCTCCTGTCCTTGTTTGGAATTACTCTATCCCCCACTCCAGGGATTCGAGCAAAAGGAACGGAGTTCGCATCGATTATGTATGTATATTTGAGTGGGTAACTGATCGGTAACACTGAGAAGTCGCCTTTTGATGACGTTTTCACCGCCAGCATTGTTTCACCGTCAATGTATTTTACTGCACGCTTTTTTCTAGCTACAGAAGCCGATTCAGTTGCTACCGCTGTGGCTTTCTCAGCCAATGAATTCCCTGCAACGTGAACGCCATCACGCTGATGACTCAGTGAGTGTATCACGTGAGTCTTTGGTAGTTCTTTTTTTAACAGAACTATTTGTTCCCAAAGCAGTTTTTGTTTTATTGTTGCACCTGTGTCATCTTTGTAACCGTTTTGAATCCATTTCTGTAAATCGCTGTTATATGATTTGACGCAGTAATACGAATCGGACACTATGAGTGTCGGGAATTCGCGATCTGCATTATCTAGCGCCATTTTCAATGCTATTATTTCAGTCTGTTGTTCTGAATTAGTTTCTACTCAGTGTGTTTTTGTTAATAGAGGTCTTATTATACCTCCGCGCCACACTTCTTTTGTAATCTCACATGTGGGGTTGTATGCCTGTTCTCCCCAAACGGATGGTTGAGCATGTCCGTCTGTATAGATTACACAAGCGTACTGTCGTAATGGCCGAATGTCGATTGGCAGAGGGAATATTCTTTCATATTCTAGATATTTTAGTTCCTCTAGTTCTGGGTCAAAGTAGTATTTTACTTTGTCCATTGTAATGGAATTCACCCATTGTATCCATTCCAGATTCAATGCTGTTGTTGGTAAATTACACGGGGTTGTTAATGCCTCAAAGGCTGATTCTGCTGTTCTGACTGTGATGTGTCTACCGTCAGCTTTATCTTTTTCTCTAGCTATTGCGGTTTGAACTGCATGAACAATGTTTTCTTTAATGCTGAATTTCTTTTCAGCTTCTGTGTACAAGTGTGATTTGAATGCAATTGGTACCTTTTCTCCCTCGTTAGAGGTCAGGTATGTGAATCCGCATCTTCCTGGGATGACTCAAATCACAAGGTTGCGTGTGTTATCACGTGTTTCTAATTTTGTTTTAATTAACATATCTGTTTGTAAGGATCTCAGAATTTCTGTGTGTTTTTGAATCCAATTGGTTTTTTTAAAATCTGGTTTTATTAGATCATAAAGGGGTTTGACCCTTTCTGCGTAATTTGCAATGTATGTTCTTCCGAAATTTAGGAAGCCTAGAATTGACTGTAGGTTTTTTAGTGTTCTAGGTGCTTGGAGTACGGCACATTTCTCTAGGAAATTGTCAGCCAGGCTTTTGCCTTCACTTGATAATTCATATCCTAAGAACAGGACTGTTAGATGGGCAATTCTAGATTTTTTAAAGTTGAATTTGTAACCCTCTGCTGCGAACACAAGTATTATGGTGTTCACTCTCTTCAAGTGAGTATCCAAGTCATCATCTGTTAGGTATATGTCATCGACATAAGATAATGCTTCGTCATCATATGTTTGTAGTAACTCTGTTACTCTCGCTGAGAATAATCCTGGGCTGTTCTTGTACCCCTGGGGTAACCGACAGAATTCTTTTTGAGCGCCATTTATTGAGAACGCTGATAAGTATCTGCTCTCTGGTGCTATATTTTGACTAAAGAATCCATTAGAGATGTCTAATGTTGTTTTATATTTTTTGCGCACTATGTTATTCATTAGTGCAGCACTATGCGAGTTTTGTACTGCAAAAGTTTTGCAACACGAGTTAAGGTGTTTGTAATCCAAAACTAGACGATATGAATTGTCTGGTTTGGAGACAGGAAACAAAGGGTTGTTCATTTGTGAGGTGCAAGTTTCAATCACCCCCTGGTATTCTAGTTGATCTAGAATTTCTTTTACCTGTTTTTTAGCTTCTTGCTTGATTGGATACTGCCTTTGCGCAGTAGGTTGTGATTTTAACTGGATTTTGTGAGGAGGAGACTCCTCATCCCATCCTACATGATTTTTATATAAAGCAGGAGCTTGAGCTACTGCCCACTTTCTTGCAAGTGTATATTTTTTATGAATTGGAATATGATTTGAGAAGGCAGGCATAATTATTTCTTCGCCATGTGGGCACTCCCTGACGAACTCTGGTGGCCAATCTTTTTCAGCTAGAAGGATGTCATAGCCCTTGGAGAGATTATCCCAAAAAAGGCCCCTTATTTTTCTAGTCTTATCCCCTTCTATACGTAAAGTTATTTCATATATTTTGTGAGGTTTGCTAACTCTGGTGTCTGCAGTTTCCACCTGAATGTATTCATTCGTGTCCACTGTCTCCAGATGATTCATAAGGACTTTGCGTGCTATGCTCACTTCTGCTGCGCTGTCTAGCATTGTCTGAGCCCACTCTCCGTTTTTCAGCTGTGTCCTCAGTATTCTCGGCATTGTTGAATACTTTAATACTGGCTACCTTCTTTTTTGGAAACTGTAATTTTTTATTTGGATGAGCAGGTTCCTTGTCTTTGGACTTGACGTGCCCTTCCCTGGGTTTCGATCGTCCTCTTCTTTCCGATTTCTGCGAGGAAGTCTGAAAAGATTGAGAGGGACGTGTATCAAAGTCTTGATATCTATCAGGTTTCTTTATGTTATCCCTATTTCTAAGGTTGTATTTTTTCACAGAGGGCTCCCTTTGGGGAGACTTGGGTCCTTGGTCCGGAGATCTTTCTCTCCGCCGAGGAGACCTTCCTCTGGACTGGAATCTCTTTTCTTTTGGATTGGATTATTTGTTTCCATCCCAGTTCTTCTTTTGACTGTTTAGATTATTTTTAATAAATATTTTTTCAGGACTTTCAATTAGTTGGGGCTTTACTGGTATTCCACCCAAACTATCTCTACCTAGTTCTTCATAGGATTTTTCTATAATTCTGGCAATTTCAGCTGGTTGGTCTGCTATATCTGTCTCTTTTAACCTCTGGCGGATCGCCACATTCGCTGCTTCTCCTTTTATGTTGGCTAGTAATATTGCCGAGACCTGCTTGAAGTCTTTTAGTAATTTCATACCGAGAGTTAAAGCGGGTTCTGGACCGTATTCGTCTTGAATTTGTTTTAGCACATCTGGTATTACCGACATGGATGGTACACCATGTGTTTTTGTGTAAATGGAAGCAAAGACTGTACCCCAAGTGTCACAGTCCTCCACGTGTGGTGCGATTCCCATTGGAAGACAGATAGTCAGAATCCTGTGTTTATCCACAGGGGTGGTGTCTGGAAACACCGCCTCTATTTGGGTGATTTTTTGTGCTAACCAGAATGGTATTTGTTCCCGTTTAGCTGGTACTTTACCTAGGCAGGACTGTATGTTCTGTGGTGTAATTTTATTTGTGTTCCCCTGATGAGGGGTCAGCTGTGGGATTTTAACTACAGGTTGGATGGTTGAAGTCCGCATTACATATTGGACTAGTTGTCTATATATTTTAATTAATTGTTTTAGTTGTACTAAAACATCTGCTGCAGACATTCTTTCGATGTCTGGATGTGGTGTGTATCCGGCTAGGACCGGCCACGTTGCTCCTGGTCTACCTAGTGGACCGAGCCTGGTGATGTGATTATTATGTTTTAGGGCGCCATTAAACAAGAGCAGGTGCTCTTGAAATTTTAGTGGTACCTCCACTTCCTCGAAAGGAGTGTAGGTATCCGGAGGTTCCTCTATTTTATAACAGTGGAACTCCTTTGTTACAGCATTTGCTGCTGGAAAGTTTATCCATGAATAGAATACCTCTGTCTGCCGATATTCGTGTGCCTCAGTTACGAATATGACTGTACCACCTCTTGGTGTCAGTCCATTTTCTATTAGTTTTAACGTTATAGATCTTCTTATGTTGACCGGGATGAGTATTATATCCGGGTCTGCTTCTTGCATAGTATTATCAGCTTCTATTACTTCAGCTGCTACTCTAGCTCTCTCTCTTTCATCATCACTTTCTGGCATTTTACTGTCAGGAAGGTTATTCTGTTTGTTTGCAGATCAGGTTTCTTGTGGAAACAAAGATGAGATGCACAATATTTTGGAACAGTGTATCCTTCAACGTTGATTGAACCAAGAACCATACATAGGAGTTCCCTCCTGCGAGGTTTGGCGGATTTTACCTCTCACCCACTCCAGACGTCTTTGGAGTATTATGGGAAAAAAGGGGTCTGAGTGAAAAAGCACGACTGAGTTACTCTAAAGTCTTGCGTTAGTTTTATCGCCTATCCAAACACGTTGGGCGCCATGTAGTGTAGTTCCTATTATCCCAATAGGCTCTGCGCATTGGAATAATACCTCCAATAGTATAGACCTAGACCAGACGTTAACTAGGTCTTCTACTGTCGATATTAGACTTAAAGTTTTGGGTTTGCCAGCTAGCTCAGAGTTCACTAGAAACTTTCTCGAATAGACAAGGAGGAGTTGAACCTTCCTGGATAGACAAGAAGGGATTTAGTTTCTGACAACCATAGAACATGACAACTTTGCTCTCCCCTAATCAAGAGTGTATCTCTAGAGTCGTGTGAAAACAAAAGACAACTTATTTTACTCAGTCAGTACGTGCATTCTTAGTTTCACCAGATTGTAGAGAAAAGGAAGAGACGGGCGTGTTCAATAAAAGATGTTATTTATTGATCAGTCTCTTTTCTCGTACAAGAGAAATGAATCGATATTATTGCAATACTTATGGTTAAGTAAAGTGCATACAATAAAAGCAGAAGTATAAAATAATACTGTAAAAACATTTATATGGTTTCTAAGCCATATGGTGGTTTAAAATGGATAAAATAGATACATACATATAAACATTCGACTAATCGTACTCAACTGGTGCTTCTAACTACGCCTACCCCAGTGTACCTGACCTAAGCCTAATACGTGGGCGGGGATAGAAAGTAGTAGTTCAAGTTAACTTTGTTTTGCCAAGTGACTGATTCAAGAATTCTCTGCAAGGGGTTATTCAGTTCCGTACCTTGAATCTAGGATGATTGAGGGATGGTATCTCTCATCTTTGGTCTCGATATTCCAGGCTGCCTGCAAGGGCTGCTCGGAAGCGCCGGAGCTGGATTTCTCGGCAGGAGAAAGGCAGCGTCTCGTTCTCAGCGCGTCAGGAAGGCGGGGCAGCGTCAGTGGACTTCGCTCTCTGCTGGGCTTCGGCAAGTCTCGCTGCTCCGATCTCGTCACCACCGCGTGTGTTTGCTTAAGGCAATATCGGTAATATTTATACCTGTAAGGTGCCGAGATTGACGTAAGGATGGACATAGATACGTCAATAAGGATGTCATACGAGCTGGTCGTTAGCACATTCTTTTACTGAAGTTCTCGGTGAAATCAAAACAATGGCCGCAGGGTTTTTCCCAGGTTGTCATAGGTTTGATTTGTTTTGAGAACTCCGTATGCCTTATCAGGGGCTGGAGGAATATTGCTTGCCTAATTAGATGGCAAGCGTTATGACCTAATCAGATAACGCGCTCCTGTGCCGTGGTCTGGCGTAATCAGATAACGGTTTCTGCATCACAGGATGGCTGCTAGTTAATTTGTTAACCAGAATAGGGTCAGGAATAGGGGGATCGATACAGAACCTATAGGAATACATCACAGGAGGAGGAGACAGAGCGTCGGCCTACTGCACCCAGCCCTCACTGTTTACCTCCCATCAGCTGTGTGTCTATGGTGCTGAGGTCCGTGAGAAAGGGTGTGGTCCAGCAAGTCCTTAAAATGAAACTGATATGAATGAGGCCAGAGATTACATTATTATCTACGGCAACATCGCTTGCCTGCACCTGTGCAGCCAGGCTGCTGCACCCCAGCCCCTTACCTCACACTGTGCTTAATTGCAGCTCCTGCGCACCGAGGCTTCACTGCTCACCTGCCACCACTGGTGTGTCCAACGACGTGCCAGTGCAAGCTACGACTCCGGGGTGCCTCTCTCAGAGTGGCACAGCAGGTCTCCGGTCAGGGATGGTGTCTTGATACCACGATGGAAGGCATCAGAATGCCCAGGGCATCGTCACGGGGTGAGCACCCACTCCTCCCATTTTGGCGCAAGCAACTCAGTGTCTGAAAAGGGAGAATTAATATAATGCTGGAACTGTCTTGAGGTAAATGAAGGTTTATTTCAAGCTTAATAGAGAACACCAGTTGAGTGCAGCCTTCATTCTTGAAGTACGATCTACCAACTGTTAGTGGTAATTGTGGTTCAAAGAGGAGTTGGAGAGCACGAGAATAGACAAGGTTAAATAATAAAATGTTATGACAACGTTTACATACAAAGGAACAGAGCACATGCTAGAGGCATAATGTGCATGTGTAATGCAGTGGCGCAAGCCTGTGTGCATGTACACTTAGTAATTAGCCCACTACAGTGTTGCAAAAGCCAACGCAACGTGTCTGTAGGGCAGCGGTGCCCGCTAGCTCAGGCCTACTGTACTACCAGTCCTAAAAATGAGACAGAGATGTGACTGAATGAGGTCAGAGATCACATCGTTACGCACGGCAACATCTCTTGTTCGCACCTGAGCACCCAGGCTGATGCACCCCACCCCTCCTGCAGCACCGCGCTCAATTGCAGCCCCTGTACACCCAGGCCCCACTGCTCACCTGCTGTCATTGTTGTGTGTCCAAACACTACGTCCAGCAGTGTTCATAATTCAGATGGAGTATTGATTGCCAGGATGGTGTACACCTCATGGATTCCTTTTTTATTGTGCATTGTGATATGCGAGGTGGATGCGGCCATATCACCTGAGGCAGTGTGGAAGAACTGGGACATGTGGCGTCGTCGTTATCCTATGTATACGTACGCAAAGTGGGCTGGGCTTGCTTACGCCAGGCCAGCGTAGTGGTGTGAATAATTATTCCGGGGACCTGGGCGTTGTTCAGTTCCAGCCTGGCCAGGAAGTGTACTTATGTGTGAGTCCCTGTTGCAGTTTTGACGTTGCACAATCAACAATTTACATTAATCTAGCATGTACCGGGAGGGCGGCAACTATCGCTAATGAGATGCTGTTCGAAAACATTGAATGGACAACATCACATGCCCTTGTCAAGCTTGTGGATATGCGCAGACATGCATGTCAATGGTGTGCGGTATTATTGAAAGTGTTGCTATCACGAACCGCACTCATGTGAATGTGCTCGAATGGAGGATCAGCAGTGAGGCTACGTCATACATAGTGATAACTCTCATTACAGTACATTTTTAGGAAAATAGATGAAGAAAAAGTACACAAAGGGACAATTTGTACTGTTTATTTGTTTAACTTCCTTCAGTTATCACTATATATATAAGATATATATATATATATATTTCCAAAAATATTAATCACATGTATTGTCATTTATCCCAGTTAAGCCTTGTAGAAAATGTTGACATTTTTACATGTACATGTATCTTTCCTAAAGTTCCCTTCACTTTTTCACAATGACTTTTGACACACATTTGCATTTGGGACACTTGGGTTAGTTTCCTGGAAACGCCGTCCTTGCTTAAACGAATATATTTGCACGAACACTATCATATTGCCTTGGCATTGTGTACAAGGTCTACAGGTACGTTGTTTAAATGTGTTTGTTACTTAGGTCCATTTGACAACTCAAATATCTGTAGAAATACAAACAATGGCAGCCTGATCACAATTTCGGCCCAAGGCGAAGATGCCTTTTTCAATACATAAACATCTGTTTCTGAGTATAGTCAGAGAAGGCACTTCTGCTGACTTCGAGAGGTCCCTACATGCTGAAAGCTTTTACTCAGCAGTCAACTGACAGCTCCGTGAGGGGTGTCCAATTCTTGACCAAGACAGGGTCTTACACTCTTACCCACCAGCTAATCGGGTTGGATCATCCAGTAGGGCAGAACATACACAAACACCCTTGACAGGTAGGCTGGGGTCTGCATAGTAGGAGTATGCCAGATTGTTATATGATTTCAAATGCTTGCATATATTTGTTGTTTCAGCACAATGGTGGAACTTTTTGTTCTTCTCGCTGTCCTTAGGCTCATTATAACTTTTATCTGCTTCTGTCTATTGATCATTGCAGCACATATTTTCTACACAAGAATCACTTTGGCCCAATTAACATTGAAAAACGTCCCTTTGTGTATTCGTGAATATTTCTCTGAGCAAACCCGAGCACGAGTGTATGAGTGAAATGTTCTAGGTCTGTCACCACGTTTCTAAAGGAGTTGGCATGCCCAGTGGTTGTCAGAACTGTTCGCTCCCTGTATAGGTGTGGGGGCTTATAACTGTGAGCTAGCTGGCCTAAGGGGCAACATACTCTATGGGGGTGAACGGAATCAGACTGGCATCATTCTAAAGTTTATGTCATCCACAAACTCACAGTTCCAACTGATTAGTGGAAACTACACAACAGTATCTGGGTGTTCCTCTATTTGAGTTACACATGGCTGTCAATCAATCAAAAAATGAATACATAGGAGAATTTTGAATGTGTGTGATTAATATGACACACAATTAGTTTGTAGTATTGTGTTCTGCAATCTGATAATCAGGCTTACTTGAATATATTTGCATTAATTTGAACACTGACTGCTTAGTTTTACATTAACTTGTTAGTGATTTCTAAAAGTTTCTTGAAAGTTGACAACTATGTGTCCTGTTTACTGCTATTTTTAAAAAGTACCCTATTTTGTAGAAATGAAAATAATTGAAAGGGCATCATGCTACCTTCTGTGAATTGTTTTTGCTAACAGTTTCTAACAACAATGAGATTATATTAAATTTGAGCACAGAGAACTGGGACACACTGTACAGAATCTTATCTCTAATATCAATTGAAGGCTAACATGACAGGAGGCATTTATCCTTCGCTCACTAACTTATTAATGCAGCTCGCCATTGAGACACGAATAGCAGACCTTGCAACAGCATTGAACATTAGATATATTGTTCAAACAAACATAGGGGTGTGCTCCATTTCTAAATCTTCAAATAGGTTTTATTTTCTGGAGAGCCAGAATTTGATTACCTCCTAGAAAAAGTGGAATTATGGTAGGATTGTTATAGAGTTATCACCACAACCATTTTAGAGTGGCACCTCTGATTTATGTTTTTGCTTAACATTTCAGAAGCCTTATTATTTTTCTTTTTGTGGTACAATTCATATTGATGCACACTAGATTATAAGATATATTTCAGATGTATCCCTCATGTTCTAGTGCTCTTGAGTATGTAGTTGTTTATTGAAAGACTAGGATTCCTTTGTAATATCTCTTGAGATTGATTGTTGCCTAAAACTCGTCCCTCTCAAATATTGCTGATTAGGTGGAAAGGTTGCAGTACAGATAGTTTTCTGATTTGGGTTGGTACATTGACTAGGTGCTAGGGGTCACAGAGTCAGATTGAAATACCACTAACCTGAAAGTAGTGACCAGAGGTGGCGATGCGCAAAGCCAAATCAACTATTACCTCCTCGTAAGTCTTCCGTGCCACATGAATAACTAAGTGAGCTTCAGCTCCACACAAGAACCCTCCAAAGCAAAAGTTAGCCTCCCATGCCTCCTACCCCTTCCCAATATGGCTGACCCAAGTCACCCTTGACCTCTATACGAGGCGGGCCGGCCCAACCCTTCAGCCTGTTTTTTTGGTTCTGCGCTGCAGATTCTCCAGAGCGTGTTTCAGGTAAGTGGTTGCTGCTGTAGCAGGAACATGGGTCCTTGGTTGGTGGTCCTGCTCTAGCGGACCCGTGGGATCTGGAACCCTTCCCCCCTTCCTTCCCCCAGTATCCTGTCAGGGCCCGTTAGGCTCTGTCCTAGTCAGCCATGGGTCAACAGGTCGGCGGCCAGGGTGGCCTGGGGCTCTGCTTCGGCGGGTCTTTCAGTCCTCCCGTCTGTGTAGGCACTTTGGTTTTGGGACTTTGTTTGTGCCTGTGTCTCCCGGTGGTTGTTCTCTTTGTCTGGGGTTTTGTTTCCAGACTCAGTAATTTTGGGAGCAGGACAGCTTTCCTCCGAGGCCCGGCTTTCTTCGCTGGGAAGGGGTGTCCCTGCATGGGAGGTGCCCATTGTTGTACTTGGCCTGGTTCGGCCGGGTACTTTCTCTGCTGTTTGGCTTAGGGGGCCCAGTGCACCATTCTCCAGTCCCCGACTGTGCCCCTGTGGTGTTCCTCTGGTGTCACCGTACTAGGTACATGATGGTATCTCCAGGGAGTTACCGTTCCAGTCGGTGTTATATGGCCTTCACATTGCTGCGGTGTGTTTGTTTGCTACGTGGGCTTGATGCTCGTTAGCTAGACGGCTGGCTGACTGTTTCGGGGGCATGGACTTCTATGTGCTCCCTCGGGCTTCTCTGTTCTACCTGCTTTTTGCTGGCCGCTGTCGCCGGGCCTCTCCTGAGGGTCTTCCTAGGGAGCTGGGTGCTCCAGTCGGCAGCACTGTGGTCGGTCCTCCGAGGGGCGGGTCCGGCCTCGTCCGACTTCCTGCTATGCTCTTTTCTCTCAGAGGCTGGGTTTTCTGTGAGAATGCTGTTTTACAGTGTAGACATGCTTTCGGCTCTGTTCCTTGGGTGGCCGGCTGGTAAGGCTCTGTATGCTGAGGGCCAGGTAGGTGCGCTTTTAGCCGGGGCATCTCGCTTCTGCCATCACCTCTGACAGGCTCGTTCCCGTACGTAGCCGCAATTCTTCCGGTCTGTGTTGGTGGTGTCCCTCCTCTTCCCCTTCTTCTGGATCACGGGTTGGGCAGGCGACTCCCTTACCGCTCTTTTCTGCTGGTGCATTCTGTGCGCATAGTTTGGGTCCCCGGAGCTGGCTTTGTTGCTTCTCGTCCAGACTCTTGACTTTGCACTTTGCCTCTGTTCCCTTTCCCGACGCGGGGTCTGGGCTTGTTTTGCCTGGACGGAGTGCTTGTTCTGTTGATTGTGCTTGCCTGGGTTCTTTTCCCTTAGTTACCCCTGCCGTGGGTTTTGGTTGTCCAGGGGTGCTGGCTTTCACGGTTCTTCCTTCTCTGTTGCAGAACCATCCACTTCCTTTGGGGATTATGTGTCATCTGCTTCTCTGGCCCTGACTCTGGTGTGCTTGTGCCTGCTGTCTTGGGGTTGTTCCCTGGTGGTGTTGGGTTTGATTCGGGATCATTTCTCCATGCCCTTCTTTCCTTCTCTCCATTGCTGTGTTTCTACATGTGGCCTTGCCTTCATGTTCACTCCTGTTCCTGTCTGCTCTCAGTTGTTCTGCTGGGTCGGGCCAGGTTAGTGGCCACCTGGGTGTTCGCTTTGGCGGCTCGCTTGCTCCTTGTGGTCCGTTCCCAGGCCTGTATGCTTGGCCCCTGAGCGGGGCATTCCAGTTCCTTCGTGCTGGGTTCCCCTTGCTGCCGGGTGATTGCTGCTTCCTTGTACACGGTTGCCCTGTGTTGAGTCTTTTCTTGCTTTTCTGTTGGCTTGGCCTTGGCCGTCGGTCCGTTCTGTTTTCTGGATCCTTCGACAGCCTCGCGGGTTTTACGCTTGTGGCCGCTTTGGTCCATGGGTGGCTGGGTTGCTTCGGGTCTTGCGTTAGTGTATGCTTCCTTCCAGGGGATCTTTTTGCCCGCTGGGGTCCATGGCCTGCATTGTTTTCCCCGTGTTGATGGGGTTTTGTTGGCCTTACTTCTGCGGTTCGTTGGGGTGTTTGTTGCCTTTCTGCACTCCCCTCCATTCTTGCGGTTCCTGCCGGTCCGCTTTGGTGGTGTCTGGTTCCTCGGCTTCTGCCCTTGGTATCCTCGGTTGTCCCCCGGGACTGGTAGGGTTTGTTTCCTTATTTCCCTCCAGTCGTGAGATTTGCGATGGTTTCTGGTTTCGTGGTGCTGGTGGTCCGACGTGCTGTGCAGCTGTGTTTGGGTCCGACTGCATCTTTGATGGCTGTGGCATCTTGTTGTCTCTGTGAGGGTGTTGCCCTCTTTTCCTCGGTTCCGGAGTCTGGGGCATTGGCTTCCCTCTCCCTTTTGGCTGTCCATCGGGCAGTCTGGGTGTGTTTGGGCCTGTCTGCCCATTCCTGTTATTGTTCCTTTTTGGCTGAAGCGGTCTGGGTCCGTGCCTTCCCTTTCCTCATTCGGTCTTGGGTTTGGATGAAGTATTAGCAGGCCTGAGGGTCTCAAGGGTCCGGGTTTTTTTCCCGGCCCTCCTGGTGTCTCTCTGTCCTGGGCTGGTTCTTCCTGCTCGTGGTTGCCTTTTTCTCTTGGGTGGTTCATCCACTCTTTTGTGGTTGGTGGGCTTGCCCTGCTTCTTGGCATCCCCTTCTGGTCCTTAGTTTCTTGTGAGTTTCTGTGAAGCTGCTTGGCTTTGGTATGTGCTCACTTCATTATTCATGTGGCGAGGAAGACCGGTAATTTTCATTACTCCGAGTATAGTCTTCCTCGTCACATGAGTTCCCTTCCCTCCTTCCCTGTCTGGCTATCGGCTTAGTGTTTATGCTTGGTAGTTCAGGCAGAAGGGTTGGGCCGGCCCTCTTCTTATGGAGATCAAGGGTGGCGTGGGTCGGCCATATGGGGAAGGGATGGGAGGCATGGGAGGCTAAATTTTGCTTTGGAGGGTTCTGGTGTGGAGCTGAAGCTCACTTCATTATTCATGTGACGAGGAAGACTATACTCAGAGTAATGAAGATTATTGTTAAGTAACCGGGGCATTCCTCCCTATGGTATCTCCTGAGAGCAAGCAGTACACAGTTCGGAAAAAAAGCACCACACAGGGGAAAGGGAGAATGGGATAAAATAACAAAAGAAGAGACTGTTTGAAAATTACATCTAGGCCTTGTCCGTAGAGAAAGCAATGAGGAATCTGTTCCTATCCTCTGTGTGAAGTCAGCTGTGTATGCATGTCCTGCAGTAAGACAAAAATAAAGCCAACATTTACTCAGAGTCACTTAAATACCTCTATCCCAGAATCTCCAGAATGTGCTCTATAATCAGGAATGCACTTACGCACATCACACTCCCCATTCATCCAGGGAATGCATGAATAATGTCCAAATCCTTAATACTTCAAGACAAGGATTTACTCATAAAAAAAACTTTAAAAAAAGGAATCTCAAATATGGAAGAAGAAATAACGAACTGAGCAAAGGAGTTAAGTCAAAGGCTTAACTGACAATATAGTCTTGGAAGTCTTGTCAAGTAATCAATAAAGGAAAACAAAACAGAATCCAAAAAGCAGACACTACTAGGTACTTAGCTGTCCGTTGAATCACATTGCAGCTGGGCTTTGTCTCGCCCTGATTGAGACACAGCGCGGAAAATGAAAGAAACTCCAGAGTGCTGCTTCTGGGTAACCACAGAGATAGAACCCAGTCCAAGATGCCCCATACCCGAATTTGGGCTCAAATACCTGCCCCGAAGACAGGAATAGAGAAGATGGGGGTGCGGCCAGGGTACTCCACTGAGACGGTAGGAGCTGCCCAAACTTGGATGCCGCCAGCACACCCTTTCACGACTGGAGGCGATATAGCAGAAGAAGCAGGAATGCTTCCACAGGCACACCCTTCCGCGGCTGATTATGCCATAGTGAAAGGAGGAGGAATGCTCGCTCTTCTATGAGTGTTACGAAAGCCGGCAAGGGAAAACCAAAGAAGGAAACAGAAAACGTACAGAGAATCCAACTCCGACTCGGATTGTCAAGCACTGGATGATCCGAGGGGGGGGCTATGTAAGGACTGGTTGTCAATTGGGCAGCAATGTTGAAGGTTGCTATTGGGGTGTTCTGGGAATATAAGTCCCTTCCCAGAATTGAAGGGTTAATTCATGTCACACTTGGTTCCCAGTCATGCGATGGTATACTGTTTGTATTTATATGGTTTTCCTTTGTGTGCCTACTCTGTTCTGTTCCCCCTTCCTGATGTGTTTGTACAGAGTCATGACACTGGGTGTCCATAGTTCTGGAAAACCAAACACTGTTTTTGTAGATAAATCTAGAAGATGTATCAGATGTTGGCCATACAATTGGCGATACATCTGTGCAAAGAAAAGCTAAATTGGATGGTCAGCTTTGAGTTTTAATCTGTATTGGAGCATACTGATAAGATATCTCTGCATGTACTGGTCTTGATGGGCATCAGCATGTGATGGCTGTGACTAGGAATAAACTGTTTCCAGACATAGATTTGTTGAATCAAATACACAAAAGATGATGAGAAGAAAGCATGCAATAAGTCTAACCCTTGTCAAGTGCTTGGGTAACATTTCAACACATCGTTGTTTTGCCCACCATGCCACCTCAGTTTAGACTCAGCCATTTGCAAATCAGTCTTAGTCCTGCTCCAATAAGAAAAGTCCCAGCATGACTGCCAAGTCAGGTCCTCTCTAAACCGCAACACAAGCAACCCAAGACCAGTTTCAGACAGACTGGGTCTCATCAGTGAGGTACAGCTTGCTTCAAGTCCGAAGTGAACAAGGGACATACACATATGGGTATACTCTTGGCCAATTAGGGTGTTACATAAAACACACAAAAGATGATTGGAAGAATGTTTGCAATAAGTCTAACCACTGGTAATGATTTGTGGTAGCATTACAGCGTGTCGCTCTATGGCCACCATGCCACCTCAGATTAGACACACCCAAATGCAAATCAGAAGAAATGCGACCTTGAGTATTTTTTGTGTTAACTTTGTTTTATTGAGTTTTAGACAATAAAGAAAACACATTACAAGCTTCTTGTAATTCTGTATAGGTATGGGGGCCCACCACCCGCCGCTTGAGTATTTTAAGCCTGCCAGGACAAAATATAGGTGTTGTAGTCTTCACTACATGTGCAATTATATGATATTACCAATTCAGAATTTTAGCTGGTGGTTGCCAGTGAGGCCCAACAGCACTCATTTTCTGGACACTTGTACTCACTTTTTCTGAATTGGACATTTCTCGGGAGCATGAGAGGGAAAAACACACTAGGGAAAGAAGGCGAAAATTGGAAAACTAACACAAAGGGATAAAGCAAAAAACGCAGGAGTGAAATTACGTACAGAGAATGTTTGGTATTCGATTAAAGAGGAGTGAGATGGATTGCAGACTACATAGCTGTTGTATTCAGAGTGCCGACATGTAATATGCCAGCTATAGCTTCTGAGTGAGCTCTGTGCACCGGCACTCATTCTTTTCCGATGTAAGCACTGGTTATTACCCTATATAAGTATAATGTGGTAAATCGCTAGTAATCATGCTCTGGTCTTTTGAGTCAAACATCAAACGAGAAATCATAGGAGAACTGTAAAAACAATATTGACCTTATTCCTTGGAGTGTACCAATAAGGGATGGTATTACACCCTGGCACAAATGCCATTTGCCCTCAGTACAGAGTTGGTTTTCCACCCAAAAATTAACTCTCACTGTTTATTTGGGAATAGCATCTGAAAAGGTTTTTGAGATTGGTTGGATACAGTACTACTGCTACAGGACAGTTGTGGATGTGCAATTTCCTATAGGTGGCACTGGGAAGAAACCGTATGTGCAATATGAGAGGTATTTGAGCTCATTTGGCGCAAAGTGCAAAACAAAAAGAAATCAAAAACAATCGGCAGACTATTTTTATATTTGCTTCCATCTAGGACCCAGTCTATGTAATCATAGAGTAACTATAACATAACAGATACCACATTTGTAGAGCGCATTTTCACCTCAGAGGACATCTCTTGGAACTATGGTCAGTTTATAGATTTTTTTTTACCCAACTTATTGGTGTTCGTTTTATAGGGCTCGAAAAGATAAATGGTTTACCGGCCCATTTGGGTCTTAAACGAGTGACCATAAGATAAAACACAGATTTCTGGCATTGGTGCAATACACAGCTCCCGCAACCTGCCTGTCTGGTGAGGAAATCTTGTGGAACACTGATATGTTGTTTCATTGCTTTCTTACGAATCTTTATTTTAAAAAAGAATGGCAGATCTTTTGTAGCACCTTCATATAAAACGAGGTCAGTGGGGAAAGCAATCCATTGCCTTGTTTTTGGAGGTCTGCCTGGTGTGGGGATACAATTCAAGTATGAGTTTTTGGTGTAAATGCCTACACTAACTAAACATGGAGCACTACATGTCGAGTCACAATATCTGGAGAACATATGTCTTGGTTATATACTGACGGCGTGGTTGTGCGTATAGGGATTTTGGCGCCTTAAGGTTGGATTTGCACTAAATCAATGTTGGTTCAAAATTAAATTAACGGTGCTCTAAGGTGTGGAGAACCACTTAACTTCACGAGGCAAGAGAACAACTCTTGAAACACAATTTCTACTCCCAAGCACACGTTTTAAGTAAAACAAGGTTTACCTGTTAGTAATAAACATATACATTAATTTGATGACACATTAGACAGTATTTCTTTTTGATTTTCCTTGTCACGCTTTATTCAGATCTTTTCAGCAACAGCCAACGCGTTTTGTCGCAACAGGGTGTGATTCCGCGACTTTCTCAAGGCTGTACAGAATAAACATACAAACTTCTGCTGTATTTAATCGTGCCACACTGTTCTAAATCAACTTGACTAATGGTATACATTTAATGAGCATTGCACTCAAAATTATAGGGTATGTTTCAATGATTCTCCTGTTTAATACATTCAGAGCTAAACTTCATATCCTAACCAATAGCCACAGAAATACCCATATAAAGTATACGATGGAGAAAATGGAAACTTAATAAAGCTACCAAAGGTCAGCCATAATAAAAACCTTATCACCCAAGTGTAAAGGAAAATTGAACACCGAGGTCACCAATCCAAGCCAATGCACCCGTGCAAATCCGAGTGGTGAAGTTCGGAGTGTCAATACGTGTTTTAACCTATAGGTCAATGCACATAAAGTGGAGTGATTGAAACCATTAATCCCACATGAATGTGTATTTCTAGAATAAATGTTGAAATGCCTATGATGTCCAGATATATAATTCTGTGGGGTAAATGAAAGCACTGGTAAATATTCCATAAGTAACACAACAGTGTTACCTCATCTGTACAGCATCAGTATATATTCAAAGTCAACCTACTGTAAGTGTGGTGATACTTCCGACCCACACAGGGGTTCTGAGGATTGTAGTTGTCGCTTAATATGCTCAAATCCTTTGATATTCCAATCCAAGTTATCCACCAATCAGTTCATTTCTCTGTAAATTAATTCATACTGTCAGGTCTGTGTATGTGCACATAGCTTCAATGGCAGTATGCGTATGGTTATCACCGAAAATCCTTTTTTGTCAGTTAAGATTACTCCATTCGGTATCACGCTAAAAGTTACGTGCGAGATTTCTTATGAATCCCTTATTTGCTAGGCTACAGCCCGCATGATGTACCGACATTATAGTGAATAATATACAAGCTATGTCAAGTTCGTAACAGCGTCGTAAGTTTAGCCACCAACTGCAACCCCATATAGATGCCACGAATCTCCTTTAGTAATTTTTATCGAAAGTTATTTAGTACGCCATGGATTTCAAGTTCCCCACAAAGTCCCTATGGCAAAACTTTAAACATTATCTCTATAGCCGTTTCCTACAATAAAGTTTTCTTTGTATCATATTCTGAGTAAGTATGGGCGAAATTTGCGAATTCACGGTAGGCGAATTCGAGAGAAAGCGAACTCGCGGTCCGCGAAATCCGTGAATTTTTATTTTTTTACGTGTTCGCGGGGCTTTTTGAGTGTTTGCGGGGATTTTTGCGTGTTCGCAAGGCTTTTTGCGTGTTCGCGGGATTTTTTCAGCGCGGCTACCGCGAGGTTACCCATGCGGTCGTACATGGGCTAGTTGCATGCTCGCGTTGTGCAATTGCGTGTTCGCGTCCGTTTTTGCATGCTCGCGGACAAAAAGTCTCGCAACCAAGCAAAAAAATCCGCAGGCTTGCGAATTGCGAATTTTTTGACAAATTCGCGCGATTCGCGGAACGCTAATTTTTGAAAAAATTCACAAATTCCGCGAGCGGTACGGATTTTACGCCCATGCTTAATTCTGAGCCGCAGTTCAATCTTACCTTAACTTGCCAAGCAGAGTGCTGCAAAATGTTCCAACTTCCAGCAAAACCGTGTACGGTATGTGAGCTCCCAGTTTTCGGCGCCACTCGCTTTTACTTTATTTCTTCCAAACACCACTTCCTCTTTGCTACTATTTCCGGTTCCAGAGTAATGGAAAATAAAAGCGGACTATCGAGTCTGTCTCAATATGGCTGACATCTTGGTGGTAAAAGCGAATCTCTTGACTAACTGCGAAGCATATTTAAATGAGACAAAGCCACCAAAATGGTCTACAGTATTCCAAAACCGAAGAAAGCCAAATGTTAATCAATACGTGCATTGTGCATTGCTGAGCCTCATAAAAAGTTGGTGGAAACATTTAATGTCGTGTGTTTCGATTCTTTTGTGACTAATTTGTTCCCCATGATATAGTGAGCGAGCGAGTGATTGAGTGTTCGTTAACAGCTATACTCTTGATACTAATGTTTATAGTTGGTGTGGGCTAAGATGTGATTCAAATTTTGTGATCGAAGTGTTATATCACGCATAACCAAGAACTCTCCATCACCTACTGTACCTAACATGTTGTTATCACGACATTTGTTTTTTGATTTTCAATAATAATGACAACAAATGTCTAAATACTATAAAAATTTGAAAGGTAAGAGTTAAAAATTGCAGAAATACAAATAATTCATTATTTTCTTAAAGCAGTAAACATATCACGTGGACATAGATAAGGTCTCTTATTACAGATGGCAGTCTATGACCATATACAGTAATATGTTCAGGCATACGTGCGTTTATACACGATAACGTTCACTTGTCGTCCCCCAGAAAGTAATGTAACTCTTGGTCAATGTTAAGGCCATACTCAGTGCTACGCATTTTGAGTATCCATAATGCTTCTTTTCTGCGCAGCATAAGATCCCTGTTGCCCCCTCTGGGGTGTCTGGGTGTTTGGTCTATTCCATAGTATTCGAAGCGCCTGTTTGTGTCTGCAATGGGCATATTGACATGTGCGCTGCTAAGGGATATCTCATGTCCCCCTGCTTTACCGACCTCATGTGCTCACCTATTCTTTCTCTCAAGGGTCTGATAGTGCTACCTATGTATATTTTTTTGCACTTGCACTCAATCGCATAAACAACGAATTAGGAAAGGCAGTTAATGTTCGTCCTTATCTCATATTTCTATCCATTGAGACTGTAAACATTTGTTTTTTTGGAGGTTGCCCATTTGCACGCTGTTGTCTCAAAAACAGAGGGCATGAAAGACACATTTATAAAGCTTGAAAGAATGAGGAAGAATGAACTATCACGGTGGTGGGATGCTGCCACACTCAAGCTGTATATCAGAGTGAAAAGAATCCCTAGAGGATTAAGATCTCAAATAATCCCCACTTATGAGGACCTGGAAGAGGACCTACTTCTAGATTGGGAGAAGGAATAGACTAGTAATTCCAACAGGCTAATGGGGATTTTGATTGAAAATTGCGAGAGGAAGGTCGCACAATTGCAGAAGGACATCGCAATAGTAGAGAGTGAAATCAATGATCAAATTTACCTGACGTTGCTGCAAAAAACTATGCCATCTTGAATGACATTATTTTGAATCATGTAGCAGATATTAAAATTCCCAAAGCCAGAAAGCTTAGAAGGGACAAACAAGATTACACAAGCGGAAGAATATTCCCTTTCGCACAAAAATATGACCATATGGTTCCTAAAGGAAATCAACGTAGCACTGCAGATAGTAAATCTGTTAGCCTCAGCTCTACCTCTCTTGATACTGTACACACTGAGGAGAGTGAATCTGACAACAACTCCAATGTCAATGGTAATAACAGTTTTTATTAGAAGTAAGACGAATAAAGAGAGGGAACAGAGTGTTCGAACGTCCCGCATTGGCAGTAAAACAAGGAGGGGATAGAGAGGGGGCTCAAGGGGAAGAGAGACAAGGTGTCAGGACCAGATCATGGACCCAAAAGAAATAAGTGATGTAAATATTGTAAATTTGTCTGATGTTTGTCTGTCCAAAGATGCAAGTAATGTGCTAAAAAAGGGAATGAGTTTTTGCCCAAATTCTAATGGTGATGTATGTAATTAGAAAATTGATTTATTTAAATTCATACGACGTTTGAAACTTAAAAAGCATTTTGAGTCGATGGCAACTGGAAATAAAGAATTGCATAAAAACCTGGGTATGATAGTGTCTGACGAAACGAGCATCCAAAACATCTTAGACCCACGGTTGTTGCTCTCTTTGAGTGAATGTGAGGATGAAGTAATTACATCTGAAATTGTTATGAGGGATCTTGGCATAACTAATGACTGTAGTATATCCAGTAATTTGAAAGAGAAATCAAAATGGTCACCCACATTAACATCAGGTAACAATATAGAACTTTTCCACAAATTGGTATTAGCTGACTTGGACAGATATGAGGACAAAAATGACTGGACAAGACATAGAAGAGATAACCTTACATGGGGGGAAAGACAAGCACTGAAAGATCTGTGTGAGAATAAGGAACTAACTATAAGAGAGGCTTATAAAGGAGGTAACATGGTCCTGATGAACTCCATAGATTATGACAACGAAATACTTACCCAACTTAGTGACCTGTCATGTTATGAACCTTTGAACACTAACCCTATGTGGGCCTTGACTGAATATATTACTACCCAACTTAGAAAATGGCATGGTTTGGGACTAATAGCCGATGACAAACTGACATATCTGAAACCTAACAAACCTAGATACCCATGTATCTACACGCTGCCAAAGGTGCATAAGGCATTACCATTTCCACCTGGGAGACCGATTATTTTGGGCATTGGGGGACCTACAGAGAGAATCTCAGAATACGTGGATGGCTTCCTCAATCCCCTAGTGAGAAACCTACCCTCTTACATCAGGGACACAAACACATTTTAGGTATATTATCTGATTTGAACTGGGATGACAGTATGTACTTAGTAACTCTAGATGTTACGGCGCTATACACCAGCATCAAGAAGGAGCCTGGACTATTGGCAATAAGGAAGATGCTAAATAGAAGGGCAGCGAGTGCATGGAAACATACTGAAATGCTTATTGAGATGGTAGAACTTATCCACGACAATAATGTATTTCTAGTCAATGATAAATGGTTCAGACAAAAACAAGGAGTGGCCATGGGCTCTAGATTCTCTCCCTTGTATGCTAATCTTTTTATGGGTTGGCTTGAGGATAGGAGAATCTGGGACCCAGAGGGCCAACAGTGGAATGACTCCATTCTATACTGGGGACGTTATATAGACAACTGTATAATGATATGGACAGGCACCCAGGAGAAACTAACAGGCTTTATTGAATATATGAATGACAATGACTGTAACATTCAATTTACCTCAGAATTTAGTAAAACTACCATTTCCTTCTTGAACATTGAACTTTTTGTAAAAGAAGGAAAAATTGAGAGCAGGATCTTCAGAAAGGAAACAGCATGCAATGCACTTTTGCATGCCTCAAGTGCGCATCCACCTCACCAAATTAATGCAATCCCCTATGGGGAACTAATGAGAGTAAGGTGCAATTGCAGTGTAAATACAGACTTTGAAGAACAGAAAAAGGGAACTCTAAAGAGATTCCGTAATAGAGGCTATGATGGAATCTCACTAAGGAAGGAAGAGTCTAGAATAGACTAGATAAAACGTGAGGACATGCTGAGGGACCACAAGAAAAACAACAAGAGGGAAAATAACATTAGGCTAGTTACTGGATACACCAATTGGTCTAAGATATTGAGTCGCAGTATGGGTAAACACTGGCACTTACTACGAGCAGACAGATGTCTAGAAAAATATGTGACTAAAAGACCAACAATCACATACAGAAGGGAACTCACACTAAGAAACATGTTAAGCCCAAGTTACCCCAAACGGCCCTGTAATGATAATTGGCTAACTGAACATGGAAGGGCTTTCACAATTGTAACCAATGCACAGCGTGCAAATGGGCAACCCCCCAAAAAACAAATTTTCACAGTCCCAATGGCAAGAAATATGAGATAAGGACGAACATTAACTGGCTTTCCAAATTTGTTGTTCATGCGATTGAGTGCAAGTGCAAAAAAAATATACATAGGTAGCACGATCAGACCCGTGAGAGAAAGAATAGGTGAGCACATGAGGGCGGTTAAGCAGGGGGACATGAGATATCCCTTAGAAGCGCACATGTCAATATGCCCATTGCAGACAACGAACAGGCGCTTCGAATACTATGGAATAGACCAATCACCCAGACACCCCAGAGAGGGCAACAGGGAACTTATGCTGCGTAGAAAAGATGCATTATGGATACTCCTCACTAGTTGGCAGGGATTCCCGCAATTCTGGCGTATCGTCAACACGGGGTCCGAGGAGCCAGTTTCGGCTATCGATCCCAACATCTCAGCAGAGGCTTGGCAGGATCATTTCCAGTCAGTCTACATGGTTGATAATGGGGCTCTAAATCAAGTGCAACCAATCACTGGTGGTTCACCGGATGGGGAACCCTTCACAGAAATGGAGGTGCGAGCCGCCATTGCAGGGTTGACACCAGGTAAGGCGCCGGGATTAGACGGTCTACCTGGTGACTTATTCAAGCAGGAACCCGACGTGTGGGCCCCTTATTTGGTACTCTTATTCAATGCCGTCCTGAGGGGTATGGAGGTTCCGAGTACTTGGCTGGGCGCAGAGATTGTGCCGATATTTAAGAAGGGGTCACCTCTGCTCCCAGCCAACTACAGGCCTATTAGCCTCAGACGTACCCCAGAAAATATTTGGTAGGCTGCTACTCGACCGTATCCAAAGTTGGATAGAGGATTTTGCAATTTTGAGTCCCTACCACGCAGGATTTAGAAAGGGGGTCTCAACCATGGATCAGATTTTTCGTTTAAATCTGCTGTTTTGGAAGACAGCGGTATCGAGGGTGGCAGTTTGTACACAGTATTTGTGGACTTACGTGCCGCCTTCGATTTAGTGCCCAGAGCTAGATTATGGACTGTGTTGGCAGAGCTGGGTATCCCGGCTGATATCCTCTCGATTTTGACAAGATTTCATCAGGGGAATTTTGCCCGCGTCAGGTGTGGTAGGAATGGGGCACTTTCTGGAAGATTCCCCGTTGACAGGGGGGTGAGACAGGGCTGTGTGCTCGCACCGACCCTGTTCTGCCTCTTTGTCAACGGGGTAATCGCCCATCTGACTAGGATAGGTGACATCGATGCCCCAAAGCTTAACGGCAGCAGGGTGCCCGCCATTATGTTTGCGGACGATACCTTGCTGCTGTCCAAATCCCCTATGGGAATTCAACGGGTCTTGGATGGGTTCACGATTTTATGCGTAGAGCGGGGGCTTGAGATCAACGCCCTCAAAACTAACTACATGATTCTCAACCCCCCCTCCTCAACACGCCCCAATCCCACCATAGGTACCCTGAGACTCGAGAGGGTATCCAGTATCGAATATCTCGGGGTGATTACCAATCAAAACATGACCTGGGATACGCACCGGACTAAGGCAATCATGAAACTTGCACAGTTAACTGGTGGCATTTGCAGTATGGTAAATAGGTCAACCTATAAACCCCTTGGTCCTGTGCTCCAAATCTATAAAATGCAGGCAAGGGGGGCAGTTACCTACGGGGGGAACTGTGGGGTCATACATCAGCCCAAAACCTGCTGTCCACTGAAAATATATTCATTAGACAGCTGGTAGCTTTACCCTCTAGTACCCCGCTTCTCCCGTTGAGATTAGATCTGGGTTTAAGACCAATTTCAGAGGAGCTGGGACTGAAACCAATCACTTTCTGGCGTCGAATTTGGAGCATGCCTGAACTTACGAACTACAGGACTGAGCTCCAAGAGATTCTATCCTTACCAAATGCATCACACATTCCTTGGTTGAGATACATTAGACAAACTTGTGAGAGCCTAGGAAGACCAGAACTATGGTTAGACCCGGGAAACGCATGCTCTAGGATCCCACGTAAACTCCTGTCAAGGGATTTCTATGAGCGAAATTTATATGTAACAGTAGAAAGCATATGGGAGGGGTCCCTCACTGACTTATTCATTAAATTTAAAGACTCATATTACCTAGAGCTTGTCCTTGATGGCATTAGTCCCGTCCTGACCAGGAAACTGTTTCTGCAGTGGCGCTATGGTACACTTCCCCTCAGGGCTTTTACTAAACATTGAGGGCAGCCCTCGCTCACAGAACAGTGCCCGGCATGCACACATCCTCGGGAAAATGACTTGCATGTCATATTTTTCTGTAAAACCTACCATAGAGCTAGGAGGTATTGGCTTATCCCACTTCTAAAAAACCTAGGATTTGGTGACCATCTCTCAGCGTACAGAATCTTAAAGACTAATTTATCACCCCTGGTTGTGTTTGCGGTGGCAAAATTCCTAACAGTGATGTGGCACATCCGCACTCGTCTTATTAAGTCAGCTACTGATTTATGAAAAATTAAATGTACAGATGATTTTTATTAGACTGCATTGCTATTTCTTTTTAAAAAAATCTACTGTAAGGTTTTTACAATCTTGTTTTACTCGTTATTGATTGTATGTTGATTTTAAATTGTATACATATCTTTTATGATCTAACTAGATCGAAATAAAGATTGAAATTGAATTGATACTCAAAATGCGTAGCACTGAGTATGACCTTAACATTGACCAAGAGTTACATTACTTTCTGGGGGACGACAAGTGAACGTTATCGTGTATGAACGCACGTATGCCTGAACATATTACTGTATACGGTCATAGACTACCATCTGTAATAAGAGACCTTATCTATGTCCACGTGATATGTTTATTGCTTTAAGAAAATAATGAATTATTTGTATTTCTGCAATTTTTGATGCTTACCTTTCAACTTTTTATAGTATTTAGACATTTGTTGTCATTAATATTGAAAATCAAAAAACAAATGTCGTGATAACAACATGTTAGGTACAGTAGGTGATGGAGAGTTATTGGTTATGCGTGATATAACACTTCGATCACAAAATTTGAATCACATCTTCGCCCACACCAACTATAAACTTTAGTATCAAGAGTATAGCTGTTAACAAACACTCAATCACGAGCTCACTCACTATATCATGGGGAACAAATTAGTCACAAAAGAATTGAAACACACGACATTAAATGTTTCCACCAACTTTTTATGAGGCTCAGCAATGCACAATGCACGTATTGATTAACATTTGGCTTTCTTCGGTTTTGGAATACTGTAGACCATTTTGGTGGCTTTGTCTCCTTTAAATATTCTTTGAAGTTAGTCAAGAGATTCGCTTTTACCACCAATATGTCAGCCATATTGAGACAGACTCAATAGTCCGCTTTTCTTTTCCATTACTCTGGAACCGGAAATAGTAGCAAAGAGAAAGTGGTGTTTGGAAGAAATAAAGTAAAAGCGAGTGGCGCCGAACACCGGGAGCTCACATACCGTAGACGGTTTTGCTGGAAGTTGGAACATTTTGCAGCACTCTGCTTGGCAAGTTAAGGTAAGATTGAACCGCGGCTCAGAATATGATACAAGGAGAACTTTATTGTAGGAAACGGCTATAGATATAATGTTTAAAGTTCTGCCATAGGGACTTTGTGGGGAACTTGAAATCCATGGCGTACTAAATAACTTTCGATAAAAATTACTAAAGGGGATTCGTGGCATCTATATGGGGTTGCAGTTGGTGGCTAAACTTACGACGCTGTTACGAACTTGACACAGCTTGTATATTATTCACTATAATGTCGGTACAGCATACAGGCTGTAGCCTAGGAAATATGGGATTCATAACAAATCTCGCATGTAACTTTTAGCGTGATACCGAATGGAGTAATCTTAACTGACAAAAAGGGATTTTCGGTGATAACCATACGCATACTGCCATTGAAGCTATGTGGACATACACAGACCTGACAGTATGAATTAATTTACAGAGAAATGAACTGATTGGTGGATAACTTGGATTGGAATATCAAAGGATTTGAGCATATTAAGCGACAACTACAATCCTCAGAACCCTTTTGTGGGTCGGAAGTATCACCACACTTACAGTAGGTTGACTTTGAATATATACTGATTCTGTACAGATGAGGTAACACTGTTGTGTTACTTATGAGATATTTACCAGTGCTTTCATTTACCCTACAGAATTATATATCTGGACATTATAGGTATTTGAACATTTATTCTAGAAATACACATTCATGGGGAATTAATGGTTTCAATCACTCCACTCTATGTGCACTGACCTATAGGTTAAAACACGCATTGACACTGCGAACTTCACCACTCAGATTTGCACAGGTGGATTGGCTTGGATTGATGACCTCAGTATTCAATTTTCCTTTACACTCGGGCGAAAAGGTTTTTATTATGGCTGACCTTTGGTAGCTTTATTAAGTTTCCATTCTCTCCATCGTATACTTTATCTGGGTATTTCTGTGGCTATTGGTTAGGATATGAAGTTTAGCTCTGAATGTATTAAACAGGAGAATCATTGAAACATACCCTCTAATTTTGAGTTCAATGCTCATTAAGTGTAAAACATTAGTCATGTTGATTTAGAACTGTGTGGCACGATTAAATTTAGCGGAATTTTGTATGTTTATTCTGTACAGCCTTGAGAAAGTCGCGGGATCACACCCTGTTGCGACAAAACGCGTTGGCTGTTACTGAAAAGATCTGAATAAAGCGTGACAAGGAAAATCAAAAAGAAATACTGTCTAATGTGTCATCAAATTAATGTATATGTTTATTACTAACAGGGAAACCTTGTTTCACTTAAAACGTGTGCTGGGGAGTAGAAATTGCATATCTCTTGGTTGCAAACTTCAATGTCAGCACCACAGGGAAACATATGACAACCATAACTTTCAGCTTCTGTACCCCAAATGGAAACAAAAGTGTCAAATTACTTCTTCTCCCTTATTAAACTGCTAAGAAACAACAGAGAATGTGGTTATTTTGACATTTAGCATTTTTTAGCAAATGCTGACACTTTGCTTCGGCCTTCATCACAAAGGAAAATCCATGGGCAATCAAATACTGATCACAATGCAAACCCTTGTACATATATATATATATTACCTACTGGCGGTCGCCAGTAGGTATATATAGTTAGGATTTTTTCCCTATGGGATTTTTGAAAATTCTATGTCTAATAACTTTGGCGTTTGTGGACGGAATTGGCTGAAATTTTCTGGAAAATGGAACATTTTGTTTCTGAGCAGCCCCTGGAAATTTGGGGGGGGTTCGTCAAGGGGGGGCCGAGAAAAAAGGGGGGTCCCAAAACGTG
Source organism: Lissotriton helveticus (assembly GCF_964261635.1). Taxonomy (NCBI): domain Eukaryota; kingdom Metazoa; phylum Chordata; class Amphibia; order Caudata; family Salamandridae; genus Lissotriton; species Lissotriton helveticus. The sequence goes on along the minus strand of NC_136072.1, from coordinate 383,700,883 downwards.
TTTTTAACATTGAGTTTTCCATAGGGCGGTTGGCCTCACTTTTAGCCCGAACGGCTGAATGGATTTCCACAAAACTTGGCAAAATTGTAGGGACTGGTAGCCCGATGTGCCTTTTCTAGGTCTCAATATATGTGCTTCAGTGGATTTTGAGAAATTAACGTTCAAAAAAAGATATATATCTGTAACAGCGGACCGGGCAGCGCTCCGGTTCGCGGACTTTACGCGTAACGGAACTTCGCGTAGCGAAGCTGATTGGCTCTCCGGTGTCTGTCAACATTCTAAACAGTCCGGAGCGGCCGCCATCTTGTCTCTCGGTAGGATTGAGAGACAAGAGGAGGCCAAAACAAAGGGGGAAATGACCATAAGGGGGCATAGTAGATCCTCCCTGACCCCCTAGGTTTAATGTGGAGGCTTTAAAAGGGCCCCGCGGGGCAAAAAAAAACATTTTTTTTTGTTTTTTTGCGTGGGTAGCGTCCGGTTCGCGAACCGGGAAGCGTTCTGGGCAGCGTACTATAAGGAAAAAAGAATGATAGACTTTTGAAATACTGTATGTTAATTGATTGTTGGTTTTTGTTGATTATTTTTTAATTTTTTTATTTTTTAAGCAATTATTTATTATTGTGATTGTGTTTGAAAATTTAATAACATTTCTAACATTTAACTAGTTTATGAATTACATATAAAAATGATTAAAGACTCAAACAATTTTTTAATATTACATACAATTTTATTTTTCGGATTGTTTTTCAAAATTTAATAGAACGTCTAGCATTTGACTGTCCGATATGTCCTCTTGTTGAGTGAACATAAGTTCCCACATTTGACCGTCATCATAATGAAGTAAATGATCCACAGATTCTACACATTGAACTAATTCATGGTCCCGTGATTCATCCATGAAATCTGAGTCATCATTGTCCTCAATATCTTTTTCTGTGTTGTTCTCCAGAACAATTTCGAAGGAAACATTCTGCTCACCTTCCATTTTATTGCTGTAATTTGCATAAAAAAGAAATATATCAGTAGAGATAGGGCACTGTTGGGTTTAAGTTCAGACAGGTACTTGTGAGTTTATAACAGAGAAGTAATCTATGGGCACTGTATGGTTTCAGGCGTGAAGTAGTACTATTAAAAAGTGCCTGTGAAGAAGCCTAAGTAAATTCATAATTATACCACAGAAACCTAAATCAATCCATAATTATAATAAAGAAGCCTTTCTCAATGTCTAACTCTTACAGAGGGATAGTATATAACAATCTGAAAATGTTTTCAAATTTATAAAATAATATCTCACCTTCTAAAAAGAAGTTTAAGTTGTGAGTGAAAATGATCTTGCAATGTAGTTCAGGAAGTAGTAGTCAAAATGGTTGTGTTTCTCTCTCTTCCTTTATATATATTCAGGTAGATAACCAATCAAATGTCAGGTAAAAAAAGTAGAAAATGAAAGTAATATTTTAATTGGTTGTGAATTCCAACACTTCAGATGTGTTTTGTGAAGTAATTTACCTCAGGGTATTTAGAGAGGTCTACAGGCTAAATGGTTAAATGGAATTTCAATCAAATTTGTGAAAATGGTAGGCATTGGTATGTAGTATGAGCTAATCTATATTTGGTGAAATTGTCTCCAGTCACTTTTCTGTAAACTACTTTCCCACCTTTTTTGATGGTGCGCTTCCCAGGGAGCGACCCGGTACGCGAACTGGCGAGCGCCCCGGTTCGCGAACCTTAAGCGTTACGGGAGTCCACCATTTTGTGTTTCGGTCGAATTAAGATACAAGATGGAGGGCAAATAATGTTCAGAATGGGTAGAAGGGGGCACGGTAGACTTATCTTGACCCCCTAGGTTTTCTGAGGGTGGCTGAGGAGGCCCATATGTGCGAAAAAAAAACATTTTTTTAAAAATTTAGCGAGGTTAGCTCCCGGTTCGCGTACCGGGTAGCGCCCCAGGGAGCGTACTTTGTTGAAAATTAGTGAAAAATGTTAGAGTAAAATAATAATTGTGAGTGATCAGATGTAGGGTAGCTCTGAGAAGAGCTTTTGGGTTTATGGTACATTTAGGTACTTATAAGTAGGTACCAATGCACAGTCTTAAATTCAGAATGAAAATTCTGTTGCCCTCATCTGAGAAGTGAACTCCATCTCCTCTGTAGATATCTTGCATGTAGTAACGCAAGTTATTGTTGTACAGGGAGCCCATTCCATGGTCTCTCATGTAAGCTGAAACAGATTTGTTTACATGCTTCCTCGACTTCTCAATTTGTGGACAAAATTGGTTTGACCACCTCCATTTCTGTCTTTGGCATATATTTGAATATACCAAGGCAGTCTGAGGAAAAAGTGCCATCAATTGCTCAAAGGTGTCCTTTAAAAGCATTTCCAGACCTACCCCAGTCAAAGTGCCCAAATCATTACCTCCACAGTGCACAATTAACAGGTCAGGTTTTGGCAAATGCATAAAGGTTTTCACCAATGGTATCAATTGGTGACATTTTAATCCTTTGTGGCCAAACCACTTAATTTCCACATCTTGTAAATTGAGGTTAGGTAAATTCCTGTTCTCAGCATACCTCTGAGCCCAATAGATGTAACTATGTCCAACAATCCAGACAGAAAACATGGTGAGAGAAGGTTCTCCTGCAGTCAGATGAAGTGTGGCAATGAAATGGCAGTTGAAAAAATAAGAGTTTAAAATGAAAAAAACTGTGGAGTTTCTGTGTTAATGAAGCAGTAACAGTGATTGGTGGATTTTGATTGCTGAAAACAGAAAGTTAGGGTGCATGGATGAGTTGTTTGAAAGATGTATTTTGAGTGGTCAAGAAAAAATCATTAAATGAAAGAATGCACTGGATATGAGGTGCACTGAGAGTTCAGAGTTCAATTGCAACATTGTTGTGTGAACTTGCAAACACCAGAGGTCTTCCAAGACGTGGTTGCCATGCAGAAAAGGCATGAAATGGCAGAGGGGGGAAGGGTTTTCATTTGAAAAAAAGTGGGGGAAGAGTTTTGATTGGGTGACATGAGAGATATGTGTGAAGAATTACAGCATTTCTGTGCTTTTGATAGCTGCAGACTCTGGAGTGCATACCTTTTGCTCTGCTGAAGACAAATTGGTGTGTTTCTGAGACTGTTTTGAAACTCAAAGTATTTGCTAAGGTGAGAAAAAATTTCTTTAATTTAGATAGAATATAGTGTGCTTTAAGGAGAAAATTATGAAGAAAGTTGTGTTCTTCAAATGTTGCTTTGTCTCGTGTTTTACAAATAGATTTTGTTTCTTTGAGAAAATGTAATTGGAGAAAATGTGAAGTATTAGTACTGACAGGGTGTTATTGTGCATAGGAGCTGTGGAGTCTTTTCAAATTATGATTTGAAAATCGTTTTTGAGGAAAATGAATGGTTATAATATTTATGACAAGGACATAATGGTGTATGCTTCATTATAAGGCAATTGAGTGTCTCTGATGTTATTTTTCCCATTTTAATGTAAGACCTTTCTCTGTGGAGCAAATTGCTTGTAAATATGCTCCCACCTGTGCATGGCAAATTTAGATTTTGAATGTTTGTGTTACATAGCTATGTTAAAAGTGACCCAACCATGCTGGAAAGGCAATCAAAAAACGCTTTCATGTGTCTTAAGGACATTTTAAGTCATTTCCCTATGTGCAGTGTTTTCAAATTATGATTTGAAAATCGTTTTTGGGGAAAAGGAATGGTTTGTAAATTTATGACAAGGATATAATGGTGTATGCTTCTTTATAAGGCATTTCAGTGTCTCTGATGTCATTTTTCCCATATTACATTAAAAGACCTTTTCCCGTGGGGCACATTCCTTGTAAATATGGTCCCACCTGTGCATGGTAAATTTAGATTTTGACTGTTTGAGTTACATAGCCATGTTAAAAGTGACCCAAAAACTTGCAAAGGCTTTAAAAAAACACTTTCATGTGTCTTAAGGACATTTTAAGTCATTTCCCCCCGGGTGCAGTGTTTTCAAATTATGACTTGAAAATCGTTTTTGATGTAAAGGAATGTTGTTAAAATTTATGTGCGCCATATGCCCCCAAATTTCTTGTTCAGGGGTGCAGCAGGGTGTTATTGAGACACCCCTGCACCTTTGGAAAAATTCCTAATTTGCGATGAGCTAATTGCTAATCGCAAATTGCACCTTCATTCCTATGGGCCTCCTGGCCCATGGAAATGAATGGGTAATTTGCAATTAGCAATTTGCTCATCGCAAAGTAGGAATGGTAAAGAATCGCTATTTATTCCTTAAAATTTGCTATTTTGGAAATGCAAAATAGTTTGATGATACATATGGCGGTTCATCTCTAACAAGATAAGAAGCTTAGGGATACATTTATGATGACTGGCGCAATGAAGTGGACATCACTTACTTCATTGGTAGAGCTTTACATGTATTATCTCCTCTGTATTCTTCGTCAAGCGTAACTTTCATCTGCAATCCTGAGTAGGCCTCACCTTAAACAAACCTCTGGATAGGGCACACCTTATCGTCATCCTGAATTAATCATTTAAAATGCTAGGGACAGATTTATGATAGGTGTATGCCTCTTTTGCGCCACTGTGCGTCACTTTTGTGATGCAGCGGCGGTGCAAAAGATTTGCTATGAGGCGACAAAATTACAAATTGATGCATTTAGGCAGATGTGTCATGGTGTAAAAAACACCGTGCCACATGAAACTGATGCAGCAGTGATGCAAAAGATGCACCATGTTGCAAGACAGGCCTCACTTGGGGCCATATGTATGAAGCTAATTAGCATTTGCAAAGGTCGAAGTTCTGTGAATTTTGGCCTTTGCAAATGCAAATTAGACAAATGGTATGTATCAAACAAGTTTGATGCAAAATAAGGAATAGCAAAATTTGCTATTCTTTATTTTGCGATTGCACTGAAGGATTTGCAAATTTTGCGATTTCTTAAATGCAATGTATCAAACAAAAAATATGCAAAAAATGCCATTAAGGATTTGCAAATTACCACCAACTTCTAGTTGGTGTTAATTTGCGAATTCTTTTCAAAAAGCTTTTTTTCCAAAAAACAAAAGGTGCCATATGACGCCCATACATGCCCTTAGGGCATGTATGTGCGCCATATGCCCCCAAATTTCTTTTTGAGGGGTGCAGCAGGGTGTTCTTGAGACACCCCTGCACCCTTGGAAAAATTCCTAATTTGCGATGAGCTAATTGCTAATCGCAAATTGCACCTTCATTCTTATGGGCCTCCTGGCCCATGGAAATGAATGGGTAATTTGCAATTAGCAATTTGCTAATTGCAAATTAGGAATGGTAAAGAATCGCTATTTATTCCTTAAAATTCGCTATTTAGGAAATGCAAAATAGTTTGATGATACATATGGCAGTTCATCTGTAACAAGATAAGAAGCTTAGGGATACATTTATGATGACTGGCGCAATGAAGTGGACGTTACTTACTTCATTGGTAGGCCTTTACATGTATTATCTCCTCTGTATTCTTCATCAAGCGTAACTTTAATCTGCAATCCTGAGTAGGCCTCACCTTAAACAAACCTCTGGATAGGCCACACCTTATCGTCATCCTGAATTAATCATTTAAAATGCTAGGGACAGATTTATGATAGGTGTATGCCTCTTTTGCGCCACTTACAAAACACTGCCCATGGGGAAATGACTTAAAATGTCCTTAAGACACATGAAAGTGTTTTTTTAAAGCCTTTGCAACTTTTTTGGGTCACTTTTAACATGGCTATGTAACTCAAACAGTCAAAATCTAAATTTACCATGCACAGGTGGGAGCATATTTACAAGGAATGTGCTCCACGGGGAAAGGTCTTTTAATGTAATATGGGAAAAATGACATCAGAGACACTGAAATGCCTTATAAAGAAGCATACACCATTATGTCCTTGTTATAAATTTACAAACCATTCCTTTTCCCTAAAAACGATTTTCAAATCATAATTTGAAAACACTGTACATGGGGAAATGACTTAAAATGTCCTTAATTCAAAATTTGCTCTTCCTTATTTTGCGATTGCATTGAAGGATTTGCAAATTTTGCGATTCCTTAAATGCAATGTATCAAACAAAAAATATGCAAAAAATGCCATTAAGGATTTGCAAATTACCACCAACTTCTAGTTGGTGGTAATTTGCGAATTCTTTTCAAAAAGCTTTTTTTCCAAAAAACAAAAGGTGACATATGACGCCCATACATGCCCTTAGGGCATGTATGTGCGCCATATGCCCCCAAATTTCTTTTTGAGGGGTGCAGCAGGGTGTTCTTGAGACACCCCTGCACCCTTGGAAAAATTCCTAATTTGCGATGAGCTAATTGCTAATCGCAAATTGCACCTTCATTCCTATGGGCCTCCTGGCCCATGGAAATGAATGGGTAATTTGCAATTAGCAATTTGCTCATTGCAAATTAGGAATGGTAAAGAATCGCTATTTATTCCTTAAAATTCGCTATTTAGGAAATGCAAAATAGTTTGATGATACATATGGCGGTTCATCTGTAACAAGATAAGAAGCTTAGGGATACATTTATGATGACTGGCGCAATAAAGTGGACATTACTTACTTCATTGGTAGGCCTTTACATGTATTATCTCCTCTGTATTCTTCATCAAGCGTAACTTTAATCTGCAATCCTGAGTAGGCCTCACCTTAAACAAACCTCTGGATAGGCCACACCTTATCGTCATCCTGAATTAATCATTTAAAATGCTAGGGACAGATTTATGATAGGTGTATGCCTCTTTTGCGCCACTGTGCGTCACTTTTGTGATGCAGCGGTGGTGCAAAAGATTTGCTATGAGGCGACAAAATTACAAATTGATGCATTTAGGCAGATGTGTCATGGTGTAAAAAAAACGTGCCACATGAAACCGATGCAGCAGTGATGCAAAAGATGCACCATGTTGCAAGACAGGCCTCACTTGGGGCCATATGTATCAAGCTAATTACCATTCGCAAAGGTCAAAATTCTGCGAATTTCGGCCTTTGCGAATGCTAATTAGACAAATGGTATGTATCAAACAAGTTTGATGCAAAATAAGGAATAGCAAAATTTGCTATTCCTTATTTTGCGATTGAACTGAAGGATTTGCAAATTTTGCGATTCCTTAAATGCAATGTATCAAACAAAAAATATGCAAAAAATGCCATTAAGGATTTGCAAACTACCACCAACTTCTAGTTGGTGGTAATTTGCGAATTCTTTTCAAAAAGCTTTTTTTCCAAAAAACAAAAGGTGCCATATGACGCCCATATATGCCCTTAGGGCATGTATGTGCGCCATATGCCCCCAAATTTCTTTTTCAGGGGTGCAGCAGGGTGTTCTTGAGACACCCCTGCACCTTTGGAAAAATTCCTAATTTGTGATGAGCTAATTGCTAATCGCAAATTGCACCTTCATTCCTATGGGCCTCCTGGCCCATGGAAATGAATGGGTAATTTGCAATTAGCAATTTGCTCATCGCAAATTAGGAATGGTAAAGAATCGCTATTTATCCCTTAAAATTCGCTATTTAGGAAATGCAAAATAGTTTGATGATACATATGGCGGTTCATCTGTAACAAGATAAGAAGCTTAGGGATAGATTTATGATGACTGGCGCATCACCAGGGATGTGCCAGTCATCCTGCGCCGCTGTTCCGCCACCCATGGTGTGCTGCATTTACAATGCGGCGCAGCATGGGGCAAAAATGGCACAGATGCGTGACGCATCTGTGCCGTAAAGGTGGCGCATTGCTGGAGTTGTATCGCAAGTGCGATGCAGCTCCAGCAAGGCTCAGGGGTGCCCCATCTCCACAATGTTGCGTCAAGACCTATGCCTGCTTAAAGCAGGCGCAGGGTTTTGACGCAGCTTTTTCCTATCTGATTGTAAATGCGGCACACCATGGGTGGCAGAGCAGTGGTGCACGTTACCTGGTGCATGCCTGGGGATGTGCCATTTAACATAAATCTGCCCCTTTACATTTAAGTATGTGCAGGGGACACAGAGTCAGTGAGGCTTATCCAAGGTTAAGAAGAGATGAGTCCTGTTCACTGAAAAATTAGACATAGGCTTCACCTGCTCAGCATCGCTGGAAATGGCTAAATAATAGCTGCAAAATGTTATTCTTGTTAAACAATTTTACTATTATAATCTCTGAGATTTGTCTCTTACTCTGCAACATCTCATTGTTGTTATCTTTCTTTAAAGATAAAGACAACATCAACATGAGCGACAATCAGCAATCAGTTGATTTTGACCTCATCATTGAACTCGTAATTGAAACATCAGTGGATGTTGATCCCTTGGATGATTTAAATCCTGAGGATGAAGAAGAACGTGATGAGGATGCAGATTTGTCCGAATTATATGACATAGGGTGGGAAGCTGACCTGCTTGAGCCTATGGAACTATAAACATTTATTTTTAAAATGTATAATAAATAAAAAGTACAAATGTAAACCGTTTAATTTAAAAATAAAGACACCTTCAAAAACAGGTTATGTGTAGTGTCTTCAATAAAATATTAAAATATGCTCATAAAATTAGATCAGATTCACATATAAAATAGCACAGGTAACATGAATATAAATTCCATTTCTTTTCTGCTATTTTTGTATTCTAAATTTGCCAAGCACCAAAAAATCTTCTATGTAAAAATGTCAAGTAGTGTTTTAAGTTTTTGATTACTGTTATTGATGTACTGTTGGGTAATAGTGGTTAATAACATTTTTTAATATATTTTACCACAGATTCAACTGCAGATCATTTCAACATTTCACCATGCCAACGAAAGAAAGAGTGGGAAAGGCTGCAAAACGTCAAAGACAGCAGGTGAATGAAAAAAAGCAGCAGTCCTCTAACAAAAAGATTTGTCAAGTCACCAAGAAAGCACCGGGTAAGAGTACAAAAACATTCATAAGAAATATTTGTAGTAAAAAAATATTACTACAGAAAATGTTTCAGTCCAGAAAAAGAGAAGCAATTCAAACGGAAAGGAAAGGCCAATCAAAAATTTTACTGCTAGAGCAAGAGATAACTCTGTGCATGATAGTAGAAGGAAACAACAGTTTAGGGACATTCGTAAACGAATGTTCCGCAACAGGATAATTGGCAATTTGTTAAAAAATATTAAGAAAGGTCAACAGAAAGTGCTTTTTTATAAGAGAAAAAAAAAAGTTGAGAAAGTTATTGATCAGGCATTTGAAATTAAACGTAAGTTATTTATTTTGATAATCAATAGAATTAGGAAGCTAAACAAGGCAATTTATGATTTCAAAAGAAATAGTAGATGGAAGAGAATAGTTAATCGTAGTAATTTTTGTGAAGTTTTTTCTGGAGAATGGATGCATAGTTCAAGCTGTGAGGCATTTTTTAATAAGGAGAGTTATTTCCAGGATAATGATTTGGTGCATGCAGTTGACACCAGTGGTCGTGCTTATGAAGTGAAAGATGGTTGTCCAGTTGAAAAAGAAAAACTTGTGACAACAGAGGCAGAAGAGGTGTTAGGTAATGAGGTTTTAGGAAGACGTGCTAAGGGTCCTGTGTACACCTGGAAGTGTAGTAGTATTTGCAGTGTGCGACAGGATTCCATCAATTTGCTTTGTGATTTTGTACGGTCATTTAATAAGAAAAGTTTGAAGCAGAAAATGAGGTTGTTGCAAGAATTAGATCCTTGCAGAGTGAGAGAAGTGACAGGTTTGCATGGTCATTCACTGGCTTGTCTTTCCAGGAGAGTATGCCAGAGTGTTTTTCATCATTTCAGGATGCTAGCAGTGCATCATAATAAAGTGAGGAAATTAGTTAGAATGTTGTATTATGCTAAGAGTCCAGCAATTATGCTTAAACAATTATGCGCTGCTCTTTTGCATGGTTCTGAAATAGATGTGAAGAATATATGTGAAGAAATTGAGTTTTGTTACTTTGGAAGTAAAGAGGGGAATGTTGAAATTGACCAAGAAGAAGCGGGTAATGTGGAAGATAGTGTACAGGTTTCCAGTACAGATAATTTCCAGAGGGAAATTGCGACGTTTCAGGTCAAATCAAGTGAGAGGCCAAATTTCACTTGTGTGTGTTGTCGACGCACTTATTATAAGAATCAGACTAAGTTAGTGGATTTATATGCAAAAAGTGAAAGGGAAAATAATAGTGAATGGAAGGATTTCACAACATACTTGATGGTAGAAAATTGTTTTGATTTGGGATTGGATCAACGTGTGTGTACTTATTGTTGTTGCAAATTAAATCAAAACCAGATGCCTGCTAGAGCAGTTCGTAATAATCTGGAATTGGTTGAGATTCCTTCTGAATTGAAGGATTTAAATACTTATGAATCTATTTTGATTCAAAGTATCCATCCCTTTCAGGCTATTGTAAGAATGGAGCCAAAGACAGGGAAATTGCCTCCATCAGATTTACAGAGAGGATTAAAGGGAAGAGTTGTTTATTTGCCTCTAGATTTGAAGAAAAACATTAACACAATTAGAGTAGAAAAAGTGGAAGAGGAACCTCTGGTTATCTTAGTTAATGGGGTTCCGACAAAGAATAAGAAAATATGGCAAGATTTAGTGGATGTTAGGAAAGTTAAAAAGGCAACATTGTATTTGAAAAAAAATAATAAATACTATAAGAATGTATATGTTGCAGAAGAGGAAGTAAGTGAGGAAGAGGATAGCGATTTGTGTGCTGGTCAAATTGAGAAAGTAGAACCCTCTACTAGTGAAGAAATATATGAACATTATAGTGTTCATCCTTTGCATTCCAAGGAAGTCATGGGGAATGCTATTGAGTTGTTTCAAATGAAACAAGCCAAAGGGAGTCCCATTAGTGTTTGGGAGGAAAGTTTGGAAGCTCGGTGTTTCCCACAGCTTTTTCCAACAGGTCAGGGAGGAAGATATGATGAGCGACCTCATCAAATTCCTGCTTCTGAATACCGGACTTTGCGATTGTATGCAGGAGATGCTAGGTTTCGACAATGCATTCCTTATTTGTTTCATCTCCTGTTTGAAAGCGATCTGTCTGGACTGTCATATGCAGTGAACCACATCTTGAAAAGTGGTATACACATGCAAAACATCTCGGCAAGTGACTTTATGGATAAAGTCAATGTCCAAGACAGTATTTTGGATTCTCACCTGATTAATCTCATGGCGTGTCAGCGTGGTACTAATGAGTACTGGTACCGTCGTCATGGTGATTTAAAATGTATGCTGAGGAACTTAGGAACTCCCACATGGTTCCTCACTCTGAGCTGTGCCGAGTATGGCTGGGAAGACTTACTTGAATTTCTACGAGAGGCAAATGCTAACGTAGAAAACATCGAATTCAAGACACCCGGAGAACTGTGCTCTTTGGATCCAGTCAATGTATGTAGGTACTTCAATCATAGATTTGAAGCTATGATGTCTTTCATCATGAATAAGAAGAATCCACCTCTTGGAGAGGTGTTGGATTTCTTCTGGAGAAAGGAGTACCAAGCAAGAGGTGCTCCTCATATACATATGTTGCTGTGGATCAAGGATGCACCTAAATTTGGAACGGATCCAGAAGACTCAGTGATGAGTTTCATACAACAGTATTCTACGTGTGCTGTTCCAAACGCAAAGGAGAAGAAAAGCATAAGAGAAAAAGTTCTGCGTTTCCAAAGCCATCGATGTGGAAAGTACTGTCGTCGTAAATTCCGAAACAAGGACAAGTTCTACACCAAATGTCGTTTCGGCTTTCCACGACCGGTGATTTCTAAAGGAAGAGTAAACAGTTTGATGTCTTCGCTGCGACATAATGTGATGAAGAAATCACCTAAAAACACATACAATTTGAAGAGGAACGAAGAGTCCAAGTACATCAATGACTACAATCCGGTGATTTTGTCCATGTGGAATGCTAACATGGATATACAATTTGTGGCTGATAACTGTATGGCTGTGGCTCGGTATGTGACGTCTTACATCACCAAAAAAGAGAAGACAGAATTGAAGGATATGTGGGAGGACATTTCCCATGAAAAGAGCCTCAGCAAGAAGTTGTACAGTTTCAGTCTGAAGATGTTGTCGCATCGAGAAATTGGAGCGTACGAATGTTCTGACCGGTTGTCTTCAGCAAGTCTCTATGCCAAGTCCAGGAGTATCGTTTGGGCGAGTCTTGGTCTTGCTGCAACGCGTAATCGAGTTCTCAAACCTGTGCGGGAAATTGAGTATTTGGCGGAAAAGGAGCCAAACAGTACCGACATTTTGAAAACCAACATGTTGGATACATATTATCCAAATCGAAGCATTCACCTCGAGAATGTTTGTTTATATGAGGTTCTTCAAAATTACATATTCAAGAGGAACATCAAAGAAGATACTGAGAAAGGAGTGTATGCTGTAATAGGAAGTGAGGGATGTCTGGTCAAGCAAAGAAAATGCCACTTGGTAAACCATCGAAAATTGAGTGGCGAATCTCCTGAAAAAAAGGAGTTTTTCTATTTAGCACTTTTGCAACTTTTCAAGCCTTGGCGTGCAGAAGAGGAGCTGCTTGGAGATTTTCTCTGTTACGAAGACTCTTTCAATGCCGCCAAGGAGACCATAGAATGTCCTGCTTTTCCCAAATATGTAGAAATGTTGAATGCGGAAATTGAGCAGGAAGCAATGATTGCAGCCGAGATTGCCAGAGACAGTTCTCAGGACAGTCAGAGTTCTGCTTCATTGAGTCAGGATCCACTAGGAGGACCTGTTATCGAAAATGAAGCTGCCACTGCTATGAATGAAGTGGAAAGAGCCATGGCACATGCTCAGGAGGATGCGGTTAACTTAGAAGAGTTGGAAAGACAACTCAACGTTGAGCAGAGGAAAATATATGACGAAGTTACCATGCAAATTGATCATGGATTAAGTCATGACAAGAAAGAGTGCTCATGTACGTCGTTGAAGCCTGTCCGACTGTACGTGAGTGGAGAAGCGGGAACTGGAAAAAGTTTCCTTATTAAAGCAATTTCATGTTATTTGCAGGAAAGGACAGAGTCATCGCTGTCTTGTGTTGTCACCGCTCCAACTGGACTGGCAGCACATAACATTAAAGGGATTACTTTACATCATTTACTGATGCTGCCAGTGGAGCATGACAACAAATTACAATATCACAAGCTATCTGGAGATGCTTGTTTTGAAGTTTCAAGAATCTTGAGGAAAATGAAACTTCTTATCATTGACGAAGTAAGCATGGTTTCCAATGTCATGCTTGCCTTTGTGCATTTGAGAATGCAAGAAGTTCTCAAAACAGAGTATGATGTGTTATTTGGTGGCAAACACATCATTGTTTTCGGAGATCTTCTGCAGCTGACACCAGTGAAAGGGCAACCTGTGTTCAAAATGCTCACGCATGAAGATACCAGGAAGTGCCTAGGCAGCATTGGCAACGTCAATATATGGTTAAACTTCAATTATGCTGAACTGCATGAAAATATGCGTCAGGCGAAGGATGAAGTTTACAAGACTATTCTACAAGATGTTAGAATTGGAAAAGTGACCGAGCATGGGAAAGAAGCTTTACATGCACGATTACTGTCAAATTTATATCCAGAACAAGATGTTGTGCCTGAGAATATTTTTCAGAAAATTACTGAGAAGAAATCTGGAATATGTTTGATGCCAACTCTTGCAGAATGTGCCAAATTCAACAACAAAATGTTGCATTTAGAAAAGCAAGAGATTGTGAAACTGGAAGCTATTGACAGAGTAGAGCATATGGGATCAACAATTATTTTGTCTGAGAATCTGAAAACAAAATTGGATTCATTAGAGAAGAGTATATCTAAAACTGCAGGTTTTGAAAAGACTCTGAATGTGTGCTTGAACTGCCGTATAATTTTAAGAAGGAATTTACATGTTGAAAGAGGTCTGGTAAATGGATCAATGGGTAATGTTGTTGATTTTGTAAAATACAGAAATAGAGATGGAATTGAATTTTTTAAAATTAAATTTGATGGCATTGAGGAAGTACAGCTAATTGGTCGTTGTTCTGCTAGATTTTTGCTTGTAAAAGACTTATATGTTCGCCGTAAGCAGTTTCCTGTTTGCTTAGCATATGCGGTGACAATCCATAAATCGCAAGGTTTAAGTGTAGACAGTGCATTGGTGAATATTGGCAGTTCTGTGTTCAAGGAGGGTATGGCATATGTGGCATTGTCACGAGTTAGAACTTTATCGGGATTGTACTTGATTGAGTGTGATGTCACAAGCATTTGTGCGGATCTAGATTGTGTTAAGGAATACAATAGGTTAAGAAGAGAGTATGCGCCACATTTGCCTCAATATCCTTTGTTTGAGAAACGTGTGGTAGGCCGGAAACGAAGAAATGTGACCAATACTGGGGAGGTTGTAGCAAAAAGACGAAAAGTCGATGAACCTGAAATTATAAGCAGAAACAAAAAGGATTCTGTTGAAGATGTTGTTGGTTTTCAATTTGAAAACAGTTCTGGTGTCAACTGCTATGCTAATGTAGTGGTTAATGTTTTGTTTTCTCTAGAAAATGTAAAAGAAGAGATTGTGGTCAATTCTGATCAAAGATTTTGCAGTTTGTTAAATTCTGTCTTAGAAAAATGTAGCACTGATAGAACAAACATAGAAAGTGTGTCTGAAATTCGAAATCTGTTAGACAGATGTTCAGGCCAAACACAATTCTCTCAAAATATTCAGCAAGATTGTCAGGAGTTTTTAATGTATATGCTTGATGTATTGCATGCTGAAGGTGTAGATGTAGATCAGCTGTTTGGGCTTTCTTATCAATGGCAGCATGACTGCGAGAACTGTATGGTATCAAGTACTACTAGTGTAGACTCAGAAAGATTTATATATTTAACTTTGCCAGACAGTAAATCAGTCTCCTTTAATAAGCTAGTAAAAGCAGCTGATCACAACATGGAGTGTAGCCAATGTAAATCTGAAATGATGTCCACATTATTTATACGAACATATGGCCAGTATGTCATTTTAATGTTCCAACGATGTAGGCCTGATGGAACAAAATTGACAACTTTAATTAAAAATGTTGTAGCTTCGCAGTTGTCAATATCAGGAAGGACTTTTGTAACTGCAGCAATTATATATCATGACGGTCCTTCAATAACATCAGGAAATTACACAGCTTATTTAAAGTCTAGAAATGGCTGGTCATTCTGCAATGATTCTGTTTTAATTTTCACAAAAAAATTGCCGTATGACCTTAAAAACTCTTACCTGGTGTTTTTAAAACCAAAATTTAAGGGAAAGAATCTCGGGATGTGCTCTGAGGAATTTCAAGAAGTTCTAATGGCTCCTACACGATTTGGCCTTGAGGATAAGTGTAGTTCAGAGACATAACTTCTAACCATAAGACTGGACGTCATGGAGAAATAAGTGCACTTTGAATGAGTTCAGAAAAACTATTTCTTTTTATAAGCTAATTGAAGCAGCCAATCAAAACATAGAGTAGAGGGAATGTAAGTCTGCAATGCTGTCTACTGTTTTACATTGCTTTGTGATTAAAAGTGATGTAGAGAATTAAATAATTGTAGTAGTCATAGAGGTAGTGTAAGTCTGCTTCATAGTAAGCAGTATCAGTGTCATAGGAAATGTAGAACATGACTGAGGAAGAAGGGGAAGATATTACTAGTCCAGGATTGTGAAAATGATCTTCAACATTTTAATTCTGAAAGTTGCGGAAATGCCAAATGACGGGATTGGCTTACAAGAAATCCAAGAGTTATAAATGGCTCTGACAAGATTTGGCCTTGTGGAAACTTGTGGTAGAGAGCAAGAAGTCATTTATTGTATGTAACATGTTTTTCAAAACGATGGAGGTTTTCTTTCAGAAAGTGGCGGGCTGAAAGTAATAACAGCACAACAGAGTGTAAGCTGTTCATAGGACATCCTTTGACGTCATGGAAAGTAAGTTAACTTTAAGGAGTTCTGAATTCTGATTTGTTATGGTGTATGGGTTTTTTTAAACACAATCATTTTGATTGTGTTTTTTTTCCCCGCTGTTATATGATGAATACCTTCAAGTCACTGTTTTTAGTGAAATATGATACATTCTGAGAACAGCAAAAATAAACCATTTAACATGTATAATTAATTCTGTACTGTTTCCATTTATGATGTACATTTAGAACTGTGTAGGAGGCATGGAGAAGGAGAGGCTTCTGTAAGTGTCAAAGTTCTTGCATACAGTGCTCATATTCTACGTAGTCTTTCATATGATAGACTACATTTCCACAATGAGATACCTAAGCAAAGGAAACACAGGTCATATGATTGTGGAATGAGCAAAAAAATTTGCATGTTTTTCAATTATATTACCTGTGTTTCCTAACATTACACACCACATTGTGTAGATGAGGTTTAGGCCTGTTCCTGGAGACAGAGGAGGTCTGACATTTGTTCAAGAGTGCAGTGGACATTAATCACTTCGTTGGTAGGCCTCCACATGTATTATGCCCTCTGTTCTCTTCAAACAACTCGAAATTTCATTTGGAACCCTGAGTAGGTCTCACCTCAAACAAACCTCTGGATAGGACACATCTTATTGGCATCCTGAAGCAATCATTTAAAATGTTAGTGTCTTGCGACACTTTTCTGAGACAACAGCAGTGCAAAAGATGCACCATGTTTTAAGATAGGCCTCACTTCATCTGCATCAAGATACTGTTAGTTTAAAATGTATATCTTTAGGACTGTGTAGGGGGCCTGGAGAAGCAGAAGCTTCTGTCAGTGTCAAAGTTGTTGAAAAACTGTTTGTCCTTCAATCTTTTCCCTTGTCTTTTGTAATTTTTAAATACATGTTTTAATATTTTTCAAATGTCTGTTCTCTCTTTCACAGATTGAAAGTATAAAAACAAAAAGTGAGTAATTTAACGACAATTATAAGGTAAATGTTTTGTATTCTTTTCGTTACATTTCTATCACATTCACCTACTATTAGTTCCACAGCTTTATTTCTTTAACCCTCAGTTTCCTGCCTTTGCTACTTTCCTCATTCCTTTCTCTTTTACCTACTTACTCAACTCCTTCCACTCTTTTTCTCAGTCCCTCTCTTCTCATAGTTCCTCACTCTTGTTCACTCACTCCGTCTCTATTACTCTTAGTGTCTTTGACTGATCACTTTTTCACTACTTGTTCATAATGCTTTCTCTGTGTAGTTGAAGCACACTAAGGGGCATATTATGAACACAGCCAATAAAATTATTGCTGTTTTTATTGGCAGAAAACTGGTGCAAAAGTGGTTTTAGCGGCAGTTTTCTGCCGCAAAAGCGGCTTTGGTGACATATTTCTGCCGATAAAAGCTGCAAAACTTTTATTGCCTATGTTGATGATATGGCTCTATGTTATTTACATTTCTTTGCTGTTTCAATTAATCTTTTTCTGTTATTTTTTGTATTCTGTTTTCTATTTTTTCTCTCTGTTATTCCCCATGTTTTAATCTTATTTTGAACATTCACTCACATTCTCCAAGAAACTCTTCTTTGTTATTGTTCTACTCTCTTTTTTTTCTTTCACTTCCTTATCTATTTTGTTTTCCACAATTATACCCTCTTCCGTCTTTTCTTCGGTAAATAGATCTATTAAACAGTATCTCTGGTTTACTCCCTATAGCTGTCTTTCTTTTAACATCACTCTCTGTTTACTTTCCTTATACTTACTCTTCTTTTTAAAAAAAAAAAAATGTTTTGGTTCGCTCCCGGTTCGCGAACCGGGAAGCGAACTGGGAAGCGAACTAAAAGAAATAGAGCTTGCTAGAGTGCTAAACATTCTAGCAATTTTTTTTGAAAGGGGAGGTAGTTCTGAAAAGAACTTTTTTTTAAATGTTTTTGTTGTTTTATATTTTTTTTTTTTTTTTTGAACATTTTATTTTTTTTTTGTATTTTTTGAACAATTTTATATTTTTTTTGTTTTTTTGGGGGGGGGGAAACAACAAAAAACAGGCATTGAAAAGGGCTCAACAGGAGCAAAAAAAAAATTACTGTGTGGGGCGGTTAGGGCAATTATGATTGTTATAAGCCAGGTTGATGGAATTAATACTCATGTTGCCACATGATATCAATGCACCGCAGTGAAGACAAGTAAATTTCATATGCCCAAAATTATCCTGGATGTTTGGCACGGTTTCCCGTGCCTCTGCTGCTGTCAATGAGATTAACGAGGTTGGCCTGGCCACAGGAGTTGCTGTTGGGTTTTGTTCCATGTCACGAATTTCCGCCCGGCTGTAATTGAGTGGATGCCACCTGCTCATGTGCCGATGCATGGTATAGTTCCCATAGCTATACTTTTTATCAGTCCCTCTTGATAATTTGTCTTTGCAAATGAGGCAGGTGACATACCTCGCATTCACTTTCTTCTGCCCTGGAGGGAGTGAAAAAAACTGCCAAATGAAACTGGCTTTCCTATGGGAAACCCGGGGCACCTCTTCCAAGAACTGTGGTCCTTCTCTCTCCTCTTCCTCTATTTCTTCCTCTTCCTACTCTGTGTTGGTGATGACCTGGGGAGGTGGTCCTCTCTTCCCATGAGGAGGTGGAGGTGGTGGTGGGGGTGCACCAGCTGAAGCAAGTACTGAAGCCATTGCTCTATTATGAATAAAGGTCTTCCTCTCACAATGATGAAAGTCAGAGTGAGGAAAGAAGGAGGGGTTTTCATCATTTGGGAAAAACAATAGTTCTAAACCAATGAAAAGTGTTATTTTTAGGTCACCTGACCTAGCCTTACATGATTATGAAACCAAAAGTTAAATGAACCAATGAAAAGTTTTATTAACAAGTCACATGACCTCTCACGCTTATGTTACGCGCTGCGGAACGCGCCCCGGATCGCTTCCGGGTCGCTGCGCTTCGCGCCTCGGTTCGCGCACCGGAGCACTTCCGGGTGCGCTAACGCGGTGCGTCATAAGACGCATTATGTTATGTTATGTTATGTTATTTATGTTTTTAATATAGCGCAACGGATACTCAAAAAGAGTGTCCCGGCGCTTTAGGTAAGGGGAACAGATTCAGAATAACATAACGCAATTAAAAAGAACACAAAAAGACAACGCACACACAAAGAAACAAAAAAGAGCAGCTAGTGAGGCCTACTGGGTGAACAACCAGGTTTTAAGACCTCTCCTGAAGTCCAAAAGACTAGTCGCTCCCCGAAGTGAGAGTGGAAGCGCGTTCCACATCTGTGGGGCTAGCAGACTGAAAGAACGGCCGCCCCGGCGAGCTCTCTTAATGCGAGGGACGGCCGCCATAAGCAGCGATTCAGACCGCAGAGAGCGGCCCGGAAGGTAAAAGACCACTCTCTTCTGGAGATGTTTAGCTCCTACTGCGTGGAGTGCCTTATAGGCCAATATCATGGCCTTAAAAGCGATCCGTTTACGGATCGGAAGCCAATGCAAAGTCCTAATTAACCCAGAGGCACTGGCGCGTCTGTTTAGACCAAAAATGGCCCTGGCCGCCGCATTCTGCGCGACCTGAAGCCGCTGCAGCAGGTACTCAGGTAGGCCCAGGTAAAGAATGTTGGCATAATCCAACCTGGAGCCTATCAGGGCCTGCACTGTCAGCCTCCTATGCTCCTCCGACAAAAGAGGCAGGAACCTCCGCAGCATTTTTAATAGGCCGAAGCAGGTGCCGGTCACCCCAAAAATCTGGGCTTTCATTGACAGTCCCCCATCCATCTTAACCCCCAAGTTCTTAGCCACAGGGGAAGAGCCGGACGGAGGGAACATGTCAATGGGCCACCAGGCCTGCCAGCTAGGCTCCGCATCGCACCCGAAAAAGAGTACCTCGGACTTATCGGAGTTGCACTTGAGGCCGTGCAGTTGGAACCATGAAAACACAGCCCCAAGGCAACTCCGGATACTCTCCTCGTCAAAGTCAGCCCCTCTCTCGCAAGAGAAGAGGAGCTGGGTGTCGTCGGCATATGACACGATCCGGACACCGAAAGACTCCACGACCGCCGCCAAGGGGGACAGAAAGATATTAAAGAGGGTCGGGCTCAAAATAGAGCCCTGAGGGACCCCGACTCCCAATGGCGGCATCACAGCGGTGTCAGGCGGCGTCCAGATCGTTTGCCGGCGGTCGGCAAGAAAGGATGAAAACCATTTGAGCACCGTCCCCCGCAGGCCAATCTCATAGAGTCTTGCGAGAAGGCCATCATGTGGGACGGTGTCAAAAGCCGCCGACAAATCCAGCAACACCAGCATGACTTTGCCCCCGGTATCCAACACTCCCTTGATGGTTTCAGAAACCTCAAGGAGCGCGGTTTCGGTACTACGATTAGTGCGGAAGCCAGACTGGGAGTCGTGCAAGATCTCATGAGACTCCAGGTAATTGGAGAGCACCGACTGGACGTGCTTCTCCAGGATTTTAACAAGGGCCGGCAACAGCGAAATCGGTCTATGATTGGCTGGGACCTTCGGGTCGAGCCCCGGTTTTTTTAGCAGCGGGATGACCATCGCCTGCTTCCATCCTGGCGGAACCACTCCCTGACTCAACGAAAGATTGAGAAGAGGGTTCGCCAGTGGGTTAACCACCTCCGCCATTATGCGGCAATGCGATACGTCGCGCTTTCGCGACGCGCCGCGGTTCGCTTCCGGGGAGCTGCGCTTCACGCCTCGGTTCGCGCCCCGGAGCACTTCCGGGTGCGCTAACGCAGCGCGTCATAAGACGCATTACGCGACAACGTGATACGTCGCGCTTCCGCGACGCGTCACGATGTTGATTTCTAACGCGGCAGTTGCGCTAACGGAACGTTTACCGGTTCGCGGACCGGGTCGCGGCATCAAATTGAGCTAACGGAAAGCTTCCCGGTTCGCGAACCGGGAGCGAAACAAAAAAAAATATTTAAAAAAAAAATTATTAATTAACATATAACATATATTTTTGGATTTAAAGAAGAATACATTTTACAGCTACAGATATTAGCTTTTAAAAAACCAATGAAATTCACTGAAAAAACCATAGGTTATAGACCATATATAGTTAGGAATTAGCATTTAAAAAACCTTATTTTACTCACACAAAACCATTGAAATTCCATATATAGTTAGTTGCACTAACTATATATCGCGCACCCGCAATCCACTGCTGATGATGTCACATATTACATCATTCATGACATGGTCAGTGACATCACTGATGACATCACTGATGACATCTCAAATGACATCACGGATGACATCACTGATGACATCTCATTTGACATCAATGACCACATCACTGATGATATCATTCATGTGACAATACAATGCATCTCCTCACATTTTAATATAACCTCTGTTACACTCAGTGTTAAATACAGAGTATAATTTTTGAAACCATTGACACACCAATACTAGTTACTACATACGCACTCACTGATTCCTACGTCTACACACACATTCACTCATTCACCCATACAATCATTCATACATACAATCAATCATCTTTACAACACTATCATATGCACTCATACACCTATACAGACACTCACACTCTGCCACTCATCCATGGAGTTACTCACACACCTAGTCAGTCCTGTAAAGAATCAATCACACTTCCATTTTCTAATCTATACAGTTAAACATAGAGCACCTTACGTTTTCAACCATATACTAACACATACTTACTCTCTTATACAATCATTGATACAAGTACACATTGATCTGCACAGAGTCAGACACCTCCCAGCCAGCCACACACACACTCAGTCTCCCATGCAAATACTTGGGCAATCAATCAATAACCCATATAGTTACTCATATAGCTACTGATCAACACATGCTGCAGTTTACAGAACAACAGACATAATGATGCACAAATTAAGACAGTTTAGTCACTAACCCATGCACTCAGTGAGACACATTTAATCACTCACTCATACATTCAGTCATGCACCTACTAAATCCTTCGTCCAGACACTTATACTTCCACTCATTCTTCAATATGTAAGACATATTTTAACTTTACAGAAACACACAGTCACTGGATGTTGTCATCAGTGATGTCATCCGTGATGTCATTTGAGATATCATCAGTGATGTCATCAGTGATGTCACTGACCATGTCATGAATGATGTAATATGTGACATCATCAGCAGTGGATTGCGGGTGCGCGATATATAGTTAGTGCAACTAACTATATATGGAATTTCAATGGTTTTGTGTGAGTAAAATAAGGTTTTTTAAATGCTAATTCCTAACTATATATGGTCTATAACCTATGTTTTTTTCAGTGAATATATATATATATATATATATATATATATATATTACGCTCCATGGAGTTGTCCAAGTAGCGGGTAGCACCCGAGCCTGCGTGCGCCTTCCCCAAAGCGTTAGTTGGTATGGGCAGTTGCGTGTTTGAAATAGGCCCGACGCGTTTCGGAAATTTATTTTCCTCATCAGGGGCCAGCAGTAAAGTGCATGACGTCTACCATCTCCCTGTATGAAAACACATATTGTGCTTGTGGGAGATGTAGTCCATATATCCTGGATGGATGCACTCTCAAATTACTGCTCGTTCCAAGGCTCTACCATGAGCCCCAAACATCACTCCTGTCCTCATCCATCACGCAGCTCCACATACAAGACTCCTTGGATAGCGAGTCTCGTGGCCCCCGTTTCTTCGGGGTGGTGCAACCCAGCGGCAGGACCGCCGCTAATGTATTACGCTCCATGGGGTTGTCCAAGTAGCGGGTAGCACCCGAGCCTGCGTGCGCCTTCCCCAAAGCGTTAGTTGGTATGGGCAGTTGCGTGTTTGAAATAGGCCCGACGCGTTTCGGAAATTTATTTTCCTCATCAGGGGCCAGCAGTAAAGTGCATGACGTCTACCATCTCCCTGTATGAAAACACATATTGTGCTTGTGGGAGATGTAGTCCATATATCCTGGATGGATGCACTCTCAAATTACTGCTCGTTCCAAGGCTCTACCATGAGCCCCAAACATCACTCCTGTCCTCATCCATCACGCAGCTCCACATACAAGACTCCTTGGATAGCGAGTCTCGTGGCCCCCGTTTCTTCGGGGTGGTGCAACCCAGCGGCAGGACCGCCGCTAATGTATTACGCTCCATGGGGTTGTCCAAGTAGCGGGTAGCACCCGAGCCTGCGTGCGCCTTCCCCAAAGCGTTAGTTGGTATGGGCAGTTGCATGTTTGAAATAGGCCCGACGCGTTTCGGAAATTTATTTTCCTCATCAGGGGCCAGCAGTAAAGTGCATGACGTCTACCATCTCCCTGTATGAAAACACATATTGTGCTTGTGGGAGATGTAGTCCATATATCCTGGATGGATGCACTCTCAAATTACTGCTCGTTCCAAGGCTCTACCATGAGCCCCAAACATCACTCCTGTCCTCATCCATCACGCAGCTCCACATACAAGACTCCTTGGATAGCGAGTCTCGTGGCCCCCGTTTCTTCGGGGTGGTGCAACCCAGCGGCAGGACCGCCGCTAATGTATTACGCTCCATGGGGTTGTCCAAGTAGCGGGTAGCACCCGAGCCTGCGTGCGCCTTCCCCAAAGCGTTAGTTGGTATGGGCAGTTGCGTGTTTGAAATAGGCCCGACGCGTAGAGCAGTAATTTGAAAGTGCATCCATCCAGGATATATGGACTACATCTCCCACAAGCACAATGTGTGTTTTCATATAGGGAGATGGTAGACGTCGTGCACTTTACTGCTGGCCCCTGATGAGGAAAATAAATTTCCGAAACGCGTCGGGCCTATTTCAATCACGCAACTGCCCATACCAACTAACGCTTTGGGGAAGGCGCACACAGGCTCGGGTGCTACCCGCTACTTGGACAACCCCATGGAGCGTAATATATATATATATATATCATATATATCCTCAAGAACCAGGAGTCCATTTATCTATTAGTGCTGATGACATACAGCTAGCTGGCTTTCAGTCATTCCCAAACACTTAGGATAGATTCAAACTGCACAATTCCTTTATCACCATTTGTGGTGGATGTCTATAAACGTTTTAAGCTTTTGAAAGAAAAAACTCAGCTGCAGGTTTATAGCACTTAACATGCAATCCTCACTTTACATTTCATTGCACTTTGCTGCTGCTTTTATCACAGTATGTCAAATGCATTATATTTACATCATGTTTTTTGTTGTCTCTTCCTGTGTGGCTTTATACCGATAATTGTTTCATTTGTTTCTACTTGATAGCTTATTCTGCCATCCTCTTGCTTTGTCTGTGCTCTGTCTGCTCCTTTGGTGTGCCCAGCTGACTTACTTCTTGACTCCCTGCGCACAGTTGTTTTTGGCGGTCAAATATTTCTGTGAATGACAAACTATAATAATAATAATAATCCACATTTGTAAAGCGCACAATCACCCGTTATGGTCTCTAGGCGCTGGGGGCCGTCGGGAAGATTAAGCAAGCTATTGCCCAGAGTCGCATGGTGCTGGGCTAACCTGCCGCCGGAGCCGGGGATCGAACCGTGATCCCCAGATTCCAGTGTCAGTCGCCCTGGCCGCGGCGCCACACCTCTCCCACAAACTATGTGAGGAGACTCATCAACTTCATATTTAGCAGTGCGCAACCATGCTAATTGCAGGTTTTATGGCACTTGGGGGGTGAGCCCTGATTCCTGCTTTAAGTTTTATACTGCTGCTTTTGTCTCTGGGCCTTAAATGTTGCTTATTTTTACTCAATTCCACTTGCTATTTCTCACTGTGTGAATGTGTACTGATTATTGCGTTTACTTTGTTTCTTCTTGATTGCTGATTCCACAGTCCTCTTTCTTTGTCTGAGCAAGCCTGCTCCTTTGGTGTGCCTGACTGACTTCCATCTTGGCGCTCTGTGCACAGTAGTTCTCTGCATTCTGTTGTTTCTAATTTTGAATTAACTAAGACTTTAGCATAGCTCTACAAGGATTGTTTTCACACCCACAAGTCACACAAGTGAACTCAGTTCATTGCACCAATGCTTGAATGTGAAAGACAGGTTATTGTAGCCCCACAGATCCCCACCTAATACATATTTGAAGTGTCATTGCTTTTGGGTTACTAACTGTCCCTAAACAGGGATCGAGGGACATCGTGGTGATGGGAAACAAAACAATTTGGCTCTCCTCAATCGCACATACAGAAACTGCACTAAGAAAAATACCCTTTAACTAAAATGCACTTTATTATGTTCTTAACCTGTTGCTAGCACATCTAGAATGAACACACAAAATATCATAACAGCACAGATGAAGGTTGCGAACAGCAAGAATAAAATAAAAATATCTACTGTAGTTAAAATGTTACCTAAATACCTAACAGCTTAAATCCAACTTCTATGCAAATATTTTAAATTCTAAAAGGAGAACTGAAGAGTTGTCATAAAGAGGTCTGGCATCAGACACTAAAGGTATGGCCCACATCCAGTTGTATTACTCACAATAAATTCCACCTTAGATGTGTTGATAGCATAAATAGGGTGTTTAAAGGTGAAAATTGTCAAGTGTCCAGAAAGCCTTTAGCTTCCTAGGGCCACCATTTAATTTTAGTTTTGTCAAGCTCGACAGAGGAGAGACTACATAACCTTGTTGTAAGATGACAAGAGACTGATGTAAGGACGCATTATCTGTGTTCAAGCTTGGTATTTGAATGGTCAGGTTGTTTACTGCAGTTAATAATTCCTGAACCTGACCCATCTTCAGACTTTGTTGGCATTGTAACTTATCAAGAGCATGTTTTGTTTGCACTGGGTGTAGGATCTTCTTGGTGAAGGAATGCCACTCCAGATCCATAGTGTGGCTAGGATTATGCACAAAGAAACTAATGCATTGGTGGGAGCACACAGAAGAGAGTTAATGCGGTAGAACCTGCAGAGCAAACAACACCTAGGTCTGACTGCAGCTCAGAGAGGTAAGGGGATAATTCTTACAGTAAGGAGCAGATTTGGTCAATGACAGTCTAGATCGCTCTACTGCAACCCTGGATGAGTGTCTAATGGGCTAGTGATCTCCCAAGTTTGAGCATTGTATATAATAAGAACAACATGACTTCATTCAATTTAGTGGTATCATTAATGATGGAAGGGTCAGGCTGGGCAGATTCTTTTTTTTAAAATATAGATATCTGAAATGGACTGTTAAAGTTTGGCCAATATTTGCTGCAAACTAGATATGTTTGGAGATAAGGTATGCTTCAATTTGTTATCAACATTTCCAAATAAGACTGCAGGTCACTACATATAGCCTTGCTTGCCTTCTGTTTAAATCTTGAACGGATATCAACCCCATGTGTCCCTTGGGTTGTCTGTTAAGGGACATTTGCATCTTGTGTTGTCTTTTGGGTCTGATTGGGGCAATGAATATAAGAACAACCAGGATGGTATTTACAGAACAAGTATCAGAACAGGACTCCAAATCTGTTGTGGTCAGCAATGCGTGCAATAATGTCATATTACAGTGCCTTAATTCTGGGCTGAATGTGGGCAATTTCCTAATTTAATGCTCCCACTGCCCACTCCAAGAAATTCTCCATACATGATGTCGATTGTCATTTCTTACCAGGAATGCACCTGCTGGTGGGTCAGTAGGTTTACGTTTGCTTATCTTGTAACATAAGAGGTGGACATATGCCCCTCCTGTTTTGCCTCTGACGGGATTGCATTTAGAGCCGTAGTTGACCAGCACTTCACATGGCCATGGCCCAGTCATGTTCCATGCTGCAGGGGAAGACCCCTCCTCTTATGCTTCCCACAGTGTTGCTGAGTGTGATAATTTGGAGTTAACACAAGACAGGCCTAATGTCTTTCCGTTTGACTTACTGACAGTATATGAAGAGTTAGAGTGTATGAAAAATGTCCCTCCTCCCATGCATGGCGTCTGGTGCATCATCACTGGTCCCAGTATCCTAAAGCTGGCTTTGAATAGGTTTGGTCTTGTGTTTCTCAAAATGTATTTTTTCATTTTAGAAAAACATGAACCGAAAGAGATTCTAGGAAAAGCTTTGGAAGAAGAAGTAAGACAAGACACATTTGAAGACAGCTGTGGAGCAAGACAGTAATATCCAACAGCCTTGTGAAGAGGAGGCAGAGACTGTGGTCATTGAAGTAATATAGGGTGACACAAGGAATTACTCTTAATTTGTTGATAAAATAATATTAGAGTGCCTAGCACACCCAGAATTGACTCTGCCCCTGTCACAATTTCAGAAAGTGACTTGCAGATGCTATCAACTACTCAAAGTATTGGGAACACAAGGAATGCCTAAATCGCAAAACTGGTAAATACATGAGATAAGAAACTAGATTATTTTTCGTGAAGGGTGTGAGTTCTTCTCAAGCAATAGGTCCGAAACATTCCTTTGAATAGAAACCAAGTACCCCATTGCAGCTGTTTACTCACCCAGGGTAGCTACGCAAAGCAGTTTAAGGCTTAATTAGTGGAAGTCATGTGGGCCAATAACCCAGTCCACAAACACAAATCATTGTCTAGGTAAAGCTTTTACTTATAAAAATAAAAAGTACTTTATTACACTCACACTGCTCTATTTTATGCATTGATTTACAAATACATACATGATAGAATGTGACAATGCCTGTGGAGACATCCTCCTAGTGGTTCACACCGTTATTAAGCCCTGAACCCTGTAACCACAATACCCCTGCATATTGTAGGCATAATGCATAGGGGTGTAGTTATCAAAAGGAAGGACTACTGGCTTTGCTAGGGTGTCACTACATTAATAAATGCAATTAATAAAAGCATAAATATGTCATAGTCCACCAGTGCAGCATCATTAAGATCACTGAAAACTCCAAAGATGTCAGTCCTTGGGTGGTTATCAGGAGGTGGCTCATGATGGACTATAGCGAGCCCGCCTTGAGCAGCCAGTCATTGAGGTTCAGGAACCATGTATTCCCACACGCCCAAGGAGGGCAGCAAACTTCACCATCACTTTCATATGTTTCGTTGCCACATCTTGCAGACTGAGGGGTTGGATGGCCTCAAATTGTAAAGCACTCTGATATCCTTCGGGATCAAGTTTGCGCTATGTAAAACTTTATAAATAAAAAATAAAAAATAAAGAATGGTGATTTTCTTACAATGACATTCATTAGGGCATGTATGTCTTGAGGTTATTTTTGTATTGTCAGTGAACTATTTTAAAGGCCTTCATTAATACATATACCGATAGTCAATAAAGCATTTCAAATACTCATTATTTTCCTTGCTCAGGAAATATTTAGATTTTGATTCAGCATGTCATTGTGATCATGATTTGACGCATATTTTTGTTATGTATAAACAACATATTTATGGCGCTCCGGGAGTGTGCGAATGAGGCCCTCAAAAGCGTCCATAGACTTGAGGCTCGTTCCTGCCCTATTGGCCAAAAACAGAGGCTGGTCCTTTTAGGCGGTCGGGGTTCTGTGCCTACGGCCTTGGCATGGGTTGTGAATATATTATGAGCAGCCTGACGTCTACTCTACCTGTGCCCTGTACATCTCTACCCAGAGATATTTGGGCAAACCTCTTAGAGGATATTTATTGAAAATGGACGTGTCTAATTCAGTATAATGGAAAGCAGGGCAGTCCGAGATATCAGTGCTTGCGGAGCGGGATCGCCGTCCTGGACTCCCCCTTAATAAGACAAATAATAATAATTATTGGACCTGGCCCTTTTTGGCAGGTTCACCCCGAAACTTTTTGCTTTTTCCTAGCCTGTTTCTGGAACCTGGTGTTGGTGATTTTAGGCCTCTGCGCACTTTTTCACTGTGGTACAGTGTAAAGTGCGTGAACTCTCTGTGTATGTGTGGTGAGTGACCTGCCCTCCCATAGGAATTAATGGTGAATATGTATGCCCATGGTAGTTCCTGATGTGTGGGGAGTGCAGGGTCGAGTTTGATATGTGCGAACTCATGAGATTGAATGCTGCGTAATGGTGTATGCGGCATGATTGTGTCTAGTCTAGAAGTGCCACTTTTAGAAGTTGGCATATTTGTGTAGTCTGTGGCTGGCGTGTGATTGGCTGGTGAGCCTGGCCCAGGAGTGCCTGGGCCTGTTTGTGGATTGACTGTCTGGTTTGAGGGTGACAGGGGCTGCAGAGCCCTCAGGAGGTTGTCTGAGTCAAGCCCGTGGATGAAAGGCAGCATCTGCTGCCAGGGAAGTGGGAGGAGATAGCACCTGGTAGTGAATGAGGCTGTGCCTGCCTGCCACAATTCTGGCTCCACCTCCCCGCTGGGCGACTGTCACCTCTGTCCCTGATACTGAAAGGAATTCCCTATAACCAGTTCTAGCTGGTTCTCACACTGCTTGCACAAAGACTTCAAAGACTTTTCTCTGTATAAGAAGGGGCTGTGTCCCCTTCCAAAATGTTCTTGTTTCTGACTTGAATCTGCCAGGGGCGTGCTGCTGCTTGGGCCCAGGGGAATCCCTGGGCCCTGCCCAGCCCCTGGATGCCTGGAGGACTTCTTGAGGACCCCTCTGCCTGTCCTGGAAGGATGGGGGACTTTTGCTTTGCCCTGGAAGCCCTGTCCTGTGTGGCTGGGACCCTTCATGCTGTAGGGGACATCTCTAGGAGCTGTTGGTGCTCCCTCTCTTTGTCCTGGACTTTGTGGGTTTCTGCTAGTGCTTAGGAGCGCTTGATTTCTCTTCTAGCATTTGGGAGCGCTGTTTTCCCTGTCCTCTAGCGCTTGGGAGCGCTTATCATGCCATTAGCGTTGGGAGCGCTTTATTTGCTTTGCAGGTGCCCACCCTGCTTATGGTGGAGGTAGGGCGGCCCCAGCAGGCAGTGGGCCGCCCCAACGTTTCAACGGAGCCTGAGGCTCCAATGCCCACATTTGTGTGTACGAGTCCTGAGAGGGCTCCGGGGGCATTTCTGTGTTTATGAGTCCAGGAGGGACTCCAACGACGGCCGCATTTTGTGCACGAGTCCCGAGAGACTCGAGGGGCCAGTTCTTTGTTTTAGGGCCCAGAGAGGCTCCTGGACTGTTAATGATTTTGAGTCCCCAGAGGGGGGACTCCAACCATGGGGCATGTTTTGCTTGAGCCTGCGTGGCTCTACCCTGGCCATTTGTTTTAAAGTCCCACGGAGGACTTGGGGGCATGTGTATTTATAGAGCCAGATGGCTCCAACGCCCCACAACAGTTTCAGAGCCTGTGTGGCTCCAACGTGCGCAGAGTTTAAGAGCCTGTGAGGCTCCAGCAGTTGGCGCAGTTCTGTTCTAGGGTCAGTGAGGACCCTGTCGCAGTTTGTCTCCAGCTGCCCTGCAATTAGTGGGCAGCTGCACCGTTTAGGCGCAAGATGGAGAGTGAGTCCCTGAGAGGGACAGAGATGGCACAGAGGTGCCCGGCCAGTCACAGCTGCGCAGCACTTAGTGCCAGCTGCAGCGTTTAGGACTTGTGATTGTTCCCAGATGCCCAGCAAGTAGTGGGCACCTGCACCGTTTAGGCCCTGACATTCAGACACAGGGCGTTCTAGCCCCAACAAGGCCAGTTGGCCTAGGGACTGCCACAGGTGGTGGCTT
This sequence comes from Lissotriton helveticus, assembly GCF_964261635.1. Classification (NCBI taxonomy): domain Eukaryota; kingdom Metazoa; phylum Chordata; class Amphibia; order Caudata; family Salamandridae; genus Lissotriton; species Lissotriton helveticus. The sequence continues at coordinate 383,670,433 of NC_136072.1, read as the reverse complement.
ATGTAAGGTTTTGCGCAATTGTGTGGTTTTTCCTAGCACCTATGAATGTTTTAGGCATCATGTGTCTTTGCGCTATTGAGTTGTGTTTTCTTTCCTTACACCTCTGAATGTTTTATGCATCATGTGTTTACCTTTTTCCCTACACCGCTGAATGTGTTTTTGATGCATCATGTGTAATGTGTTCTTGCTTCTACCCCTAAATGTATTTTATTCTTAGGTGGTTGTGTTTTGCCTAGTATAGTTTATACTAGAGAGGTTATGTGTCCATGCGTGATCTAGGCCTATGGTTATTAGTATTGCGTAGTGTGTACCTACCTTTACCAGTAGTTACTGGTTGTGATTTATGACTGTTATTTTGTGCTATCCTTTTATTCTAATTTCTGACAATATTTCTATTTCTAAAAGTGTTGATTCTGACAGTGGCCCATGTGGCCCTGTCTTGTAAATAATCCCTTATGAATATTGCCCGTGCCAGTTGGCACAATGTACATGTGTGATTTCTATCTGATGTGTTTTGACAATACAGAAGTTATTTTTACATTACCTTGTGTGGAGTTCCTTTTGTGGTGTGCCTAGGATGTTGTTGCTGTTGTGTGCTGGCGCAAATGCTTTACACATTGCCTCCGAGTTTAGCCTTACTGCTCGTGCCAAGCTACCAAGGGGTTGAGCAGGGGTTATCTTGGCGTGTGACTCCCTTGCCCTGACTGGAATGGTGGTTTCTGCCTGGCTTTGGCGTCAGCCTTAGCCTACCAGAACTAGCCAGTTCTAACAATAATCCACATTTGTAAAGCGCACAATCACCCGTAAGGGTCTCTAGGCGCTGGGGGCCGCCAGGAAGATCAAGCAAGCTATTGCCCAGAGTAACATGGTGCTGGGCTAATCTGCCGCCGGTGCCGGGGATCGAACTGTGATCCCTAGAAGCTGGAGTCAGTCGCCCTAGCCGCGGCGCCACACCTCTTCCACAAATAGACACAGTTAATTGACTTTGTTGCTAAATTTGGTTGTAGAAGAAGGTTATGAATGAATGTAATATAGAGGCCCGCGGTACGAGGTGTCTCCATTCTGGCAGCGATGCTGAAGCAGACTAGGTGATTGAGTATTTGGGCAAACTGTCTTAAACTTGGACCTAGCTGATTGCTGTATTCAGACTACCATTTTTGTTTTACTGTAACGCTTTTTTTAAGCCTAAGTAAAGAAATTTAAAAAAACTGGGTATTTATTTTACGCCTCTTCTTGATGCAGCAAGTCATCCTGGTAGTGCCCATGCTGCCACTCTGCATGCCATCTTCAGGTAGAAGAATCGTCCAGGGATGTCTACAATGTGAAATATGCTGCATATGACAAAATTATGAAAATCTGTATCGGATTTTCACTGTTTATCTCCCACCTGTGAAAGCTCTCTCGCTCTGGTGCTCCACATTCTGACATGGGCTTTATGATATCTTGCCTCTGCCGCGGATAACGACGAAGATGAACAATGGGAGTAACCAGCCGGAGCTTCAAAGGGTAAGTACTATCATCTGCACGAAAAATGAACCTCAGTGTGCAGCATGCAAACAAAGACCCAATTTAGTGATTATCCAACAAGCATGTAATAATGTTGTCCTCATCCTGATGATGCCCAGCTAAGAACTTCATGTGACTTATTTCATGAAGATCTATACGTTTTCTGGAAATCATTTCCTTATTTAATAACAATAATATTAATAAAAGCATATTTGTAGGAAGCATTGCTACTTCATTGAAGTGTCCCAGCGCTAAGATTCCGCTCCAGATAAAGAAATGCAAATGGGCAGACTAAGATTGAAAGCCTGACGCAAAAAACAAGTTTGTAAAAATTTCCTAAAGGAGGCTTCGGATGGGGCCTGACAAATTCTTTTGGGCAGGGAGATCTTCAGAGTCAGGTAACTAAAGGAGCTGCCTCCAATTCTCAGTTTTTAGGTCGAGCATTCTTATATGTGTATGTACTTTGTGGGTTCTGGAGATCAGCCCTAGGACTTGTCTGCTTCCACTTAGGGACTTTTTTACCTGTTCAACAGCCTCTATTTAACTGTCTTTGTAGAAAACGACCAGTTAAGGTCAGTAAAATACAAGAATTGCTTTCTGCTTGTTCAACTGCCTCTGTTTAACTGTCTTGGTAGAAAATGACCAGTAAGAGGTCAGTAAAATACCAGAATGGATTTCTGCTGAGGGACTTTCTTTTTTTAGGTTTTAGCAGTTAAGGATATAAAAACCTTTTGGAACATCGTAGGCACAGGCAGTAGCATTGGAAAGGCAGCCTTATTGCCCAATATTGCGACTGATAGTTGGAAAGAGCACTTCCAGGACCTCTACGTCCCGCCAGAGGCTGAGGTTAGGACTCGGACCCCAGCAAGCCAACCACGACAAAATACCCACATAGAGACCCCTATGGTGACCCTGACAAAGGCTATTAGTGCCGTAAAAAATTAGCCACCTGTAAATCCCCACGAGTGGATAAGATACCTGGGAATCTTTTCCGTACTGAGCCTATTATTGGGGGGGGCATACCTGTGGGTGTTTTGTAATGCTATATTACAAGGAATGGCATTCCCTGCAACCTGGTCTGGAGCTGAGATTCGTCCAGTGTATAAAAAAGGGTCCCCACTACTGGCCATCAACTATAGACCAATCCGTCTGATTGATGTAACTCAAAAAATAGTTGCTAAGATTCTATTGGATCGCCTCCAGATTTGGCTGGAGAACACAAAGTCATGTGTCCACTTCAAGCTGGCTTCAGGGTAAAAAACATCCACTATCAACCAAATATTTAGGCTCCAACTCCTCTGTTGGAAATTGTGTACTTGGAAGGTGATAGTCTATATTTGGTCTTTGTGGATCTCACAAGTGCTTATGATCTGGTGCCCAGAGATGCCCTCTGGGTGGTATTAAGTGACCTTGGAGTTCCCCATTATCTCCTGATCATACTTAGAAGACTAGACAAAGGCAATAATGCGCAAATTAGGTTTGGGAAGCAGGGGAAACTCACTCCACCCATTCCAAACAACAGAGGAGTCAGGCAGGGTTGTGTGCTTGCTCCCACCCTGTTTAGTATCTACATCAATGGACTGGTTGGTGCACTGAGCAGATTGAAGGATTTAGACGCTCCTAAGCCAGCACACAAGTTAATACTGGCAGTGGTGATTGCAGATGATACCCTCATGCTCTCTAATGGGCATCCAGAGAATCCTTGATGGTTTTGTAGAAATAAGGGGTTGTGATCAATATACAGAAGACAAAATGCATGGTCTTCTACCCCGCTTGCACAGCCCACCCTAACCCGCACATGAATGGTATCCAACTTCACTGGGTATTAGTTTTTGATTATCTAGGTCTCACCCTACCAGAAACAAATTGATTGGGGGCCACAGATGGATAAGCTAAGCCTCAAGCTAGCCCAGACCACAAGCGGGCTGGCCAAGATATACAGAAACTCCTTTCTTTCATAAGCCAGTTGGACCGGTTATAGAGATCTATAAAACACAATTAAGGAGTGCTGCTCTGTATGGGGCTCGACTTTGGGGGCATCGTATTCCCAAGACCATCATCAAGACTGAGAATAATTTCTTCAGACAATTGTTCAGCCTACAAGCAAGCTCCCCACTTGTCCCACTGCCTCCCACTGCGTCTGGGTCTAGGGGTGAGACCTATCATTGAGGAAATTGGCTGTAGACCCCATATATTTTGGTGGCGACTATGGGTGATCCCTGAACTGGATGAATATAGGATAGAGTTACAAGAAAGTTTGAGGTGTCTGGTATAAGTAAGCTGCCATGGTTTGCACACATCAAGGAAAGTCTTCACGCCATAGGTAGAGACAGTCTATGGAGTAACCCAGAGGTAGCATATAATGCAATCACGCATATACAATTAGCTAATAGCTATAGGCGGGGGTTAACTTGCCCAACTCCATGAGAACTCTGCTATTGGCTCTCTTACAGTGAATTTCCTGAAAAGAAAGGACACCTACGATTTGGAGCCTTGCTTAGATGATATACAACCAGCACTATCTAGGAAGCTTTATCTACAGTTCAGGCATGGCTCACTCCCTCTGTGTGTATTTTCTAATAAATGGACTGGCAGTTCTGCTCTGGGGTGCCCAGCATGCAGTTGGGAAGAGGAGACCGAACTCCACATATTTTTCTTTTGTCCTGGATACAAAAAAACTAGACAGAGACGGTTGCTACAATTGTGTAGGAACCTAGGCACAAGGCGCTATGAAGGTGCATTTAGGCTACTGAAACATAATACCCAAATGCCAATTGTTTATGCTGTATCTCGTTTTGTAACTTCTATGTATGTATGTATGTATTTTAATGCTTATTAAGCGCAGCTGTCACCCAGCGGGTATCCTGGCGCTGAGATCAGTTCCACCATCTGCTCTACCATTTATTCTGCTCTAGGGAAGAGAAAGGTTTTAAGGTCCTTTTTAAATAAAATCAAATTTTGACTGCTCCTCAGTGTTAAAGGTAGAGTGTTCCACATTGTGGCGGCCGTAAAACTGAAGGCGCGGCCGCCCATTCTCACTCTGTTTATTCTTGGGATTTTCACTAAGAACGCTGAGGCGGATCTCAGAGGTCTGGCAGCCTGATACCACGAAAAGAGGTTTTGCAGTGGTATTGGTCCTTGACCATGCAGTGCACCAAAAATCAGGCACAAAGCCTTATAGGAGATCCTCTGCTGGACCGGTAACCAATGTAAGATTGCCAGAGCTCCGGCAGAAGAAGCCGAGCGAGGCAAGGTTAGGGCTAGTTTAGCCGCCATGTTTTGAACCCGTTGTAATTTATGGATCAAAACCTTTGGGGCTCCTAGAAGTAGTGCGTTGCAGTAGTCTAACCTACTGAGGATGGTACTACGCACTACTTCTACTCTGGCTTCCCGCGGGAGAAGCGGCAGTATCTTCCGTAGAGCACGGAGCAGGCCCATACATGTCCCAACAGTCCTGTTCACCGAGACGTACAATTGCAGGTTCGGCTCGAACATGACTCCCAGATTGCGGGCCGAATCTGCTGCCTCCACCGAGCCTGGAATGGAACTAGGCCAGAAGTCTTCCGGCAATGGGCGAGGGAGTCGGTCTGAAGAGCAGTGCAATATCTCCGTCTTTGCGCCATTGAATTGGAGTGAATTGGCTTGCAACCACTCTGCTGTGGCCGACATACACTGATGGAAAGTGTCCCTCGACACTGCCTCTGAACCCTCAAAAGAAAAAATCAATTGGGTATCATCGGCATAGTTGATGACTTGAATACCGAAAGACCTTATAAGTTGTATCAGGGGGCGGAGGTACAGATTAAAAAGAATCGGACTTATCGCCGAACCCTGGGGGACACCCTGGTTCACCTGGCGTATGGCAGAACGGAAAGGTGGTAGTGTTACTGCCTGTTGTCTGTTATCCAGATATGATGATAACCAGGCTAGTGCCGAGCCCGTTATTCCCGCATTACCGAGACGGCCCAAGAGGACCTCATGGTTCACCGTGTCGAACGTGGCCGACATGTCAAGCAGTACTAAAAATGCTGACTTGCCCCTGTCGACACGCGTTCGCAGATCATTCAACACGGTAACCAGAGCAGTCTCAGTACCGTGGCCCGGTCTGAAGCCAAATTGAGCTACATCCAGACTGGAGTTGGATTCCAGGAAGTTGGCCAAGGCTCTCGTAACCCACTTCTCTAAGATCTTTATCGCGAATGGTAGCAGCGAGATAGGCCTATAATTGGCTGGGCAGAGGGGGTCCAAAGTAGCCTTTTTTAGCAGAGGTGTTACAATTGCCAATTTCCAGCAGTCTGGTACAGATGCAGTAGCTAACGATTGGCAACAGATTGAGTGGAGCGCCTAATATATGTGGTGGGCGCCTAAGGCTCTTTTAGGAACAAGTAATGGACTTAACGTTGCTTGATCTTTTTATCTGAGCGTGTATCAATTTTATCGAGTTTTATTGAGTTTTAGTTTTTACATCTGTTTTTATATATCATATGTTTTTTAAAATGCTCTTTTATGTTCCACGGACCAAAATAAAGAAAGATTGGCTTGGATTATGTTTTTAACTAATTTTTAGAGTCCAAGATTAACTAAATCCACTGGATAGTTCAGGAGATACAGATTTCACAGTGTAAGTGCAAACAAGCAATGGTGACACAATAGTTGTGTTCCGCTATTCCGGCCTGACTTTACAGCACAGTCACCTTATGTAAGAAAATCCCCTCTTTTTCCATGATTGCCCCTACTGAATTGCTGATGTACTGTGACTGAGTGTGCCCTGGGTTCCGTCCAAACAGGTGCCCAGGGCCTATGTTCTTGCATGAAGACAAAACCCAATTGGCACTCTTTGGCAACAGGTCAGTTCCTTGTAAATGGTACCCCAGGTACCAAGGGCACTGTGGCAAGAGAAGGCCTCTAAGGGCTGCAGCACAAAACAAACTAACACTAGTGTCCAGACCGAGTGGTTGTTTGCCTGCTGCCACCACCATACATGTTTCTGGACCCCTGGGTCAAGAGCCTGCTGCTCTCAGGAGTCTGAAACAATGCACATCCTGGGACGGGGTGCCAAGCCTCGTCCCCCAGGATGGGCAGAGTCCATGCAGGGGAAGCTTCAAAGGCTTGCCACCTTTGTGAGCTACATCAGGCCCTCTGCTGCTTCCAGCAACTGGCCCCCACCGGTTCTGACACCCACTTTGGGCGGGAGACTCAGCGGTGAAACCAAGTGTGGAAGAGAGGTGTGCCCACCTTTGCCAACCCCACCCCTCAGGTGAGGCGAGGTGAAGCACAATTCTCAGTCCCCGCCATCTTGCAGATGGACCCAGCCAACCAGAGTGAGACATATGCCCTCCTCCCACTGAAGGGTGGCATAATATGGGATGTACCCACCCCAAGAAGGGACCCATTGGTCCCAGCCTTTACTTACCTGTAATGCCCCTAGATTAAGTATTTACAGGGAATCCTGAACCTTGCCTCCTCAGACAAGAATCGACAAGAATAAAAGGACTAAAGAACCTGTGCTGAACTAAGAAGAGGAGGATGCCCACTGACTTGGCCCCTGCCCTACCGGCCTTTTCCCACCTCAAACATGCCCCAGAAAAAATCCCAGGGTGTCTTGCAGCCAGCAACCTTAAGAACCCAGAGGACCTGCCCTGCCTTCCAACCCAAAGACTTTCTCTCCCGTGAGCACCGGATTTGCTCACCAACAGACTCTGGCCCAAGCCAAAACCGTGAGACTGCACCACTCTGCACCCGACGCCTACTGCCCGAGTTTGAGTGGCCCAACAGCATGAAGAGGTCTCCCTGGTGATCCTGACCTGAGGTTTGGTGACCTCTCACCTGCCTCGACACTCCAAACGAAGCCTGCAGTCTCTTTGTGGAGGACCGCCACGACCACGACAGGAGCTGGTAAGAAAACCTGAAACCTAAAGACACCCCTGCACCCGAAGTCCCATGGCCTTGGGTGGCCCAATGATGGTGTCCCAGCATCCCAGGGCATCCCAACTTACCTCTCCAGACTTTGGTCACCTCCATAAGATCTTTGTCCCTGAGCCTGCAGTCTTTGTTGCAACTGGAGAATCCCCATTGAGAAAAACAGGGCACAAATGCCAAAACAGCATCCTGCACCCAGCTGTCCCTGCGCCGCTGCTGGTGTACTTTGAGTGCTAACACCAGGAGCTTTGCTCCCACAACCTTGTGGTCAGCTCGTGAGCAGCCACCAAATGGAGGCCTCCTATCCCTCAGTGGTAACATTGGGCCTCACCACTCTGCACCCGGCCGCCCTAGTGCCGCTGAGGGTGCTTTGCATCCTTGACCCTAGGTGAACCTTGGTTCTAACTCCAAAATACCAATTCCGCCAAACTTGTACTTACCTTTCAAACCGATCACTGAATTTACTTCCAAAAGATTGCATTGACTGCTTTTTTTCCTGAAAATTGTTCTAAGTGTTGAGTTGGTTTTATATGAGAATTTGAAAAAACTGCAAATATCTAAAAGCTGCTTTACTTAAATTTTTTCTAGGAAATGTCCTAGTTTATATCTAGGCATATCACACTGAATGGAAAAAGTAATCCATACGGTATTCTGAAAAATAATCTAACAGTAATCTTCACTGTATTCAAAAGTAATACCTTCCTTCAACAAAGTCAGTCATTTTCATTCAGTTTGCTTGTATTGTTCAACTTGCCCTGAAAAGTATCGCTTACAGTTACCTATGCCAGGCTTCCTTTGTTCTAGAAAATAAATATAACTAAAGAATATTTGTTTCACAAACATATTGGTCAGAGTTCAGTCTTTAAGTGCGTGACATCATTTGCTGCCTGAGTGTGTACAACAAATGCTTAACACCACCCTCTGATAAAGTCTTACTTCTCACCCACACTGCCACAAATAGAGAGTAAGGTGCTATTTACTTTTACCTCTGCCTACCTTTTGGGTTCCACTGGACTCTGTGCACACTATCCTCCTTTTGGTATAGTATATACAGAGCCAGCTTCCTACACCATATGCTTCAATGGAGTTGTCCTGATGCTGTGGATGCAGAAGATGGAGGATGCTCAAGGATGGTCTGGGTGCTGTGCAGCTGATGAGGGTGTCTTTGCGATTACTTCTTGGTCCATGGGTCAGGTGGGGTGACTTTAGCCACAAAGAGCCAGGTCCCTCAAAGCCCTTTTTGGAGCAGTAAAAGGTCAGGTTCTGCTGGGCTACCCTTATTCATCCACAGTGGTCCCAGTGATATCCTTTGAATGAGGATGGTGTCCCGCTTGGGTGAACAATCTGGACTAAGATGATTCTCCTGGGTCTGACAGACTCTAGGTGCAACTTTTGGCAGTTGAGGGTCGGTCTCTTGGGGCAACCAGCAGCAATCAGCAAAGATTCTATAGAAGTGGCTACTGACTTGCTGAATGGGCTTCTTCAGCATTGATTGCTCTAGTGCTGGTACCAGGGGGCCAGCCAACTGTCCCTAAGAGTCACTTCTAGTTGCGGGCGTTTGGTAGCAAACGTTTCTCAAGCCGGGAGCCACAGGCAAAGTTCTTTCTTCACTAGCTGAAGGTGCTGCAGGCGAAGTCCAGTAGACAGTGCAGCCCCTCTTTCCCAAGTCTAGGAGACAGCAGGGCAGTACTTTTTCAGTACTTTCTCCAGTTTTGGCATACTCTGAGGTTCAGGGTGCCAATGGTGCCATAATAATACCCAGAAAGTGCCCTAGGGGGATGATGCAGTAGCTGGACAATGGGTTACCAGGCCCCCTCCTGATCTGTGAAAACTTTCAGGCTATGTGTGGCCTCTAACATTACCAGAGTGCCCTATTCTGCCCACTCTCAAGACATCTGAACCCTTCCTTAGATGTTAGGAGCCCATGGTAAAACTGGTTTGGGCACTGGTCTCCTCTTGTTCCATAAAAGTAACATTAAATTTGACTTGGCCAATAAGTCAGGTTTAATGTCACGATTAATTTGGTACCTTAGAGAACATATTTTGATAGTTCCACTCAGAAGTTAGCCGGCGTCTGTGGTCAGCATGTAACTCTGTGCTAGTGGGGCTATTAATTCTTTCATGGCAAAAATGACAATTTGGAAATAAAAAATACATGTCCGATCCAATATCATACAGCTTCCTGCATTATGGCTCCATAGGTCTACCTTAGGGGAGACTTACTTATATTTTTAATGGAAGAGGGGGTTTTGCCATTAGTTTGAAAGGCAAAGTTGAACTGACAGTATTAAGACTGCTCTCCCAGTCTGCAGTAGCAGGCATAGAGTCATTCTGTACTTTCCTCCACACAAGGTGACTCAATCAGTGCTGCAGCCCTAGGTGGACACTCTGCCTTACATACTCTTGATACCAGATACTAGAGTCATATATGTATGCCAGTCTCTGCCAATTGGGGGTAGACAATTGGACAGACACTTTGTAATGGGTTACTACACTGGCCCCATTGATTCTGCTGCATACACAAGTTTCTGCTTGTGGCGAAGAAAGGTTGGGATGCCAACATAGGCCTGAATAAATTGGAATGCCAACATAGGCTTGAGACATATATCATGAGAAATTAGCGTTGACAATAACAGGAGAAATACGGATATAAGGAGAGTGAGAGTTGTATCGTAGCGGGTTCGCAAGTCCAGTGTGAACCAATAGAACATGCAAAGTTGGACTTGACTAGCGTTAGATGATCAAATATTTAATTAAGCCCTGAAGAAGTCTCTTGTGAAGAGACGAAACACTTTGGCTACTCAAATAATCTGATTTTCAGTTTCAGTTTCATTGATCTTTATTCGGATAAGCTCTATCCATAAAAGTACAGACAGACATTTCTCATAGTTAATCATAAGCATTTATATTAGTCCATCGTCTCAAAGTTTTAAAAAGCTCAACTATAAAAACAATTCAATAAAATCATTGCAGAAATATCACGAATCCTCAATAGCAGCTTCAATATTAAAGTGCCAAAGTGCAAAGTGAAAATATTTCAAAAGCTAGCAGCAAAGATGGGCACATTATTGGATCACATTAAAAACCCTCAGCTTCTATTAAGAAAACAAACCACATAAGACAATTTAATAGTCACACGAGATTATTAAAATAGCAACGTCATGAGCGAAAGTACCAGTGTGCAAAGTGCAAATGAAACTAAGAAAAATAGCAACAAAAAGACAGCATAATTCCATTTCATACATGGTGCTCTATACGTCCGGATGTGGCTCGGATAACATATTACCCCGTTCGAGTATAAAATCAAAAAGTGCATGTAATTCGTCCTAATCATCATTCAAGAATTCATGGAGAAACGTGAACGAATAGCCATTTTAAAAGTAGTGCGAACTCGATATGTTAAATCCTCACCATTAAGCTGGAGAATAATTCTGTATGCAACCTTAAAATTCGTTATTCAATTAACTCAAAAAAATGGTATCAATAGCTGCATACTATACTTTTGATAAAAAGTGCAGAAAAACAGGAAATGCAACATAGACTGCTTTCCTAGATTGTCACAGGGGCAAGCCTGATCCTTAATGTTGGGTTGATAGCCTAAAGGAAAACATAACAAGTATTTTATTTTACCGGCTCTAAGGCGGAAAAGAAGGCTTCGCTACCAACGAGTAATATCCCCTAAAAGATACCTAGCGGGTACACAAGTGGAAGGCCCACCTTCTTCTGCAATTGATATATATTGAGCCACAGATACTTTGGTATGTTCCTGTGCGTATCTTGTGTCCTCTTAGTATTTATATAGAGCATTGCGGACAATCTTTTTTATTAATTCCATCCAGTAGGTCTAATTTATGAAAAATATGACCAAGATTGACTCTTGTCAGATTTGCCTGTACTTCTGCAAGCCAGGGTATGTCACCTCCCCTGTCACATTTTAGGTGGTCTACTATGATCTAACTTGTTAGCGAAGCTGTCAGGTTTTGCCAGACCTTCAGTCAAAACATAACAGGGCGAGACCTGATATAATCCTCTAAGTAAGATAGTTTTTACTCATCATGGCAGGCAAAAGTAGATGATGAAATTGGTAGCCCCAAAATTCTCCTGCAAAATCTATTTTCTTCAGCCTGAACACTTTTCAGGTTTATATAGCCCCAAATTTCAGCACCGTAAGTCATAATTGGTACACATTGTGTCTTATAGATTTTAAGTAGGGGCAATACTACCTAGATTATTTTCGGTTGAGGGAAGCTTATTATCGAATTGACAGCATTCAGAAATTTGGTCCGTCCATAAGGCAAATAAGGTGCCCAGTACCCATTATCTGAAAATTGTACACCCAAGTACGGGAAAATGCGGGTGTGTAACAGGGTATCTGATCCCGAGGTAATGACATTAATAGGGCATTTTTTTGGGCCGCAGCACATTAAAAAGGATTTCTTAAAATTTGTACAAAGATCCAAACTATTCATAAAAACTACAAAACCCTAACTAAAATTTGCAGAGCATTGGGTGTACGTCCCATTAAAATGGCATCATCTGCGTATAATAGGGCAGGCAGTTTACTACCATTAATCATTGGGACATCTGTAGTTTGATCAAACAGCGCATTATGTAACTCATTGACATATAAAATAAACAAGAGTGGGGCAAGAACACACCCTTGTGTAACGCCTCTTCCGACCACTATGTCCCTTTAGACTGCCCCGTCCTTGCTTATTTTCACCCTAGCCCTTAAGTACCTGTGCAAATATGCTAAAAAATACACCATATCTTTATCCAACCCATAATCTAAAAGGCGTTGCCAGAGCCGAGATCTATTAACAAAATCAAAAGCGGAGGTAAGATCCATAAATGGTAGGTAAAAGGGGCAGTGTCGAGCGATGGTATATTTTCCTATAATTAAATTTAGGCTAAGACACTGCTCCACCGTTCCAAGATGACTTCGGAAGCCCAGCTGACATTTGTTTAATATATTTTCTTCCTCTGCCCAAGTTCTGATTTTATTAAATAAGACCCTCCCCAATATCTTAGGAGTGTTATCAATTAGGGAGATTGGTCTGTAACAGCTCGGGTTGGATCTGGCCCTCTTTTCAAAAATGGGAACAATTACAGATGTAGACAAGTGTTGGGGATTTTAGTTGTTGTTAGATTATTAAAAACATTGAGTAGCCTCGGGGCCCAGAACTCTGGCCTGGATTTTATAAGATCGATTGGTAGCCCGTCCGGGCCCGGGGCTTTATTGCCCAGGCTCTGATAAATTGCATCCTCAACTTCAGATAAAGAAATTTGGATTAGGGCAGCAGCGGGGTTGTCAAAAGTATCTTCACACTGAGATGAAGCAGCATATATTTTTTTTAAATGAGCTACCCACGCTTCACTCGATATATTACAGCTTATGTGTGTTGCCAAACGCTCTCAGTGACTTGGCTGCTGACCAAAAACCATTTGTATTGTTAAACTTAGCAGCACAGGCCAAGTTACTCCAGTGCTTTTTTAAAATCACATCTTGCCTATACTTCACTGCTTTTTAAAAGTATACCTTAATGATCTAATAAGGTTAGAATCTCTCGGGGAAGCTGATAGGGCAACTCTGAGTTCCCTATTTGCCCTAGAACAAGTGTTGTTAAACCACCTAGGGTCGGACTTGTGTGGAACTACAGGTCTCGAGATCAATTTTGTAATGCTTGCACATAGTAGGACACAAGCAGGAACTGCCTCTGGGTTAGGATTGACCAACGTGAGGCAAATCTCACAAAGTGATGGATACGTTTTTACCATCAGTTGAAACACCCTAGGCAGCCCATGCCTTTCCATTTAACTCTTAGGATGTCTGGCGATAATCCTATGTTATCGGCCCATGGCTCCTTTCTAAAGTCGGGTCTAAGAGCAGCCATAAAAGAGACTAAGATTGGATTATGATCCCCAAAGATGGATGCTTTAACCTCTGCCGCAGCTAAATGGTCTTCTAATAAAGATGATATAAAAACATAGTCTATAGTTGAGGCTCGGCCAAGACCTCTATAAGTGGGTATTGGACTATCCTCATTATTTACGGCTGCAATGTCCATAACATTTAGAAAGCTGCTATTTGATAAATGATCTATTAATTCATACCACCTTTTGCACGGGTTGATTGAGATATGTTGGATGGGATTCAGGGTATTTCCTCCTGCAATCTTCGCATTAAAATCGCCCCCCAAACACATCCCTGCCAATCTTTGCTTTCCCAGCAATTTATCCATATCTAAAATAAAATAAAAAAGATTGACAAAGTTCGCGTTGGGTGTGGTTAAAAAATCATTATTATAGAAATTAATAAAGCAAATAGAAACCCCCCTTGTACATATCAAAGCTTGAAAATTGGCATTTTTGGTGGGAATTGGTTTCTCGCTGCCAACTGATGCGATACTAACCCATGTCGATAGGCCGCCTGAGGGTCTACCCTGCTTGGGATGGGGGGAGATAGTAGTAAAACATTCATATCCTTCAAGATATAGCTCTTTAGTTGCCCAAGTCTCCTGGAACATAAGGATGTCGTATTTATTTACCATGTTAACCCATTCATCGAGATTTAATTTAGAAGCCAATCCGGCCACATTCCAGCTCTGGACCTGTAATAATGAATCGGGGCGATCATTAACAAGGCTGGTTTCACCCACAGGATCATTATTAACCCCTTAGCCGCTGGCGGGATTCCCCCGCTGTGCTGGGGGGCGGGGGCGCGTACAGCGCCCCCATGCTCATGACGAGGTCAGCTCGCCATGAGCCACGGCGCTCCGGTGCTCATGACGAGCTGAGCTCGTCATGACCACGCCCGTTCCAATGGAACGTTCAGCACAGCAGGGGAATCAGCCCAGGCTGCGAGGGTTCCATCTAACGGGCGCGGTCATGATGAGCACCGGAGCGCCGTGGCTCATGACGAGCTGAGCTCGTCATGAGCATCCAAGAGGTTAATTGGGATGGTCTCCATAGGTACCATAGGGGGTAGTTCAGTCAATTGAGGTTCAAGTAAAAGGTCAATCGAGGGTATTAAGATTGGAAATGGCAGAGACCCTATTTGTCGACTGGAATGACGGGACGATAAATGATTGCTGTTCGAATGATGGTCTATAAAAAAGCAAAGGGGTAGTGTACAGATGTTTGTAGGTAGGGGGCAGTTAATCTCTCTTGCTGCCAGTATTGTTCTAACAAGGCTCGGTCGGCGGAAATTAATAACAATACAATCTTCCCGAATAGATTTTCTCGCAGGTCCAACCCAGCCCACCCTTCGTACCATTAGAATATCATATATATCAGACCTCCTATACCCTTTATATTTGGCCAACCAATCCACACTTTTATTTCGTAATTGTTTCCAGGACTCAGATTTGTTCTTCTCTAATATGTGTACCCCTGCAAGAATCAGGACATACGGACAGGACACTGGAGGTAGACTTAAAACATCCTTATTTGGCTTGACATGCACACTAATAATAATGCCGGCAGCACTCGTACAGGCTGTGGAGATGGCATGAGCATCAATTTGGGGAAATGATAAAACATAAGGAATTATATTTTGAATATTAAAAGGGTCAGTGTGTGATTTTAAAGGATTGGAATCTCTAGTTTTACTATTAATATCACAAGAAGCAAGAGGCTGCTTTGAGGTTAGGGATGATTGTAGCTCTCTCTGAGCTGATTTTTCCTGAGAGCTGCCCTGTTGGGAAAACTGTTTGGGTTCATTACTGGGGGATTTTACCCTAGTAGTTATTAGGGATTCAAGCGCTCTAAACGCTTCCATAAATTTGCAAACTTTTTATCCACAAGCACTTTAACCCGATCATACAGTGTGTCTATAATAATGTCACCAGCTGTGTCCCCTAGTGTGAAATTAGAAAAAAGAAGTCTGTATAGGTTCCGTCTGAGTATGAACAGAGTTATTTAAAATTTCCAATGAAACTGAGTCTATTGGGTCACTGCCAGGGATTAGGGCAAATGGGGTTTTCGGTCCCTGAATCCATGTATTTATTGTAGTACGCTGGGAGTTCAGGCGTGGCGGTTGTTTCCGTTTGGAACAGACTGATTTCGCTGTCTTCCTTTTCCTTTTTGCTCCACATATTTCTGGGTTAGGGGATATGGCTGTGGTTGCTGATGCTAAGGTGTCGGTTGGTCAGCTCCCGGATGCAGAGCCTGCTGTTGCCCTATGTGCCCAAGTTCCTCAGCGTCCAGTGTGTTTTCTCCAGTTTTTTCTCCAGTTAATAAATGTGGGCCACTGTGTGTCATTAATTGACAGTCACTAACATCGATGTTCTCATTTTGTTAGGCAGAATGAGGTTTTGTTAAGCCAAGGGACAGGCGCCTCTCAGTCAGTTCAATCTCGGTGCTGACTATATTCATCGCCCTTTCCAGCATGGTGTCAATAGACGTGGTGTTACGTACTGCGGGATTGGGTTTTGTTTGCCCATAATGTTTTTTTCCCCAGACATAAGATAAATACAGATGAAACCCCACTCACCACTGCAGGGGCTGGCTGGTTTATGGTGGGAATGTCAGAGGGGTGGCCCAGCCCGGCCTCGGATGGTCCCGGATGGGCACCGTCCGCCCAGCGCTGCCCACGCGCGTCCCGCGACGCCCACAAAATGTGGGGAGAAACCTGCAAAAATCCTGTTTTCTTACACGTATGTACCAGACTGCAGGGAGGCTGTTTCCAAGGTATACCTAGGGCCCCAAAAGAGCCAAAAACTACAAATGTCTAAGCAAATGAACTGACTGAACACACTGAAACCACCACAGGACATGGTGCAGCTTTGCTCTGCCATTTGCCACTTTGCGCCGACTCTTGATGTCATGGTTTGCTGTGTCTGGATTATCTGGAGTATTATGGCTCTTTAGGCCCTTCAAGACAGAATTGGTAAGGAGACAGGATCTTGGGTTGATTGTGTTGCCATTCAGGGAGGACCTGGCCTGGCAGTTTGAACTAGACTGTTCCTTTTTTTTACCAAGCCCTCTACTAACATCACTAGGCTGCTTCCAGTCAACCCAACATGGTACAACAAGAATGTAGGAAATCTAAGACCTCTCTCATGTCAGATATTTAAGGTAACTCTACACATGAAATTCAGACTGCCAGGGGAAAATATAAGGAAGCCCAAATGGCAGGGCAAAATTGCTTGGGTCACATCTATTTGGGAAGACAAGTTGAAAGCAGCCCAATCTGGGAACCAAACAACTTTTTGGCATATAATTGCCCATGGCGCAAAAGACTGCACTGTAAGAATGGAAAGCAACATTCTCCCACAAGATTGGATCCCCCACTTTAAAAAACTGCAGTGAAACCTCCAACACTAACTCTGCTCTAGCTTTGCACCCTGTGAACACAGACTTGAATGTCTTTGTGTCAATCTCCTCTTTTGAATCTGAACTGGTTATTGCTTCTTTACTATGATGGAAACTGAAAGTGCAAGTAGCTCGCAGAAAAATGGCAAGGCGCCTCGTTCAGACAAGATCCCTGGAGATCTTTTTAAATCAGAGCTCACTATTTTGGCTCCCTATTTAAATCACCTAGCCAATGCCATCATGGCGGGATGCCAAATCCCTGATACCTGGAAAGGGTCAGAGATTGTACCCATATACAAGGAGGGCCTAAAATCTGAGCCGGCCAACTATCGGCCAATAAGTCTTATTGATGCTGCCCAGAAAAATGTTTGCAAGCAAATTTTAGATCACTTGCAACTGTGTATTGCAGATAATAAAATCCTCTCACAATTCAAACCAGTCTTCCACTCAAAGAACAGCACAGTGGAGCAAGTTTTTAGATTTTAGCTCTTGAGATGGAAGGTGGTAGACATTAACAAGGGTAGGCCTCACGTCGCATTTGTCAACCTAAGGGCATCCTTCGACATTGTTCCCAGTGCCAAGCTCTGGCGCACCATACATGAGCTTGGGCACCCAGTCCCCCTTCTAGATGTTATAGTTTGGCTTCATACAGATAACTACGCACAAATTAGATATGGAGGAAGTGGGTAAGTAACTGACAGAAGGAAGGTTTGTAAGGGAGTCCGCAAGGGGTGCATCCTGGCCCCAAAATATTTTCTTCTCTTTATAAACGGCGGTGTAGACTTTTTGTTGGACTGTCAAAATGATTCCCCTGTTCTAGGAGGGGTAAAACACAAGCCTCATTGTTTACAGATGACACCCTGCTGATTTCTAAGACAAACAGTGGACAGGGCTGGACTGGCCGAAGCAGGCACCAGACATTTCCCTGGTGGGCCCCCAGGGTGGGGGCAAGTTTTAGACAGTTGTGGCCAGAATGACTCACAGGAAGGGGGCGAAGCATTGGACGGGGTGGTGGGATCACGCAGGGAGAGCTTTTGCGCAGGGAGTGGGTTCACACGTGGGAGGTTTAATTTAATAATATTAATTTTTTTTAACTGAAAACGTACCTTTCTGCAGGCTGGGTCCCTCGTCTTCTCTGCTCCCGCTCTCAGGGCTTCCTCCCCTAAGCCAATCACAACACTGCAAGCAGTGTTGTGATTGGTCAGGGCGCACCCTGCCAGGGGCTAATGGGGAGGCCATGTTTTTCATGCAGGCTGAACTGCATGCCTGCATGGAGAATGGCATAGTGCGCATGATTGGTTTGGGCGGCCCCAGAGGGTCGACCAAACAGTCTTTACGCACTCAGGAGTGGGCACACCACTCCTCCCCTGCCCTGTTACCAGGGCAGCCCTGCCCACCCGCGCACAACCAAATATAAAATGGTAATAACTGAAAGTTAGTACCATTTTATGTTTCTGCTTCTCACACTGTGAGAAAGCAGTGAGGCGATGCTCCTCCGCCCTAGTGGAGGAGCCGCCCTGGTTTTAGACCCCTGGGGGGGGGGAGTTTCTGTTACTTGGGGCTGGTTATCAGGCCCCAGCAACAAAATCGGCAGGCAGCACAAAGCTTTCCATTAGTACAACCACCCCATGCCCCCCTGACACCACCCCCGGGCCGGACGAGCGCTTTGCCTGAACTGATTTCGGTTCCCAGTCCGGCCCTGCCAGTGGAATAGAAACTCTCTTAGCCAGATTTACGTTGTTCTGCACTAACCATGGTCTAGATATTCACACAGACAAAACCAACAACACGGCCATGCGTCCCCACAGATGGTTTAGAGGGAAAATAAACCTGGAGGGAGAATTCTCCGGACAGCCAGCATGGAGAATGGCAAAGAAAACCACCTTCCCACCTAATTCTCCACTCTTAGAAATTTGTAGAGCCCAAGCTGTTACAGAAGCATTATATAGGGCAGAGTTATAGGGGTTCGGAAGCATCGATCTACTAGGCGTCATAGATAATAAATTCTTGAGGTCCACATTACAACTCTCCCAAAGCACCCAGCTAGTCTTTAAATTAGACCTGATTATTCAATCCATTGTCCCAAAAGCAAATCTTAAGCCAACCAGTTGTTGTATTGGCTGAGGATTTGGTCCACAATCAAGTTGGAACACTTTAGAGAATGCCGTAGTGATATATTGACCAATCAAGAGGGAGCTGAGGGGTTGGCATGGCTGAAATATATAAAAGAGCATCTAAATCTGAGTGAGTCATTGATTACCCCAACATAGATCGCCCACTTCTCTGGTAAAGTGGGTGATGTATGTTGGCATCTATTGAGCACCTTTAATTCTTCTGTGTGAGGTAGTCTGGGCAGCGTAAATGCTGGATTGCCCCCCTCTGCCATAACCTAGGTACTTGTCAACACCAGATTGCACTAAGAATCTGTAGGACTGACACCTATGCCTTTGTAGTTTTTTTATAGCCAAATATTTAGAGTGCAACTGACCACTTCGAGCTAAGATCCAGTCCCAGCTTCCTTGGTACAGCTTATTGCCTCAATGTCATCACACAATGTACTGCAGCCATCTTTATCCAACTTCGATCCAGTTGTATGGAGTTCTCCTCGTACGTCAAGCAACACTCCCTGCTTATTCTGCACATCAGATGATAATCTTCTTAGGCACATCAACATCCATGTGTGTCCAACGGTGACACGCACACCGCGAGTTTCCTCAGGTACTTTGGTTTGGCATATTGGCATTTGCTGTGTGTCTCAACTGTGACACGCACACCTCAGGTAGTTTACAGCTTACCCTGTATTACGTTTTTTCTATTTGATATTTTTAGAATCAGCGGGTGTCCCAACGGTGACACGCACACCTCAGGTGTTTTAAAGTTTATTCAGCATTACGCTTCTTCCATTGGCACAGTTTTTGTTATTGTTTTTTTTTTGCATGTCATTCAAGCTTGCCTCTTTTTAAAGAGTCTTCGGTGACCCACTCACCTATAATTGCTTGTTGCTTACGTGATGGGCACACCTCTCTCCAGTGTTACTCCACAGCATCACATATAGACTTATTATCTTGATACTATTATGTCTGTTCTACAAGTTTCTGTTGTGCCCTCTCCTCATTTCTTGCAGTAACCTGGTTCCCCTTCCATACCTTGGGAGGACAGGATCATCATTTTTGACACTTATTTGGATGCTTTAGACAACTAAGAATTCAGTGAAAAAAGGAAAAAGAGACTTTTACTCAGTACTTTAGGTAAGGAGAGGCAGCATATTTTTTAGATATCTCCCACAAGCTCTACAACCTAATAGGGAACCTGTGGCAGATTAATACAAAGAAGCAATGTGTAGGCTTCAAGTTATGTATGCTAAAGAAGAACATTTAGTGATGAATTGTTACAAATGTTATACTCACCATCAAAAGTGCGAAGAAGCTATTGACAAGTTTATTGCCAGCTTGAGAAAACTTTCTATAAAGTGTCATTGCGGTGTCATGGCCGATTAACTAAGAAGAGACCAACTGATTGTTCAGTGTAACAACAACAAAATCCAAGGAAAATTATGGGTGGCCAAAAATCCTACATTAAAAATAGCCATTGACTCAGCAAAGGTCCTAGAGCAATCTGAATGTTGTATGAAGGAACTACAGAAACACAATACTAGTCATGATGTTGCAGACATTTCTGATATCTATGTTGGTGAAGGGAGCGATCAAGGAGATGATGATTCTAACAATGTAGCACTACAGAAGAACAGAAACAAATTTACCAGTAAGAAAAGCACCTTCACCAAACCTACTGCAAAATTTTTGCTCTAGGTGTGGTAGCGCTGGTCATGCATCCAATTATAAATTCTGTTTTGCCACAAACAAAGATTGCATTAAGTGTGGTCGGTTAGGCCATTTTGCCAGGATGTGAAAATCTGGATCACGTCCCAGAGTCACTTCCATTCAAGATAATGGGGTTTAAAAAAGAGATTTAAATTACAAAATACTTAGCGTTGATGATGAAGATGACCTTATTGACAATGATAAGAGAAGAAATAGACCCAAGGCTCTTTTTTTGGTTGACAGCCAACAAGTCTCCTTAATGATAGACACTGGGTCTGGATACACCATTACTCTCAAGAGGATGTTTGAGCATGACTGGGGAGGGAGATTGTTGCTGCCCAAAGATATTTCACCTGCTGGATATCAGGGGGAGTCTTTAAATGTGTTAGGCTATTTCAAAGCTCAGATTATATTCTCCAATAGATCCACTAGAGGTAAAGTATATGTGACAGAGAGGGACCTCCCATTCCGGGTTGGATCCACCAATATGATCTTCACATTATAGTGAATCCTAGGGCGCCCTCACAAGTCATGGTGGTGGATGATAAGAGTCTGGAAGACATTCTCAAAGAGGCTGATGTAGTGTTTAGAGGACAGTTAGGGTTACTGAAGGGATATGTCCACAAAATAGTGTTAAAAAAGGACACCCTACCTGTCCAACACAAATTGAGGAGAGTAACCTTAGAAGTGAGGGATGAGGTGAGGTCCCTCATAAAGGAGATGTTGGATGGTGGAGTGATCGAGCCGGTAAAAGCCTCCAGTTGGGTATCTCCAGTTGTGTTCACCAAGAAGGCTGATGGCAAGCTCAGGTTTTGTGTAGACTTAAGGTCCTTGAACAAGTGAGTAGTTTTAGACACTTTTCCTTTGCCCAATATAGGCGGGTTGGTCTCCACCTTGAAAGATGCTCGGTTCTTCTCCAAGCTTGAACTTAAGAGTGCGTACCATAAAATGAGCGGCACAAGAGTTCAAAACATTTAACGGCATTTATCACCACTGAAGGTGCATTTCAGTTCACACGATTGCCTTTCGGGTTGTGTTTCAGCGCATGGTCACAGAACTTTTCAAAGGCACTGATAAGGCCGTTTTCTTTCAGGATGATATCCTTGTGTTTGGAAACTCTGTACCAGAACACAACCAGGTTCTTTAATCAGTGTTACATAGAATCGCAGATGTTGGTCTCACTTTACATAAGGAGAAATGCTCTTTCTTGGTGGAACAGATCAAGCATTTGGGCTATGACATTTCAGCAAAAGGGATAAAGCCCAAGAAACACTTACTTAGCGCCATTGAGCTGGCTCCTGCACCCACGGATAAGGATCAGTTGAGGTCCTTTATGGACCTCATAGAGTATTATTCCAAGTTTGTACAGTATTTTTCTGACAAAACTTTATGTGCAAGACAATTGCTTAAAAAGGCGCACAGTTTAAGTGGGGTGAGCAACCAGCTATCTGTTTTAACAACATAAAAAATGAATTTTGTAAAGCTAATGTTATAGCACCTTTTGATCTGAAGCTCATGTCTATTGTGAAGGTTGATGCCAGAGCCACCGGTCTGGGGGTTGTGCTCTCACAGAAACATCCTACAGTAGAGAAAACAGTCGCGTTTGCTTCAAGGACACTCACGACCTCCGAGCAAAATGATTCGGTAATAGAAAAGGAGGTGCTGGCGGCAACCTGGGTGTTGAATACTTTCTCAACTATCTCTGGGGTACGAGGTTTTTACTAAAGACTGACAATAAGCCTTTGGTTAGAATCTTATCTACTGGAGGTGCGGGCAAAGGGTCTGCAAGTTTGGCTAGACTCGCAGCAAGGCTACAAGTATAAGATCATACACATTCAGGGGTGGAGGAACTTTCAGGCAGATTGCCTTTTTAGGTTGTCTCTCAAGTGGGAAACGGTTGATAGTCCACCTATTACTTTTGCCAGTTAAGAAGGTGCTGTTGCTTCTGTTGAAGATGTGGTGATGGTTGGTGAGGGAACTGTTACTTGTGAAGATTGGCACAGAGAGATGGATGCAGACCATAGTCTTAATCCTGTTATAGACCTAATTAAGGGGCCGATTAGGATGGCGGACGGATGCATGACCACTGGGCTGGAGGCGGCGGAAAATGCACCTCATCGTCCGCCAGCAGCGGGCCTTCCGTCCTCCATATTAGGAAGGGGAACTGGGCACATTTACCGTCCATCACGTAAAAACGTGAACCGCCGCGGAAACACACCAGACACCACGGCAGATGGAGCCAATCCAGGCTCACCGCCGTGCGGAATGACGTCCCGACCGTCCGCAATATTACGATGTCCCAAACAAACCAGAACACCGCAACGGAAACACCTCCATCTCATAGACGGCGGAAGCACCACAACGGAGAGAGAAAGCATTGCCACGAGGCCCACTGCACAGACCCGACCGCCATGGACTCAGCCCTACAAGCCTTACCGGCCCTGTTCCTACTTCACTACCAGAAAGTCATGCACCGTCGTGGACGCCTCCGCAGGTACGCAAACATGCAATACACACATACCACACCACAGCATGCATGAACACTGGTACCTGTCCACACCAAACACCCTGGTGGGGACAGGAACAAACACAAGTGCACCCACACCAGTCCCGCCTCAGCACAATCACCCCCTGCATCATGCACATGCCGCCCACGCAACACCACAGCCAGCCCACAGACAGACTCCACTGCACTGTCGGCGGTTGGGCCTGTTACCGCGGCCACTCCGTCTGCGGCGGTCGGTTTTTCTATGGTTCCGTCCTCGGTCGGCGGTCTTTGGAGACATCCGTCCGCCGTGGTCGGGTTTTGCTGGAGGGGAATCCTAATAGCACCGCCGGTTTCCCCATGGTGCTGTCGGACGGTCATTTCCCGCGAGACTGGCGGTCCTGACGCTTTCCGTCTGCCATCCTAATCAGCCCCTTAGTTGGGTGCCAGGCGTGAAAGTTGTGTGCTTGTGTCTGTACTTTGGAGAAATTGTCCATTTGTAGTTCTACTGTTTTTATGAGGGGAGAAAGGTTTGTTCCACCTATTGGTCAGAGGTCTAAACTGTTAGCTGTTGCCTATGAAGGACATTTGGGGCAGACTTTAACCCAAAGTCGCCTACTAGCAAATTTGTGGTGGCCAGGGCTTGATGAACAGGTGACTTCCTGGGTCTAAAAATTACCTGTGTGTAAGGAAGGGGAGAAAAAGCTTAAAGTAGGGTCCAAGGCTGAGATGGGTCATATCAGGGACCCAGGCAAAGCGTGGCATAGCATTTGTTTAGATTTTATTGGACCAATGGATGAATTTCCTCCTTGTGATAGGTTTGCCATTGTAGTTATTGATGTTTTTTTCTAAAGGGCTGAGTGTGAAATTTGTGAATGATATCACCACAGAGAGCACCATTACCTTTTTTAATTCTTTATTTCACGAAGAAGGTTTCCCCTCCATCATCATCACTGACAATGGGACACAGCTAACTTCAAGTGACATGCAAACTTTTTTTCCCAGGTGTGGAGTTGTGCCTCATTACACTTCTTTGTACAACCCACAGGGGAATGGTCTTTGTGAGAGAGCCAACCGTGTTGTCAAAGGGATCATTCAAATGGCGTGTGCTGAGACCATGGTGGAGGAAATGGTTTAGGCTTATCACGCCACCAAGCTCAATCAGAATGATAGGTCCCCCTTTGAGCTTATGTATGCCTGGAAGGTCTCCAGGTTCTGAACTAATCCTTGCTTGGATAAAGGAGTGGGTAACTAGTGGTGGGTAACTGAGTGGAGCACCGTTGTTTGATTCTCGTGGTAGAAGTCCTCATTTTAGTAAGGGATACTTAGTCAAGGTCAAATCTGGGAGGTTTAACAAAGGTCTTTCTAAGTTTAAGGGACCTTTTAGAGTTGAGTGTGCTTTTCCAAATTTTGTGGCGTTGGAGAACCGCGAAAAATGGAATCTGCAATGTGTGGCCTTGTATCAGAAGGCTGCACGTGCCCCAGAGAATAGTGCCCCTCACATAGGAAATCCTGTCGCTCATGACAAGAGTGTGGGTGCAAACAGTGATTACATGTTAGCACTGGATATCGGCTCCACAATCTTCCCTTCTGAAGGGAGTGAAAGGGGTGGTGGTGATGGTGATACCAATGGCATTGGGAGTCATGATTCTGCCGACTTATATGGAGAAAACTCCCAGGTTGTCAAAAGTGTAAAAAGGCGCAGACCACCAGCATATTTAAATAACTTTGTTTGCTAATCCTTGTTTCTTGTGTCCTTATTGTTTTTTCTGTTACTTTTGTTTCTTTGTTTTGATAAAGGAGGAAGATGTGTTGTACTTATGATATATGCTGTAGCCCTTCTTTAGTTTCCCTGTTACCCTGCCCTTAAGCATTCTATACTGATATTCTAATGCTGTTATGAGGTGAACATTCATATTCTGTCAGTTGGCTCCCTGGTCATGTAAGAGGTGTCCGTTACGATGTTGGCTCCAATAAAGTCAGCACTTTATACTTACCTGAAGTCTCTAGAGTAGTTTATTCACAACAGTTGGCGATGCGGCGAGTGCAATGTAAGTGATTTCTTTTTTTACATTTAATTTAACTTATCCAGCTCTATGCCGACTTCCCTGACCCCCAATCTGCCCTGCCTACGCACCCCCCCATGCTCTTACCTGTGCCAGCCGCGACTGGTTGGTTCCCTTCAAAGCACTTTAGTCTACACTACTGCGGAATTATCCTCCAGCATAACAGTTGGTCAGTACCAATCCCCAGCCGTCTAGTGCCGTTAATCAGCCGATGACTTTTTCCCTCCTAGAGAATGAAAAAGCTGTTACCACCCATAGACAGGGGAAATAGCTATTTTGCTTGAAAAAAAATGTGGGTGCCTTACATTAATGCCATATCAAGCAACATTGCTGCAGATGCTCCAATTCCCCAGATGTGGAAGGAAGCTGAGATTATACCTGTTTTTAGGTCGAGCTGATGTTAGCATTCATGCGAAGCATGAATGCTGTCAGCTCGACAACTAATGTGATCCGTTTTCAGGAGAGTGGACACCAAAGTGTTACGAGCGTCGGATTTGACCTCGGGAGCGAGCGTTTGGTAGCTGCGCATGCGCAAAGCCGCTGCGCATGCGCAAAGCCCTTGCTCACACACAGGCAGCCCCCACCTCTCTGCATGCACGCACGCACACACACACAGGCGCGCGCATGCACACGCAGGCATACAGCACCCATACAGGCACACATACAGGCACACTATCCCCTACCTCGCATTCTCTCTCAATCACACACAGTCACGCATGTGCACACACGTTCCCTCGCGCACACACGCACACACTCCCCCCCCCACGCATACAAACAGGCACGCACGCACTTTACATCAGCCCTGGGCCCCACTCACCAACTGCGCTCTTCCGGCGGGGCTCCTCACGGCGCGTCTCCATCTAAATCGGGGCTCCCTCAGGTCAGAGGAGCCCCGCAACAGGCGCCACACTCCTCCTTCTCCCCGGCCCCCTCCTGGGGACCCGGGCTACACCGGACGGCAGGGCGCTCCATGCGCCGGCAGCTCGCGGACCTGGGGAGGCGGGACTTCCGGTCGGCCGGCCAAGAGCTTCCAAGAGCTTCCGGGTCGCCGCGGGCAGCGTGGCGGCACTCTCCCGATCACTACAACAACAGGAGATGTGCACGCGACTGGCCGCTGGCGTCTCGCGTCTCTTCCGCCTTGTTTTACTTGTTTCCCGTTGCTGTGGTTGTTTCATAGAACCGGCACGTTCGGACTTTACAGCAGTCTAGGATATGTAAAAGTCTAAGGCTCGCACCGGACGCGTGGCCAATAATTCCTCACTACCTCCCTCTCTGCGGGTTTCGGAGTTTTATTGCCTGTCCAGGAGCTGGCTGCCCTTAAAGGCTCGCAAAAGGAAGTCTGTTGCTTCACAAGAGGCAGTACACGCTTCTGGCGCTGAAGAGACGGGGCTCGGCCTTCGACTGTGCCACAAGAGACTGCTGCGCTGCCAGGAGGAATGTGAGCCCACATGGTCACGAGAAGGAGGCTGTAGGTGTTTAAAAGGAGGCGGCAGTGTCTTTTGCACGTCAGGCGAGACGGCAGGGGTTAGACCAGAGAGGAGCAGGAGAAAGTAACCCCAGGAACTGCAAGAAAGAGGGACTGACACCTCCCGCCGGAGCGAGACTGCTGGAGGTCAATTGATTCAGAGACACTGCAGAGTAATTCGACGCTGAGAGACCTCCGGGAGGTTGCTGGGCACAAGAGACCGGGAGTATTGCGAACACCAAAAGAGAGACAACTGTCAAAATCTGGAATATAGCTGAACAGTAGTAATTTCAAAGCTGCAGACAGCAGGGGAGGGTATCTCTTACCACAAATAACAGAAACAAAAGCCCACAATACGACCTCCTTGCAGGAGAGTGCACATCTGCACGTGCGAGAGGAAGTGCTCTTTTCACAAGAGGGAGAGAGTGCTTCACCAATCATTCACACGAGAGCGCACCAGGACTGTGTTTTACACAATCGGCAGAAACTGTCTAGGGCACGATTTTACACACTCATCCACAAGACACTACAGAGTTTCACACACCAAAGGAACTGTCCTTTCCCACAAGAAGCACAGACTGCTGGGAAACTCACACATTCACAAGAGACGCCGGAGCTTCGAACACCAGAATATCCAGCCCTTTACTGGCGTCTGCTAGACTGCACCTCACCATTGTCCGAGAGACTGCAGCGCGAGGATCTAAGCGCCTCCAATAGTGGGCGTCGGGGAAGCCGGTTCACACTGACAGAGAGAGACTTTTCACAAGAGCGGCGGGTTGCTGGGCTCCTTCTGAGAGTTTTCACACAATCATGATGAGCTGTCGCTACTACCACGTGCGGGAACGGTCAGTAGCATCACAGCCTACGCAGACCCCGTTCACAAGAAATCACAGAGCAGCACTACTTTTCACAAGCGAGTGCACAACTATAAAAGTGTTGTTAAAGTGCTGAGGTCGAAACACAGGTGGAATTGAACTGAGGGGATGCGGCGTTATTTGTGAATATATCTGCACCAGGAAGGTGCAAAAAGCGAGTCCGTTCATGATTTCACTGGAGAAAACAGTTGCCGAAGGGGAGAAGCCTCGCATATGTTGTTAGAGGCAAAAAAGGCGCTCAACTCATGGAAAGAACCTTTAATTTCTGAGTCCCCTGAGAACTTTGGGAAATTCCACACATCTCCTGACTCACCTCCAGCACTGAATCGCCTCCACAGGGGCGTACCTTTACCATGCAAATACATTTATTTTGGTGATGGCATTATGATGTACAGGAAAATGACTCGTTTGTATGTAGCGCCAAATGCTGCATCTAGAGAGCCGATGCCGAGACCCTGCCCCGCCCACACCTCATTGCCACTGAGCATGAAGGAGAGAAGGGAGAGGATGGGCTTATCTTTTGATCTGTGACTAGAAACTATTTTTTTGTGAACATCTGCTGATTATGCAGCGGATGTCAGGTTGTACCTAGAAGAACAGGCATGCCTGCCAAATGGGTCTGTGTCATTTATGACAACTATTATTATAATGTGTTATCAAAAACCACTTTGCATTCCAATTGACTTTCCATGAATTCATATTTATAAGACATATCAAAAGGTTCTAGCATGCAAAGAAGGTGTTGGCACAAAACCAGCGCTTGCTTATCGGTTCGATTTGCAGCTAAGATCGGGCATCAAACCTCTGTGAGAAGCTGCAGCTCATGAGTACCAACCCTCACGTCGCTCTTCTCTATTGAAATATGGGAACCGGGATCACGGGGAAACCAGCCAATCGGAATTAGTTTGCTCTCATTGGTCCGCACTCAACGTTTGTTTGATAAAGAACGGACATGGAACTGCTAGTTTAACAGTTTCCTCTCTGGTCCGCAAATAATGATTGGGTGTAAGTAACCATAAACTGCAAAAAAGTTTGGGATTGAAGGCTGTCGTTATCTAGCTTTATTTCTTTGTTTTCGATCTGGAATAAATACATTTGATTTATTTAAATTACCGCATTGAGGCTTATTAGATGGTGTTCTTGTCTAATGGGAGTGCCTATTTTCCGGTATTCTCTCTGGTCCGTACAGAATAATTGTTTGCAGTATAAATGTTGATACAGGGATACGGATTGGTGGGTTCTAATTTTTGGATGCAATAATTGGTCACATGGCTCAATAAATACTTTGGTAACAGCAGTTTGGTGGTACGAGAAGAACATGTGTGGATGGAATTTTTCATTCCTTCTACATGGTTGTAGTATTGAGAGTTTGAGCTAAAGTTCTTAACTTGAACAAAAGGATTGTACTTAAGAGAGTTATAGATATAGCACTATGCTGCAATGGTATATGCATTGAATTGGAGGTAATAGCTCTGTTTGTGTACAAATGTTGTGCCTTAAGGGCTAGAGCTGCCGACTTTGAAGCTAGGGAACTAGCTTCAAGTCCGGTGGGAAGCTCAAACACCCTGTGATTCTGTGCCAATCACTTAATTTCCCCGTGCCTAAAAAGGAATGTGTCAATCTGTAATGCAACTGGTGCTCATGTACAGCGCTCTGATACCCTTGCGTCGAGATAGCGCTATATAAAACTGCAAAAATAGACTTGCTGCAGCTCTCCACTCTTATTTGTTATCATCAGCCTCCCCTTCGACGCTCCTCCTCCAGCCTCATTTACTCCAGAGTATGTTTTCATGTGATGTTTACTTAGTTTTCTATATAGCCTTGACTCGACCGGAATGTATTGGAGCGCTCAGCACTTTAAAGAAGCACCACTTACATTGTACAAGCGCATGTTCATTTTGCTTTAGGCACTGGGAGAATAAGTGACTTGCTCAAAATGACAGGGTGATTGTACTGTTTTTTTTACACGCCTATCCATGCGCAGTGCCTGTCTGCTGACCAGACAGACGGCTTTGTCTCCGGTGGCTCTCCTCCGCCTGCCCTCATTGAAGCAGCCGGCTGTGCACAGAGCATAGAAGCACAGGCTGCCTCTGTGCACCGTCTGGCACTGCATTCCTTGCGGCAGACATTTGTTGCAAGCTGGCCACGCGCCACACTTTATTAGGAGATCGAAATCACAAAATCAGCACGACTGATGACTGAAAAGGAGATAACGAAATGATCAAGTATTATTGGAGGTATGAAGTTGCCCTTGCCTGTATGGTACTTTTTCTTATTAGCTTTCGTCCAGGGGGTATGCTTTTGGGCACCTATCTTATGCAACAAAAATGGGTCTGATAATTTTAAACTTATGCTGCCAGCGTGAATCATGTCTGAAAAATCCCACATTTAGACCTAATTCCCTTTATGAGAAAACTTGGAAATGAAGAGTTATAGCCCCATCATTAACTAAAGACAGCTGACTGACAGGCGTGGGAACTCCTTGTAATACTGTGCAATCTCTTTAGTAGATGCAGGCTTAAGGAAATATAATGTTGGCGAGAGTTTGGGCCATTGGCTTTGTAAATGACAATGCCTTTTATTTGTTTGGAAAACCTGCAAGCTGTGCGTAAACAAGCACTTTGTACTTATAGTCCTTGTGTACCAGGAGCAAGGTTGGCAGTAACTGCTCTGCTTTTACTGCCAGCCTTGCTTCTCGTAAGCAAGGACTATAACTACAAAGTGCGTGTTTATTCACCGCTTGCAAGTTTTCAAAACAACTTGAATAAAAGGCATTCCCATTTACAATGTCAACAGCTAAAACTCCTGCAAACGCGAGACCTGTTGCATTGCAAATGCTTGTTAAGAAGGGTTGTCACAAAATGCCATCTAAATACCGTCCTATTAGTCTTCTGGATAACCTTCAGAAGATCTTCTGTAAACAACTGCTTTATAAGTAGCTAGATTGGGTCGCCAATAACAATGTATTAAGTATTGCAGACACTACTATGAGTTGCAAACTTTTAGAGGCTCATGCGTCTATGTTGGAACTTTACATGGTTTACGACACTGTGTCCCATGTCTGTAAATCTACCAGGAGTCCCAAAAAGGGTCTAAATGCCCTTGCTGTGTGGTCCACGAAACCTGTATCATTGTTATATGTCAATGAACCCTGCCTCAATGCAGTGTTTGCAAACCACAAGGCAAAGTCTTTTTATTTTTAATTTTGCACCTGGTTGAGGGTGCTCCTTTGGGGCCAGACTATACGCCTCCAATTCTTTAGGGCTAGCTCAATTTTTTTTTAATGCAAAGGGGCCTTCGCCTCACATCCTGTAATGACAGTTACAATGCATCTTTCTGTGTTATGACCAACCAATCAGTCTTTGAAGGAATGATGGAAGAAAGTGCGCCCTCATCCACTCAAATATCTTTTATTTTTAACTTTGGATGATCTGTGCACCTGGGTTCATGGATGATCCGCGTACTAAAAATCCAGATCCAGTTGACTTTTTTAAACCTTCAAGCCCATCCAAACATTTTTGTAACACAGATATACAAACAAATGTAAGTATTGAGATCAAACCAAGTAAAAAAAGTCTGTTCTCTGGTAAAAATAGGTTGGTCAGAGGGCCAGTCAAAGCTCAGGTCATGCAGCCTAATTTCGCTGAGTACAGCCTTCAGCCACAAACAGTAGTGGGTTACCCTCCAGTGATGCATTGACCTTACACAGCTGGAAAAAGGCTACCCAGGGTGAGCAGACGGCACAACGCGGTCAAAACACCACGGTGCCATTACGGCATGTCTTTTACAATGCAAGTCGTTACCACGACTTGCGCTGGAGGGCGCTCTAGACTAAGGAATAGTAGATTTATTATTCCAACACCTTCCCTACTGTACGTAGGCTAGAGTTGGAATAGTAAATCTTACTAATCCTAAGTCCAGCACCCTACAGCGCAAGTCGTGGTAACAACTTGCATTGT
Source organism: Lissotriton helveticus (assembly GCF_964261635.1). Lineage (NCBI taxonomy): Eukaryota > Metazoa > Chordata > Amphibia > Caudata > Salamandridae > Lissotriton > Lissotriton helveticus. The sequence continues at coordinate 383,639,022 of NC_136072.1, read as the reverse complement.
AAAAGATGCGTTGTGATGTACCGCGATCATTTTGATCACGTTGTACCATCATACATCCCTACCCAGAGGGTTGGCTAAAGGTGCCTGACTGCCATAACCTGCCCCTTGCACCTTACACCCAACCCAGCATGGAGGGCCAGCCGACACTGCTCGTGGCCTACTGAGGTGGCTTCAGTGCAGCAACTGGCCAAAGCCACGCTCTGCATCCAACATTTGCTGTACGGGGGTTGTCCATCCATGCTAGTTTGGGTTCAAGGACTGCTCAAGCCCCATGCCCTATGGTAAAACTGCTTCACTGTGTACAACATGTGTTGGCCATCTTTGGTAGGTTGGGCAAAAGGCCTAGTGGACGGCCAGGCACTGCAGCCACGGCTTGTGTGTATAGCTGAAGGCAGTGAGATGTGGACACCCGCTGTGAGTTAGGTGCAGCTCCTGTCTATGCGCAGGTGGGGTTGGGTGCTCACACAGGTTAAAGTTAGGGTATATGGTGGGATTGGGACTGTGAGTTATGGTCTGTATGGTTATTGAGCAAGTTGTGGGTTGCAGAGCTAAGAATAACTGGTGGTTTGTGGTGTTTTTATCTTTCAAATAGTAATTATATCTGTACTTTAACTCAGTGTGTGTGTGTGTGTGTGTGTGTGTGTGTGCACAATTAAGAACTTTATTTCACCATTTCACTGTCCCCGTTGATTACACATTTCATTATTTCATTACTGGAACAGCTATATTGCACTCTTCTACGGATCAAAGGAAATGAGTAAACGAGCTGTGCTCGAATCTGAGTGTTTTTTTTGTAAAACATTTCTTAGATCAATATAATGTCACCTTAATTTCTCGGCATTTTAGTTACTTCAAAACTTTTTGTGTCGGAAAGTCCCGAAGATGGGCTTTCGGGGTATATATCTAATGGACGTCACTCAGACACAGCATATTACAGTAATTTACAGCCAAAATAAGAAGACATCTTGTAAGCCATAACAGCCAGCCGCTGCAGTGATGATGAACTTGTGACCAGCATCAGATGCGCCATCTCCATCACTGAGAGGCTTTCTCACAGAGCCTATTAACCTGAAGCCCATGTGTGATGAAATCTCTTAAGAGCATGCGAATTACCAGCTGAAGCACCCACTCCGCTGCACTGTAATGAAGTCCATATTCTGTACTTTCCAATTTTCTCTTTTAGGCTTCAATGCGTGTCCCCGAGTCACGGTGATATGGTGGACTCTGTTACATTGGCATTCTTTACACCTCTCTCGAGTCAGAAGGAAAGCTGCAAGGACTACAGCTCATTACAACGAAGGAAACACCACAGCTGAATCTCTGCAACTCGAATGACTAAAACTATAGGCATCGGATAATGAGGTATTATGAATCAGGCTATAGGGAGGGCCATTGTGAGTCCCATCAAGGTCATTGAGAACTTGCACAACTAGTACAATGTTGTGAGCCCAAATAAACTGTCAGAGTGTTCCGATCTTTTCCTGCATTATGGAACAAAAGTTTGAATCTCATAATCAATAGAAATGATTGTTTCATCCAACCAATACGTGAAATTGACATGGCGACCCTGATCAGGATTGCTTTGTTTTGTCGAAACTGCTCATGGGGCTCTCGTTGTCTTTCTTTCCTGCTCACGCCGGTTGTTGCTTTTATGTTTGTCACAAACTGGTATAACATAATTGGAAGGACCACCATATACAGGAGTTCCAGCTTTCTTTTTCCAGTAGTGATACGGTAGCCTGCTCAGTACAGCCAGATTAGACCTCGTAGTTAGAAAAAGGCGTGGAAATAGGAAGTCTAGTGAATTGGAACAACTTTAATATGCAGTCGTAGAGCTAGGAATAATAAATCTTTATTTATCTACATGCACTCCCCTTTCGATAATTTGTCTACTAATATTCTGTCCTCGATAATCTTGTACCACGATATTGTTGGTGTTGTTATTCACTAGTACAATGGGTATGAGAGTGAAAGAGAGGAGAAAGATGAACAGTTGAACAGCTGGAATTCTGGTTAGTAGGGGTCCCAAACTGGGGGACATATTTACAAGCCTGAATTGCTCCGGAAACTTCACTTTTTACGACAATCCTCTGGTGATGGGGCTTCACCTTATTTACAAAGCAGCATTAAGCCACTTAACATGGCTTACCCTGCTTTATAAATCTGGCCCCCTTTCACTACTATTCTAAGAGTGAAAGGGTAGGGCAATGGGTGTTTACCCGCAACACTCATTGATTTTGTTGCTGCCCCTATTTACAAGGGTGCCGATTTTGATCCGATCAGTCAGGATGATGAAGAAGACTGTGGTAACTCACAACTAATGCGATAGTTGCTAATTCTGCAGCAACCTTTGTCTAACTGAAATGGAATAATAAACAACACAAATAGAGACACAGAGATTTCGTGGTGAGCGCTTGCCCATTATGTCGACTACCAATTGAATCTTGATTTTTGTTGAGCACTATTAATTTTGGTAGCTTTTCCATGGTGCTGGAACATATGATTAGGTTCCTAAATATTCAGGGTCATCAGTACACACGAGAACGTACGTCCTGAAGATGGTCTTATGGATGCCCACACAGTAAAGACCAAAACATCGACAATCTCACCCATTTTCTTTGTTACCATCCTTTCAGGAATTGTTCATTATATAGCCAATTATGTTTTTCCTGTCAATTAATATGTGAAATGGACTATGCCAAAAGTGTTCGTAATAAAAGATCAGTAGGAAAGAATGTACATCTCAGTCACTTTTGCTTTTATGTGAATTGTAATCTGAACCCTTTAGTATAACACAGTCCTTTACATAAATTTGGACTCTATTAGGAATACACGTGTAGAATTGCTTATTTTTGTTCAGCTTTGTCCAGTTTTGCCTTTGATTCGTTGTATAACAAAACAATTCATTTTGACAATTGATGATAATGAGCCACTATTTAGGGCTTAAAATAATTTATGTTTTGAAATCACTGAAGACTCAGATACTAAAAAGAATCCCTTGAAAGCACCTTTACCTGATTTTGTACATTACCCAAGCCTCCAAGGGTCTATTGGATTGCCCATTTCTTTTTTCGTAATTAGGAGGCACCACCAACATTAACACAAAAGAAAACCTGGTCTTACCCTGGCGCAAAAAGGAGAAACATTTAATTTCTCCTAGTTTTTGCTGCTTTCTATTGTGCAGCACACATGGAAACAGCAAACGGCCAATTTTTGTTTATGTACAGGAAGGAACCCTTCCTGCACATACACAATCATTTAAAATAATGTGTTTTGCAACTACTATGTGTGCTGTATTAAGCAGGACACATAGAAGTTACAAACCAGCATTTAACGATTGTTTATGTGTAGGAAGGGGGACCTTCCTGCACATAAACAATCTTACCTTGAATGCAAACACCCTCGCACTGAGGTGCAAGGGAGCCTGCATTAGCTCTAGGCTACTAAATTTAGAGCCAGTGCAGGGGGAAATGCAGCACTGCACCATATTCTTGTAAATATGGTGTAGCACTGCATTTTTGAAGTGATGGAGTGAGGTGTTAAGCCAGGAAGGCTAACGCCGAGCTCCACCACTTCCCTTGTAAATATGCCCCGGAGTCCTTAGCGCCCGTGGTCTATCCCCATGGACGGTTTACTTTCAAATACCTTCTTGCTGGTCTTCTGCTTGCCTCCTGGAAAGACAAAATGAATACATAGAATACCAGCCCACTTCATTTCCACTGCCACAGGTGTAGCTGTTGTAAAGCAATAGCAAAAATCTCAAATGTAAGGTATGCTTTAAATTTCCTGACCATTACCACTAATTAGACAAAGATGACCTAGCTTAGCTTTCTTATTAAAATAGCTCCTCTCTTTTCTGCAGTGTCATAGCAGCCTACCACTGGAATTTCCTCTATAATAGGGTGAAAGCCACTAGCACTTGTAAAAGGGAATGTTCACTCGAAGGCGCACTAAGAGACAGAGGTCCAAGGTTGCCTGTCATAATGCAAAAAAGATGATCTAGGAACAGCATAGAGTTGCCACAGATTGTGAGCACTTTCACTTGATCTTCAAGCACACCTGAGCAAACGGACTAGTTCCTTACCTGTTCTACAGTCACTATTTACACGAGAACCCCTGCAGTCCCTACAGCAAGAATTACAGGATGGTAAAGACATATAGCAATTAGGTACTTCAGGTTTTTTAATGGCCAGAAAAAAAAAGACTTACCAACTATATTGGGGATTTGGGGGGGGCAGCCAACCAACGGGAGGCTTGACCCACGGGTAGTTTTGGGGCTGTGGGGGGGGGGGGGGGCAGGGGGCACCGGAGACACAGCAGAGCTATTTGGGCTGGTTGGGCTGGGGGAAGTTCTTTGGGCTACAGTTGGGCTGTTTTTGGGCTGGGGCCTTCATAAACGGACATCTTGTGTCACTGGACACCATTTTGGTGCAGTGACACAGCAGCTGGCATCAGGGCAGTGGGGGCACGATTTTTTTGCCTTATTGTCGTGGTTAGGCCTGGTGTGCGGTAGTTACAGTGGGCGCGGTGTCTTACTTGGTTGCTGGGCCCCTCGTCTGTTGGCTGTGCGGTGCGGGAAGAATGGCGGCGCTCGGTGACCCACGTGTGCAGGAGGCTCTCAGGCTGCTGGGGGAGGCGGGCCGCATGGACCTGGTGTGGCCCGACCTCCAGGTAAGACCGCCGCGGCACGCTGCAAACGGCGGTGCAGCAGCGGTGATTGCGTGTGGGCCTCCGCGGTCTTGGCCACGGAAGGCCCCGGGAGGTGGGAGGGGCGGAAAGGGGGCGGGCGAGGGAGGCCGGCGGGGCAAGGCCGCGACGCGGGGTGGGTCTCGGAAGGGGCGGGAGGAAGCAAGGGGGCGAGGGGACGCCCTGCGCTGGTGTTTGAGGGTGGGGCTGGGGGGCGAGGGGGGTCCAGTTGTTGGTGAGGATGGTAAGGTGGCAGGGGTTGGGGGGGCCTTGTGCTGGAGGTGGGGGTGCCCCAGGAGCGAGTAGATGGGGGGCTGGCAGAGTGGGGGGGAATGGGCAGGGTGCCGGGGGGGCGGGATCCCCTTTGCTCATAGAGGAGTCGGACATGGAAGAGGAGGGAGGCGAAGGGGGGAGAGGGGGGCAGGGGGGCAGGGGGGCGGAGAGAGCGACCTGGATTGGGGGTCATCATCGGGGGAGGGGGCAAGCGTGGTGGGCCCAAGCAGGTCTCCGTCGCCGGGGAGGGCACGGGGGGTAGGGGTGGGGGTGCAGCAAAGGGTGGTGAACCTGGGGCGGGGGAGGGTAGGGAGGCAGAGGAGGGTGGGGGGGCTGGATGGGGGAGGTGGGGCCGGGTTGGGGGTACGAGAGGTGGGGAGGGAGAGTGGGACCACAGTGGTCGGCATGGGGGGAGGGGATTTGGTGGGGGTCAGGGGGAGAGGGTGGGGGTTTGGGGCACCCGGCGCGGAGGGGGGTCACTCGGCGGGGTGGGGCCAGGGTAGCTCTAGGGGAGGGGATGGGGGCCTTTTCACCCCGGCATGCTGGACTCCACCTTTTTTCTTTGGCAGGACAGGTTGGCGAGGCGCTCGGGTGAGCAGCATGCGGATCCGCTCTACCGAGGGTATGGGCCGGCTCTGCCTTGTACGGGCGGTCGCGCTCCAACGTGGGACATGCCATGGGACAGCTTGGGGCAGCGACAGGAAGTGTCGCCGCCAGCCCACCCCCGAAGGGTCGCGCCGGCCGCCGGGGGGAGGGTGGTGCCTGCGGTTCCAGTCACTTCAATGCTTGGTGCGAATGCGGCGGTGGAAGAGAGCGAGTGCATGGACCTGGTGGATTTGATGCGGGTGTGCAGGGAAAAGGCGGGGTTGAGCCGGCTGGAGTCCATGGGGGACGGCCGGAGGGTGGGGGATGTTGGAGCGGGGGAGTCTGAGGAGGAGGGGGAGATACAGGAGGGGGAGGGGGGATCGAGTAATCTTGTTGGCAGTGTGTTACAGGTACGGCCACAACAGGACGCGCCCAGAGTGACAGCCCCCTCAGCTCCACTGGTTAGGCGGTGGGATCCAGTGCGGACGCCGACCTTGATGCCAGGTAAGGTTGGAGGCGGAGTGGGGAGTGGCGTTAGCAAACGGCGCTGTGTGCAGGTGTCGGTGGGGACGGATGCTGGAGGGGATGAAGGAGGCGTTTGGTGAAGGGCTGTTACGTGAGGGACACCGGGGTAGGCACGGACGGAATGAGCGGTGTCAGCGGGGCGGCGTCATCGGGGAGCGCGGGGACAGGCGTGGGAGAAAACACGGGTGCGGGGGACGCGAAGGCGGGGCGGGCGCGGCCGGAGGGAAGGAGAGTTGCGTGGTGCCGGTGCGCAAGCTCCCGTACATGGGGGTGACCAAGCCGCTGGGGGCGCACCTGTCGGCGAGGACGAAGGAGAAGATCTGGAAGGGGAGTATATCGATATCTTGAAGTTGTTGCATAGGGAGTTGACTTCGAAGGAGGGGTCCAAGGAGGAGGAGCAGGAGTTGGCGCGGCACCCCAAGGTTCCTTTGACGAGTGACAATTGGTCAGCGGCCTTCCTCATATACGCCAGCGTATATTGTGAGAGGTTTCCTGATCGGTCCATTGCACTTTTTAAATATATGGACGTGGTGCGAAGGGCACAGGTGACGTATGGTGGGTATGCCTGGTCCCACTACGACGAGGAAGTCCGGGTGCGTATGGCGTCCGATCCGGAGGCAAAGTGGGGGAACTAGATTCGGATCTGTACCAGCAAACGATGGGCGGGGTAAAGTGTGGGCGTACGGTGTATACGGCCGGCGGTCTGCCGCTTGCGCAGACCCCCTTTTCGGCTCGCCCCACCCGAGGTGAGGTGGGGCAGGGTGAGTCCACTGGGCAGAACCCGCTTGGGGCCTGCTGGAATTTCAATAAAGGGGCGTGTGGCCGCCAAACGTGCCGTTTCCGAAACGAGTGCTCCAAATACGGGCGGCGGCACCCAGTGGTGCGCTGCTGGGGTGTCGTCGGGCCGCCGGGACAACAGCCCGCTCAGGGAAGAACGCAGAGCGAGGTTCACAGGGTGGGGGGAGGGGGGCAGACGGGGGGTCGGGGACTATGGGAAAAGGCTCTTACTCCGGTTAGACTGGCGCGGATGGAACCCTGACGGGCTAAGTACCCGCGGGCGGACGATGCGGCCGTTTTGCGTCAGGGGCTCCGGGAGGGGTTTCGGCTGGGCTATGAGGGCCCACAGATTGCGCGCTGGGTGGACAATCTGAAATCGGTAAATGCTTGCAAGGGTATTGTGAGGGAGAAGCTGTTGAAGGAGGTCAAGGAGGACACATGGTGGGCCCATTTGTGGAACCGCCACTGTCTGGTTTGATTATCTCCCCAATTGGGGTGGTGCCCAAGAAGGAGCCGGGGCAGTTCCGACTGATTCAACACCTGTCGTGGCTGGCAGGCGGGTTAGTCAACGATTTCATATCGGCGGAGGTGGCATCGGTGTCTTACTCATCAGTGGACGTGGCGCGGAGGCTCGTGGCGGGAGTGGGACGGGGTGCTATGATGGCGAAGTGTGACATTAAGTCGGCGTTCCGCTTGCTCCCGGTCCAGCCGGATGACCACCTGTTACTGGGGATTCAGTTTGACGGTGGCTTTTTTGTGGACAAGGCATTGCCGATGGGGTGCTCAGTCTCCTGCGGGTTGTTCGAGCGATTCAGTTCCTTTCTGCAGTGGGCTTTTTCCAGGCGCACAGGCTCTGAGGCGGTGACGCACTACCTGGATGGCTTCTTCTTGGTGGGGCGACCCGGTGCAACGGACTGCCAGCGGCTGCTGGACAGTTTGGAGGGGATGATGGAGGAGTTTGGGGTTCCTCTGGCGCCACAGAAGACACACGGTCCCAGTACGGTGTTGTCCTTTCTCGGTATAGAGCTCGACTCAGCTGCCATGGAAGCAAGCCTGCCGGAGGACAAGAGGTTGGTCATGTTGGCATTAGTGGACGACATGCTGGGCAAGCAGAAAGTGTTGGTAAGGGAGGTCCAGGTCCTCTTGGGGCATCTTAACATCGCTTGTCGCGTGGTTAGTGCGGGTCGTACTTTCTGTAGGAGGTTGAGCTTGGCGTTGTCGGGTTTGACCCTTCCCCATCACCACGTGCGTCCGTCGGCAGGGGTGAAGGAGGACTTGCGGATGTGGCGGGCTTTCCTAGACCGGTTCACTGGGGTGCTGATGGCGCCGGCGGAGGACTGGGAGTGGGATGTTACGCTGTACTCCGATGCGGCGGGTGTCGGCGGCTTTGGCCTGTATTGGGACGGGCGGTGGTGTGTGGAGCAATGGCCGGCACATTGGCAGGCAGGGGGCCGTAGCATCGCTTTCTTGGAGTTGTTTCCATTGTTGGTGGCAGTCACAGTGTGGGCGGGTGCATTGGCGCACAAGAGGGTGTTGTTCAGAGTGGACAACATGGCTGTGGTACACGTGGTGAACAGGCAGTCGGCGCGGGACCTGCAGGTTTTGAAGCTGATGAGAGTTTTTGTGCTGCGCTGTTCGGAGAATGACATTATGTTTCATGCGCGCCACGTTCCGGGAGTGGACAATGACATTGCGGATGCTTTGTCTCGTTCACAGTGGCAGAGGTTCCATGGGCTAGCCACAGCGGTGGAGACGGTCAAGACGTCGGTCCCGAGGGAGCTCTGGTCAGCAGGAGACGCTGGGTTGTTCAGCTGGTGAGGGCGTCGGTTGCCGCGTCCACGCGGAAGGCGTACGCGCATGCTTCGGAGGAGTTACAGCGCTCGGGTGTGGTAAGGCACGGAGATCCCTGGCAGTGGGAGGAGCAGGTTGTACGGTTCATGTTGAGTCTGATGGACAGGGGTCTGTCGCGAGTGACGATTGCGGGCAAATTGGCGGTGGTGGCGTTCATGGGAAAGTTGTGGTGGAGGTACCCCCCGTCGGCGGGTGAGTTGGGGGCCCCGATTGCTGGAAGGGTGGGCGAGGGAAAGGGGGGCGCGGGTGGTGCAGCGTCTGCCGGTCACAGGGGCATTGCTGGGGGCTTTGATTGTCGTGTTGCCGTCGGTGTGCCGGAGCGGAAGCGAGGCAGTGTTGTTTTCCACGCTCATGTCCTGGCTGTTTTTTGGAGCGTTTCAGGAGTTCGTAGGCTCGAAAGGGGGCCGGGGACTCCTGTGGGAGGCCGTGGAGATGCGGGACCGGGAAGTTGTGGTGCGTTTGCAGTGCTCAATGACGGATCAGAGGGGGGTGGGGACGTGGGTGGTGCTGGGCCCCGGGGGGCGCGACGAAGTTTGTCCGGCGGCGTGGGGCCGGCGGTTGGCAGCGGATCGGAATGCGGCAGACGACATGGTTTTCAGGCGAAGGGATGGCAGCAGGGTGACAGCGGCTCAGGCTTTGTGGGTTCTGCGGCACGCCCTGCGAAATATGGGTGAGGACCGGAAGGCATTTGGGACGCACTCGTTTCTAATCGGGGCGGCGATGGAGGCAGCGTGGTGTGGTTGGGGGAAGGAAGAGATCAAGCGGTTGGGGTGATGGAAGTCCGATTGCTATAACCGATACGTCAGGATGCGGGAGATAGAAGAGGCGCTCTGAGCTTGTTGGTTCGCCCTCTGATATGTGTGTCTTTTCAGGTGCTGTGGCGGGGCCGGAGGTGGACAGCCTGAACATTTTCATTGTGGGACATTGTCAAGCGGGCAGAGAGGGCTTGATGGGACAGGCACCGGAAGCTCAACCTGGATTTGGATGATAGTTTGTTTAGATGTCACTGGCGGGGAAAGGGGGGAATGCGTTGGCACGAGTTGATGCCCTTGCTGAACAATGTGGTCCGGAAGGGGTGTGCCCGGATGTGTTAGTTATACATCTGGGCGAAAATGACCTGGTGCAGTGTAAGGGTTTGGCACTGGTCAAGCAGATGAAGAGGGACTTGTTGGAGATTAAGAGGAATTGGGCAGGTTGCCACTTGATCTGGTCAGAATTTATTCCTAGAAGATTCTGGAGGGGGGCGGAGCACCCTGGGGCGATTGATAGGACGAGGCGGTAGATCAACAGGGAGATGAGGGATTTCTGTGCCAGGGAGGGGATAGGCAGGATGGAACACCCCGAGCTTAGGTATGGGGCGGTGTACTTTTTTAGGGAGGATGGAGTGCATCTCTCACGGTACGGGATGGAGTTATACATCGTGCAGTTGAAGGAGGCGCTGGATGGGGCCTTGGGGTGCACAGGTATCCGAGGAGGTTGGAGTCCTATTGGGGGGTCGAAAGTCGCTAATGCGGCTTTCGAGTGGCGCTTCTCCTAGTTCAGAAAGGGGGGTAGTTGGGGGTAGTTGAGGAGGCCTGGTCTGTTTCTGTAGGTGGTGGGGGACACTGAGGTCATTTTACAGTTGGTAGGCATGGGGGTATTGTTGCGGACAGGATGTTGTAAGATGTTGTATGATGTGGCAATGTTGGGGATCCGCTTAGGGATGGGGGTGGGGTTGTCAGGCATTCACTTATTTAGCTATGCCTAGTTTTGTTCGGCACAGGCTAAGGTTGGGGAACAGGCAGGGTGCACCTGATTCCAATAAGGCGGCCTTTATCACACCATTCCTGTGCCTGTGGTCAGTGCCCCCCCCCCCCTTACTGGTGGGCCCCAAGTCATGATTGGAGCGTTCTATCACGCTCTATTTAATTAGTAAAAGCCCACCCCTATTCCGTGCACCAGCACTCCATATTAATGTAATGTAATTATGGTGATGTGTGTCTTGGAAATGTTTACATTGTATATCATTCACTACTGTTGGTAAAGAATTCCATTCGATGATGTTGTAGACTCATACGTTATTTCAAGATGATAATAAAAATGTACGAACGTTTTGATGTAATACTAGTTGTCTACAAAGTTCTGCTTGCTTTGACTAAAGATGCCAGAAAATGCAAACAAAAGACTCTCTAACTGTTATTCTCGGCAGAGTTTGTATTTGTAACCGGGACCGGGACCAAACAAGACTGAAGACACATCACGTCACCACGTATTTAGAACGTGAATGAACATGTGCTCATTTTGGGTGTGGTCTGCCTAGAAAAGACCACACCCAAGTTGTAGAAGGTGCTTGCCCTTCAGTTCTTTTGCCGGAAGGAGGTTCGTGTAGCTGTCAAAACTTGGAAGACAGCTCGAGGATTTCTTCTTTCCTTATTCAGCCTCTTGGAATGTTCTTCACAGCGATGATGTCAGGACCTGCGATAAAGCAAAAGAGAGAAAGTTAAGTACTTTTAAAGTCTGGCGCCCTATGCAAGAAAGACTACATACATTTTTGGAACCTTTCATTACAAATCGTGTTGAAAGAAAGAACGTTTGCAATTTGTTTTCTTCTACAAGAGACTTTTGATAATCAAACTGTGCTGAGTAAAAGTGTTATTTAGAATTATAGATCTTAGAGAGGAATAGAAGTGTGCTGTGTGTTTTTACTACTTCTGTTTAACAGGTGCTGGTTATAATGACAGAAAGGGTGATATTTTAAATAAGTGGCAAATAAGGAGTGTTCTTAATGAAGTAAGAATTATTGTGTAAAAGTTTGCAAAAACTTATTGGTGTCAACTTCTTCCTTCTTTAAGAACTTCCTGAGGCTTCTCTAACTGAAAACAAAGAAGTTCATCATCTACTCGTCAATTCAGCTAACCAGTCCCTAAAAGACATACCACGATGTAGGACTCACATCTTCTGATCGCAGGTAGGCCCAATTTAGAGTAAATAGAGTCAGGAGCTCTAAAGAAAAGAATAGTTTAAAGGATAAAGTTTTAAATCAAGTGTTGCTTAGTCTTGTTCCTTGTTGCCTCGCAGGTCGACATCAAGAATTCCCTACAGCAACATCCGGTATCCGGCCCTCCTCCCCAATTCTATTTTTTAACTAGTGAGAATTATTTCAACCCACGAGTTATAATATAGTTTAACGGAAGTTGGTCATTGCGTCTCTGTGAAACTCTTTACCTCCCATCTACAAACAGGTAAGAGAGTGTGGTCACTTGACAGAAGGCCAAGACCACGGCAATAGTTTCGCCCAGACGCAATGGATCAAGTTCAAAAAGTTAGTTTGTAAGACATAGCTGCAATGTTGCGTGACTTAAAAAGTGAAAATGCAGCTTTACGCAGGGACATGACTATTCCACAGGGAGCTATGCAGAAACCTATTTTAAAACCATCCATTTTTCAGACAACTTCTTCAACAACAGCTCCTAGTGCTTCTTCCCAGATTCAGGTTATCACCAGTGTGGCAGCACCTTTAGCTCAACCATAACGTTTTTTATGGTGATTGTAATAAATTCACCATTTTCATGAACCAATGCCATCTTCATTTTATTGCAAAACCTACGGCCTTCCCTGACGAGTCATCCAAAGTAGCTTTTATTCTCTCCTACTTAGGAGTTCATGCTGCTTTGTGGTCAGTACCATTAGTAGACAGTGATGACCCAATTTTATATAATTTTAGACGTTTCAAACAAACCATGAAAAAATTGTTTGCTAAACACGTTTTCGTGCAAACTGCTGACAATGAACTTTTAAATTTAAAACAAGGGTCAACAGACTGAGGGGCATATTATCAACGAAGGCGATAAGAGATTATCGCCGCTTTAGCATCTGTTTTCGGCCGCTAAGCGGCGATAATTCTATCGCCCTTTTAGCAAGCTGTCGCTAACAGCAGTTAGTGACAGCTTGTAGGCGATAGCGAGCGGTTTGGGGCCCGCTTTGCATGTCAGCAATATTTATCGCTAATGACATGCAAAGTGGGCGTACCCAATCTGTTAGCGACTAAAAACAGTCGCTAACATCGCTATCGCCTATTATCAACGCAGGCATAGCGATGGAAATATGTGCTCTAAGCGCGAATATCTCCAAAAGCTAACGCCTGCTCAGACCAGTTCTTAGCCACTATATCCAGTCCGAGGTGGATATTATGGCTAAGACCCGATTGGCGTTATTGCGTGAATATCGCTGTATTCTCAGCGATATTCACGCATTTCGCCGCTATCGCCGGATATTTTATCGCTTTAGAGATAAACATTGCTAATAGCACGTTATCTCTGCGATAATATCCGGCGATGCTTGGCGATAAAAAAAACTTGCTGAGCCCATTTAGCAATAAATATCGCTAGTTGTTGGTAATATGCCCCTTAATTCATTAGCATTCCCTTTTTAATTGTCTTATAATAGAGACCAACTGGCCTTAAGAAAAAAGAATTTCCCTATTTTATAGAGGTTTAAAAGACAAATTCAAAGATATGATAGCACAGATTTTAGATCCACCTGACAATTGTAGTGAATTCATTGATTTAGTAGTAAAATTAAATTATAGATTACAGGAAAGTAAGGGAGAAGCCGGAAAGACAGACCATAAGCTTTTTGTCAGTAAAGAAATAATTTCTTCAGTTAAAGAACAGAGTACTGAAACTGATCAGGAAGAACCCATGCAGATAGGTACTAATCGTGGCCCCCTCTCTAAGGAAGAAAAGGAAAAAAAACGTAAACTTAATCAATGTCTCTATTGTGGTAAATCGGGACATTTTGTAAAAGAATGTCCTAAACGTCCCAATAAAAACAAGATCAAGAGTTCAGAGATAACCATAGTTCAAGCTGCTTCAGAAAAATGAGTAACTCGACAAAGAATGAGGTCAGTTTGTCGAGTGAGGATTTTACTTTGGCCTCCACAGACCCCATAGATTAATTTCGACATCTTTGTATTCAAGTAAGATTAACAGCTACAGATAATCCAGATCGCTGATGGTTAGTTGACGCTTTAATTGACTCTGGGGCCACTGGGAATTTTATTGATACCCATTTCATGGAAACATTAGGTTTAAAAAACATAGCCAAAAACCGACCTGAAATCGTTTGAGCAGTCGATGAAAAGGAACTCACTTCGGGGCCCATTCAGCACCACACTGAATCTTTAACACCGTTAAGCTCTCCTTCTCATAGTGAACTCATTACATTTGATGTCATTGATGCTCCACAATTTAGGCTCATTTTGGGAATACCTTGGTTAATTTGTCACAATCCAGGGTTAGATTAGGTAAATAAAACAGTTACCTTTTATTCGCCTCATTGTCACTCCAACTGCTTTAATTCCCCTACTGGCAATGACACAATTCAAGGTTATGACTTCCCTAAAGAGACACAAAGTGTAGTAATTCTTGAAGGAGTTCCTACTGTGTATAATAACTTGCTTGATGTCTTTGATAAAAAAGTCTAAAACCTTGCCTCCACACTGAGATTTTGATAGTCAAATTGATTTGGTTCCTGGAGCAACACTTCCATATAGTCAGATGGATACACTAACCAAAAAGGAGAATAAGTATTTACGAACGTATTTAGATGAATATTTGGCAAATGGATTCATTAGGCATTCTAAGTCTCCAGTCTCTTTCTCTTTATTTTTTATTCCTAAGAAGGGGGAGATTTGCGCTCATGTATCGACTAGAGAGCTTTGAACAATGTAACTGTAAAAAATCGGTACCCTCTGCCTTTGATTCCAACCTTACTAGATCAGGTAAAACAAGCAACCATTTATCCTAAATTGGATTTGCGTGGAGGATACCATTTGGTAAGAGTTCGAGTGGACGATGAATGGAAGACTGCATTTCGCATTAAATTTTGACTTTTTGAATATCAAGTTATGCCCTTCGGACTCTGTAATGCTCCAGCGGCTTTCCAATTTTCTATAAATGAGGTTTTCCATGAATGTATTGATGTTTGTTGTGTTGTCTATATAGATGACATTCCGATTTTTTCAACAAATGAATCTGAGAAAGTAAAACAAGTACGCGCCATCCTTCAAAAATTACTACAAAACTCTTTATTTGTGAAATTGTAAAAGAGTATGTTTCATGTTTCTAAAGCAGAATTTTTAGGATATGTAATCAGTCCAACTGGAATTGAAATGGGCCCAAAAAAAGGTAGAAACAGTCAGTTCGTGGCCTAGTCCCACATCAGTCAAACAAATCCGGTGCTTTTTAGGCTTTGCTAATTTTTATAGACGCTTCATTCAGAATTCTTCACAAATCATAACCCTGATTACGAAACTTCTTAGAAAAGGAGTAACGGTTGTATAGAATAAGACTGCAGAAAAAGCCTTCAAAAACTTAAAGGAACTATTTACTTCAGCACCAATTTTAGGACATCCAGATCCTTCTAGTCCTTTCATTGTAGAAGCCGATGCTTCGCAATTTGCCTTGGGAGGACTTTTATCTCAGAGAAACAAAAATACAGGACAAATGCATCCAATCGCTTTTTATTTGCAAAAGTTATCCAATGCAGAACTAAATTATGCCATCACAGATAAAGAGTTATTGGCAATCAAAGCAGTTTTTGAAGAATTGTGCCATTATTTGTTGGGGTTTTCTACACAACAAGGGAAAACCCAAAAGGAATATCGCTAGGGTCCTTGGGCGGTAACTTATTACACAGAACAGAGGACCCTAGTCATTTAGGATCAAATGAATGATAGACCCACACTCAATAGTATGTGTGTCCTTTGTCCAGCCGGACAGAACTTTATTTAGCTAGAATGTTATATAATGATTCATATAATCAACATTTATACACAAGTGGGCACAACCTGTGACCCACAGAAGACAAGACAAAACAAAAATAAATTATGTAAGGGCGCACAAGGCGGTCTGCACTAGTAATTCAGTTCTACAGACTCAGATTCTTATTAGCAAACCATTGTAAAAGACGTTTGTGACTTATAGAACAAACATATGGTGCTTTAGGGTCGACGACGTTTCGATGCAAAAAGAAATGCAAGCATCATCATCAGGACAAAAAACATTGTGTCATGTTTGTCTTGAAAGCATAATAGCTAAGCCTCTATGACATTTTACATAATGACATGAAATAATTAATGGTAGAACAGTTATGGAAGAAGAAAGGGGGGAAAAAACATGTAGAAAAATTACGTTAGTAATGACAATTAAAACTTGCCAGGTATCATTTAAATTGTTTGCGTTTTTCCAAATGGGATCCATATAAATCTGTGATGGTATTGGTCGTGAGGTGACTCATATTTATAGTGCAATTTCACGTTTAAGTGCCATGCGTGAATAAACAAGGTGACATCATTAAAATGAACTGTTCGGCGTAATATTATTCATGTCCAAAGTTCCCTTTGGAAGTTGCACCCGTGGCATAATAAAAAACTGTAAAGGTTTAAAAATTCAGGCGGCGCAGTGAACCAGATCCGGCGCAGTGATTTACGAGCAAGGGGCAAGGAATATATACCTTCGTGAGGGACGCGAAATGAACAGCGAGGGCGGGGGCACCGTTTCTGCAGGGTCGCAGGGTGTCTTGGTTCTATCAGGGTGAGAGCAAGGGAAATGCGGTACTAAAATGGAATAGTTCTTTAAACCAAACATTAATAAAGGAGTGAGCCATTACTTACAATCTCCGTCCTGGCCGCGTTGCGCGTCGCGTAATTAAGGGGCTGGAGGGAGAGAAGGAGGCGAGGGTTGGAGGGGTAAAGGTCAAGCGTGGTGAAAATAACCCACGAGGGTAGAGCAGAACTTACATATAATGGATTAAGGTGATCCTGGATTACCGGCACAGCGGAAGATATCTCCGGTGGGTAGAGTCCTGAGGGGAAAGAAACCGGATCAAAAGCTGTTGCCGACTAATAAGCGGCTCAGAATCGCGGTACTATTCTGTTGCTGTCTAAATAGCGGCTGGGGATGGGAATTACTTACTGGATATGTTCTTGCTCAATGGCAGGGCGGTGGGGTTCTGGCGGAGATCGCTACCATGTGGAGGGTGGGGCATACTATTTAGGAGCATGCAGGTGAAAACCAAGGTAGGACTAGATGGCAGTGAAGTGATTGTGGCGGCCATCTTAGAGTGGGGCTCGGGAAAGCCGAGGGAAGGGAGGGATAGTGACTTGTGAGATATGGTACACGTGACTGATCCAATTATAAACAGTAATTACATATGTACAAGAAATACATTATGGCGAAAATAACCCAGAGGAGTTATTCATTACGGAGGATGCTTCCTAACTGCAGAAACAATCATCACAATAATGAAGTCCAGTCTTCGACCCTGTTCAGGCCTTTACGTATACTGTCAGTTCTCAGTATCCAATGTAGTTCCACTTTGTTCAGGATTTGAGCAATGTCCGCTCCACGTGGTGGGGCTTTTATTTGTGTCACCACAGTCCAAGTGAAGTCATTCTCCGTGTGATTTTTTTCTTTGAAATGTTCCACCAGAGGCGCGTTGGCAGTTTGGCAGCGGATCCTACTTCTATGTTGTCCTATTCGTAGTTTAATCTTCTGGCTGGTTTGTCCTATGTATATCATCATGCATGGACAGAAGATGGCATAAACTACATTTGCAGAATTACAATTTGTGAAATATTGTCTTTCATATTTAATTTTGCCAAAAGAGAAGGTTTTACCCTCAATTGTTGAGTCACAGGAAACACATTGGCCACATTTGCCGTGACCCTTGAGAGCAGGTAAGTTCCATATATCATTAAGAGTGGTTCTCGCATCTAATTGTGGGAGCGAAGCACAAACCAAATGATCTTTAATGTTTTTTGCCCTTTTGAAGGCAAACAAAGGGCGTTCTAAATTCATAACTTCAGCATTCAGTACTGGCCAATGTTTCAGGACACTTTTCTTAATCGCGTTTGATGCAGGAGAAAATGTGGTCACACATGTGATTCTGTCTTGATTATTCTTAGCCCGGGGTTCGAGTAAGGTCTCTCTAGGACAGTACCATGCCCTCTTTAAAGAGCGACGGACTAGTTTTCGTGGGTAGCCTCTTTGTCTGAGTTTGGCGGTCAGTGTCTTTGCCTCTGTAAAATAATCCTGTTTAAAGTAGCAATTTCTACGAATGCGTAGAAACTGTGAATATGGTAATGAGTCTCTGAGTGCACGGGGTGATGGCTGTGATAATTCAGTAGAGTGTTGCGTTCTGTGGGCTTACGGTGTAGGCTTGTCGTTAAGCGACCTTCAGTGTGTTTTATCTCTATATCTAGGAAAGGTATAGATTCCTTGCTACTAGACATAGTGTATTTCAAACCACCACTGTTGTTATTAAGCCAGTGGATGAATTGGTTTAGAGAGGTTTCCGAGTCATTCCATAGCATGAAAATATCATCAATATACCTTTTCCACAGGGCTATGCCACTGTGGAAAGGGTTTGATGCATCCAGGATATTTAAGTTCTCGAGATGGTCCATATACAGAATGGCTAGGTTGGGGGCAAAAATAGCCCCCATGGATGTACCACGGACTTGGCCGTAGAATTGTCCCTCAAAAAGGAAAAAAAAATTTGTCAGGCAAATTTCGAGCAGTTGGAGGATGAAGTTAGATGGGACGTTAAGCTTTTCTCCTGGACAATATAAGCATCCAGGAGAAAAATGCCCTCTCCGCCTTAAAGAACAATCAGACATTAGTCATCAAACCTGCCGATAAAGGCGGGGGGATTGTAATCCAAGAAATCGACCAATATAAAAATGAAATCCTGCGGCAACTAGGTAATCATGAACACTACTGTAAATTGCCGCGCAACCCTACTGTTGAAATTCAAAAGCTTATTTCTGAAGTCACCAATACCGGTCTGGAGGCAGGTTTCCTGTCCAAAAAGGAATTTGATTTTCTTAATACTAAGGCCCCTAGAACCCCGGTCATATACTGCTTACCTAAAATTCACAAAAATGTGGAAATGCCGCCAGGACGCCCCATAGTATCTGGGTGTGGCTCAATTTTGGAGCCCCTAGGACATTACATAGACCATTTCATCAAGCCTTTTGTCCCTACAACCACGTGCTATATCAAGGACACGATGTCAATGATTAACCTCATTGAAGACCATCCCTTTGATCCCACATCCAGCATCATGTGTACGCTGGATGTGGAATCACTGTATACCAATATACCCCAGTTCGAATCTCTGAGGGTGATTGAAAAGATCCTAGACACCCGGGATCGCCCTCATAACGTCCCATCTAACTTCATCCTCCAACTGCTCGAAATTTGCCTGACAATTTTTTTTTCCTTTTTGAGGGACAATTCTACGGCCAAGTCCGTGGTACATCCATGGGGGCTATTTTTGCCCCCAACCTAGCCATTCTGTATATGGACCATCTCGAGAACTTAAATATCCTGGATGCATCAAACCCTTTCCACAGTGGCATAGCCCTGTGGAAAAGGTATATTGATGATATTTTCATGCTATGGAATGACTCGGAAACCTCTCTAAACCAATTCATCCACTGGCTTAATAACAACAGTGGTGGTTTGAAATACACTATGTCTAGTAGCAAGGAATCTATACCTTTCCTAGATATAGAGATAAAACACACTGAAGGTCGCTTAACGACAAGTCTACACCGTAAGCCCACAGAACGCAACACTCTACTGAATTATCACAGCCATCACCCCCGTGCACTCAGAGACTCATTACCATATTCACAGTTTCTACGCATTCGTAGAAATTGCTACTTTAAACAGGATTATTTTACAGAGGCAAAGACACTGACCGCCAAACTCAGACAAAGAGGCTACCCACGAAAACTAGTCCGTCGCTCTTTAAAGAGGGCATGGTACTGTCCTAGAGAGACCTTACTCGAACCCCGGGCTAAGAATAATCAAGACAGAATCACATGTGTGACCACATTTTCTCCTACATCAAACGCGATTAAGAAAAGTGTCCTGAAACATTGGCCAGTACTGAATGCTGGAGTTATGAATTTAGAACGCCCTTTGTTTGCCTTCAAAAGGGCAAAAAACATTAAAGATCATTTGGTTTGTGCTTCGCTTCCACAATTAGATGCGAGAACCACTCTTAATGATATATGGAACTTACCTGCTCTCAAGGGTCACGGCAAATGTGGCCAATGTGTTTCCTGTGACTCAACAATTGAGGGTAAAACCTTCTCTTTTGGCACAATTAAATATGAAAGACAATATTTCACAAATTGTAATTCTGCAAATGTAGTTTATGCCATCTTCTGTCCATGCATGATGATATACATAGGACAAACCAGCCAGAAGATTAAACTACGAATAGGACAACATAGAAGTAGGATCCGCTGCCAAACTGCCAACGCGCCTCTGGTGGAACATTTCAAAGAAAAAAATCACACGGAGAATGACTTCACTTGGACTGTGGTGACACAAATAAAAGCCCCACCACGTGGAGCGGACATTGCTCAAATCCTGAACAAAGTGGAACTACATTGGATACTGAGAACTGACAGTATACGTAAAGGCCTGAACAGGGTCGAAGACTGGACTTCATTATTGTGATGATTGTTTCTGCAGTTAGGAAGCATCCTCCGTAATGAATAACTCCTCTGGGTTATTTTCGCCATAATGTATTTCTTGTACATATGTAATTACTGTTTATAATTGGATCAGTCACGTGTACCATATCTCACAAGTCACTATCCCTCCCTTCCCTCGGCTTTCCCGAGCCCCACTCTAAGATGGCCGCCACAATCACTTCACTGCCATCTAGTCCTACCTTGGTTTTCACCTGCATGCTCCTAAATAGTATGCCCCACCCTCCACATGGTAGCGATCTCCGCCAGAACCCCACCGCCCTGCCATTGAGCAAGAACATATCCAGTAAGTAATTCCCATCCCCAGCCGCTATTTAGACAGCAACAGAATAGTAGCGCGATTCTGAGCCGCTTATTAGTCGGCAACAGCTTTTGATCCGGTCTCTTTCCCCTCAGGACTCTACCCACCGGAGATATCTTCCGCTGTGCCGGTAATCCAGGATCACCTTAATCCATTATATGTAAGTTCTGCTCTACCCTCGTGGGTTATTTTCACCACGCTTGACCTTTACCCCTCCATCCCTCGCCTCCTTCTTTCCCTCCAGCCCCTTAATTACACGACGCGCAACGCGGCCAGGACGGAGATTGGAAGTAATGGCTCACTCCTTTATTAATGTTTGGTTTAAAGAACTATTCCATTTTAGTACCGCATTTCCCTTGCTCTCACCCTGATAGAACCAAGACACCCTGCGACCCTGCAGAAACGGTGCCCCCGCCCTCGCTGTTCATTTCGCGTCCCTCAAGAAGGTATATATTCCTTGCCCCTTGCTCGTAAATCACTGCGCCGGATCTGGTTCACTGCGCCGCCTGAATTTTTAAACCTTTACAGTTTTTTATTATGCCACGGGTGCAACTTCCAAAGGGAACTTTGGACATGAATAATATTACGCCGAACAGTTCATTTTAATGATGTCACCTTGTTTATTCACGCATGGCACTTAAAAGTGAAATTGCACTATAAATATGAGTCACCTCACGACCAATACCATCACAGATTTATATGGATCCTATTTGGAAAAACGCAAACAATTTAAATGATACCTGGCAAGTTTTAATTGTCATTACTAACGTAATTTTTCTATATGTTTTTTCCCCCTTTCTTCTTCCATAACTGTTCTACCATTAATTATTTCATGTCATTATGTAAAATGTCATAGAGGCTTAGCTATTATGCTTTCAAGACAAACATGACACAATGTTTTTTGTCTGATGATGATGCTTGCATTTCTTTTTGCATCGAAACGTCGTCGACCCTAAAGTACCATATGTTTGTTCTATAAGTCACAAACGTCTTTTACAGTGGTTTGCTAATAAGAATCTAAGTCTGTAGAACTGAATTACTAGTGCAGACCGCCTTGTGCGCCCTTACATAATTTATTTTTGTTTTGTCTTGTCTTCTGTGGGTCACAGGTTGTGCCCACTTGTGTATAAATGTTGATTATATGAATCATTATATAACATTCTAGCTAAATAAAGCTCTGTCCGGCTGGACAAAGGACACACATACTATTGAGTGTGGGTCTATCATTCATTTGATCCTAAATGACTAGGGTCCTCTGTACTGTGTAATATATTATTTGTTGGGGGCTCGTCATCCAATCACGATATATACAGTTCACAGAAACTTACAATCTTTAAAATCTGTTAAAGCTTTGTCTGCTAGGCAATTACGTTGGACATTATTCTTTAACGATTACAACTTTGTTATCAAATATCGACCTGGCAAAGAAAATCATAAGGCAGACTCTTTATCTCGTATTGGTGAGAAGGAGACTAATAATGAAACTTTTAATGATGTTCAGCCTATCTTGCCATCATCATGTTTCCAAGCTGGACTTATGTCTGTTAACATCATCCATGAAATTGAAGAAACTATTGAAACAAAGTCTAAAGACGACTGGGAAAAGATTTATCCATCTTTACAATGGAGAGATAAGTTGCTATTTATGAATGATCAGATTATGGTACCAACAGTTCCACATCAAAAGTCAGTTATTGAGTTACATCATGATACTGTTTTGTCCGCTCATCCATGTATTACAAAAACCTATCATTTAATCAAGATGAAATGTTGGTGGCCCTCTATGTTTAACGATATCAAAACATATGTAGATACATGTAGTATAGGTGTTCAAAACAAGGCGTTACATCAGACCCCAGTGGTCTTTTACAGCCTTTACCCATTCCCCCGCAACCTTGGCATACAATTTCCCTTGATTTTATAGTAGAACTCCCACCTAATAAGCAAGGTTTCACAAATATTTTGACTGTTGTTGATCAGTTTACTTGTATGGCTCATTTTATTCCTTTAAAAAAGATACCAACAGCTTTGGAATTAGCAAAACTTTTAGCAAAACATATTATTTGTTTACATGGAATTCCCTCTGTGGTTATTTCTGACAGAGGTCCCCAATGTATCTCACATGTCTAGAAAGATTTGGGTACGGCTTTAAAAATAGACATACGTTTATCTTCAAGCTATCATCCACAAACAGATGGACTAACAGAATACACTAATCAAACTATAGAGCAATTTTACGATGCGTTTTGAGAGACCATCAAGAAGAATGGTCAAATGTATTATGGGCTTTGGAATTTGCTTACAATAATGGAGATCATTCTTCTATCAACATGTCTCCATTTTTCTGTACCTATGGTTATCACGCCAATAATATCCCAGACCAATTCACTACTTATAAGGAGGTTCCATCCATCCAAGAACTCATTACAAAATTAGACTCCATTCATCAAGATGCCAAATTTCAATTAGCAAAAGCAAAAGAAAATCAAAAGTTCTCTGCTGATAAACTATGTTATGCTCATCCTCCTTACCAGGTAGGAGATACAGTTTAGTTAGCAACAAGATATCTACAAATAAAAGGAAACTGGAAGTTTAATCCAAGATTTATAAGCCCTTTTACTGTGGAAAAAATAATTAACCCTGTAAGTGTTAAATTAGCACTACCTCAACAGTATCACATTCACCCAGTCTTCCATGTTTCTCTACTTAAACCTTTCCATCCGGAAATTCGTATGCTTAAATCTCCTCCTCCCATTATGATAGAAAGGGTTCCAGAATTCGAAGTTAACAGAATTTTGGATTCTAAAAGAATTCATGGAAAACTTTTCTACTTAGTAGGTTGGAAGGGTAATGGACCTGAGGAGCGTTCATGGGAACCCATGGAACATTTAAAAAATGCCCCATGAATAATAAAGGCCTTTCACACAAAATATACAACTAAGCCAAGACCAATTCCGATGATTTTAGGGGGGATCTTGAGAGGGGAGTACTCTCATGATTGGAGCATTCTATCACACTCTATTTAATTAGTAAAAGCCCACCACTATCCCGTGCACCAGCACTCCATAATAATGTAATGTAATTATGGTGATGTGTGTCTTGGAAATGTTTACATTTTATAACATTCACTACTGTTGGTAAAGAATTCCATTCAATGAAGTTTTAGACTCATATGTTATTTCAAGATGATTATAAACATGTACGAATGTTTTGATGTAATACTAGTTGACTACAAAGTTCTGCTTGCTTTGACTAAAGATGCCAGAAAATGCACACAAAAGACGCTCTAAGTGTTAATCTCGGCAGAGTTTGTACTCGTAACCGGAACCGGGACCAAAGAAGACTGAAGAAACATCACGTCACCACGTATTTAGAATGTGAAAGAATGTGTGCTCGTTTTGGGTGTGGTCTGCCTATAAAAGACCACAGCCAAGTTCTAGAAGGTTCTTGGCCTTCAGTTCTTTTGCGGGAAGGAGGTTTGTGTAGCGCGCTGTCAAACCTTACCTGGAAGTCAGCGCAAGGATTTCTTCTTTCCTGATTCAGCCTCTTGGAATGTTCTTCACAGCGATGATGTCAGGACCTGCAATAAAGCAAAAGAGAGAAAGTTAAGTACTTTTAAAGTCTGGCGCCCTACGCAAGTAAGACTACAGAAATCTTTGGAACCTTAGTTTTCTTCTACACAAGACTATTGATAATCAAACTGTGCTGAGTAAAAGTCTTATTTAGAATTATAGATCTTAGAGAGGAATAGGAGTGTGCTGTTTGTTTCTACTACTTCTGTTTAACAGGTGTTGGTTATAAAGACTGAAAGGGTGATATTTTAAGTAAGTGTCAAATAAGGAGTGTTCTTAATGAAGTAAGAATTAATGTGTAAAAGTTTGCAAAAACTTATTGGTGTCAACTTCTTCCTTCTTTAAGAACTTCCTGAGACTTCACTAACTGAAAACAAAGAAGTTCATCATCTACTCGTCAATTCAGCTAACCAGTCGCTAAAAGGCATACCTGGAGGTAGAACTCACATCTTCTGATCGCAGGCAGGCCCAATTTAGAGTAGATATAGTCAGGAGCTCTAAAGAAAAGAATAGTTTAAAGGATAAATGGTCATATTATCAAGGGGGTTTATCTCCGCTTTTTTGGCTTTAAAAGCCAAGAAAGCGGAGATAAAATTATCTCCCTATTACCTAGCTGTCGCTAACACCAGTTAGCGACAGCTAGTAGGAGTTAGCGACCATCTTGGGCCCCACTTTGCATGTCAGTGATATTTATCACTAATGACATGCAAAGTGGGCGTGCCAAGATGTTAGCGACTGGAAACAGTCGCTAACATCGCTATCTCCTATTACCAACTTTTGGAGATATTCGCGCTAAGCGCGAATATCTCCAAAAGCTAACACCTGCCCTGAGCAGTTCTTAGCCATGTTATCCAATGGGAGGTGTATAACATGGCTAAGAGCATTAGCTCGGTAATGCATGAATATCGCTGACTTTTCAGCGATATTCATGCATTGCGGACGTTTTTTATCGCATTTGCGATAAACCTTGGTAATACCAAGGTTTATCTGCGAAAAAAATCGCCGCAGCTCATCGGTAAAATTTTGTCTCTAACCAAGCAATAGCGATAACGCTATTGCTTGGTAATATGCCCCAAAGTTTTAAATCAAGGGTTGCTTAGTCTTGTTCCTTGTTGCCTCGTAGGTCGACAGCAAGAATTCCCTACAGCAACATACGGTATCTGGCCCTCCTCCCCAATTCTATTTTTTAACTAGTGAGAATTATTTCAACCCACGAGTTATAATATAGTTTAAGGGAAGTTGGTCATTGCGTCTCTGCGAAACTCTTCACCACCCATCTACAAACAGGTAAGAGAGCGTGGTCACTTGACACTATATGAATAGTATGAACCCTGGAAAGTCTTTCCAAATCTTTTGATTTGTGTATCCTACTGAGCCTGTTCGAGTTTCAGCTGTCAATTGTGTGCACCTTGGCATTTCACATGGTCTACTTAACTTAGCCTATTCTAGTCTTTATACTGATTCAGAGTTGTAAACTGAGCCTGTAGATTTCTTCTCCCCATCTGACAACAGCAAACCCTTGCATTCCATAGAACTGCACTATGTTGACGCGATCGAAGTATGCAGAACCTACAGAAAGGAATAAACTTTTGTCCAGTGGAAAGTCAGAAAAAGTCAAGTGGAAAGTCAGGAAAACCTTCAGAAATCACGAAAGACTGCACGATGTGTAGGAAGAAATAGGATTCCTAAGGTATAAACTGAGTTCTAGATCTAATTTCAGTCTGAACAGAAGGTTTTTTATTACACTGTCATGATTACTTCTCATTGTGCACTCAATGTATCTATGTTTGAGGTACTTGTATGGGGCCAAAAGACAGTAAATCCTGAAGAGGGTCATGGGCAAGTATAAAGTGAATCAGAGATAGGAGAGGTAGCTAGCTATTGGACTATTACTGCAGTGTGATGTAGTGTTCATTAAAGAGGTTTGTTTTCAACTCTTTTCTAAATTAAAGCCGATTGGGTTAGACCTGATCTATAAAGCAATGGCATTCTGAATCCTGAGTGCATAAAGTAAAAACTGCCTGCTGAATAGTTTGTTTATGTGTTAACACTTCTTAGTTGGCAGTCTGATGGTGTCCTGGCTGTGTGTCTTCAGAGAGGCACTGGAGTTGGTGAGTTGGCTGCAAGGTAAGTGAGCTGGTTGTGATGGCTTTGTAAATGATGCTCCTGGTATTGAAGATGGTGCGGACTGGCAGGGGAAGCCAATAGAGTTAGATCAGTAAGACCGTAATGTGATCATATTTCTGAAGTTCCAGCATGAAACATGCTGTGGCATTCAGGATACCCCTAGAGTTGCAACAGTGAGAGGGCTTGTGAAGATTGCTGAAGGCAATATAATGGTTAACCTAAAATGCAAAAACATCATGAAACTAAAAGACCATTAAACCATGAGCCTATACCCAACCTCTTCACCTCATCTCCAAATTTGACTTCAATTCAACTCTGATCCTGCATTTCAAGACAACCACACTAATAGTGGAAGACCAGGTTACCTAAAACTCACAGATAGAGACAGAATACAATATCATCACAACATGGAATTAACAATTCCAGAGCGCATTAAAATGGAGCTGCTTTCCTCTACTTTTTGATAGGTCTGTGGCATCGGACACAGATAATAACATCACCATACATGTACATCTTCACAACATCTGGCTTTCTCCTTCCTGTAAAACTGTGCATAGATCACCCTTACCAC
Organism: Lissotriton helveticus; assembly: GCF_964261635.1. NCBI lineage: Eukaryota > Metazoa > Chordata > Amphibia > Caudata > Salamandridae > Lissotriton > Lissotriton helveticus. The sequence goes on along the minus strand of NC_136072.1, from coordinate 383,612,200 downwards.
ATCTTTCAACTCACTGCCTCATTCAATCAACTTTGTAACCGACAGGGCTCTATGATTGCTCAAATCTTGTTTAAAAATGACCTTCCATCAATACTCTCAGGTATCCAGTCTCATATTTTACGGCTATAAGGATGACGCTCAGATTTTTCTGAATTGACTTCTGTGCTGTCAAATCCTGCTGGCCTCACCACTGATTTTTGACTGGAGAGCCAGTAAGCATCAGAAATATAACTCTGGAAAGCGAGCAATATCAATTAGAGGATTACGGAATCATGTTATGCCTGCAGTCCGGTGGCTGATATAACTTGGCACCCACCCACTCTAGCTCCCACAGTTTATACTGACCTTATCCCCAACCCCATACCAACACAGCTTTTAAGGCTTTCTACCACTAAATTCTCTCATGAGATTGTTTTCATTGTTGCACTTAATTTTTATGGATCCAGGCATCAATATGTTTTTCTCTTCTCTCTAGATTACATAGGAGCACTTCACCTTGATGCACCCAAATATCTGTTTTGCAAATTAGAACAAATCAAATCTGAAAACTACTTAAGCAAGCCACCTCTTATACCTGAATACAAAGGAGAACATCATCCAAGCACTTTGGGGGTCATTATGTCGCCCGCCAGATAAGGATGGCTGGTGGACGGAAAGCCTGTTCGCCACTAGTCCGACACAGGCAATCATTACGATTGCCTGTCGGACTCGGCCAGCATTCCCAGAATGGTGGCGGTGCCTAGCAGGCGCCATCCACCACATTAGGATGCAGCATACCCGCCTGCCTTTCAATGGTTCGTTCAACCGCCATTCCATGGCTGGCGTGGATGTACTTTGGGGGCCTGTTGCATGGTGCCTGCCACGTAGTGCAGGGAAATGCACAACCTTTATATTTAACATTGCGGCGGGTGCTGCTGGCTGCAGCACCCACCTCAATATTAAAAATGCCTTTTGCATACGCCACAGTGGCGGTTGCGTTGTAATTTGCTGTGCAAAACCACCGCCAGATGTCCGGGCAGTCCCGATTCCCAGGAATGGCTGACGGACCGAAGTCCGGCCACCATTGTAATGAGCCTCAATGTTCTCTACACTGGCTGCCAGTGCTTAAAGAGCCTTCTTCAAATCTCTGCTTAAGTGGAAAGTAAGTACATACCGCACCAGAGTAAGTGTCTGCCAAAAAAGGTACTTCAAAGCCAAAGAACAAAGAGGTCAACATTTGGGAATTAACCTTCTTTGATAAAACATTCAAACCATTGAGACTTAATCGCTCTGCTCCCCAAAATTTTTTTCATGTCCACATACAATTTTGCAAGGCATTAAAAACATGACTCTTTTCATTTAGCTAAGCCATTCAGTGCAACTCTCACTGTAAGCAAGGCTGTGTGTATTTTAAAGAGCTGGGGAAAAAGAACAGTGGGCACCATTCTCACTGCGTCCCACAATAAGAATACTAAAAGGAAACAAGTGGACTCTCAGTGCACGCATAGTTAATTGTCAAATACCCTTTTTGACTTAGTTGTGCCTTTCTCTCACTGCACCACTATGGGAGCACATTTTTGATACTCACACATATCAACACCTATAAATAACACTCAAGTGCACCCTTTAAATGTACCCTCCATTAGCTTTCGCACCATGGCACTAGCAATATGCAGGGTACATGATCTAGCTTCTGCACCTTTTCCTCCATAGGCATCCACACCATTATGTTTTTCTATGCCTATGCATTCAACTGAAGTCCATGCCTAGTATCTCTGAAAAACATAGGTGATGCATAGTTCATCACCCTCCTCTTTCTCACATACACAAACCAGTATTAACTGAAAAATGTGATGTAACCTATATCTAAGACATGATGCGCCTGTGCTAAGAATTCTCACTGTACATCAAAGGTCCAAATCTATCGGGAATATCCAAGCTGCCCTCAAGCAAGTTTTTTTGCTCCATAGTCTTGTTTTCTATTGTATCTTACTTTGCTGCTGAACCACTGTTACTTGCCAACGGGATAACTCCAGTAGCTTTGACCGTAGACTGGTGTTAGCCATTATAGAATAATCGTTTTACATGTTCCACCTGATGGTAGTGTTTCCTGACAATATTCAGCGTTGATCTACTTTCAACTCTGGACCTTCATGAAAAGTGAAAGTTTGATATGATCCTAGTCAGATTTAGACCTCACCCTGCTCCTATTGCAGGGCTTTTACGGAATCTGATACTAGTGAGGCTGATAGCCTGCCCCTGGCCTTCATCTGGTTACATGCCAGAAGAGTGGTATTAAACTCCATATTAGACACCATTAATGAATGTTTCTTAGGGCACTTGATCTCTCAAAAACTTACCTTGACCAGAGAACTCTCCATGGATAAAATAAGATAAGAAATGTTGAACATAACTCCGGGTGATTGAGAGCGTAGAGTCTAACAAGATTGCAGATTAAGGACCCTGCAATGCATACATTAAACCTGTCTGTCAGGTTCAGGGTTCATGTAGAACAACTAATGGTAAGAACACTATGTCTATGATTTGGTTTCTGACAAAGTGAAATTCTGAATAGATAGACATCACTCTCTTTACGTTAAGTGTTTGGATTGTGAATGTAGGTCCCCAATCCATGACATTTTAACTAGACCCTCGAAACAGTATCCTCAGCGTCTGACTTTTCTTTTTTTAATTAAACATCCTTATTATGATGTAAAAATAGAACAAGGGTCAATATGCAACGATGGTCATGTAACGCAAAAAAAATGAAATTATATGAGCACCGTATTAATGATCATGTAAAGATGAGAGAGGTTTATAAATAAAAGCAAATGAAAACAGAATGGGGAAAGAAGAGGAAAAGAGAAAAATAAACTGAAAACGTATGACAATGAAAATATATATTTCTTTTACAAAAACATTTTCATTTTGACTATTTGCACAGTAACAAAAAAAACAATAAAAAGGAAAACAATTGCTCTTATCAGATGTAAATCATTTGCACAATATCCCTCCACACTTTAAGCTCCTTTCCCACTCTACAGCTCCACTCGCTCAAGGGTTCAAGATGTTGATCAATCTCCACTTTAGCCATCTAATCCAAGAAGTGACAACTACTTCCTCCAGATTCTTTCATTTTTGTGGGGGCAGACCCTTGTTCTATAAATTGTTTCTTCCATCTTGCCACACCAGTCCATGCCCTTTGTCAAGGCTGATAACGAAGGAGAGATAGGGGAGTTCAGTGCCGGGTTATATCTCTTTTAGCTATCACTGTTCCAAGACCCATGAACCTCTTATCCCCCTTAATCCCTCACACATCGTCTTGTATACCTGACAGTGCAATCCTTGGTTGGGCCTCTATATGGGTCCCCACTTCATCAGAAAGAATGGTCAAGATTGTGGTTCAGTAAGCATATATCATGGGGCATTTTCACACCATATATCATGGGGCATTTTCACACCATATGATAGAATTCCCCCTTGGGATCTCGGCACCAACAGCAGGAAAGGGAGTCAGAGACACCAGAGAATATATATATTAATAACAAAGAAATTATACAAAAGTTATAACAATTGTATAACATATGACATGAACAGTATAAAAACAGCAAAACTTGCTATAATTAAATTCTAATCATTTAGAGGATACAATGAAACTATAGGAAGTCTATGTTAACTAAATAGTACCAGGTGATCCCAGTCTGTCATGCTTGATTGCTAATGAGCAGCATGAAGATTATATGTGTCTAACCTTTGATTGAAACACATTAAATTCCACAATTGTTGAATTAATGTATCATCCTTTGTTATGAAATTGGATGCAATCACCTGTATAGCAATAGCAATCAGCAAGTCTATCAGTTTTCCAAGACGATGATCATGAGACCAAAAATCATGTAAATCTCTCCCAAAAACTTTTGTAATGAAAAGGTTAAGAAAACTTTTGCAACATCATTAATTTTAAACTATACCGACTTCGGGAACTCTAATACTTTAGGGCAGAGGTCTTCAAACTTTTGGATGCCGAGACCCCCTGTCAACATTTTCAAGCGTAAGGACCCCCTCCTGACAAAAACTTCTAAACCTCTAGGTTAGGAGGAAGAAGAGGACCAAATTATGCGACAGGCTTGACTAAATTGTGTGAGTAGAAAATGTAAATAATGTTCTGTGATGCTGCGTATTTTGGGGTAGCATTGCTTTATTATTTAGAATTTTTTTAAACACAGTAATACTGAGGAAAGATTTCACCCCATCAGTACCAGTTTATAACCAAAATACAGCAATTAACATCAGAAAGATGTCTAGTCAACCTCTGTGAAGGGCCTCCCAATCTGCAGGAATACGCGCTGCCACATTAGAAGCTCCCCTGGCCATGGCCGGGAGCAGCAAGGGTGTATTCAAACCGTGGTGGTCTTGTGCAGAGTTAAGCAGTTTACCCATGCCCCTTTCCTCTCACCCCCTTCCTTCCATCCCTCTCTTCTCTCCTCTCCCAACCCAGGATCCCTCTCTCACATTGCAGGCAGATGGTTATTAGCCCCAGGACACCTTTCGGTAACAGTAGCGCACTACAAATGTAAATAATAGGCAGAAGCAGGGGATCCACTAGACCCGAACTTCTGGGTGGGGGGTTAACACTCCCAGCCAGGGCTTGTCCAAGCACTGGTCGCACACGGTGTAACAGTCTTTCCACCTTCTCCATGAATTCCCTCACTACCACTCACCAACAATACACCTCATCTCTCTATAGCACCTGTCTGACAAACATTTCATTTTTTATAGCGCTACTCATAGTTTACTCACACTCAGTTCTGTGATGTGCATGGTACATCTTCTTTGTACCAGACCATATGAATTTGGGTTCGGCTGTTAGTGCAGAGTGGGACAAATTAGTGCATGGTTAGTGATGGCCTTGTTTGAGTGAGCTACAGATTGAGCAGTAAGGGGGGGACAGGTGACTGAAGTTTCACATGAGTGCAGGGTGAGAAGTGTGCTCGTGTGACTGCAGGGTGAGGTACAGAGTGAACAATGCAAGCAAATTTTTTGTGCAGAGTGATCACTGTGAGAGCAGGGTGAGCGGGTGAATGTTGTGAGTGCATGGTGATCAGTGTGAGTGCTTTGTGATCACTGTGAGTACATTATGATCACTGTGAGGGCAGGGTGAGTGGGTGAATGTTGTGAGTGCATGGTGATTAGTGTGAGTGCATTGTGATCAGTGTGAGTGCATTGTGATCAGTGTGAGTGCATTATGATCACTGTGAGTGCAGGGTGAGCGGGTGAATGGTGTGAGTGCATGGTGATTGGTGTGAGTGCAGGGTGAGCGGGTGAATGATGTGAGTGCATGGCGATCAGTGTGAGTGCACTGTGATCAGTGTGAGTGCATTGTGATCACTGAGTGCAGGGTGAGCGGGTGAATGGTGTGAGTGCATGGTGATTGGAGTGAGTGCATGGTGATTGGTGTGAGTGCATGGTGATTGGTGTGAGTGCATGGTGATCGTTGTGAGTGCATGGTGATCAGTGTGAGTGCATGGTGATCAGTGTGGGTGCAGGGTGATTGGGTGAATAGTGTGAGTGCATGGTGATCAGTGTGAGTGCATTGTGATTGCTGTGAGTGCATGGTGATCAGTGGGAGTGCATGGTGATCAGTGTGAGTGCATGGTGATCAGTGTGAGTGCATTGTGATCGCTGGGAGTGCAGGGTGAACGTGAAAGTGAAGGCGAGAATGAGAAGTGGATAGTCTAAAAGCAGGGTGCATTCCCAGAAACTTGAAGCGTAGGGTTTCAGATATAAGTTAAACTATTGCTATAATGGCATTAATCAGGGTACAAGGGTGGAGGAAATAAATAATGTGCTGATCCTGCAACAAACTTCCCGTCTAATGATTAGGGTTACCAGCTCATTATTTTGATGGCCCAGGAATAAGCAGTCACCTACAGATGTATTTTTTGCACTTATCTGTGTATACTTAGAACAGCAAATATAAATAAAAAGCACTTTTAATTGTGTTCTAGGGATGCCTCAATGATCTATAACTAATAATTAAAGAGAATAAAGACAGAAAAGTCACATAACTAATTAATACATACTTTTTTATTTATAACTTAATTTAGTGTCAACAGCAGGTCTCTGCAGGATCTTTAAACAACACATAGGGGTCGATTCCGATCCGGTAAAAAGCGCTCCGAATCGTCGTACATAGACCGTACGAATCGTATCCCCGTACAATTCGCCCTCGGAACCCGCTGTACGCGACGTCTGTACGGTTCACGGCTGCTTTTTCCGACCCAGGAAGTACGATTCGTGTTGGGTACGCTCCGTACGACCCTTTTTCTACGGGAGCTGAAAACTCCCGTAGAAGCAGAGTTCGCCCCAAAACAGGAACGGAACGGCCTCCCCGGTACGGTACGTACCCCCCATGATCGTAGGAGTACGGCTCATACACCCCATGATCGTAGGGGTACGGCTCGTACACCTACAATCATGGGGTACGGCTTGTACACCCCATGATCGTAGGGGTACGGCTCGTATACCTACAATCATGGGGTACGTCTCGTACACCCAACGATCGTAGGGGTACGGCTCGTACACCTACAATCATGGGGTATGGCTCGTACACCCCATGATCGTAGGGGTACGGCTCGTACACCTACAATCATGGGGTACGGCTCATACACCCCATGATCGTAGGGGTACGGTGCGTACACCTACGATCATGGGCTGTACGAGCCGTACCCCTACGATCATGGGGTGTACGAACCGTACCCCATGATTGTAGGTGTACGAGCCGTACCCCTTCGATCATGGGGTGTAGGAGCCGTACGGTGTGTATGTGATTGTGTGCTTTTCCGTACGAATCGCCCTTACCTGACGTGGCCCGTACGAATCGCGTCCTGATCACCCGGTCTGGATCGTACTCTCCGAGACGTATGGTGTGTGTACGAGTCGTACGGAAATGGCTCCGGATACGAATTGTACGGACGGTGATTTTACCGGATCGGAATCAACGCCATAGCAGGCATGTTTCTTATGGCAACCCAACTTTATATTTCTTTTCATTAAATGCATTCTCACACTACAGCAGTAAGTGTAAAAATACAAATGTAAGGAATAGGCAGAGTGGGGGCCCAGGGGTACTGGAACCATAAAAAAAACTAAGCTTTGGTAATCATTTAACAAAGGCATGTAAATATGCTAATGGTCTTTAAAGACCTGTGAAAAACTCGGGCCGGAGATAAGACTTCAGACACTGCCCAGCCGAGGCCCCAGGAGCACGAGCTGCACTGCATCAGTCCGGGCTGAGACACAGGATGGGGGAGGAGAGGGGCTGAAGCCCTGGAGGCAAGGGCAGAAGTGACACTGTGAAGGCGCAACCCCCTTTGAGAAGTGGATAGTCTGAAAGCAGGGTGCATTCCCAGAAACTTGAAGCATAGGGTTTCAGATATAAGTTAAACTATTGCTATAATGGCATTAATCAGGGTTCGAGGGTGGAGGAAATAAATAATGTGCTGATCCTGCAACAAACTTCCCGTCTAATGATTAGGGTTACCAGCTCATTATTTTGATGGCCCAGAAATAAGCAGTCACCTACAGCTGTATTTTTTGCACTTATCTGTGTATTCTTAGAACAGCAAATATAAATAGAAAGCACTTTTAATTGTGTTCTAGGGATGCCTCAATGATCTATGACTAATAATTAAAGAGAATAAAGGCAGAAAAGTCACATAACTAATTAATACATACTTTTTTATTTATAACTCAATTTAGTGTCAACAGCAGGTCTCTGCAGGATCTTTACACAACACATAGGGGTCGATTCCGATCCGGTAAAAAGCGCTCCGAATCGTCGTACAGAGCGTTTTTTCCCTGAACGTATCGTACCCATAAACGTCCCGTACATACGACGAAGTACGATTCGTACCAGGAGCCGTACTCCGTACGAATCGTACAGAGACCGTACAAATCGTATCCCCGTATGATTCACCCTCCGAACCCGCTGTACGCGACGTCTGTATGGTTCACGGCTGCTTTTTTTGACCCGGCAAGTACGATTCGTGTTGGGTACGCTCCGTACGACCCTTTTTCTACGGGAGCTGAAATCTCCCGTAGAAGCAGAGTTCACCCCGAAACAGGTACAGAACGGCCCCCCCGGTACGGTACGTACCCCCCATGATCGTTGGGGTACGGCTCGTACACCTACAATCATGGGGTACGGCTCGTACACCCCATGATCGTAGGGGTACGGCTCGTACACCTACAATCATGGGGTACGGCTCGTACACCCCACGATCGTAGGCGTACGGCTCGTACACCTACAATCATGGTGTACGGCTCGTACACCCCATGATCATAGGGGTACGGCTCGTACACCCCATGATCTTAGGGGTACGGCTCGTACACCTACAATCATGGGGTATGGCTCGTACACCCCATGATCGTAGGGGTACGGTGCGTACACCTAGGATCACGGGCTGTACGAGCCGTACCCCTAAGATCATGGGGTGTACGAACTATACCCCATGATTGTAGGTGTACGAGCCGTACCCCTACGATCATGGGGTGTACGAGCCGTACAGTGTGTATGTGATTGTGTGCTTTTCCGTACGAATCGCCCTTACCTGACGTGGCCCGTACGAATCCCGTCCTGATCACCCGGTCTGGATCGTACTCTCCGAGTCGTATGGTGTGTGTACGAGTCGTACGGAAACGGCTCCGGATTCGAATCGTACGGACGGTGATTTTACCGGATCGGAATCGACGCCATAGCAGGCATGTTTCTTTTGGCAACCCAACTTTATATTTCTTTTCATTAAATGCATTCTCACACTACAGCAGTAAGTGTAAAAACACAAATGTAAGGAATAGGCAGAGTGGGGGCCCAGGGGGTACTGGGACCATAAAAAAACTAAGCTTTGGTAATCAGTTAACAAAGGCATGTAAATATGCTAATGGTCTTTAAAGACCTGTGAAAAACTCGGGCCGGAGAGAAGACTTCAGACACTGCCCAGCCGAGGCCCCAGGAGCGCGATCTGCACTGCATCAGCCCGGGCTGAGACACAGGATGGGGGAGGAGGGGGGCTGAAGCCCTGGAGGCCAGGGCCGAAGTGACACTGTGAAGGCGCGACCCCCTTTGCATCGCTCCACTGCCCCCCTGGGGGTCGCGCCCCACAGTTTGAAGACCCCTGCTTTAGGGCAATGAAAAACATGTTCATATAGGAACCATCCAAAAATTGCAAGTCTGTTGACCCACAAGTGCAAATTTGGATATTTTTTCATATGTATAGTCCATTCTGTAAAAGAGGCCGAATATGCAGTGGAATGTAACTTCGGCCATATCTTACCCCATAAATCAACCGACCGTTTTCAAGCTAACTTGGATTCCCATAAGGTCTCAACTTTAGTTTTAGTTCTGAAAAAATGTGAAGACCAAGCATTTTATATATGATAGATGCTTTACTATGAATTTTGCGATCTATTAAAGTATCCCTGTTGTTACCAAGGTACAATGAGAGTTGTGAAAAATCTGCAACTACTGGATTTATTTTAGCATGTAGTACAGGGTTCTCCATAATCGGTCCTGGAGGGCTGGATCCATGCCAGATATTTAAGATAACTACATTTATCTAAATGGGGTTATGCTAAAAATCTGGCATGGAATCTAGCCCTCCAGGACCAACTTTGGAGAACCCTGATGTAGTAATTGAAACTTGTTCAGATCTGAGTTGGGTATATTACATTGGAGGAAATGTCAGAGAACTGGAGTAGGCTATCATTATGCATTAATTGTAAAACTGTCATTATTCCCTTATCCACCCAGTCTTGTCAATGAAGTATTCGTCCTTTATGGCATGATTTTTATTGTGCCAAATAGGAAAAGAAACAAATTGACACAAGGACAGAGTATTATAAACCATATAATCAACAAGTTACAAGTGTGTGAAATAATAGAAGACATCCAAGCCTCAGGAGGTGAAGACATATATATTATGTGTAAATATGTGAACGAATGGACAAGTTCAAGTTCCAAATCATATCATAATTTGTTTGAAGTGCGTATAGGACAAAGTACGAACCCGTGAATTTGTTTAATACCAAATGCTTTGTGGTAACAAGGAAAATGTACTCCATCATACATCTTGGGGAACTTAAGTTGAGCAAGAGAGATGTATGCCTTTTTTCCATTCCATAGACATTTTTTAACTATGTTAGTGATCGGTGAAAATACTTTTAATAGTATCCAATTGGTCCTACCATGAGATAACCTTCGTTTATGAGCATTAAGTTTGTCTAATAATTAATTTGGTCTTGGAAGAGTTCCACGCCAATCCCATGTGATCAAATTGACCTTTTATACAATATTTATCAAGGATCAAAACCTATGATATATTAATATTGAGTTTGTACTCAGAGACTTCAGTATAGATTTGTATTTATTTAAAGGAAGCTGGGAGGAATGACTCTGGTGATGACATAAACAATAAAATATCATCCCTGTAAAAGTAAATCTAACATGTTGATCTTTAATGTGGAGTCCAGAGTAGGATGGAGAAGCCTTAAGTTCACATATAAAAAGTTCCAAGGATGAATACAAATAAGAAGTGATTAAGGCAACCCTGTCTACTAGCTTGTTTCAGAGGAAAATAAGAGGATTGAGTACTGTTAACAAATAGAGAGGATTGTGGGGCAGAATACAGAAAAAACACCAGATCTATGCATTTTGGACCAAATCCATGGCATTATAAAGCTTTTATGAAAAATGTCAAATTCACACTATTAAATGCTTTTTCAGCTTCTAAAGATAAGGCTGCCAAAGAGCGTTTGTTTATAAAAGTGCGATATTTGTCAGAGATATTGCATCATTTAACAAAATGTGTTTGTTTGGAAGCAATGATGTCTGGTACAAATGTATCTAATTGAAGAGCAAGAGCTTTAGCAAACATTTTACAACTATGTTTATTTGACAGATTGGCCTGTGATTTTGACAACAACATAGGATCCTTTCCATTTTTAAGAATGAGAAAAATCATCGCCTCCGTAAAGGATTTAGAATAGGAAAAAAAGGTTAAAAGTCAACATAGAAGGGGAAGAAACACATTAGAGAAATGTAGGTACACATCAGGTCCGGCATTCAAGTTTTGAGCCGATCTGTCCAGAATCTGCACACACAGGTTCCCGTCTCCGAGCTACACTCCCTACGGGTTCTACTAGCACTCAGACACACTGACACAGAGGGATTTTACCAGTCTCCCTAAACAAAAATACTAATTCTAACACTGTGGTCTATTTGGCAACTCCTATTAGGGACTCCGCCACAGCATACTTAATAAAGATTTGAATACATCGAACGGTGAAGGACTTTACTTGTTGGTAACAGTGCCTTTAAAGGATCAATTATTGATCGAATTTGGCTGGGATTGACATGTCAGGAAAGAGGACGGACTACAGAATATGGCCTGATAAAGTCATAGGGATACATACCTCCCTGAGACGATGAAACACGTGTTGGCTAAAGGAAGACTTTTGGCATAAAGTAAAAGCCAGAAAATAAACCTAAAAACCACAACAAGAATTACTCAGTGTTTACTATTCTGTACTAAAAGTGATTGAATATGTTGATATGTAATGTTTGTACCTCATATGTGTAACCTAACGCCAAAGGAGATTTAGGAGGAGAGTCGACATCTTTTTAGGCCTCTGGACTGAACATGAAGCATAATGTTTTTAGCAATGCCACCAAAACCCTGGATAGGAGTCACAGTTTTGTTACTGTCCATAGAAGGAAAATTCTTCCCCTTCATCATATCAGGTTTAGACTTGATAAAAGACTGAAAATGTATAATCTTGGATACGTATGTCTCCAAGTGATTGTGGACTTTTTTTTATTCCTGCCCATAAAACAATATAAAATAACAAAGGTTAAATAGGAACGCCTAAAATGAAAACATGCGCTTACTTTGGCAGTATTTGAAATGTCTTAATATTCAACAGTCTATCCGTGAGGTAATTTGGATCAAATCCAAACACTACTTCAGAAAAGCAAAATCATTTCATGAAAAGATCTTCTCAGTTAATAGATATAGACATATGAACATGACATCTTTGTGATAGGAGGTAGATACAGGCAGCTTGCATCCTTCAAACTAATGCAGAATGGCGGCCGGAGCATCTCTAGTCAATAAACTGTTTATGTATTCCGCTAAAAATTGTTGACAATAATTCAAAGACCAACATTTAATATGTTGTGTCAAAGTGGCAACTCCAGCTGGAGCACACCACTACCAACAAAGAAGATAAATGTGATGCAGCCCTCCCATCATGTGAAGAGACAAATGGTGGATGGAGCATCCCCCGGGCCTGAAAATCAAGAAAATTGCTCTATCCTCTACAGAAAATGCTCCAAAAGGACTCCAAGGCCAATTGCTAGAGTGACTGCATGGAAAGTCACGTGAATGCGTCTATTGTAATGTTTATTTGCTGCATATTTCTGCCCACAAGCTGGAGATGCAGTGGAGCTTCACCAGGATGCAGCCATCTTTGTTGGTGCCAAGACCATGCCAGGCAACAATGATTTTGTACTTCTGTGCTTACATTTCTTTTCTGCAAAGCTGAATTAGTTTTCCAACTTGCATATGATCTTAAATGAAGTAAAGGATAAGTTATTCCTAAGGCAATTACTGTATTATATCTTTAGAATATTTTCATTCCGAATGAGGCATAGCTCAAACGAACATTGGCCCACTGATCCAAACTTTGTTAATTGAGTTTTAATTTTCAGTTTGTCATTTTATCGGATTGTGAATCACAAGTACAAATACCTACATGTGTAAAGTTGTTTGGGTAACCTACAACAAATGTAGAATACATGGACCGTCCAGCAGAGTGGCAGTTCTTCCAGTGGCTCAGCAGTCCTTTTTCTTGCCAGAGAATACACTGGTCTAGAAGTGGTGATGTCTTTTATACACAATTGCGCCTTTGAAGTGGCGAGAAGCTTCTAGAAGCAATCCTGTGAAGTGCACAGATGCCTGCAGCCATGGCTCCAGACGTACTACAGGGAGTATGCACCTCTTTGTGTGCGGACAGGACATAGACTGTTCAGGTGTGAGTGAGGCTGTGCCTAGCTCCTCTCTCTGATCCTGCGAGGATGGCCCGTAAAGTCACACCTAAGCTCCCAATGTGTGTGGCTTTCTAGCAGAAATAAACACAGCCAAACTGCTAACTGTACCCAGTCTTGTGACCAGAGACAGGCTTCAGGCACCAATTGGCTAAGGCAAGAAAATCAAAACTTTCTAAAAGTGGCATTTTCAGAATTGCAATTTAAACTCTGACTTCACCATGTTAGGTTTTTAAAATAGGATTCAAGAGACACCAAACTTTAACCAGTTATATCTTTCAATTTGGAAACACTCTCATAAAACGAATGAAGGTAACCACAATGTAATACTATGGGAGATACAGGCTTTGCAGTGGTGAAAAACGAATTTAAGAGTTTTTCACTACCAGGACATGTAACACTTAAAACTACTAGGAGTGGGCAGAACTCACAGAGTTTTACTCTTTAGTATTCTGAGGAGTTACTTATAAATTCTGCAAGATTCTGCGGAGTTGTGAGAGCAGTGGAATTGCGGTCCGTCGTGCTGCTCATGCTGATTTTCTGCGCCAGCTGCTATAAACATGGTGTCCCCTTTCTCAACGCGAGCAGCAATGTATTCAATGCCAGCGTTAATGACCTGCTGCAACCGTCCATGCTGAGAAATCTCTGCCGAGAAGGTGGTGTAGTGCTTATTTTTTCTCACTCAGCAACTTAACATTGACAGAGTTTTTGCCCAACCCAAAGCAGACTGGGCAAAACTCTGCTAACTCAATCGACAGAGTGGAGTTTATTGCCCACCCCTAAAAAGTACATGTCCTATTTTTTAAATACATTGCACCCTGCGCTATGGGCTGTCCAAGGTCTACCCTAGGAGTGACATATGCATTAAAAAGGAATTTTTGGGCCTGGCAAAAGGTTTATTTCACCAGGTCAAGATGACAGATTAAGCTGCACACACAGGCCTTAGAAAGTCAGGCATGAGACAAGTTTAAAGGGCTACTTAAGTGGATGGTACAGTCATTGTTGCGGCCCACAAGTAGAATTTAATATACAGACCCTGGGCACACGTAGTGCACTTTACTAGATACATATAAGTAAATGAAATATGCCATTTGGGTATAGGCCAATTCTACTGTGTCTTAGGGAAAGAGCACAAGCGTGTTAGCACTGTTTAGATGTGGTAAGGGTGCATAATTCTATCGCCAGCAAAAAGAAGTCAGCATAAACAGGAGGCCTGAAGGCAAAAAGTAGGGCAACCACACCAAGTATGCCAGGGCTAACAAGATCTTGACCATTAACTTGTGACAATTAAAAGTTCCTAAGATATTTTACAAAAATCAGTGAAGCTTTATATTATAAATCGTATTTTTTGCTACTGCTGTAAACCACTGGCTATTAATTCTAATTAATTGCAAACAGAGAATGGCCTTGGCACGTCCTCTAATTCGAAAGATGAAAAATTAATTTCTCCATTACATTACATAATAAAGGGAATTGAAGGTTACATTCAATGAAAGGTAATTACATATGTTTGTAACATTATTGTACTGGATATACGCCAACGGACCTTTTATCTGTTAACAGAATAATTCAAACAGCTTGTCAAAGACACAAACTGAAATTATCATAGTCTTTCTGTATTTACAATAAGTGCAGTGGCCCAATGTTCTCTTAGGAGCCTAGCTCAGGCGCTGCCAAAAACTAGAGGTGCAACTTGTAGGGAAGACATAAATGCCAATATGGATGATGCTTTATCTAAAAATCTAAAAAAAGGTTATTGAAAAGTAGATTGTTTCACGCATGCTGCATTAGTGTGCTTAGTATGGCTGTGAGTATCAAGGAACGAAATGTGAAATATAAGAAAGCTGTAGCCGAGAAGAAACTGCAGATACATGGCCAAATATATCAACATTTTGCATCACACTTGCACCACACAAAGCAAAACAGGGTGACACTAAACCTAGATTCAGATTTATCAAGCCACGCAAGGCCACCATTCATGGCCCTACCTGGCTTGGTAAATATAGTGTATAGCTAGGCAGCGCAAGTCGCTGACTTTCGTTACACTGCATGGTGGGGGAGTTACATTTGTGGAGTAGAGTTGTTCCCACACATCCACACATGTATTCTGATGCATTTCCAGATTTACCAACACTACTTGACCTGGGAATGAGTCAGAATTGTACGCCTCGCAACCAGACGTGCACCAAGGAGAAAAGTCTTTATTTCTCCTAGTTGTTTCCTCTTTTGAGGCTTTCTGCAGCACGTATAGAAAGGAAAATGTTTCTGACAATTGTTTTTGTGAAGGAAGGTGTCCCTTCGTGCAAAAAAACAATACTGTCCACAACCCAGGAATCCCTCCACCATGGCTCAACAGTGTTTGCGTTAGTGTAAGGTGGAGCATTGTTCACCAGTGCAATAGGAGAACACGCCACATACTATTATATTTAGCACTTTCCTCCTCCCTCCCTCTCACTTTCACGCATCACAGCAATGCAATTTGTCTACCTGTGTTGCATTGCGTGAAAGTATGATTAATCTGCCATACAGAGTTTGAGGTGGGATAATATGTACTTGGTAGTGGCTGTAAATGCTGCAATACAATTATGTCAGTTATTTGCTAAAGGCTTCAGCAAGGGGGCAGACAGACAGCTGTGTGTAGGGTGGAGCTAGATATTTAAGTACGTTTCCTGTGTGGAGTGTAAAAGGCTAATTGTATGAGCTAACTAGTGTTGATGGAGGTGGGTTAATGATCACAGAGAGTGAAGTTGTGGGAATTCTAAAGAAATTGAAGAGGGGGAGGGATGGTGTTTCTGATGGACTTCACATTGAAATGTATTCTCCGGACACGGATATGTAGAGTGACGTACTAGTGCCACTGATTGAACCTTCTGTGTTGCTCATAAGCTTGGATAGGGAGTGCAATTGTCTTATTTTCATTGCGAGGGAGAACACAGCAAAATACAATCTGTGTTTCTTGACAAAACTCAAAAGGGAAACACTTACAGTGTCAGTTTAATGTTTTGAGTGAGAATGACAAGTTCATAAATTTGGCCATAAATGTTCAGAAAATCAAAGTGATCGCATTTGAAGGAAAATAAATCTGATTATGTCTGACTATGAGTGGTCAAAACCACAAGACATGCTGGAATGCAATCACCTTGTAGTGGCGTTTATGGCAAATGGGTCATGAAAAAACCACTTTGAAGACTTTCTAAGTATTATTGGTGCAAACAATGATGTAAGCATACAGGGGCTCTTAATTAAAGTTTGCATTAAGATCCCATCAAGGTAAAGTGGTCTAGATTCCATTTTTATCATCCTGAAGTGTTGGAGCATCTCTATCTGTACTTTAAAATCTGTAGGTATCTGAAGCCAAGGTATTAAGTGATATACTGGACTTCCTGTCAGGCACGCCCACTTCAGAAATGTATAGTGACGCTTGCCATAGGAATTATTCACAACGGTTTGGCTTTTAGTTACCAGGGGAGATGCAGAAAGACCTCGGCCACCCACTAATAACATCGCCATTGCTACCTGGCACCATCATTTCTCCTCATTACATACTTAATCTTGTGAGCCTGCCAGTGATGCCCCTATACTGGACTATATTTGACCCCAGACTAGCGGGCTCTTCTCTTTAGCTGAAATTAAGTACAGCATTAATTCTATCGTCAGGACCCTGGGGCCAGATGGTACTCCTGGCGATGTCTTTCTTAGGGACATTGAGATCTGGTCAATATGCATCTTGGCATTAGTCATCGGAATTGCTGCACGTGCCCCAATACCACCTTCTTGGAAGTGAGCTGAGGTTATTCCAGTTTATAGGAAGGGTGACAGCTAACTACAGGCCTATTCGCCTGATTGACAGTGCTCAAATGGTCTTTGCCTGTGCACTCCTTATGAATATCCAGACCTGGATATGTGACAATAACATCTTGTCCCCTTTTCAAACAGGGTTTAGACAGAAAACTAGCCCTATCGACCAGGTTTTTTACTTCCTCCTATTGGCCTGGAAGACTGTGACTATTGGACAGGGAAGCTTATACGTAGCATTCATTGACCTGAGGGCTGCATTTGACCCTAACCCAAGACACAAGCTTTAGTGCATCCTGAAGGAGATGGGCTTCACCCTTGAGATCCTGATGTTGGTTGTTTTTCTTCATGAGGACAATTATGCAAGGGTTCGCGGTGTTGCCAAGGCCAATTGACAGACCCGATAAGAGTCAATAGTGGGGTCCGACAGGGCTATGTACTGGTTCCTACTCTTTTTTTGCTTTTTTATAAATGGAGTTGTTCAGTATCTTAATGATATTTCTGCTGATGCATCGACTTTTGGGGTGTAGAGGTGACAACACTACTGTTCACTGATGATACGTTGCAAGTCTCCAAGACCCCCAGAGGTCTGCAGCTGTTTCTATATCGCTTCGAGGCCTTCTGTGCAACGAGAGGCTTAGAGGGTAATACCTCTGAGACTAAACTCATAATGCTGAATCCCCACAAAACATTTAAAGGCAACTTGGCCCTGGGTAGGATTCCCCTGGAGAGAGTGCACACCTTTGATTATCTGGGTGTCACTCTCTCCGAGGATTTGTCCTGGAAGCACCATGAAACGAAGTAGACTCTCCAGCATAGGAAGCCCACTGGGGTCTTGATTAAATAGCATAGGGCCTCCCTGAGGAAACCAGTAGCAGCCCCACTCCATATTTATGATCATAGGGCTGTTGGTTCAGCATTGTATTGTACCAATTTGAAAGGCCTGCTTTCAACAGAGAATACATTTTTGAGAGCCTTATGCTCACTTCCTCAGAGCATCCCCCTTCACCCACTAAGACTGGATATGGGTAGATCCTTAATTGTGGAAAAAGCTAAGCTACGCCCCCTACTTTTTTGGTTGCATTTAAAATCCACTCCTGAGCTGCTCCCATATGCTGCTGCTCTTGTTGAAATTAGTGCTCTTGACTGCTTTAAGAAAATTGGTTGGCTCTCTAAGGTGAAGTCCCTGCTTACTACTATGGGGCTGGAGGGATCATGGGACATGAAAGACCCAGCATTATTGTCTAGTAAAGACCTGATTAAGAAACAATACTAGAATTGGGTGGCCCAGTCCTTTATTTCTTACACGTCTCGGGCCGCCTCACTATAGATTTTACAGAATTCAAATTGTTAGGTGTCTATGAACAATATCTGGAGGCCATCACAATCCCGTAGAACAGGAAGCTCTATACGTAATTCAGATTTGGCTCCCTTCCTGTGAATACTTTCACAGCCTCCGGGCGGCAGCCCCTCACTACAATGCAGTTCTGTCCAGGTTGTCCACTTGATGCTGAGTCAATTAGCCACATTTTCTTTGTGTGTCCCATGTACTATTCTCCGAGAGCTAAATGACCAACTCCTGTTTTAAGGAGGCTGGGCACTCGTTGCCATCGCGAGCCGATGTGTATTTTAAAATCAGACTCTAGTCTCTTAGTTGCATGCGCAGTTACCAGGTTTCTTTGCAAAGTGTGGATCATTAGAAGGTCCGTATTGAAAATTTAACTGGCTGTAATCTTTTTAATTAATCTTTTAGTTCCTATTTTATTTAATTATATGTTTCTTAGCTTTGATTAAAGCATCACTTTTAGCATTGGGACTGCATGGCTGGCCATGCTGCTTTGTTCTATCGCGGCATAGGCTTTTGTTAACACAGCTTTTAATCGCTTTACAAAACCAATTCTAATCTGTTACTCAATGTCTAGGAAAAATGATTATGTTGACACCTGACAATTTGCAGCTAATGAACTTTGATACGCTTTTTATCTTGTCTCCCTGTACTGTATGCATTTGCACTTTAATGGTCTTAAAGACCGAAAACAAGTTTTTATGATGATGATATGATTGGTAAAGGAATATGCATGGTAATGATCAGACCCCAGCTCTCTTGCCACTGCCGTAAAACTCAGCCTTTAGTCCTGCAAACTTCCCCGCCCCAAGCCCGAAAAAACGCCAGACCCTAAGCCCTAAAACCAGGCCCTAACACAAATAAATACTCTAACTCTACCCCCCCACCCTGAGCCCTAAAACAAACCCCAGCCCTATAAACTGTCCCTTCCCCCGACCTGATCCCTAAAACCTGGCACAAGCTCTAATAACTACGACGACCCCAGTCCCCCCAGCCAGAGCCCTAAAATTTCTCCAGCCCTAAAAACTGCCTTTTTCCCAACCTGAAACCTAAATAAAAGTCAAGAAACTACTCACCAAGCTGCCATTTATTATAATGTCATCTGCAGGAAGTCTCTAACACCCCCCTCCTACTTGCCGCAATGCTAGACCACTAAATACCTTTACCACTCCTATGCATGGTAAGGACATATGCATGGTAAAGACATATGTGTGGTTAAGGCAAAGGTTGTTCTGCTTGCATTATAACTGCATGCGTGGTTTAGCCCAAATTGTTAATGCGTTTACCCAAATGTCCACTTAAGTTGAAACATTGATCGTACTATGTACTCGTAGGAAGAATGACCTCATACATGAGATGATTTTGTGATTTAACCTCCTCAGTTTTTTTGACGTAAGGGAATGGCCCTGGTTGGTCACTGACCAATACATTGATGCTAAGGCAGTCGTGTGAAGCCTCTGCTAACCACGGATTCAATGTTATTCCAGAACTCCCTTCCTGCTCAGTGCCCTTGAAGTAACTTAGATGCATCAAAAATCTAAGGCGATGTGACACGCAGGGGAAGTGAGGCGTTGAAAAAGCAGGAGGTGGTATGTCAGTTCTTTACTGCTAGGCAGGGGAGGTGAGGCATTGGTTCCTTACTGCTACAGGGAAGGTGGTGTGTTGTTTTCAGGCACAATGCCTCTGTTCCTTACTGTGGTGTGGTGTCAATGAAGAAATTGGTGCTCGGGGCTGATGCATCGAATGTCAAGTCTCGCTGCGTTGATTCCACAGTTTTAAAGCAGACGCTTTGTCTAAGTTGGGGTGCTGTGGATTGGACTTCAATGATGCAGTGCTCAAGACTCATGCAGCTGCAGTTATTCGGAGGTGCTGCAACAAAAAGCTAGGACTTGCATAGCAAGCCGTGGTAGTTGTGTCAAGTGAGGACCAGACTTTGGTGCCAGAAGCAGTCCTGCATCAACATTTGGTGGCACTGCACAGGTTTTGAATGATGCTTTGAATGGATGCATGGATTTTCTTCTTTGTATCACGAGAACTCACTTCCAAAGGCCCAGGAACTGGATTTGGCACCACTTGGCAGAGTAGTACTCACATCAGCAGAGTCCATGTGATTGCAGGTGATGTTTTTGATGGCCCTGAGACTTCTTAACAGGAGGCAAGCTCAACTCAAGCCCTTGGAGAACCTTGGAAGCAGAATGCAGAAAGCAAAGGCCAGTCCTTTAAATCCTAGGATCGAAGCATCAAGCAGCAGGCCAACACAGCAAAGCAAACAGCAAAGTGGCAGTCCCTCCTGACAGCAATTCAGCTCTTCGTCTTGGCAGAATGTCCTCAACCAAGAAATGTTCCGGGTATTGGTATCAGATGTGCAGTACTTATACCCAATTCAGCCTTTGAAGTAGGCAAACTTCAAAGAAAGGTCGTGGTGGCGCCCCAGATCCTGCCTGTCCATGTACCTGGCTCCAGACACACCACATGGGGATGGACACTGCTTTGTGAGGGGAAAGTTGCATCCCTATTCAGGTGTCAGTGTCAACTTCTTCCACCACTTCAGCTCAGGAAGACCCATCATCTTGGTGATGGGCCATCAGGATATGCATTTGCAATAGAAAGAACTCCCTCGTGACCTATTAATTTTTCAGGGTAAATACTCCGATTATAAAGGTATAATCATTGCAATACAACACATTTCGTTTATTTTTTCATTATTTTTATTCTTTAAATTACTTCTTCATTTGGTATTTTCCTTTTTTCATGATTTAAAAAAAAAGATTTATACATCAAAAAGTATAAAAAAATTACTCAAAGTTCACAATTTAGGAATTGTGAACTTTGAGTAATTTTTGATAGCTCTAGAAAACTGTGAATGAACATATACTCTTCAGCAATCAAATTGTCCAGGCCCTCATGAGTGTTCACCATACCACCCTCCACCCAATCATCCAGTGTCTTGAAAAAGTACCCACATCCTTTTAAGACATTATCTGGCTGCCCCTCAAACTCAACCTACCCTCTTCTTGAGGGACGCTATACTCCATTACCAGGGCTTCCTCCGTGGGAGGAAACCTCTCTCTGTCACTCCCTTCTAGAGCCAGTAGAGTGTCTCTCCCACCACCAGGAATATTACTACCTGGGCCACTTCCACCAATCCTCCTCAGGAACCCTGCACACCTCTGGAGCTACTTCATATGCCTGAGCCCACTGATGTATGTCAAACCCCTCCGTGAAGTTAGAAACCAAATCTGTGTGTATGTGGACCTTTTCTTCAACACTGGACATGGTACATTTGATGCTACCATCTGAACTGTACTCAGCCCTCCTGGCTTCTCAGTCCAGCTCTTTCAACTTCAGCTCATGATCAAAAAGTATTTCCTTTTCCTTGGTTAAGGCTCTCTCTGCCTCAGTCCCCCTCTGCTAGGGCTTTGTCAGCCTCAGCTCTTCTCTCTTCTGCAGCCAGTGGAGCCAGCTGCAGTTCTTTCTCAGCCTGTCTGTCTTTGAACTCCTCAGGGTAGAGGATGTAGGAGGAAGCACTGCTCCCAGCAGTAGATACAGCAGGGGACTTCCTCTCTGTGGGCTCCCCTCGGTCCCCTGGAGCCTCTGCAAAATCATTTTGCCTCTCCTCTGCTTCTTCAGCAGGGCCAGTGCCCTCTTGGGTTCCTGGTTTGGGATCCTCCAGGAAGTTCCTAGACCTTACATCCTTTACACTTCCAGAGGGGTCTTCCCCTCAAAGTCTCCCCAGAGTAATTTCATAGGTTTGCTACTCAGCATGTTTCCTCATAACAATACAGGGTTGTCTCAGATCCCACCTTGTGGAATTATTCTTCACAGCCAGACCCCTCTCCTTACAGAAACCCTTCAACTCCTTCATCATGTAGATTGATAGGTGCCAGAAGTTAACTTTAAAAAAAAT
Source organism: Lissotriton helveticus (assembly GCF_964261635.1). NCBI lineage: Eukaryota > Metazoa > Chordata > Amphibia > Caudata > Salamandridae > Lissotriton > Lissotriton helveticus. The sequence continues at coordinate 383,590,069 of NC_136072.1, read as the reverse complement.
GACCAATTGAGCGAAAAGGAGAAAGCGGTATGCTGGTACATAATGGTCTGCGATATGGAAGTTGTGTACATCAATCACTGTATATAATGTACAAATACAAGTCTTATCCTCACTGCTGATCACTGTTAGACCTGGCACCTTGGCGTGAGTTTCCCTTCCACTTTTTGCTGTTGTGCCTCAAATGTTTTGCTGGTGTCTGCTACTCAGGGCACTGCGCCACGGCCAACCCGTGCCGCAGTGCAAGTGCTCCCTACTGTAAAGTGTACATGTGATTGATGTCCATGATTGGTTCATTGGATTTACTGTTAGTCCCTAGTAAAGTGCACCAGGAGTGCCAGGGCTTGTGAATGCCAATACTGCTAGTGGGCCTGCAGCGCTGGTTGCGCCACCCACAGAAGCAGCCTTAAAATGTGTCTAGGGTCTGCCATTGCAGAACCTGCGTGCAGTCTGGTACTGTCATGCTGGCTGGGCAAGTGCACACACTTGCCCACCCCTAAACCTTCCCTTAACTTCATATTAGTCACCCCTATGGTAGGCCTGAGGGCAGGGTGCATTGTAAGTGTAAGGTAGAACATGCCCTGATGTGTGTGGCATGTTCTAATAGTGAATTACTGCCAAATTCGTTTTTCACTATTGTAAGGCTACCAGTTCCCTTCTAGGCCAGATGGGCTGCTGGAATTATTACACTCTATAATCCCAGCAGGCTCAGGGAGCATGGTAGAAATTAATGTTTAGTATGCCTGAACTCAGAATAATAAAATACTTCTTTTAGTAAAGTTTATTTTAATATCCTGTGTTTGCAAATGCTACTTTTAGAAAGTTAGCATTTGCTGGCCTAACCATTTCAGCCCGCCTCTGCTTGGATGTGGATCTGACTGTCTGGTGTGTGTGAGTGACAGGGCTGGGAGTTGACAGGTAGTGATTAGCAGGATGACCCCTTAGTGGGTGGTGGGAGTTTCCCCTGAATGATGCATCAGGCTGTGCCCCTGCCTCCACAATGCTGGCTCCGCCCTCCTGGGGAGCGACTGATGACTCAGCCTGCACCTGGCCCAGGAAGGACCGAAGCCTGTCAACAAAGTGCTCAAGCTGCCCCTGCCTTCACAATGCCGGCTCCGCCCCCCTGGGGAGCGGCTGATGTGCCTGCCCTCACACTGAATGCAGAAGCCAGAAGTACCCACAACAAGTGCTCAGAGACTGGAGCAGTTATGCAGAGGCCCCCCTGGCTTGCTAGAACAAAAGAAACTGGGTATAAAAGAAGGAGCCCTGCTCCTTGTAAATTAGATCCTGTTTGCGCTACAGAAGAAACTCTGCCCGAAGAGAAGGACCTGGAAGGACTACAAGGAGGAGTGCTGGCTCTGGCCTGTGTCTGGTGCCTTGCTGCCAAAGGAGAGGAAAGAAAAGACTACAAGAGACTTTTGCTTTATTGAAACTTTGTGCCAAACTCTGCTGAAAGATCTCCAAGGGCTTGCCTGTGAACTTGCCCCCTGACCAGCACCCCAGGAACAGTGGGCGCTACCCCTCTGAAGAAAAGCTGCTGCTGGCGTGTGCTGTGTGTCTCTACAGCGCCAAGGAAAAGAGAGTTGAGAGCGCTGTGCCTTCCGCCACGCTCTCTGACAATTTGTGCAGCTGTGGCCCTTCCCCGACCACCGTGACTGTGGCCTGTTCGTGTGCCAGCCGCAAAGTAAGGACCAGCCCCACGCTGGTTCGAGCGCCGTGACTGTCCGCGCTGAGCCGCCCTTGCAAAGGAAAGGGAGGACCTGCCCGGTCTGAGCATCGCCGCCTGTGTGACCCCCGAGGTACAGGCTGCTCCGCAAAGACCGGCACTGCCAAGATTGTGCCCCTCGTGACTTGGGCGCTGAGACCCCCTGGCCCCCGCAGCTGGAAGTGACTCGCTGCTGAGCCGTGCCTGAATTGTGCCCCGCGCTCCGTGGAGTGCACCCCCCTCAGCCCCGCCTGCCTGCAGCTTCCCCCTTCAGTGTGAGCGAACCTGACCCCGGAGAATCCGGCCCCGCATCTGCACCGTCATCCCGGGTGCCCTGTGACCTGCGCTGAGACTCGCAGGCCGCCGCACCCTCCAGGAAGACAACGCGACATGGGACAGCTCCACGGACAGCCGTCCGCTCCAAGATCTGCGAGAAATCCAAGGTACTGTGTTCTTTGCCCTTGCGGTGCGAGCGTCCTACGACCTGAGCTCGCACCGCGCTGCCTGCTTCACAGCGCGAGCCGCCTCTGAAACCGAGGCTCGCACTGCTCCTGGTCCGCGAGGCCCACGCGGAAAGCGTGAGCTTTGGCCGGCCGGGCCCGATCTCCTCTCTGAAGCGAGCGGAGACAGCGGAACGCGCATTTAGGCGCTACAAAACACTGAACCTTGTTCAAAACCAGGGCAGAAGGCCCACAAGACTGCATTTATTCAAGAACTGTGCCTTTTTATAAAGAGTAACTGGAACCTGCATTTAAAGTGAACCAAGACTGTATTTACAAGCCTGCTTGAAATTTATATAAAGAGAATATATTTTTACAAATACAGTTTGGTGTCATTGTGTGGTGGGTTGGTTGTGATGGTGTGATACTGCAAATGTTTAACCCTATATGCCCCAGAGATTAGCCTAAGACTGCTTAAGCCACACTACCTAGAGGGTAAGCAGAGGTTGTCTTGAAGGTAACCCTCAGCCCTGACAGGGAAGAGAGAGGCCCTGCTTGTCGCCAGTGCTGCACTGCGCCAACCAGAGACTCCCCCTTCCTACAATCACCAATGTTACAAAATGGTGTCACTAGTTGGCAGTGATATGCACCCTGTCCAAGTAGAGACCTCACTCTAGTTAGGGTAAGTAAGTTACACACCTAAGATAACTCATGTTCACCCCCTTAGTAGCTTGGCACAGAGCAGTCAGGGATACCCCAGAGGCAATGGGTAAAGAATTTGTTTATACACACACATGTGCGTGCACACACACACACACACACGCACACACACACATCCACACACACACACACACACACACACACACACACACAGTGACAACACAGCAAAAGGACTCCACACCAGTTTAGAATAATAGCCAATACTTACCTTAATTAAACAAGAGCAAAATAACAAGCATCCAACATATACAAGACAAGAAATTAATTTTCAAAGATTAAATAAAGTTGCAGTGCTTAAAAATCAATGGTTGCGCTTGATCACCGAAAAGTACCTTAGATGCTTCAAAAATCAAAGATGATGCGAGCTGCAGGGGAGGTAAGACATTGAAAAATCAGGTAATGTGTTGGTTCTATACTGCTACAGGGGAGGTGCTGCTTTGGTTCCTTACTGCTAGGCAGGGTATGTGATATGTTGGTTCCTTACTGCTACAGGGAAGGTGATGCGTTGGTTCCTTACTGCTAGGCAGAGGAGGTGATGCGTTGGTTCCCTACTGATACAGGGGAGGTGATGCATCATTTTCGGACATGATCCCTTGGTTCCTTAGTGCGGTGCAGTATCAATGAAGAAATCAGTGCCCAGGGACGATGCATTGAATGTCACGTTGTGGTGCGTCAATTCCACAGGATTGAAGCTGATACTTCATCGGAGTCGGGGCAATGCGTCACGGATTTTGGTGATGTGGTGCTCGAGACACACGCAGCAGTAGTTCTTCAGAGGTGCTGCAACGAAAAGCTGGGGCTTAGGTTGTAAGCCACGGTCATTGCGTCAAGTGGGGACCATGCTCCGCTGCAGGCAGCAGTAATGCACCAAGGTTTAGCTGTCCTGCACCGAGTTCAAGCAGTGCTTTGAGATGATGCATAGAGATTCTTCTTTGTATCACCATAACTCACTTCCAAGAAGCCAGGAACTGGATTTGGCACCACTTGGCAGAATAGTACTCATAGTAGGAGTGTCCAGGTGATTGCTGGTGGAGTCTTTGATGGTCCTGAGACTTCTTAACAGGAGGCAAGCTCAACTCTAGCCATTAGAGAATCTTGGAAGCAGGATGTAAACAGCCAATTCCAGTCTTTTCACTCACAGGATAGATCAGCATGCAGCAAGCTAAAACGGCAAAGCAAACACCAAAGCAGCAGTGCCTCCTGGCAGCAATCCAGCTCTTCTTCCTGGCAGAATGTCACCAACACAGAAGTGTTCTGAGTATATGCTGTCAGAGGTCCAGTATGTATACCCAATTCAGCATTTGAAGTAAGAAAACGTCAAGGAAAGACTCTGCTATTCCTCTGCCATTCCAGACCAGAGACAGCACAAGGGGGTGGAGACTGATTTGTGATGGGAAAGGCACAGCCCTATTCTGGTGTCTGTGTAAATTCCTCCTGTCACTCTACCTCAGGGCACACCTCAGCTCATCCTCAGCTCCCTTTGTGTGACTGTCTAGAGTGAATGCACAAACAACCCATATATCATCCTGACCCAGACATGCATTCATAGACAGAAAGAGACACAGCATGGTTAAAGTAAGAAAATGCCAACTTTCTAAAGGGTGAAAAGCTAAGGAGTTAGGCCCTTAGGAACGTGGTCTAGGCAGGGCCATATATCAATCAGTAAACAAACAGAGTTGCCTATACCACAATTTTATTTTAAGCTACCATTATTTTTGCCTCTTGGTCAAACACAAGTCCTTTTTGTTTGAACCGGTATTTTATTTATACCTTTTGATTTACATTTTTATATTTCTATTTACCACATTAATGTATGAAAAGGAAAAGACAAATACATTCTATACAAGATTTACAAACAGATATACAGTGATTCACTCAGTCGTAATCTAAGAAGGTTCCAAATGTTTGTCTTTGTTTGTATAACGTTTTGTACTATGAATGTAGCACGTTAAGTATGTCTTAGAGACGCCTTACTGTTTAGAAGTGGGAGAGACTTTTGTTTGCCGTTCTGCTTCTGACTGCTTCCACCACCGAGGAACCTCGCGGTATCCGCTGCGCGGGTCCCGCATCGCCCGTCTGCCTGGGCGCTTTGCTTTGCTGGGGCTTGGAACTTTGGACCTGAGACCTGTGGGCTGAGAGCGGACTAGCAGGGCTGCGAGCGCCAGGTGAGGGACAGGGACTCCATTGCCCAGGAGTCCCTGTGCTGTCATCACCTGCACCTGGACGCTCTCCCTGTTTGCCCCGCCCCCGAGCACCGAGTGAAAGGTGCCTGCCTGCCTCTGTATCGTTGGGAGATGCCTTACTGTTTAGAAGTGGGAGAGCCTTTTGTTTGCCGTTCTGCTTCTGACTGCTTCCACCACTGAGGAACCTCGCGGTACCCGCTGTGCGGGTCCCGCATCGCCCGTCTGCCTGGGCGCTTCGCTTTGCTGGGGCTTGGAACTTTGGACCTGAGACCTGTGGGCTGAGAGCGGACTAGCAGGGCTGCGAGCGCCAGGTGAGGGACAGGGACTCCATTGCCCAGGAGTCCCTGCGCTGTCATCACCTGCACCTGGACGCTCTCCCTGTTTGCCCCGCCCCCCGAACACCTCCCTCCTATAATAGGAGCTGTTTTCCCCACTGCGCGGGAGCGCGCGGGAGCGTACCGGGAGAAGCCCGGGACAAGGGCGGGACCGTCTGTGGCCGTCAGGGGCCGAAGGAGGCCGGGTCGGGCCCCCCCTCTGTCATCTTGCAATCGCGACATTTAGGTCTCCTTTTATGCGTTTGTCCTTACAAAGATCGTAGGTACTGTCACTTGTATAACATAGTACTTTCATTAAATACTTAGGTCACCAAATATGTCATTAACTGCAACCTCCACCGCCGGTATCCCTTTTCAAGCTGAGGTGGGGCCAGCAATCTCGGGCCCTTTGGATAAATATTTTTGTCGGGTAGCCAACGACATCGACAAAGAGATTGCATTGGCGGAGAGACGCGCTGAGCGTAGGTTGTCTATCGAACTTCTTAAAATATCCATGGAAAAAAGACAACCGCAGGTTTTCCCGGCATTGGTTCCCCCCCGGTCATCCTTAATTCTGCCAGTGGTAGCTGAAACTCCTTATGCTTTCCCCCCTACGATGGAGTTGTCGACTGATTCGCTTGTGGACTCTGATATTCGCTCTCCCCTTGTAAGTACACCTCCCTTACCTATTGATCCATTAATAGGGCAGCCGAACCCGGCCCAACGGAGTGTGTTAAATCAAGTGGTAAGAGCAAAGCCATGCTCCAAAAGGAAGAGATGTCCTGCTCCAAAGAAGTGCTACCTGCCCAAACCCTCGAAAAAATTAAGGAAAGTGGTAGCATGTTCCCGCTCTTCCCAGGAATTTATCGGGGCTGGTCCCAATGGGGAAATGTCATGCAAGGAGGGGGCTGCTCCTGAGGTGGCTAGTTCTGGCTCGAATAGCATCGACCCATTAGTTACGGGATTGTCAGAGCTTCCACCTGCAGTCCCCCTCCTGCCTCTTGAGGAGGGTAATGTGCCAGTTAGTTCCAGCTCCAAGACCAACGATCTCCCAGAAATGGGAGTGGTTGAGTCCCTACACGTCACCCCCACCTTGTTACTCGAGTTGGAGAAGTTAATGAGGTCTCTCTTGACTCCGCTCAAGGAACAAGTAAAAAAACTAGCGGATAGGCTAGACCACTTTGAGCAGGCAACCTTGGACAATTTTTTCACTACGAAATCATTAATCAAGTCCCACACAAGGATAGGGGAGTGTAGTAATCGTCACCAACCTAGTGGGCAGGGGAAAGGTATGTCGGCAGTTGTATCCCTTTTACCTGTGGATGGTACCCCAAGTAGGCCTCAGAAAAAAGGAAAAACGAAAAAGACCAATTTGGAGTTAACGAACAACCCAAGCAGTAAGACTATCAAAGAAGCTAAGCTCCCTGCCATAGTTGTTACGGGTACAAAAGATTGTTCTAGCAGTGTTAGCCCCCCCATCTAATGCCCTTCAAGCCTCATCGAATAACCTAATACCCTGTAATCGTACTGCAGTCAGCAGTAGCAGAAACATCTCTGGGAACAAAAACACTCTACCAAATAGCTCCCAACCACCACATGACATCTCTTCTTCCGGATCTGTTGTTCCTGCCAATAGCCTGCTCAAACCATTTCCAATGAAGGAGCCGCGTAGGATACCTCCCATGAATCTCACTCCAGATTCTTTTCCCTACGTGGCTGTCCTTATAAATGTGCCACCGCTATTGGCTGGGCAAAAGGAATCCTTCCAAATGTTAAAAAATAAGGTAATGCACTGGTTAAGGGTAAATAGACCATTGCCCGGGGAAGTTGATGGTTTGATTATTGGAGTACGAAGGGCGGAGTGGATAGGTTGTACTTCTAAGAAACTGGGGGGTGATTGTATTGTTATCAATTTTCAAGATCCTAGGGTGGTAAATTTGATAACGAAACACGATTGGGGTACAAGTTGTGGGGGAATTGGTATCGTAGATCTTACTTTCTTTTATCCGAGACCAGCGGGTGTTGAATCTGTTATGACAAAGTACCCAAGATCCTTAACCAGTGTCCCGCTTCTAGGGTTTGCTCCCTTCACTGTATCATTTCAACCGAATAGTTACTATGGTGGCACAAATACCAATCGCTTTGGAGTATTGAGGGAGCCGGGGTGGGGGAATTGACAGATGTTTGATAATTGTACGAACAAAGTAGAGGGTATGACTAGCCGGAACCCATGTGGGAATTTTGTTAAACTTGTTAAGGACCAAAATGTGGAACCAAATGGAAGGAACACCGGTTTGGGGTTTGTGACTTTGGAGAATTTATGTGGGGAATGTAACCAAATATCTGGGGGTGAGGATTCAACTACTTTAAGCACCTTAAATAATCAGGGGGTTGAGCATAACAATGCAGACGTAACAAGACATAGGATGGGAACAGATGCAACTCTGAAAAATCCGCCAATGAGGTCCCCTGTAGGATCAGTGCCCAGGGACGGCCCAAGTATAGGGAAGTTCTTCTCGTGGAATATCGCCGGGCTGGCCGGCAAGCTGATGTCCCAGGATTGGATAGATTTTGTTAATGGTTTTGAAGTCTGTCTATTCCAGGAGACATGGGCATGTGATCCTATTTTCCTCCACGGCTATCTAAACTTCTCAATCCCGGCAAGTAAAGGTGGCCTCACAATTTGGGTGAAACAAAGCTTACAAATTGAAGCAAAAGTGGTCGATCTGGGCTGTAGGGATATTCAAATGCTAAGATTAGCTTCAGAAAAGGGGGGAGTGATAGATATTTATAATACCTATGCTAGGGGCACCATCTCAGGAAGCTCCCCCACTCTAGAGGCCCTGTCCACTTCCCTGGAATCGCAGTCCTTGGGGAACTAAATTATAGTAGCTGGTGACCTGAATAGTACTTTTGAGCCACTTGATAGTATGGATGATCCCCTGGGGCAGGATGAGGACACAAAATGGGGTGTCCCGACCTTAACCTTGGCTCCTGTCAAACGGTGGACGAAAGATATCCTGTTAATGAATGCTATCTGCCTGGAACATGGGTTGAGAGCTCTCAACGGGAGAACGAAAGGTGATAGGGAAGGTGCTTGTACCTTTGACAATGGTCTTAATCATAGTAGGATAGACTATGTCATTTGCAGCCTTAGTCTATGGCAGTGGGTATGGGACATGAAAGTTGAGGGTAGATTGGAAAGTGATCACAATCCCCTCTGTGTGACCCACAATTGGTGGTCAATCATGCCTGGTAGCCAGCAATTGAATGATGATTTAATGCCCATAATGACTAACGATATGCGTAGACTTAATTGGCCGAGTGTTTTGGCGAATGCAGCTTCAATGGACTTTATAAGTTCCGAGTTGGATGCTGCAATCGCTGCAATGGAATCTGAAAATTCCGTTAACCCAGGGTCTAGGGAAATAACGGATATACATAACAAGCTCTTTACCCTTATAAGACCACATTTTATGAGAGCACGTAAGACAAACAGGAAACAACCACCTAAACCAGCTAGGTGGTTCAACCACCAGTGCAGGGTAGCCAGGTTAGCCTTAGGTAGCGCTATTAGGAATAAGGACAGGGAAGCTACTAGTAAGGCCAGGAAGCACTACAAGGCAAGTATATTACTAGCGAAAAAAACATGGGATGAAGAGTATTGGGCAGAATTGAAGGAAGCGTCAGGGGTTAAGGACTCCAGGTTATTCTGGAAATTATTAAAGTGGGGTAGAGGTGGCACTCCGAACAAACCCGATAACAATGTCGCCGAGGGTGCCTCGGTAGAATACTTTAAACCCCAATATGCAGAGTCTAAGGAGGTTGGGTTTGTGAAAACGATTTCAGTAGTATTTGCAACTGGGAATTTATTCCCTTTTAAAGAATCAGAAGCTGCAATATGTGCTGCCCAAGGGGGAAGGGCCCCGGGTCTTGACGGCATACCCTCTGACGTCTTTAAAAATGACATGGGTCGGTGGGTCAGGTATGTTTCCCTTCTGGGAAATTCTATTGCTAAAGGAGCTGAAGTCCCGGAAGTATGGAGGGGGGCGATCATTATACCCATATATAAAAAAGGGGATAGGTCCCTCCCGGCTAACTATAGGCCGATAAGCTTGATTGCCACCATTCAAAAAGTGGTAGGGAGAATGGTGGTAAACAAGCTGATGGATTGGGTTGAAGAGAATAGCGCATTGTCCCCTTACCAGGCCGGTTTTAGGCGTGCCACAAGTACGGTAGACCAGGTGTTTCGGTTTGTTTTACTCCAATGGGGAACGGTGGTGCTTGGCGAGGGCAGCCTGTATGTCGCTTTTGTCGACTTGCGGGCTGCCTTCGACTTGGTCCCAAGGGGAAAGCTTTGGGCAGTCCTGAGTGAAATTGGCCTTCCGGCCGAGTTACTCACCCTGATTATGAGGCTGCACGAGGCTAATTTTGCCAGGGTCCAATGGGGCACGAACGGTGAATCTTCCGCCGACTTCCCTGTTGAACGTGGTGTTCGCCAGGGATGCGCAATGGCACCCTTGCTCTTTTCGTTATTTATTAACGGAATTGTGGCTCGGATGTTGGATGCCTGTGTCGATGCACCCTCGTTGGCGGGCCTCAGCGTCCTGATCCTGATGTTCGCCGACGACACATTAATTCTGTCCAAAACACCGGGTGGCCTGCAGCGCGCCCTACATATCTTTGACCGCTTTTGCGGGGAACACGGCTTGGAAGTGAATGTGGGCAAGACCAAGCTGATGATTTTCTCGCCTAAGCGTAGAGCCCGCCCAAAAATACTTTTGCATAATAGTGAGTTAGAGGTAGTTAGTGTATTCACTTACCTCGGGGTCCAAATCACTAACAATCTAAAGTGGTCCTACCATATAGAAAAGGCGGTCCTGAAACACCAACAGATCGCGGGAGCATTAAGGGTTGAACACAAAAAATCAAAATCTAAACCTATTAAACCAGTCCTGGCAGTTTATGACGCAAAGGCCATTGGGTCTGCCCTGTATGGGGCAGAACTATGGGGCTTTGACAAGGTTCTCCCCTTGCAGACATCAGAGAACAGGTTTATTAGGGGTATAACGGGACTCCCCCAGAGCACCCCACTAATCCCGCTTGGTCTTGATCTTGGGAGAAGATCAGTCAGTGACCGAGTAAGATTGCGCCCAATCCTTTATTGGCGACGCCTCTGGACCACCCCAGAGATACGGCACTATGCCGATGGGTTCCTAGCAATAATCAAAGCTGATGTTTTCCACAAAATAACATGGCTTAAACACCTCAGGGCTGCTCTAGGTGACCTCGGCCTTTCCAATCTCTGGAATATTCCCTCTGGGGAAGTTTTTCCCAGTAAAAACATCATCAAAAGTTTATATTGGGATAGGATTGATGGCAGACTCTGGAGCAGAACGAGATCTGACACGATGAGGGGGCGCTTCTTGGAAATTAAACAGTGTCCACTGTTAGAATTATACTGGGACAGTGTCACCGTCCCAGGAGACAGGAAGCTAATGTTCCAATTAAGATCTGGTTCTCTCCCCCTGAGATCTTTGACGGGCAGGTGGAGGAGTACGACCACCTCGTGCTGCCCGGTGTGTGGTGCAGCCAAGGAAAGCATCGGCCACTTTTTATTCCTCTGTAAGGCATATGCAACCCCTCGAAGAGTATGGTTAGTACCCATTTGTAGGAACTTAGGGACATCTAGTGGTGTTGAGGCGCTAAGAATTATTTGTACCTCTACTGATTTGCCAATTGTTTTGGGAACAGCAAAATACCTGGGGTGGGCATGGTCTATCAGACGGAGGGCTATCTCTGTTAATGAAGCAAAAAAAGGGGGGGCCTCAATAAGAACCTATATTTCTTTTTAGAAGAGTAAATCAAAACTATTTAAGACAAAGATGCCATATAGAGACAAGATTTAGATTATTTTTCAAACATATAGGTTTATTTAAATATTTTTATCGTTTTTTCTCAAAATTTTTTTAAAGATATATTTGTACACTTATACATAACATTGTCAATGTTTCAAGGAGTGCCCTCTGTTGGCAGTGGGTAACAGTTAATCTCGCTAATCAAACATACTACCATTCATGCTTCCTTTCATACTTATCTTACTGGTTTTTAAAAGGAGAGGAAAACATACTAAACAATATAAACACTACATCGAAAGAAAATTTTACAAAAAACAAACTAATACAAGTGGCAACTCAGAGGTGTACTTATTGGGATACTTGTAATGGGGTGGTTGGTAACATTCAACTAGTTAAGGTGGAAATAACCAGTTCGTATCCGAGACTGTAGATGTTGGGCCGACGTACGTTTCGGTGAGTGTCACCTTCCTCAGGGCTAGAGACAGATATATACATACACAAAAATATTGCAATTGCTATTAAAAGTCTTTGAGGGCATGAGACAATGTTCTATGGGACGGGCAGTTTGAGCATAAGCTTATTTAAAATGTCCGGTGTTTTTGATTTACACTGGATCGCGAGCTTAAGGTGCAATGTTGATACTCTTTATCTTGCAAATACGTCAAAAAGCGAAGGAGGTCATGGTTCTGGGTCTGTCGCGGGTAGCTTTCTAAATAAATCTCATCTACTGTGGTGTTCCGTATCAGTGATGCTCAGGAGGGACAATACTTCAGATCTCTGTCTGTTTCCTTGTTATTACATACACAGAGTTGTAAGCGGCAGTCCAGGGACTTTTACAGACGCCAGAGTTTGTTCGGTGATACGCTCGGAGCCGTATGAGTGATGTGTTGTTGCCGCGTCCGGGGTTTCTGGAGTGTGCTCGTAGCATCGGATGGCGTCTGTAAAAGTCCCTGGACTGCCGCTTACAACTCTGTGTATGTAATAACAAGGAAACAGACAGAGATCTGAAGTATTGTCCCTCCTGAGCATCACTGATACGGAACACCACAGTAGATGAGATTTATTTAGAAAGCTACCCGCGACAGACCCAGAACCATGACCTCCTTCGCTTTTTGACGTATTTGCAAGATAAAGAGTATCAACATTGCACCTTAAGCTCGCGATCCAGTGTAAATCAAAAACACCGGACATTTTAAATAAGCTTATGCTCAAACTGCCCGTCCCATAGAACATTGTCTCATGCCCTCAAAGACTTTTAATAGCAATTGCAATATTTTTGTGTATGTATATATCTGTCTCTAGCCCTGAGGAAGGTGACACTCACCGAAACGTACGTCGGCCCAACATCTACAGTCTCGGATACGAACTGGTTATTTCCACCTTAACTAGTTGAATGTTACCAACCACCCCATTACAAGTATCCCAATAAGTACACCTCTGAGTTGCCACTTGTATTAGTTTGTTTTTTGTAAAATTTTCTTTCGATGTAGTGTTTATATTGTTTAGTATGTTTTCCTCTCCTTTTAAAAACCAGTAAGATAAGTATGAAAGGAAGCATGAATGGTAGTATGTTTGATTAGCGAGATTAACTGTTACCCACTGCCAACAGAGGGCACTCCTTGAAACATTGACAATGTTATGTATAAGTGTACAAATATATCTTTAAAAAAATTTTGAGAAAAAACGATAAAAATATTTAAATAAACCTATATGTTTGAAAAATAATCTAAATCTTGTCTCTATATGGCATCTTTGTCTTAAATAGTTTTGATTTACTCTTCTAAAAAGAAATATAGGTTCTTATTGAGGCCCCCCCTTTTTTTGCTTGGTTTATTGTCTCCCCCCTCTGGACCTAAAAGTATCTGGGAGAACTCTTTCTTTGCAATCTATCTCTGTTAATGTACATTGATTTTTGTGTAAATGTGTATTTAACTGTTTTTATTCTTTTTCTGTCACAGCTTGCACAACGGTTTTTACTATTGAATGTATAAGAGGGTCAATTGTATGTCCTGTATTTTTTAAATGTATGTTGTGCTTTTATGAGTATATTGCTTGAATAAAGCTTTGAAATCCAAATCCGTATCTCTTAGTGAAAATGAGGACTGTACATGAGTATTGTAAATATTTGTATATCTGTTTGTAAATCTTGTATAGAATGTATTTGTCTTTTCCTTTTCATACATGAATGTGGTAAATAGAAATATAAAAATTTAAATCAAAAGGTATAAATAAAATACGGGTTCAAACAAAAAGGACATGTGTTTGATCAAGAGGTAAAAATAACGATAGCTTAAAATATGATTGTGGTATAGGCAACTCTGTTTGTTTACTGAACTTTCTAAAGGGGGCATGTTCAGACCTGCAATTTTAAAACCAACTTCAATTAAAGATGTATTTTTAAATTGTGAGTCCAGAGACAACAAAATCCAAATTTCTATCAGCTGCCAATTGGAAGATATACTTGTAAAATGTTACAAGGCAGATCAAATGCTAACCTATGGGAGAGACAGGCCTTACTGAAGTGAAAAATGGAAGTAGCTGTTCTTCACTTTCAGTACATGTAAAACACAACAATACATATCCTTACTTTTAAGTGCACTGCACCCTGCCCATGGGGCTACCATGGGCTACCTTAGGGGTGCTTTACATGTAATAGAAGCGAAGGTTTGGACCTGGAAAGTAGGTGCACTTGCTTGGTCGACTTGGCAGTTTAAAACTGTATAGAGAGGTTTCTTTTTTCTTTTTGTTTTTTTCTTTTCTTTTTTTGGGATCTGTTATTGTACCATGTCCTATCTGTTTGCTGATATAAAATTTAATAAAAAAAAAAAAAAAAAGAGATACTGCGGTAGTAATCAAATCAAATCAAAATAATCTTTATTCAGTTTCATCTAATAAAACCATAAAAGCGCACATTGAATATAATAAAATGATCTTCAGAACATTATAGTTGGGATAAAGGCCTGGGCTGGGCATTAAAAGCAAAGTGCATATGACATCAGAATCATACAAACAATACCAGGTAGGAAAGAATCACTCTCTTTGACAAGGGATAATCTCATCTGATAAAAACATTAGATAGGCAGAAAAGTGAGCAAAACATTTGAAAGTTCATAGTGCCATAAGTCATATATAAAAAACAAGGTGATTAGTCACAACTAGACCTAAGCCTGACAGCAGATTTTAGAAACCTTAGCACATAAATAACAGTGCTGCCCATAAGCATTTGTATAAAGATAACAGCGGGGAACACTTGCCTAAAATTTGTCTTTTTTAAGATCAGAACTAAAACGGTCTTTCTAGTAAGTCATAAAAACGTCAGAACATCAAAAAACATGAAGCATGTCCTGTGTGTATTTTCCATCACAACGACTGGACGGCAAACTCTGGCCAATGCACTGCACACTTGGATCAGCAAGGAGGAGGTGGAAGAGGCCGAACCAAAACCTAGTTAGTAAAAACCACCGAAACACGTCGACGCCATCCTTGGTACAATTCAAGACTCCAGCATTGATGGTTGATTCACAGATTCGATAGAAACATAAGATCGATGAAACCATAAAGGAGTTCGAATGTACAAACTGTATCCAACAATTTTATGTTTTACACTTCTATCTTGCTTTTCAATTATGCAGGTCATAATTGATTGTGATGTATCCATGTTTTTTTATTAGCTGATTAGATTAGCTAGTTAGAATAATTGGTTTTAATGTTATGTCTTTGCATATATAATAAATGACTTTTTAACTGCTATATGTTTGTGTTATATATGTAAGAATCATTTTCTCGGAATTGCGCATTGATATAATCCTGCTTGTAACTCACCTCAAGGGAATCTCTCCATACTTCGGGTTAGATAACCCCACTTCCCTTGACTAGATTAAGGGGTACCTCTCTCTTTTCACACATTGATTGTACAGCCGCCTGGCTGGAGAGGCGTTCAATCTAATTTCTTGACTCTAATTCTAGAGGTCTATACGTGGATAAGGCACGTTATTTTATATCAATATGGAGAAACTCAAAACTTTTGGGTTTTCTGAGGACCAGTACAATAGACTGATGAACCTTAACTCAAAGACCAATAGTTCAAAAGGACTGCAGAATACCAGTCATGATCAGTTAGTTAAAATTCTCAACTTGAAAAAGAAGTTAATTAGAACGGAACTTCATGCTGAATTCCTAATAGATTACCTCAAAGCAGGAGTGATACCGATAGGACTGCAAGTACGCAATGAACCGGGTCTGTTTATCGAACATCCTAAATTTATAGAAACCTGGACATTGATAGCCAACCGTTGCAGCCAAGATTGGCTCATACTGATAATAGAGACGACAGCACAGGAAATGATAGAGTTGGAAAGACAAGAAATAGATAAATTAGAGACATCACTCTAACAATCACCAGCATTGGAAGACGCAAAAAAGAAATTAGAAGAAATTAATCTAGATGTTGAAGGATATAGGGACTATCTATCCAATAAGAAACTTAAAAAAAATTAAAAAAGACGTGGAAAAATATTCGGAGGAAGGAGTATACCCCTACACCTATAAGGATTATTTCACAAATAAAAATGAACCATGTGGCGATAGACCCAATTACCAAAGACCCATATATTCAAGAGGTGGAAATAAACGCATCACCTTTTCAGAGACATCTGGGTCAAGTAGTGAGGATGATCTTGAGAGACCACAAAAAAATAGAGGTGGCCCCAATTTCGATCGGGAACCTTTTTTTAGAGAGGCGACCGAATCGAGGGCAAAGGAACTACAGAGGGTACAACCGATCGGATCTCCCTCGGAACCATCCACCTCAAAACAGCTCCAAGGAATACATTGCAACAGGAGCAAACAATATTGGAGGTAGGATAATTCCCAAAAGTAAACCTCTCCAAGAGGGTTTTAACCAGTACAGAACAGGACGTATTACAAAAAGGATTTAGTTTTGCCCCTACTAACATCCATTCCCTTTTTAATTTGGAGAGTGATTTAAAAAAATTAATTTTTAGAAAGATACGACTAAATAGATTCTTTGAAAATAGGAATTATGACCCTGTCCCTAGTGTCACCGGTTTTAAACCTAAATCCACCTTTCTCCCTAGCCTTCATCAACTGGACAAAAATGTAAAGATTTTTGAGCGAGTTGTGGAGGTTGAAATTAAAACTCTATTTGCCAACTCTGAGAACAGGAAATTCAATAACAATCTCTCTAGAGAACAGAGAACAGCCCTTACTAACTTACAAAACTGCGATGAGTTAACTATCAAACCTGCGGACAAGGGCGGGGGTGTAGTTCTTTTCGACACTCCTGTGTATGAGAACATGCTGGTCCCCTTTACTTGTAGATATAACTCATCCTTAAAGAGAAAAATAAACACATTTTTAACGAAATTGCCCCTTTTTATGAGAACATCTCCTGCTGGCACCGCTACATTGATGATATTATTTTCATCTGGAGCGGTGCCAGCGAGGATCTGGAAGCCTTCTTGGAATGGCTCAATCTGGGTGACCCAAATTTAAAATTTACAGGACAGTACAGTAACGAGAAATTACAATTTTTGGATATCAGTATCAAGGATGAGGATGGGATTCTTAAAGTTGAGCTATATACTAAACCTACAGATAAGAACTCTTTGCTCCTTTATTCAAGTAACCACCCCAAAGCCCAAAATGATAATGTGCCTTTTGGGGAATTCCTTAGATTAAGGAGAAATTGCTCCAATTTGAAGTACTTTTACAAACTCGCTGAAAAGACTAAATCCAAACTGAAAGCACGAGGATATCCTAACAAACTGATAAAACATGCACTTAAACATGCGCGTTTTTACGATAGAGACAGTTTGTTAGACCAAAATAAACATACTAACAGGAATAACGACGCTCTGGATAGAGTAGTGTTTGTATCACAGTTCTCACATGTGAGCAATCAAATTAAAAACATAGTCAATAGACATTGGAAAATTTTAAATTTTAATGCGGATAAACAATTGAATAAACCTTTATTTTCTTTCCATAGGAACAAGACTATTAAAAACTGTCTAGTGCATACCTACAAGCCCTTAAAAGATACCCAACTCACCTTGACTGGAAATATAGCATCTGGCAACTATAAGTGTGGGACATGCTCTATATGCCCCCACTGTATTACCAGTAAAGATATAGAATATAATGGCAAAACGTTAACTTCCAAAACCTTCAATAACTGTCGAAGCCAAAATGTGGTGTATTTGCTCCTTTGCCCCTGTAACTTAGGGTACGTAGGAGAAACCAGTCGAGAGCTACGTACCAGGGTACTAGAGCATAAATCAGCTATTCGCACAAACAAAAGTAATGCACCTTTGACTGAACATTTCAAATCCTTTAACCATTCGTGTGATGACCTTAGGTGGTTCATCCTCGAAAAAATTAGGATTGATCAACGTGGTGGAGACATAGATAAAATAAGAAAAACGAAGGAACAATGGTATTTTTGCCATCTTAACACCATCTTGAAAGGTCTCAATACGAGAGAAGATTGGGCCAAATGTTTATAACAGGGAACAAGAGCTGACCCCATATGTTAAAAAAGTAGTTTTCCTCCACGAGACTAAACTATCCACACCCATTATGTACCTACTCATGCACTTTGTACTATAGTTTCCCTATTCTGAATAGTGAGTTTCCTTAATGGTGAGAGCTTAAATTACATCGCTCTGCGGTCCCTAATAACGTAATACAGTCCGTTTGAACTTTGTGAGTCTCATACTGCAGAAGAATCCTATACTTAATACAATCATATTTTCAATCTGTAGGGCCCCCCTAAAATCGATAAGACTCTCAATAAAGGGGATTCCACCTTTTATTTACATACATGACAATTTTTGGGCATGTAACAGTAACGCATATATAAACAACGGAAAGGCGGAATTTTTATCTGTCTTCCCCTTTAAGATAGGTACCGACCAGATAGATAACTGCATCCATTGATAGAGAGAGAGGAACAGCTAGGTAGCGAGGACGAATCAGCAGCCAGCTCATCCAAGTCGCTAAGATTAGCGTATTGCCGATAGGACTTTAAAAAAAATGTGATTTCACTTTTTATTAAAATACAGGTTAATTTTCGAACATGCAAACAGTCACACATATATAAATAACGGGAAAGCCGGATCTTTATCTGTCTTCCCCTTTAAGACAGGCACCGACCAGATAGAGAACTGCATTCACTGTAAAAGAGGGAGGATCAGCTAGGCGGCAAGGACGAATCAGAAGCCAGCCCTCCCTAGCCTCTTGAATATGCATATTGCTCAGCTTCAAGAGCTGTATTTTAATAGGACAATAGGAAGGGTAACCATAGACCAATCACAGGCAACTGGCATGCATATAACTAAGCTAGGCGGCAAGGACGAATCAGAAGCCAGCCCTCCCAAGCCTCTTGAATATGCATATTGCTCAGCCTCAAGAGTTGTTTTTTAATAGGACAATAGGAAGGGTAACCATAGACCAATCACAGGCAACTGGCATGCATATAACTCATGTTCACAAGGCTTTCCGCGCATTCACTGCGGAATCCCTGTACTGACAGATACCACGAAGAAACCAGCATGTAAGACTGTCTCCAGAGCGAGCCCGGCAACATTAGGGTCATACTTGAAAGAGAGATAAGATTTGTAAACTGTTAATTAGGTTTGTCTGTCCTACATGGTACTCTGCTTATCATTATGCAGGGTAACCACTAGGATCCTGTTGAGTTGACCAGAGAGCGAGACGAAATTGACCCGTATATACCAGGGAGACTCTGTGCTCAGATTTATCAAATTACAGGTATGTTCTTAGATAAATTGGAAGGATACAAAATTAATGATAGAACTTTTAACATTTAGAACAAATGAGTTTCTTTGTTCTTTTCTTATTTTCCTGCTAGGTTCTGCCAAACCTTCTAAACAATGGTCAAATATTCTTGAACTATTCCTTCAGGAGGTGAATAGTGACATATAATTGCAAAAAAACAGCAAAATACTCGCAAAAGCTTAAATAGGTAGGCTTTTTACAATCTTCGATAACTCATAATATAGGTAGAAGTCACGTGTATGCATCTCTTTAACTAGTGTATACCCCCTATTTAGGAAAGAAAATCGACCGAATCCTAGTTTATCGTTGCAATATATACAAGATACAGATTTGGACATCAATAGACCAGCTGCCAGTCTCGCTAGGGTAAGCATCCCCCAAACGAATAACTTTGACGCCACCGTGAGCCCCAAAACAAAGAAATATAGTGGTTTAAAAATCACACTAGGATGTTATTATGTGGCTTTCCATGAAGTCTGTGATTGAACATAGGACTCTCTCAAGTATTTTATTTGTCTACCAATAGAAAATTGCCTATGTAATGTAAGACTCCAGGAGACCAATTGCGAGTGAGCACTTGATATTTTTGTCTCATGTCTTGCTTAGCCACAGGATGAATTATGACTTTTGTTGTATATACAGTGTAGTGGATTTATCATCTACAATATGTTATAGATTGTTGAAACATAGAGATTAACAACATGTCTGCTTTTTTTTTTAACAAATGTCAGTTCTATGACAATTAGATTGAAGAAATAGGTTTGAGATAGGGAAGTCAACCATGTACTTATGTCCCTATTGTGTATTACTGTGTAGAGATGAACCAGACTATTATTTTACTCTAATTGTGTGTATATACATTTTAGGGAGATTCAACTAATTCCCTATCACGACAGATATACAGAAAGTCTTGATACAGGTGTTTTTCATCTATTTATTCCACCGAAACGCGTCGACGCCATCCTTGGTACAATTCAAGACTCCAGCATCGATGGTTGATTCACAGATTTGATAGTAACATAAGATCGATGAAACCATAAAGGAGTTCGAATGTACAAACTGTATCCAACAATTTTATGTTTTACACTTCTGTCTTGCTTTTCAATTATGCAGGTCATAATTGATTGTGATGTATCCATGTTTTTTTATTAGCTGATTAGATTAGCTAGTTAGAATAATTGGTTTTAATGTTATGTCTTTGCATATATAATAAATTACTTTTTAACTGCTATATGTTTGTGTTATATATGTAAGAATCATTTTCTCAGAATTGCACATTGATATAATCCTGCTTGTAACTCACCTCAAGGAATCTCTCCATACTCCATAGATAACCCCACTTCCTTTGACTAGATTAAGGGGTACCTCTCTCTTTTCACACGTAGTAAAAATCAGTCACAGTAATTTACGAACCATAATGGGTACGGTTCTATTGTCTGCATAGTTCTTAGCATGATAAAACGACATACACTTGGATTCAGTAACTCCTTGTATTCCCTGGCAATAGACTGCTGTTTAAAAAAGCCACCTTAATGTTAATCGAGTCCTTATTATTAGCCAATTCGGGATTTGTAAAAAGGTCTCCTCTCCCCATACTCCTTGATGTATTTGAGCCACGGTACTCTGGAAATATGATTGAGAGTCATGCAATCCTTTAAAATAATTTTGTTTAATGATATCCCCTTGCCCAATCAGATTTTTAGCCATAATGACAACGGGCGGTAGGTTTTCAGGTCAGTGATATAGGTCAAACCAAGCCCCTCATGGACGATAAATGTGGAGGTGCCCTGGGGAACGGGTAAAAGCTGTCTCAAGAAATTATTTTCAACAATTTGGAGATCGTCAGTGATGGAGTAACCCTAGATCTCACTGTCATACAGCGCTTTTGAGTCAGTCAGTCATAAGCTTTTATTCGATATGCAAGATATCTTATAAGCACACTTTCAATACAATCATTTTCAATTACAAAAAGCATCACTTAAGAAGTCAGTATAAAAAAACACATTTAAAAGAGATAAAAGGACATGAAGTGTCCACTGATAAATTAGCTAAAAAGAATTAAATCGCTACTGACAATCTCTTACAACGAATAAGCCAACACTGTTTTAAAAATTTTGCAATTCCACATACAATTGGGGGGGATGTGTCCGTGGTTAGGATGCGTAAAGCTGTTAAGTGGCTTCGTGTACCCATAATTCGGCAAAGAGGCTTCAACCAAGTACTCCTAGGCCTTGCATAATCCGGGCATTCAAATAGGACATGCGCAACGGACTCTAACTTGCTCGGGCAACAAGCACAATTTGGGGACTTACGGGCCGCAGAACTCCAGTTTGATACCAGGGCACCAAGCGGAAGGGTACCAACTCTAAATTTAAAATAAAGGGCACGGTCAAAGGGAAGGGTAATTAAATCCAAATAAGGCTCAAATGCCACAATGTCTTTGACTAGTAAGAAGGCGGCAGTAGACTTACAATGGTTCGAGTTTGTAATTAGATGCTCCGCGGCCCATTTCCAAAAAAGGGCCTTTACAACCTCTTTCGGGGGGGCTGAACGTGATGACCAGTAGTCCCCCAAACCAATTTTCTCCATAAGTTTTTTAGTGTCTCTTAGCCATCTTATTTTTGCCCAGCCACCCAGGCTCATTATTTCCCTCAGGCCATCGGCGTAGGATTTTAACTCTTCGCCCCTCCAAATTCGAGTCCATAAAAGGAGAGGGCGAAGCAGAGCTTGGTCTTTAATGCTTTTGCAGCCTGTATCCAACAGCACTGGTACAGATGGAGTGCTCAGGGGGATTGCAATGATTGATTTCAGAAGCTTACTCTCAGCTGTCACCAGAGCATCCAAACGGCAATGGCCCCACAGTTCTGCCCCGTACAAGGCTGATGTCGCTACCTTGGTCTTGTAAATTTCAATTACCGGGGTGAGCGATCTCCTCGGTGAGGCCCGGTACTCCCTCATAAGAGCTCCTCCTACTCTCTTATGGTTAAGGACCATTTTGTCTATATGGTTTGCCCAGGACATTCTATCCGTTATCCGAATTCCGAGATAATCGAATTCGGATACTTTCTCTAGGGCCACAGAGTTAAGCGTAGGTGGGCGGCCCAGTTTCCGTGGTGGATTTAAGACTAAATATTTGGTTTTGTCCACGTTTATTATTAGCCCTTTTGCAGCACAAAACTCCTGGAAGCGCGTTAACAGTTTCTGGAGGCCTTGGGGAGTCTTCGAGATCAAAAGCGTGTCATCCGCAAAAAGCAGGGTGGGGATCCGGACTCCTCCGAGACAGGGGGCGTCGGCTGGTTCTTGCTGAAGATGTTCTACCACCCCATTTACATAGAGTAAAAATAGGGTGGGCGCCAGGACGCAGACCTGTCTTACACCCCTAGACACCGGTATTTTCTCAGTGACCTCTCCGTTTTTACCCCAACGGACCTGTGCAAAGGTATTAGCATGGAGGCTAATGAGGAGGGACAAGATGTAAGGGGGTAATCCCAGTTTGTAAAGTACCCTCCATAGTTCTTCCCGGGGGACTAGGTCAAAGGCAGTCTTCAGGTCTATAAAGGCCAGGTAAAGACTACCCTTGCCTAGTTCCACCACCTTCCACCCCAGAAGTGCCAACCTAAACACCTGCTCTAATGTCCCCATTCCTGCCCGAAAACCTGCCTGAAAATCCGATATGATTTTATTCTCCTCCACCCAATGGAGGATCCTTCCGAGTATAGCTTTACCAGCTATCTTTTGGGTGGAGTCTATCAAGCTTATTGGGCGGTAGTTCCCCGGGGTTTCCCTACACCCTTTTTTATAAATCGGGACCACCACTGCCCCTTTCCAAGATTCTGGCACTGCTCCTCCCATCATGATGTCGTTGAGGAGAGCAGCAATCACCCTTCCCCATTCCACTGGGAATGCCCTCATAAGGTCCCCCGGGAGGCCATCTGGGCCCGCTGCCTTGCGGGGAGCTACCCACCCTATGACCCCTTCAATTTCTAAAGGGATGAAGAGATCAAAGGCATGAGGTTCAGTTACTAGTGTGAGGTTCACCCCAGCATTCAGGTCCCCGTCTGGAGGGAGGTATAAAGCCCCAAAATGTTTTACCCAGGTTTGGGGCGGGATATTGCAGGGTCTCATAGCTGCAGCGGGTTTATTCCGTGAACCTATAAGAGTCCAGAAAGCCCTTGTGTCCCTACTTTTACTCGCTTGGAGCAGGTCTTCCCAAAACTTGTCTTCCCACTCCCCCCTAGCAGTTTTAAGGGATTTATTATAGGCCTTCCTTGCATCCTGTATCTCACTGGGGGATTTATGCTTTACTGCCTCAACTAGTTTTGCCTTATAAACCCTACATGATTGGGTATACCAACCATCATCAAGTTTTATCGATCTTTTGTTACCCGGCTTACTAGAGTGTAGGGTGAATACATTAGTCAAGGCCTCTACCAGGGAGACAAAGAGCCCACTCGCTCTACCCACCCCTTCTAAAGGGGACCCAAGGGTAGTCACTGCATGGTTTATGAGTGATGAAATTTCCCCTACCCTTGCCTCAGAAAGGACCAATTTCGCCCATTTTATTCTTCTACCGCAGAGGGAGACTTCAGACTCATCGGGGGGTACAGGTACCGGGATTATATTTTCCTTCCCTCTAGGACGCCACCACTGGTCCATGCTTAGGGAAAGCGAGTTGTGGTCGCTTTCAGTCGCAGGGACCACCAGCCAATTCGGGATTTGTAAAAAGGTCTCCTCTCCCCATACTCCTTGATGTATTTGAGCCACAGTACTCTGGAAATATGATTGAGAGTCATGCAATCCTTTAAAATAATTTTGTTTAATGATATCCCCTTGCCCAATCAGATTTTTAGCCATAATGACAACGGGCGGTAGGTTTTCAGGTCAGTGATATAGGTCAAACCAAGCCCCTCATGGACGATAAATGTGGAGGTGCCCTGGGGAACGGGTAAAAGCTGTCTCAAGAAATTATTTTCAACAATTTGGAGATCGTCAGTGATGGAGTAACCCTAGATCTCACTGTCATACAGCGCTTTTGAAATACACTTGGCCTTATGAAGCTGTAGTATGGCTCCTACCAGTCTTTTTCCTAATCTGGAGGCAAAGTTAAAATTAGCTGCAATCTCCCAGGTAAGGTAATTCTTCTTGAAAATTTTTAGGGGCCCCCATTTCATTTTGGCGTCCACCAGAACCCCCAGGTATGAAAAATGCTTGTCCTTGGGACCAGAGTTGACCCTACCTTGAAGATGTAAGGCCTACTAGAGCGGGTACCTACTTGCATAACATAGTTCTTTGAATTGTTGACCAGCAGGTCCTGGTCTCCCATAAATTGTTCAAAAGAACTCAACAGTGTTCGCAGACCCCGCTCAGTTCAAGCCATGAAGATAGCATCGTCAGCGTATAGCAGGACCGGGAGGCCTCGCCGTCTCACCTAGTGGTAATCCACATTTTTCTCCAAAAGCACCTTCTCTAGGTTGTTTATATATATACGTTAAATGGGAAGGGGGCCAAAATGCAACCCTGATGGACCCCTCTCAGAATAAGGAACAAGTGCGTAACCTTAGGATATCCAGAGTAACTAACAGCCACCTTTGTGTCTCAATGGAGATCTTCTAAAAAGAGGACTAGTTCCCTGACCACCCCCAGAGATAGCAAGGTCTGCCACAGCTTGCATCTGTTCACACGATCAAAAGTTGAGGAAAGATCCGTAAAGGCTGGGTAGATGGTGCCATGACAGGCAACAGTGTACTTATTCAAAATCATGAATACATTCAAACACTGGTCTATCATTGAGCGACTACGGTCGATGCCATATTGGACTTCTGACAGGATGTTGTTCTCTAGGGCCCAGTTGGATAGCCTATCCAGTAAAATCCGTCCAACACCTTTGACCACCAGGGTCCAACAGGGAGTCCAACAGGGGGATAGGCCTATAAAATTGCGTACCATCTCTGTTCCCTTTTTTAAAAACTGGGACAAAGGTGGAAGTGGTCCATGAGGCAGGAGGCCAGACCCTACAGCTGCATTGATAACAGAAGTAAGCACCGGGGCTCACAACTCCAGATTCGAAATGTCAAGATAGGGAGGGATCCCATCCGGTCCCGGAGCCTTGTTACGCGACAGCCCAACTATTCCCAACCTAACTTCTCACTCGGAGACCCCCCAGAGCTGATTTATCTGCGCCCCCTCCACATGATGCACACTAGGCCGAAGCCCCCCAAACATTTCTGCAAAGTGGCTAACCCATTCAGTCTCTGTGGTATGGGAATCAAGGGCTTTAGCTGTGTCCACCTCCAGGAAGGGACTCTTGACAATGCTCCAGAACTTGGTACTGCTCCTAATTGTACTGTCTTCCATGAGCTTGCTCCAGGTGTCCTCCTTCAATGCCTCCATATGCCTGGCCAGGGCTTTTTTATACTGCTTTATACAGGTTCACACTTGGGAGGTATCTCTATTGATGGCATGTAATGCTTCCTTGAGCTTCCTAGCAGCACACAAGGAGGCGGTATCTAACCATCTTGGGGCCCTAGCTGAAGGCCCTTTATGAGCTGGGGCCGTCAGTAGGTCAGCAATAGAGCGGGAGATGGTTACAAATGCCCTGACAATAGTCTCTTCAGACGCCGACTGCGTGGTCAGACATGTCTGTATCTCATTATGATATTTGGTTAAGAGGGTCTCGTAAAAAGAATCAGGGATAATCTGGGCCCATTTGAGCCATCTGCCCCCATCTATAGCGCGTAAAGAAACCCCTTTGCCTCCCCATTCTTCAGACCTAATAAGGGCCAGCTGGCTTTAAGAGGTAGTGGGTTATATTCGCTGTGGATACTTGCTTTAATTGAAAAATCAGATATTAGATAGAAAAGGGGGGTGGAAAAAAGAATGAAATCAATAATAAAAATTACAGCCGTTCCCTTTGAAGGTGGGGGTGATATCGGTCAGGCCTGGTTCCAGTTTGCCCACTGCTGATAGAAGGTTGAATTCGCACATAAGGCATTTAAGATATCACCCTTACCACTATGTTCTAGATCATGGGTACTCACAAACTTTCTCTCAGGGGCAAATTTACAGTGTGGTTTGAGTCCGAGGGCCGCACCAGTGGGGGCGGGGTCAGTGGGGAAGGGGGCAGGGCTAGAGCAACAAAAAAAACTGTGACCATGAGGTTGATCACAGGTCCCTGCAGCGGACGCCTTCGTTCACTGAGCCACCAGACCCGGCATACACACATCTCTCTCTGTCTCCCTCCCTCTCTTTCTCCCTCTACCTCCCTCTCTCTCCCTCTATCTCTGTCTCCCTCTGTCTCACTCACTCTGACTCTCTCACTCCCTCTCTCCATCTCTCCCTCTGTCTCACTCACTCTGACCGTCTCTCTCTCTCTCTCTCTGTCTCCCTCTCTCTCATTGCTTCCTTCTCCCTCACTCTGTTTCCCTCTCCCTCACTCTATTTTCCTCTCGTTCACTCTATTTCCATCTCCCTCACTCTATTTCCCTCTTCCTCACTCTATTTCCTTCTCCCTCACTCTGTCTCCCTCTCACTCCTTCCCTCTCCCTCATTCCCTCTGTCTGTCTCCCTCTCTCTCCCCTCCCTCACTTTAAGGTCTCCCTCACTCTGAGGTCTCCCTCTCTCTCCTTCCCTCTCCCTCACTCTGAGGTCTCCCTCTCTTTCCTTCCCTCCCCCTCACTCTGAGGCCTCCCTCTCTCTGAGGTCTCCCTCTCTCTGTCTCCCTCTCTCTGTCTCCCTCCCTCTCCCTTCCCCCTCCCTTTACCTCCCATTCCCTCCCTCCCTCTCCCTCTGTCTCCCTCTCCCCTCTCCCTCTGTCTCCCTCTCCCTCCCTTTCCCTCCCTCCTTCTCGCTCTTCCTCCCTCTCCCTCCCTCTACCTCCCTTTCCCTCCCTCCCTTGCTATCCCTCTCCCTCCATTTCCCTCCCTCCCTCGCTCTCCCTCTGTCTCCCTCCCTCCTTCTCCCTCTTCCTCCATTTGTCGTCCTCCCTTTCCCTCCCTCTCCCTCCCTCCCTCTCTCGCTCTCCCTCTCTCTCTCTCTCGCTTTCCCTCCCTCCCTTGCTCTCCCTCCCTCCCTTTCCCTCCCTCCCTCACTCTCCCTCCCTTTCCCTCCATCTCGCTTTCCCTCCCTCCCTCGCTCTCCCTCCCTTTCCCTCCCTCCCTCCCTCCCTCTCCCTCCCTTTCCTTCCATCTCGCTCTCCCTCCCTCTGTCTCCCTCTCCTTCCCTTTCCCTCCCACTGTCTCCCTCCCTCTGTCTGCCTACCTTTCGCTCCCTCCCTCTCCCTCCCTTTCCCTCCCTCCCTCGCTTTCCCTCGCTCCCTCGCTTTCCCTCCCTCCCTCTCTCTCCTTCCCTCTCCCTCACTCTGAGGTCTCCCTCTCTCCTTCCCTCCCCCTCACTCTGAGGCCTCCCTCTCTCTGAGGCCTCCCTCTCTCTGCCTCCCTCTCTCTGTCTCCCTCCCTCTCCCTCCCCCCTCCCTTTACCTCCCACTCCCTCCCTCCCTCTCCCTCTGTCTCCCTCTCCCCTCTCCCTCTGTCTCCCTCTCCCTCCCTTTCCCTCCCTCGGTCTCCCTCTCCCTCACTTTCCCTCCCTCCTTCTCGCTCTTCCTCCCTCTCCCTCCCTCTCCCTCCATTTCCCTCCCTCCCTCATTTTCCCTCCCTCCCTCCTTCTCCCTCTTCCTCCCTTTGTCGTCCTCCCTTTCCCTCCCTCTCCCTCCCTCCCTCCCTCTCTCACTCTCGCTCTCTCTCTCGCTTTCCCTCCCTCCCTCTCCCTCCCTCCCTCGCTCTCCCTCCCTTTCCCTCCCTCTCGCTTTCCCTCCCTCCCTCGCTCTCCCTCCCTTTCCCTCCCTCCCTCCCTCTCCCTCCCTTTCCTTCCGTCTCGCTCTCCCTCCCTCTGTCTTCATCTCCCTCCCTTTCCCTCCCTCTGTCTCCTCCCTCTGCCTGCCTCCCTTTCCTTCCCTCCCTCTCCCTCCCTTTCCCTCGCTCCCTCGCTTTCCCTCGCTCCCTCGCTTTCCCTCCCTCCCTCGCTCTCCCTCCCTCTCCCTCCCTTTCCCTCCCTCCCTGTCTGCCTCCCTTTCCCTCCCTCACTCTCCCTCCCTCACCCTCCCTTTTCCTCCCTCCCTTGCTCTCCCTCCCTTTCCCTCCCTCGCTTTCCCTCCCTTTCCCTCCCTTTCCCTCCCTCCCTCCCTCACTCTCCCTCCCTTTCCCTCCTCCCTCTCCCTCCCTTTCCCTCCCTCCCTCTCACTCTCCCTCCCTCTGTCTCCCTCTCCCTCTCCCTCCCTCTGTCTCCCTCTCCCTCTCCCTCGCTTTCCCTCCCTATGTCTGCCTCCCTTTCCCTCCCTCCCCCTCCCTCCCTCCCTTTCCCTCCCTCCCTCTCCCTCCCTTTCCCTCCGTTTCGCTCTCCCTCCCTCTGTCTCCCTCTCCCTCCCTTTCTCTCTCTCCCTTGCTTTCCCTCCCTCCCTCGCTCTCCCTCCCTCTCCCTCCCTTTTCCCTCCCTCCCTCTCTCACCTCACCCTGCCTGTGTGTGTCTGGGCTGTGACAGCTTCCAGGCGCACACACACAGCAGCACCCGAGCACTTCACAGGTCTTTAAAAGACCATTGGCATGTTAATGAGGCTTTGTTCACCTATCAGCGCCCCTGCAGCCCCACTCTGACTACGGCAGGAATCTCCCGGCCCCCACAGAGAAGCAAAATCTCTGAGTCGCGCTGCCGGGGTGTTTGCTGACACTCTTTAAAAAAAAACAAAAAAAAAAACTCGGGTACGATGTCCACAAGGTTTGCTGGCCGCCAGGGAAGGCTTGCCGGGCAGCCAGCGGCCCGAGCGCCGTACCATGAGTACCCCTGTTCTAGATGCATCCTTGGAAGATGAGGACAGGATAAACCCCCTTTTCCCCATGTTCTTGGGTCCCCACATATATGAATATTGAAATCTGCCACCAACATGAATTTAGTCATGTTGCAAGTGGAAACATTAAATTTAGTCAGAAAGGTGCCCCACCGAGATATGTTACAAACCCCAGGGAAGGAAGAAGTGGCATTATAAAAATTCAGGTGCAATAGTTTACATGGCCCACTTGAAAATAACAAGGGCTGCCGCCATGGATTATCTTGAGATCAATTCAGCAATACTACAGTTTAACCTACGAAAACATAAACGGGCAAGCCCCCCTTAGATCGACCAGCCCTTGAGGGTGTGGCAGGGCCAAGAACAGTAGATTTTCGATAGCCAATGTCTTCTGTAAACAGATAACGTCAAACTTTTTGACATGACAACATCACCCTTGGTCCGTAAGCTTGCTTGCCAAACCAGCTATGTTCCAAGAGATAAAATAACAATGATTGACATCCAGGGATTTGCTTCTGGGATCGCCTTGGACCAGTTGATGGGGTGACTCGAGATGCAAGGTGGGAATCGCCAAGTTCACAGGCCCTGACGCTGAGAGTCAATCGCAGTTATCTAAAAATCCCAGGGGGGTGAAAGCATTTGCAGCTTGAACAGGTGGGGACACCAGATGCCACTCCTGGTAAACCAGGTCAGGAAGCCTCTTAAGACGTCATGAACATTTGGTTAAAGCAAGTGACGGGAGTCTAAAAAAAAACACAAGGGAAGAGCCACAATAGATGTAGCAGGGCCCATAGTGGTGCAAAGGCTCACCGTGTGAAGCATTCTCTCTGCCAGGTGGGGTTGATTAAAGTTTATTATGACACAGTTCACCACCAATGCTCTTTTTGGACCCTTCTACCCAGGAAACTCTCGGCACCATGTTGATATACCTATCCACTCTTCACCCCAGGTTTGTATTGTTATTCAGCTGCTGCAACTCTTTTTTTTTTTAACTGGAAAAAGTCTTTGGAGGCCTCAGGCTTCAACACAGGTACGTTTCCCAGGACCACAAAGTACGGTGTTGGTTCCAGGGGTAAGTGGCGGGTAATTGGACCCTCAGACTGCAGACCAGGCCCTCCATTAACAAGGTTGGTTACTCCTCCTCGCCCAGACTCCCTCCTGGTGGTCCTATTACTGCTTCAGTAGGTCTTCATCCTAGGGGTCTCCAGAGATGATACAAGCTCTTTGACCCTTCTTTGAGGCACAGGAGCAGGGCAAGCTGAGTGGGTGGAATGGTAGGAGGAATGGTGCTCTCATGCAGGTTGGGGGCTGGATGATAAAACCTCCTCGGTTGTAAGGTAAGGACCAGACTGTCCAGCGACCTTATTTCTACCACATCTCAATGAAGTCATGGGACCATTATTATCTGCGTTGGTGTCCATCCTATTATGCTGGGCCAAATCAAAAAGTTTCCTCTAAATGGTAGCCAAGCAAAGTTTTATTGGTTCAAGTTTAGAATCCACAAAAGCGTCCCGCGTCACAGGAGTGAAACATTGCTTTTCAAAGCATGGGCAAGTTGAGCTCCTCAGCAGGGCAGACCAGCAAGGTGCACTGGAACACAGGTTCCCGCAGACGAACAAATCAACGAAACATCCCACGCCGCAGGAGTGAAATAGCATTTTTAAAAGCGCAGCACAGGTGAGTTGAGCTCCTCCTCCTCCTCCTCCTCACAGGGCAGAGCAGCAAGGTGCACTGGGACACTGAGCCCCACTGATGGACAAATCCACAAAAGTGTCCTGTGGTAGTAGACCTGAGACATGTTTGCAGGGCTACTCAACGGGTGGCGCAATCAGTGCTGCAGGCCCACTTGTAGCATTTAATTTACAGGTCCGGGGCAAACCTGCACTGGCGTAACGAAACTTGAGGGGCCTCCCTGCAATGAAAGTGGAGGGGCCCCTTCCAGGCTCAATCGGGAGCTCTCCGGCCAGAGTGCTGTGCTGAGGGGGCCCCTTGGAGCTTGGGAGCCACCTAAGCGCAGGGCTGCGGAGGACTGTGTTACGCCCCTGCACACCTGGTGCACTGTACTAGGGACTTACTAGTAAATAAGATTTTCCAATAATGGAGAAACCCAATATCATCACATTTTAGGCAGGGAGCTCTTGCACTTTAGCACTGGTCAAGTTACGTGCCTAAAGTTATAAAGCCAACTAAAAGAAGGTCAGAAAAATACAGGAGGAGGGCAAAATGTTTTTGGGGCTAACCCTGAAAAAACGGCCAGGTGCAACATTGGAGTACAGTTTTAATTATTGGGGTTTGGGAAATATTGTTTGATTTGTCATTTGATTTGTCATTTGTGATTCTATACTGACAAATTTCTCCCTTGAGGTATGTTCTATTGTTGTGTAACTTTATAGTTCACATAGGTTATTCAATGTGTCAATATCTCCAATGCATAGATTCAAGATTTTGTTTCGCCCAGTGTCCATTTTGTTGTCCCATATCTTCCCCTAATTTTGAAATATTT
The DNA here is from genome assembly GCF_964261635.1 of Lissotriton helveticus. Classification (NCBI taxonomy): domain Eukaryota; kingdom Metazoa; phylum Chordata; class Amphibia; order Caudata; family Salamandridae; genus Lissotriton; species Lissotriton helveticus. The sequence continues at coordinate 383,558,693 of NC_136072.1, read as the reverse complement.
CTATATTTTTAATTTTCTTAAAATTAAAAACAAGTCTATATAAGGCACACTGTAAATGTATTCAGTTACCTGGCAAAAGTTGAGCCCCAATTTTAATACAGATATTTCCGGTGCAGTTAACACATTTTTAAATAGGTTTATAACTATAAGGTTGTTCTCACTATTATTTATTTCTTGTTAATCTGCTTTGCCTTATTTCCATGGGGGAGCTTCTCTCTTTTTTGAGTGCTTCCTTTCTCTTCTGATCTTTCATCTTCTATCTTGATTCGGTTTCCTTTTGTTCGTACTTTTCATTGCCTAAATAGGTGAAATTCATCAAAAAAGTGGTACCTTCAGTTCCAATTAATGGAGAAGACTCTGGTATTTCATCATCATCATTTCATCTTTATTTCGACAGAGAAATGTCATAAAAGAAAACAAATTAAAATTACAGCGTACATCATTACAGTTTTTACATAAAATACAAGAGTACAACTTGCCATAAAACTAATTCATCATAAAAATATGTCTACAATTAAAAAGACAATCAACTCAAGGTCCCTCTGCTCACTAATACCCTTCAGACACCCAGAAGTTGTACAAAAATACAATAGATCTCACTTTACCACATACTTTCTTCTGATGTTCCACATAGCAGCTAAAAATTTCGTTACAGCAAAAACAATTTCTGATGATAAGTCTGTTTTTAATATTCGATAAGAGTGAAAACACTGCCTAATCCCCAAGTTTTTGCAAATTGGAACAATCCACTTCTTCCTAGGTGTCTGGTAGGAAGGGCAGAAGAACACTATGTGCAGATCATTCTCTAAGTCCGCGGTACAAACTGGGCAATTTCTGGGGGTTTTGGGGCGCCATCGGGTAGTGAGAGCTCTTATTGGTAGAGAGTCATGTCTCCATTGGAGATATAGCTTCCTGAGACCAGTAGGGCTAATATCATGAAGGGCAGTCTCCAGTTTATAGTAGTCTTTCACTACCAGGAATGTGCTCGACAGTGTCCCCATTTGGGCATTCAATAGACAAGCGGACAAGTTGTGATCGTAATACAGACTAACTAGCTCTTTACGGGATATACCACTACAAGCTTGTTCCGTGTTAATCCACAATAAGGGGCAGCCTAGCCTCTCAAATTCCTGCCTAATATATTTCAACCAGGGAAGTTTCCAGACATTTGGGATTTTTAACAGTTCTGCCAGCTCATGCCTGTAACTGGCGAGTTCTGGGGTTACCCAGAGTCACCTCCAGGAAGTTAGAGGCTTGAGTCCCAGTTCCTCCTTAAGTGATCTCAGTCCCAGATCCAGCCTGAGGGGGAGCAGGGGTGTACTGGCGGGCAAAGATACCAACTGCCTGAGAAACCTATTTTCCGTGACGGTGATTGCTGGGGGACAGCTGTGACCCCACAGTTCGCCTCCATAAATCACCACTCCCCATGCCTGCATTTTATACATTTCAGGAGGAGGGCCAATAGGTTTTGTCGTGGATTTTTTTAGTAGTTTAATAATTCCCCCCGCTTTTTGAGAGAGCTTTAGTTGGGTTTTAGTCTGGTGTTGGACCCAGGTCATGTTTTCATTAAGAGTGAGACCCAGATATTCAAACGTCTGCACTCTTTCCAAACGAATACCAACTATAGCAGAGTTTGGGCGTGATGTTTTCGGCGGATTAAAAATCATGAATTTCGTTTTGGATGTGTTTATTTCCAGTCCCCGGTCATGACAAAACAAGACAAAGCCATCCAAGACTCGCTGAAAGCCTATCGGAGTCTTAGCAAGCAGCAGGGTGTCATCTGCGAACATAATCGCAGAGATCCCTGAACCAGCGAGCCTTGGGGCATCTCTATTGGGGACCGAGTTCAGATGGGCGATTACTCCATTGACATAGAGGCAAAACAGGGTTGGCGCCAAAACGCAACCCTGCCTTACCCCCCTGCCAACGGAGAAGCTAGATGACAGATTGCCTTCTCTCCCGCACCTGACCGTTGCGAAATTATGAGTATGTAATCGTATTATAATATTCAGAAGGGGGATTGGGATCCCTAAGTCCCCTAAAACACTACAAAGTTTCCTTCGTGGGACCAAGTCAAAGGCCGCACGGGGGTCTACGAAAATGGTATACAGTGAACCTCCCTCCACTTTGACCGTTTTCCAGAAGAGCATGGTTAATCTGAAAATCTGGTCAGTAGTGGATACATTCTTTCTAAACCCTGCTTGGTACTCGCTTAGAATTTCAAAGTCCTCAGCCCAGTCCAAGAGACGGTCCAAAATCAGCCTAGCAAAGAGTTTCTGAGATACATCTATTAGGCTGATCGGCCTGTAGTTGGCTGGAAGTAGAGTCGACCCCTTCTTGAAGATAGGGACCAGCTCCCCTCCCAACCAAGTACTTGGGACTGCCATTCCCCCCAGGACTGCATTAAAAATTGTTGAGAGATAGGGGGCCCAAATCCCGGGTTCAAGTTTGTAAAGATCGCCCGGAACCTTGTCAAACCCTGGGGCTTTGCCCACAGGGAGCTTAGCTATAGCAGCCACAACCTCGCCTAGAGTGAACCTAAAGTCTGAAGAGACAGGGACAGGAGTGCACGATACATCAGGTGGGGGGGAGTTCGTGCAGGAAATATCCCCCTTATACAGACTAGTAAAATGTTCTTCCCATACCTCGGCAGCGATGTTCGGTGCTACTGCCAGCTCTGGTGCAGCCGAGCCAGTGCTGACAATCTGCCAGAACATCCGTGCATCTTTAACCGCTAGAGCCGATAATAGCTTTACCCAATTTTCATTCCCCCACTCAATCTTTGCATAGTGGATTAGGTTCCGGTATGCTTGCCTTATGCTCTTTATGAGATCCCTATTATTATTCTGTTTTAAAGCGGCAAGGAGTTCGCTTTTCGCCAGTCTACACGCCTTGTTGTACCAGGTTGGCTTCCTTGCAGCCCTTCCTCCACAGGGACCTGAGGGATTTAAAATGTCTGAGAGGCTGCTTAATAATACTTTGTTAAGTTCTCTCAACCTTTCATAGAGATCATTCGAGGAGTACTGTTCAGTAAGAGCGACTACATCAGCCAATACTGGGATTACCTGGGCGTACAATTTAGCTAGCTCATTGGGGTTTTTGGTCAACTTGTCCCATCTTACCCTGAGTCTATTACTTGACGGGGTGGCCATATTGGGTGTATCGGACTGCAATGATATGATGCCCTTATGAAAGCCAGGAATAGTGAAATCTAAAATTAGAGGGTTGTGATCGCTCTCCACCCTATGTATGACCCTAAAGTATTTCATCCGAATCAGGTGATGCATCAGAGCTTGATTCAGAGGTTAATAGTTCCAGCAGTTTTTGTGGTTCTTTAATAGGTCACTTACAAATGTTGTCAAGTATCCTTGCAAAAGATTGCATTTTGCACTCCATATAGTCACGTTTGCCTCTAAGAAATGATTGTCACTATTTTCTTTTATTTCTTCCTCATATTTTTTCCAGCCTTTTTTCCATTGCTGCCCCAAAGAATTATTTCATATCTATTCCCTAAAGATTTCAAGTGTACATTGAGTTGTTGGATGTCATTATAGATTATATCCAGTTTAATTTTAGCATGTATGATAAGTAGTTCCATCATGTACTTACATGTTAGTCCTATAAGATTTTGCCATTACTCTACTAATATCAGGTTGGGGTTTTTGTATGTTGGGACTGGGAAAATTTGATGGTGTCTTGCAGCCCTTCCAAATTCAATGTTATTCTATTATAATAATCTCTCACTATCTACCTAGTTTTTCTTTGATAGTTTTTCCAATGTTTGTAGTTTTTGGCATAATGTCAAGTTTATTTGTTTATTTTGCCTTAATGATTCAACCACACCGGAGTCTGTTTTTTAACTCCCCAAATAGTTTTGCTGCTGTCTATGTACTTTTCCATAACGTCTATGTCAGGTTGAATGTTACTGTTTGCACACACCTTTACTGAGTTTCCCAGCACCTGGAAATCTTCACTGCTGATATTATTGTTTCAGAGCCTGCAGAAACAAAGCAGGAGTTTGTCCAGCTCTGTGACATCTCCACCTCACATCATAGGATGCTCAACCAGCCTGCAAGGTTTTCCATTCAATTGATTGCCTCTACTCTTGCTCGTGCAATCGTGAATTTGTTGTCTGAAGAAGATCGATTGCTTCCACCTAACAACACCAGTGATATGAACAAATTCCATCTACCCATGAAAAGCAAGAGGTTCTGCCTAGGTGTGAAAAGTTACTAGTATTACTTTACAATCTGAACTACAAACTGTATTTTTCTCAAGGTGTTATAATGCTAATGTTATTACTGACAAACTACTTGGTGAATAAGTAGAGATTTAAGAGAGAAAGCCCTTCAGTATGAGATTTATGTCTCCCAGAGTTATATAATCTACAGCTGGAGATCATTTCAAATGAAGAATCTGAGAGCACCCAGGTGGCTTCCATATTTAGGACCAAGACTGGAGAGCACCTGTGAACCCTAGATGATGTCATGAGACCTAAGAAATCTCGTTTCTGTGGAAAGAAAGAAGTGACAATGTGAAGATATGTTGTAGACATGCTGAGGCCACAAAAACTTGTAGAAAATTCGTCAATTCAATGGAAGCCAAAGAAGTTAGCATATTGCTTATGTTATATTACTACATTTTCTATGACTGAATGCCTATGTTTTTTTTACATTACCATCGACTGATATATTTCTTTACACTGGCCCTGCAAGGGATCACATGTATTGTTTTCCTTAGTTGAATAATGTTGAGCATTCGGGTATAATTCATTGCTTTTAGGTGGGACTACATGGAATGAGACTTGCCAATCTAGAATTCAATATTTCTTTCTTATTATTTAGGAGTCAATTTCTGGTCAAATATTTAAAATGGCACCCCATTGTTCCTGATGTTGGCATCTGGACTATCGCATATCAAGTGCTGCAGAAATATACAATAACTTTAATGTAAGAAATAGAATTATTGGGTGAGGGTTTGAGAACGTACCTCAAATAACAATCACAATCCTTTTCAGTGAGTAAACCTGTGATTAACCTTCTGATAGCTTGGTATAAAGCAGTCATGCTTAACTTAGAGGTCATGCATAAAGTGTTTATGCAGCACTCACATGTAATGAAGCGAAAACCCAACACAGGAAAAATCCCAAACAATTTCGAAAAAAAGAATGAATTCTGATAAATAAAATCATACAACCACAAGAATCTAAAAGGTTGAATCGGAAATATTAATTTTAAAAATTTGAATTAAAAGTAGTGACAAAAAGCATAAAGCGCATACTGCGGTTATTTGGTCATGCTAAATAGAGTCAAAGTCAATAGTTAAGGCCAGCTGCAATAGAGCATGAATCAGATACAGGGACTATGTTCGTCCCAGTGGAAAGTTTACCTTCTAACTTAGAAACTTTTCTGGAGAAAAAGTACTTGCTGTAGAGTCGTTGGCAGTGCATGCTGCAAGCTGGCTTACAAACAAGGCTTGATGACAACATGTTGCTGTAGAGGAGGGTTCCGGTGCGGTCGTAGACAAAGGTAGGAAAGCTCTGAGTGGACAAAGTCTGTGCCCAGGAAGACCTCGACAGCAAAGAGTTGCTGCATGGCATTGGTCCCAATGAAGCCCTCTATGCTTGGACTTAGAAACTTGGGAACAAGTCACCACTTCAGTGGTATGACTCATAGCAAGCAGAGGCCAGCTGCAGGGTCCAGGCCAGGTCCTGGTCAGCTGGGCGGTTGCATGGAGGAGCCTCTGGAAGCTTGTTGTGCTCCTACAGCTCAAACAGGATGTAAGCCAACTTCACCTTGGGGTTTCTTCTGGGGTCATGGATTAAAGGCATGCAGGTCTAGTCTTCCTTCAAGTTGCAAACAGAAGGGCAGTCCCTCTTCTGATCTTCACAGATCCAGGGGTGTTCTGAGAAGAGGTCTGTGGGGTGCATGTCCATTGCCAGCCTGTGGGTCGAGGGCAAGCCTTTGCCCACCACTTAAACCAGTTCTGGTCAGCTCCTCAACCCCCACTGGGTCTGGTGCCAGCTTGACTAGAGAGGCAAAGGGAAGGTAGGCCCAGGTGTGATCTTTATCTAACAATGAAAAGGTAGGCATCCTTTGAAGCTCAGGGACGGGTTGGGAACAGGCCCCCAAAGCTATCCTTTCAAGGGAGGAGTCCCCCACCCTACATTCAGAGCCCTTTGTCCAATATCTGTCAGCATTACACATCTCATCACGTGGGAGCCATGAGGGGTCAGGTGACAACTGACACTGGCAGGAAAGCCTATTGGCTGTAAAACACCAACTTTCCAAAAATATAACTACTAAAACAGTATTATAAAATCCGACTTGACCATTAAGTTGGATTAGAAATGACTATTGAAATGAGTGATTGAGCCATTTTTTAAAATCCGACTTGACCATTAAGTTGGATTTTAAATGACTATTGAAATGAGTGATTGAGCCATTTTTTTCTATCTGCTACAAAATGGTATTTTGCACGTATTCAATGTAATAATGTAAGTCATCAGTGTTAGGCTATGAGACAGCCAGCCTTTCCACAATGAAAAACAACTTTGGAGATTTTTCACTGCCAGGATATGTAAAACATTAAACATATATATGCTACTTTTTAAATGCCATTCGCCCTGCCCTTTGGGCATTTAGCACTTAACTTAGGGATGACATCAATATTCAAAAGGAAGGCTTAAATCTGCAAAACGTTTATTTGGCAAGTGGAAATAGCGGTTTCAAAACTGCACATGGAGGCTGCAATGGCATATCTGGAAGCATGTTTTACAGTCGTACTTTAGTGGGTGGCAAAATGCGTACTGCAGCCCAATCAATCAATCAATCAATCAATCACTGACACTTGTAGAGTGCGCTACATACCCGTAGGGTCTCAAGGCGCTGGGGGGGGGGGGGGGGGGGGGTGCCGCTACTGCTCGAACAGCCAGGTCTTCAGCTTCTTCCTGAAGGAGAGGTGGTCTTGGGTCAGGCGCAGGTCGGGAGGGAGGGAGTTCCAGGTCTTGGCGGCCAGGTAGGAGAAGGACCTTCCTCCTGTGGTCGCTCTTCGGATGCGGGGGACGGCGGCGAGGGCGTGGTTGGCTGAACGGAGGTGGCGTTTGGGAGCATTTAATTTACAGACCCTGTGTTCAGGTAGTACCATATACTAGGGCAGTGGTTCTCAACCTTTTGACTTCTGAGGATCCCTACTTAATCATTAGTGGAAACCGTGGACCACCACTGAATTAATATTGAACTCAGGGACCCCCAATGAGTTAATATTTGAAGCCGGGGAACCTGGCTTAAGCATTTTTGATGAGTTGTACCACTAAACAATACACAAACATTACAGAAAGAAGCACTCATCAAACAAATACACAATTAATGAAGCAATTAATTTAATTCAAAATCAAATATTACAAAAATCTAAATTGCATTTAAAATAGGATAGTTGGGGCGTTTCTACATTGAATTCAGCTCACTCATCGTCCATACTCTATCCTGTATGATGCACTTGCACTGCTCTCATAAACCAATCCGAGGATACTAACTTGATTTTTAGCCTCAAATTTAATATTTCTTCACATTTACCAAACATTTTTCATTTTGAAACTGTACATTTAGCTTCTTTATTTATATACACATTATTAATCAGTTAATATTGTTTATTTGTCCATGTAATTGTGGACCTCCTAAGTAGGCTTTGCGATCCCCCAGGGGTCCCGGACCACAGGCTAAGACTCACTGTACCAGGGAAATAACAGTAAATTAACTTTGCCAATTAGATTCCTGCAAATTTTAACATGTTTGTAAAGGGAGGGCACAGGTAACTTACTAATGGTTAGCAGGAGTAAAGTGAACAGAGTCCTATGGCCACAAAAAACAGATTATTTATTAGAAGGCAACAATCTGGTGTGATGCAGTAAGGGCAAATATCCAACAATTTACATACTAACACCTTCGTCATCAGGTATCAGAAACACATTATCAAGTGGACTCTACTCATGTTTCCGCAGGAACGTCATGCAAGGATGAGAGGTCCCGACTTCCCCAGGCTACTGCTATACACAACTAAGTCAAAGCAACCACAGTAAACCAGAGGAAGAAGGGAAAGTAGGGATGGAAAGAAAATATGTCCCACATCATCCCCCACTCATGGACAGGACCAGGCAACAAGGAAAAAGCTATACCCGAAAAAAGATAGATAGTGTAAGTGTAAAGAAATATGTAACAAGTGAATACTAATTGTTAAGAAAAATGTGTAATTATCAAGTACCTGGATGTTCCTTTCTTCCGCTAAATGATAACAGAGTGGTTCGCAGAGTGGTATAGTCTATGTTTAAAAAAAGGAAGGGAAGGATCACAATAAGGTACACCTACAAGTAGAGAACAGAAATCAAGAAAAGAAGCACTGTAGCACCCAGCTAAGACTACTAGCAATACTTGAAACAGGTATCTTGATTAGGGGTTTTCTTAGTGCCTAAATAACTGGTTAAACATTATTTATACAGAAGCTCTCTATTCTGGTGCAATACTTAAATCCTCTTGTTAATCAGACAGCAATTACATGGATTTCCTTTAACTTTCAGGAATACTCTGGTGCAAAAGAAAATACGAAAATGGCAAAAACGGATCTCCAGGGACCTGGTTCCCAACAGATAAGTATATGGAACTTAAAACATATTAACTCATATGCAGCACAGTGCAACACCACAAGAGCTATCGAGGAGAAATTTTAAATCTGCGGAGGGACTCAAGAAATGCCTGGAGAATAGGGGAAAGACACAACGCGAGCAGGAACTACGACACCTGGCGGTGAACCGGAAGAACAGCAGGTAAGTGATCCCGTTAGTGCGGGATTGGAGGAGTTTCATACTCCTCTGTCGGCACCCGTGATTCCTGGTAGCGGGACCAGCATGCATGACATTATCCACCTTATTTAGTAAGAACATTTTGGTTGGCCCTGAAGCCCTCTAGTGGTTACTATATTTGTTCAGGTGTTTGGCAACTGTGAGGATACTAATTTCATAGTGAGCTTACTGATAATTGAGAGCTCTATGATAGAGCAATAGCTCACAAGATCAGAGGCATCTAGGTTGGACTTTTTTTAGCAGTGGCATGCTTTTCAGAATGCTTTTAGGAGTATGGGAGATCCTGTTCGGTACATGTTAAATGGGTCGGTACAGTGTACACGTGGCCAGAGTGTTTGGGAACTGCTGTTGCATTCTCTCTGCACCTGGGTCATATCCCAGTTATGTTTCTTTAAGTTTCTGAAGCAATATCTCCACATGTTTCAGAGCAGCTGATCAAACCAAGTTGCAGGGTAGAGTACAGAACTCCTAAAGGGATGCATGAGATTTGGTCAGTGTTGACTCAAACTTATTGTTTGACAGATCCTAATGTACTTGGTTCAACCCACTGATATGGCCCGAGGCTTTGCAATTACTCTAAGTCCTCTCTTAGATCTAACATTTTAGTTTAGTCGTGTGAGCATCACAGGTGATATCAGGAAAGGTGGAACATTTCTCCTACTTTTGACCAAATCTTGCACTAACCTTTGAAAGTACTCTCTGCCAGAAGGTGTTTCCCGGCAACCCCCTTACTACCGAAGGTGCTGCATTACATCCACCATCCCTGTGGTGGATGATGTGAACAGCATGCTGGAGCATTTTCTGCTACCACGTCTTTAGGCTTTGAGGTGTTCATTTCACAATTCAACAGTGCATCTTTGCTTCTTGTATGTATCATTAGGAGTGAAGACACCTCTTTGCTTGTGAAAACTTTAGGACCCCGTTCCATTATACTATTTACCCGCAGTCATCTGCTGACCTCCTGCTATGGTTTATTTGCTGTGGACTGACCTCCTAGCTTGCAGAATTACCTTCCATCAATCCAACTATTGCGCCTTGTCATAAATCTTAAAATATTGTGCATAATTCATTTTTCGTCATTGCTTGCTTTCTTCTGAAGCATGGTATTTCTTTCTTTTCTACTGTGCTGGCAAGTGTCAGGGAGACTTCTGAGCAGATGCAGAGTTGCCCAGACAGGTGGATATGAAGCCATTTTTCGTGAGAAACTGCTTCTCTTCCAGAGAAAGAGTTAGAACCAGGCTGTCTGGCTCTTCCTTGCAATGTGTTGCTTGAATGAGAGATCTGTATTGAGGGTGAATCCCTGAGGTTTTGCATTGTCTGTCAGCTGTGAGGTAAAGCCTGGTAGGTTTAGTTGGAGAGACAGCGTTTAAATGCAGCGTTGTGTAGGGCTGATGACAAAATGGAGGATTTCACTCTATGGGGGCTTCAGCTCAGGGGCGGCCTTAGGCATGTGCAAGCTGTGCACCTGCACAGGGCCACCAAACCCCAGGGACACCACGCCAATATATATCCTTAATATAATAATCCTCTGAGGATGGATACATATTTGCGTGGCCGCCCCTGGCAGGGATTTGGCGGCCCCCGGCTCTGCTCCACTTCCAAACACCCTGACCCCCCCCCTTAACTGGCCTCCGCGCTCCGCCCCGCCCGGACCCCCTCTTCAGGGGCCCCCTACCTACACTCACTGCCCAGGCCCACCATGAGCCTAGAGCCGCCCCCATTCAGCTTCAGGAAGTTAGTTGTCATCCATCTATCATGTACATTGTTTAAAGTTTAACATCACCTGCTTTCCTACTTTTTGTTATAACTGTAACCATTGAAAGATTGCTTGTGCCATCTCGTTTCTTTTTTGTAAAGATATTCCGTGTAATGCGCTAAATAAATTCCATAAAATAAATAAATATTGAACGCTTGTCTTTTCCATAATCATTGTAAAAGACGTGTGAGATGCACTGCTTTTAAATTAATAGCTGTTAATGAACCGCTTGTAGAAGACTGGCCAGTTGGCTGAAGAGCGTTATTTGTGATATTTTAATTTTTGAAGCCAGAAATGAAGAGCTGGCTATTGTCACTAATGATTTGCACAGAAGCACAACACGTCAGCGAGAGCCACTTTCTAAAATCAGATTAACTGGTTCATTCATTACTTGCTTACTGACAGCTATGCTTAACTAGATTGGATTTTAGGTATTTGCAAATTAATTAAACTGCCCTTCCATTTAAGAATTGATGTTTAAAATGCATTTTAATGACATGCGTTCGAATTATGTAAGGGAAATTAATTGGGGTCTAAATAAGTTAAAGTTATCATGACATCCGAGCAAATCAATAATTGAGCATACTTAATACTCGATTATTAAATATTAATTTATTCATGTTAATGCCAGCAACCAGGTTAGCAACCTTTTTAATCCTTGATAAAGTCTAGACATGGCAGAAATCATTGTAAGAGCGTAATTAAGTTTTCATTGATCAAATCTGAGACTATGTCGTCGGGGAAGTATTAAACCTGCACAATGTTTCAGGTTTGCGGACTCAGACCAGTGTGTTTATTGCCACAGCTAGCTAGGGCCAAATGGGATATCTTCTGACAGCCTTGGAGTTTTGTCCAATTCTGCCTGAATTAGAATTTTTCTGGTGGACGGTTGAGTCTAAAAATCACAACAAGCAAATTACAGTCAGTTAAAAGAATAAACTCGCTGTCACACATGGCATCATTAGAGCGAATTACAGTAAAAGCCCGGATTTAAATCTCCGGAAGTGAGAGAAATAAAGGGCTTAATTTAGAGTGGATGGATATGGGATATTGTGGTAAGCACACCTGGTGCCCATTCATTCTTTCAATCAATCCATGATCTTTTGAAGGGTGACTACTCCTCTTTGAGGGTCTCACGGTGCTGGGTGGGGGGGGGGGGAGGTCTGTGGTTCAGTCAACGAGCTTGGCTTTGAGGTCCTTCCTGAAATGAAGCAGTGATGGTGATTGCCTGAGGTGCAGAGGCAGGGAGTTCCAGGTTTTTGCAGCTAGATAATAGGAGGATCTTCCCAGCGGCGGCCGTTCCATTAGAGCAGAGGACCGCCGCCATGCCACCACCAGCAAATAAACTGTTAATAAAACGGGCTTCAAACCTGTTTTATTATTGTTTTATTTTAATCTCCTGGACCCGCCACCAGGGCTCTGATTAGTCCTGGGAGGATGACACTGCTGGTGGGTGAGTGGTGGCCACTCCCTTCACTGCACATGAGGTATTTGGCCGGCCTGAGACAGCCGGCCAAACATTTCATGCACAGTGAAGCTCTCTCCAGCCCCAGCTGTGTTGCTGGGGCTGGAGAGAGCAGGCACAGGCTCCCAGTCTGCCTGGGAGCGCAAGTTGCCAGCACTCAGGCCCATCCTGATGAGGCTTTTCCCCAGTGTTAGGATTGGCCACAGTGCATTCTGAGAGCCTGTGCCCAGAACCAGGAAGAGTGCAATGCGGCAGGAGACGGCGGCAGGGTGAAGCTAAGGGGTGGGTGAGTCTTGGGTTGCGAGGCTGTTGCAGATTGCCTTGATCTTGCAGTGGAAGAAGGTGGAGAGGTTGTGGCAGAGGTCTTGAGATGGGTGATTGTCTGCTGTCTCTGTGCTGGGTTTAAGACATTCTTTGACCGTGACCCTTGAGTGAATACAAAATCTATATTCATAAAGAACTTTACCCACAATGTGCAGCAACTGAACGGCTCTGATCCCAGTAGACACTGGCCACTGTCAGCTGGAGTCTTCGACTGCCATTCACTGCCAGTACTGAACTTATATTTGAATACATACACTTTTGAACATCAATAGAACATCAACTTGCCAGATCATGAGCATAAAGGCATGTGGCACACACCAAAAGGTTCACTGATAAATACTACATCACCTTCCCCCTCAACAAAACAAAATAGAATATACAATTTCAGAAAAAGACATGTCAAAGAAACAGAGCAATGCCAAAAACATTCAGGGGAACGAAAGAAGATATAAAGATGGAAACCAACACTAATGCATCCAAAGTCCTTGAATTTACCAGGTCTCCTAACCCCAGAAGACCTAGTGCAGGTCACTAATGAAGCTGTGAGCACCTTCAGCTGCTCTGCTAATCGATTCATGACCTGGGGCAGTAACCTCAATACTTCTAGCAGTTTGAATCCAATGTGTCTAATTCAAATCTAAGCCAGAACCTTTCTTCTGATTGATGATGTTGGCCTAATGATGTTATAGCCTCAATAGATTCCGTACATTTCTCAAGCCAGTTACTCCCACTAAAACTGAACCTTTACTTACTCTGGCCACTTTATCTAGAGAAGAAATAATTGACTCATATTACTGGTTTTCTAAGCAGGACTTAATCTCCAACCTTGGGGTATTATGGGGTTCGACTGTGAGTGTTGCTCCCACCCTTTGACATTTTGGCCTGTTTCACCTCAGCCCTTGGGATGACCTTCTCATTAGCTGTCACACCAACATTGGTTTCCTTCATGGCTATTGACTCCTTCAGCCAGAATGAATTTTCCTCAGTCTCAAAAATACAAATGGAGTAACACCTGTGTGCAATGCGGTGTTGTGTTATACTCCCAGACTTTCTGTTTGAGAAATTGTTTGATTTCCAATCCAGCCACAATGGCAGTTTGCAAATCTTCTTTTATTACCTTGTCCCCTCTCTCCAACAGGCCATTGGAGGATGGGGAATAGAGGGCAACCTGTAAGTGCTTGACATCATATTTGGCCAAATATTGGAACATTTTCTCTGACACGAAATGTGACCCATTGACTGTGACTAAATATCTGGGTGAACCGTCTATGGAGAATACTGCCTTCCAAGAATGTCATTGCTGTGTCTGCAGAGGAAGAGTTTAGAAAAGAAAACTATAACTGCTTTGAAAAATAATCAACCAATAAAATGGCATATCTCATTTCCCCTGGCAAGGTGATAAAATGTCATGAAAAGTCAAGACCTAAATGGTCCCAGGGCAAAATTCGGAAATGTAGAAGGATGAAAAGGTGCATTGTTTAACTTCCAATGTTTATCTGAAAATAAGCACTCAGAACACTTGTCCACTGTCTGCTTCACCTGAAAATCTAAGGCAGGCCTCCAGTGCTATTCCTTGATAAGCATTCACATCTTAGTGGTGTCTAGATGCCCCTGATATGTCTTGGAAATGATGGAAGGACACATTTGGAGGGGAACATGTAAATAGCCTTGCAAATTCAGTCCATTGAGAAGTGAAAGCTCGCTCGCTACCTGTGCATGTTTTTAAATCACCCTGTAAAAACCTAACAACAGGACAATCATCAACAAAGTATGTGCCAGCTTGTTTAAGCACCTCATCCTCTTGATATGCTTTTAACCACACATCCGCTGTAAATAAGGACTCTCCATCTTGGAAAGCATGAGTAGCATTATTGGAAGCAACACATTCAATATCATTGTCATTTACCTCTTTGAACTCTGGCAATGGCATCCATGAAGGGCATTATGCTCTGATGTTCTTACTACCAACACGTGGCTAATCATGGAAGTGTACTTGTGTAATTGTGATCTGGAGACAAAAGCTGTAGTCTGTCCTTTGCCTCCCACTTTTTGGCTCAAAACAGCCCCTTGCCCCTGAAGACTGACATTCATTGTGATTATTGAAGTGTAGTCTTCCCTGAATGCAGAAAGTGCTGGTACTTCTGCAATTAAGTCATTTACCTTTGCGAACGTGGTTTGTATTTTCTCAGACCAAATAAATTTCTCACCTTTCCTCAGTAAAAACCTGAGGGGTTCCACTTTTAGGGCTTACGCTGAAACAACTCTTGCCTATTATTCAGCAAGACCTAAGGAGTAGCGAAGTGCATCAAGTTCCTTAGGTGTGATTGATGAAGCAAAGCTTCGCATATTTTGCGGCTTGCCGAAGTCAAGAACCTCGTTTATGTGTAATAAGGTAACAAATGTATGTTTTACTAACGTTTATGTTAAGTTTGAACATAGATAGTGAAGCTTGCACATGTGTTTTACTAAAATAATTTACCCAAGTCACCTAAAATGGCCGCCGCTTGTATTTAGTTACTGCGCATGCGTCAGCCACACTCACGTGTCCTGACGCGTCTGCAGAAGTGGAGGGAAAGTTATGCGCATGCGTAATTCATAGCTGTGCTTATCATGTGGTACTGCTCGTGCCACTGCTCTTGTGACTGTGTCAATGTAGCTAACATTTTAATGCAATAGTTTTATTTCTTGATGATGAGTCAAAAGTACAAATCCTGTGATGTATTTTCATAATGACATTATTATGTATTAATTTGTTTTTCGCTTACTTTTTATGTACCGCGGGGAATGGGGTTTGTCTGTGCCGAGAACCATTTTGGAGGTCCTTCTGCGCCTGCGCGACCTGCCAAGCCAGAGCAGACCTTGAATGATGGAACTCAGCCAGTTGGCAGTGATGAGCAAGATGCTCCTGAGAACGACCCGAAAACTCGGCTGAACCAATCACATGTGCTCACAGAGCAACAATGTTAAAGTTGCCATTGTATTTCTGCACCAGTTCTCATGAGAACCCCAATCTAGTTAGGCGGTACCCTATTATGCAAATGTAGGCTTGAAACTCTATGTCGTGATTGGTGTGCTACCCAAATCCTACCTTAGGACCAATCCAAATTGAAGGATTCTGACACTTTGCAACATTGGGGGGTGGTACACTGACCCCAAACTGTATATCTACCCTGGGTTCACCTAGTGAACCGTCCGACTTGTCTGGTTTAGCTGACCTGTCACTGACCCAACGCACTCAATAGGTGACTGAAGATACAGAGCGCTGCGAAGCACTCTGTCCGAATTTGACCATAGACTGAGGTTCTACTGAACCTTAAAGTGCTGGCAAGCACTTAGCTGGGAGTTCGCTGACCCAATCGGGGTCTTGATCGATAGCTGCAGAACGGGTGGAGCGCAGGCGTTGCTTCCGAACTGTGGGTTCCGGTCCTGTCCTGAAGAGGGTCCTGTCCTGAGGGTTTGCTGTCCTGTCCTGAGGGTTTGCTGTCCTGTCCTGAGGGTCCTGTCCTGATTCCTATTCCGAGGGTATCCTGTCCTGTCCTGGGTGTCCATTCTGCACCTGCTGTCCTTTGAGGGGTATCCTTCCTTGAGGGTTTCCTGTCCTTAACTAACCCGTGGCCAGGGTTTGGTTTCCACACCTTTCTAGGTAAATATTGCTCTGAAAAATCTTGCACCTTCTGAATTTCTGACTTTTGCTTTAATAAAGTTCATCATTGCATATGTTATATTTTCCATGCCTTTCCGCAACTATTGAAAGTCAATTACATGTTTTCCATAAGGTTTTGTTCCTATGTCTTCTCACTGGTTAGAAATTATATTTTGCATTGCAGTCTGTAATTTTATGATATGGTCTAGAACTTCATTGCCTAGATTGTTCAAAGGCCCATTCACCTTAAGTGAAGCGTGTTACTCTTTATAGGCCCTCCCATAGTTATTCATGCATAAACTGTCCATGCTTAAACATTTCTGAGATTTTATAGTATTTTCCATCTGCATTTCATATTACATTTGAATGATTACCCTGTCATTATTTCTTTATGCCTATATAATTTACGTTATCTTGGTTATTGATTGCCTTATTTTACTGTACCTCATGCAAGGAAATATTGAATTTAGATAAACATTTTAAAACTTCCAGTTGTCCGTGGTCATTTAAACAGTATTTGAATGATATTGTTTGGAGTTTGCATTTTGCTGCCTTTCTTTTACAGCTAGCTCCCTGATTCATTGTGGTCATTAGGTACCCGCATCGGTGGATGGTAAGTCGGGTGCACTGAAAATTATTAGCAGGGAACACACACACATCAACTTGGTAGAGCTCGTGAAGTCACCCGATCGATGTATATGGTGGTTTGAAAGTATATGGGCCCTGAAGCCGGAAACGGCGAAAACTATTGGTCGGGTGGCCTCGCGCGCTCTATCAGTTTTTCTGGTAGCTAGAGGATGGTTAGGGACTAGTTGAGAGTAAGGCAGGGATTAGTTGGACTAGTTGAGTCGGAAGCTGCTATTATATTGATGCTGCTAGAAGAGCGGCTGTTCTAAGAGACCTGATCATTCTCTTGTGAATACGCCGCTGAAACTCATGAATTTTTGCATTTTATTATTCTTGTTCTTATATTGTTATATGTACTAATCCATGCATTTGTCAATCGTTTAGTTTCATGTTGTCCGAACTCCCCGGGGAATTGAAAGGGCAAGTGGTGAATAGAATCCATTGTCCTGAGGTCACAGGTTCGAGGAAAGTTAGGTGCAGGTTAAGATAACCGGGAAGCACTAACTAGGGTTTTCTGAATACATGTGTGAATAAATGACAGTAACGGGGTTCATTGGCAAAATTCCCATAGTGGCGTAACCTAGTAAGGGTCACATCGGAAGAGTAGCAGGTTCCTCGGAGCTAGCGTGAAAGCAGAGGGGTCCGCTGAGAAACCTTAAACTCGGAATATATCCCGGAAAGAAGTGGATGAGTTTAGGGGAATAACAGGTTCACCGATGCTAGAGTGAAGGGTAGGCGGAAGAGATCTGCCCGCAGCGAGTGAAAAGTAAATGGAAGTAGTTTACTTGCAGTAAAACAATTCTTTCTCTGTCTAGACACTTGAGCACTGTGGCGAATGTGTATTTGTTGTAAAATAACCAAGCACTGAGCACTTTAAAAGAAAGAAAGTTTCCGTTACCTTGTGAAGGGAGGGAGTCAGTCGCGAAGCGCCTCTGACGTCACTCTGTGCCGCGCTGGGATTGGTAGAAGCAGCGGGCGGGTAGCGGAGCTGGAATTGTAAAGGAGGGGTGAGCGCCGGAGCGTGGGAACTGTCTCACGAAGGGGCCGCACACCCATTGGCGGAGCTTATTTAGTGTCGCGCACCCATTGGTTGCACGAATTTCTGAAGCGCGTTCTGATTGGAGGTAGTTTGTAAACAAAGTTTAGCGCAGAAGTCGTATGTGGCACTCGCAGACTACAGGAACTCGACCTGATCCAAGGCACCTAGGGTTTGAAAGGGATCAGTGGAAGACTAATAGATACGATATTATGTACGGAACAAAGAGAAAAATGTCACTTATAAGTAAGGTGAAAAATTATTTTAAAACGGACAAACCGATTAAATCTAGGGAAGGTGTTCTTGTCCCACCACCTAATACTCCTGCCTCATTCATGATGTTTGACCGAGGGTACAATACCTGTGTGTGGTTGGAGAATTGGGTGAAATACACAAAAGATGACGGAGTATTGGCTTTTCCGTTAGATGGTACTTTCAATGGTAGGATCCTATTTAATTTAAGGACTCGGATGAACGAATTGCATCCCAGACCGAGACTAACGCAGTATGAGGCATTAGAGGAATGGGAGATTGAGGCTTTTGAAAGAGAAAGACCCCGAATGGACAAGGGTTTGACCAAGTGGTACCCCAGGCAGAAACAGGAGTCCAGGGACAAAAGGATGAAACAGTGGAGGCAGAGCATGATTGTTGAGGGTCTGTTTCCCATGATGCCGGCATGTCATAACATTGGAGCGGGTGAGAAAAGTACTGAAAAATGTAAGCATTGGGGGGCCCTGGGGGAATCAGATGATGAACTTATAGATGACATCTGTACCAGAAGTCCGCCACCTTACAATGAGGGAACCCGACCTTCCAGTGTAGGAGATGTTCCCCGACGCCACTTCCTAAAGGAAGAAGACAGGTCCCTGGGACTGGGAGGGGGTGGTCAAGTATTGCCCTATCCTGAAAAACCCGAACCGACGGAAACAAGGGATATATATCCCAAAGTGCCCGCGAGCCAGGAAGAAAAATATTCACGTACGAAAATCTTTTTTCCCAGACCCTTGTATGAAAACGAAGAGAAACCATCGAATTCAGGACTGCCTTTTGTTCAACCTCCATATGGGGAAGAGCGCAGGTCCTTTAATACTGGAACTTTATTCCCGAAACCAAATTATGGGGGAGGACCAAGTGAAACGCATCCTACTGCCCCGAGTTTTACTCCTCCGTTGACCCCACAGATATTACATGACACAACTTTAAGAAGGGTACTAGTGGAAAAGGAGCAAGAGGCTCTAGCTAGACAAAGGACAGAAATAATTCAGAAAATTTCCCAGTTAAATACCAGTCCTGAGGCATTGACTATTCCAGTAACTATTGGACCGGTGGTCCCGTTATACGGAAATGGTCAGGGAAATCCGATTACTCCAGTTATGAACCCAGTCATGGCAACCCCGAGACAGGAACCGATCATCATAGATGATCAGTCCAGTGAGTGCGAGTCTGAAGTTGCGTTCTTGGAATTACCAAACAAACAGACTGGAAAGGGAATACAGCAGAGGCATAACCCTTTTAATACAAAAGAAATTAAATTAGAGACAGCAACAGGTACTAGGAATGTCTCTCTGGTAACTCCGGATGAAATTGAGAGTTGGAGTCGTGAATTAGAGAAACAGACTCCGCAAACAAAACCTTTAGACCTCTACAAGCTGAGGGTCGAAATAGAAGAATTAATGGCAGGAAATGTGGGGTTGGATCGATTGAATACCTACTCTGAAGAAGAATTGTCGTTCATATGTAAAAGCTTTACAAGGAACACCAGAGTGCTCCACGAAAAACTGACCGAAACAGCAGTTAGTATGGGGGTAGATATCTCAAAATCCAAGCCCTTACAGAAACCGTACAGAGCAGACTTCTCAGACAAAGATATAGAACACCTGAATGTGGCAGGGAAGAAGTTGCAGATTAAAGAATTAATGGGGGTACTGCAGAAATGGGGAGATGTGGAAAGATGGAGAAGCAGGTGGGCGAAAAAGAGGGAAGAGGTTCGCTCCCGACAAGTGACTCCTGAGTTTGCTTTAAGGGAGGTAGAAAAACCTGAGCAGTTATGCCCCATGCGCGAAGTTCCAGGAGGGAAATATGTGCATGTCCCCTGGTCTAGGCAGGATATTGTGTCCTTCACGAACGATTTTCCAAAATTACGAGAGAAACCAGTTGACTGGTACAGGCAGGTGGAGAGGTTCGTGAAGGTACAGAAATGTCTGTGGAAAGACCTGGATGGGTTTTTCGACATTGTGGTTCCAGTAGATTTATGGACCCAGTGTAAAATAGCCATAGACTGGCCCAGTGAGGAGTATCCCAGAAACAAGGAAACTGGGGAGCCATCAAAGGATGTCATGCGAAAATATGAGCAGGTAATTCAGCATTTGAAAGAAAAGGTGCCCGCAAAAGAAACTGATTGGACAAAAATAGATAGAACAACTCAGGAAAGGGACGAGACAGTGCACTCCTTCTATGAGAGGTTATTGCAGGTATTTAAAACATACAGTGGTATTGATAACATCGATTTGAAGGACATGACGCACTTTATTTACAGGTTTGTAAATGGTTTAAGACCTGAAATTTGTCAGTGGATAAAAGATAATAAAATCTGTTGGCATACTAAGAAAATGGATGAGGTCCTGCGGTACGCTAAGTACTGCGAGGACGAGATGGCAGAAAAGAAAAAGGCCCTTAAGGAAAAGGTGATGTGGGCTCAGGTGAAGCTCGCAGAACAGCAGGAAAAACAATTGAGTAACATGGTTAAGAATGCTGAGAACAAAAGTCCTGGGGGAGGGGGTGGAGGAAAGGCCCGGCCCAAATTTAGCAGGGAAGAGGCTATGAAGAAATTTCCCTGCCATCAGTGCGGCGAAATTGGACACTGGCGAAACGAGTGTCCCCAATTAGTAGATGCTAATGAAAAAACTCCTGATTTAACTCCACAGACGCAGAAAGAAAGACCAAGAAAGACTCAACCCCAGGTAAAAACAGTCCAGGTGCCTCGAGCACCCAAGCAGGTATACAGGGGAAGACAGGCAGAAGATGAAGAGATAGAGGTTTGGGAAAGCGGGGAGAACAGAAATACAGCAACTTCGCAGTATTTGCTAAATGATACCTTCCTTTGTAATGATCAGGACTGACGGGGCCTGAGAGGGGAGGACGAGGAGTGCGTACTTGGCGCTTCCTTGCCGGTAGACCAGTCTGGACCATATATTGAAGGAAAGGTTGACGGAAATGATGTCACCTTTCTGTTGGACACTGGCGCTACCCGTTCTACTGTAAGAACAGTGGACGTTCCAAACCTACCCCTCTCGGGAGAAAATATCCAAGTAGTGGGTGTATCTAATCAATTGATTAGTACTCCTGTTACCGAACCAATGGAGATTTCAATTGGAAATTTTAAACAGATGCATAGATTTGTCGTCTGTGACACCAGTCCAGTGAATCTACTGGGTCGTGATTTGCTGTGCAAAATGAACTGTACCATCTTTTGCACACCAAAAGGTGTTGAAATACAGACCCCAGATGAAGATGGCATTTATAAATTATTGTTACTTAGACCTGACTCAGAAATTAAAAGATTGACCCTGCAGGACTTGCCCCAAGAACTTCAGGAAGCCGTAAAGCCAGAGGTGTGGGATTTCACTGGAAAAGATGTGGGGTTGATGAAAGATGTGGACCCCATACAGATAGCCATCAAGGACAATGCAGTATATCCTAACACTAGGCCCTACCGAATGAATGCTGAAGTGAAAGCAGGTGTCACTCTGGAAATACAAAAATTATTAGAAGGAGACATCATACAGGAAGTGATGAGCAGCCCATGCAACTCACCGATTATGGGCATCAAAAAGCCTAGTGGCAAGTATAGGGTAGTGCAGGACCTGAGAAAGGTTAACAAAATTGTAGTTCCTTGCTGCCCTATTGTCCCGAACCCTGCAGTGATATTGTACCAGATTCCTTGGGATGCTGAATGGTTCACTGTGATTGATTTATGTCATGCATTCTTTTCGATACCCCTGCACCCCGACAGCAAATTTCTTTTCTCATTTGCCTTCGAAGGTCACGTGTATTGTTGGAACCGGGTCCCTCAAGGGTATACAGAGAGCCCCTCTATCTTTAATCAGATCTTGAAAAAATGTCTAGAGACTTTGATCTTACCCGGGAACTCTGTGTTAGTGCAGTACATAGACGACCTTCTACTGGCGTCTAAAAGTCATAGGGACTGTGTAGTTGACACCATTGCCCTCTTAAATCATCTGTGTGAGAAAGGGCATAAAGTGGCCCCTGACAAACTACAGTTCTGTGCGAAATCAGTGAAATATCTGGGACACCAAATAGAAAAGGGTGTCAGAAAAGTCACATCAGAGAGAGTGAGAATAATTCAAAAGATGCAGTTGCCCCGTACTCAAAAAGATGTCAGAATGTTCCTGGGTGTATTAGGGTACTGCAGGCAGTGGATTCTGGGATTTGCAGCCTTAGCCAGGCCCTTGATAAAAATGACCACGAGAGGAATGCCAGATGTTGTAGAGTGGGACGATGAAAGCCTAATGGCTTTCACAAGACTGAAAAACTGTCTGTGTACAGCCCCTGCGTTGGGAATGCCAGATTATTCCAAAGAGTTTGCCCTATTCTGTGACACTCGCGATAATTGTGCATTGTCAGTCCTGACTCAAGAACATGGCACGACCAGAAGGCCTGTGGCCTATTTCTCTGCCACTTTGGACCCAGTAGCTGCTGGGTTACCAGGCTGTCTGAAAGCAGTAGCTGCTACCTGCGCAAGTTTGGAACAGAGTGAGTCCATTGTCATGGGACATCCTGTGACCGTGTATGTTTCACATGGAGTGGTAATTCTATTGACCAGAACTAAAACACAGTATCTCACCCCTAGTCGGCTGACTAAATACGAGAGGATTCTTGTGGGTGCAGCAAATGTAAGCATTGTTAGGTGCGGTATTCTGAACCCTGCCACTTTACTCCCCGACCCCTTGGAAATAGAAGGTGGGGATGATGATGAACATGATTGTATTGACCTGACAGAGTTCAGTACTAAACCACGCCCAGACATAAAAGAAGTGCCATTGCCTGAACATGATAAAGAACTATTTGTGGATGGTTCCTGTCTAAGACATGAACTCGGGGGCTTGAGTGCTGCTTATGCAGTAGTCTCTTTCACAAAAATTGAAGAAGCAGGTTACCTATATAACATCAAGTCTGCACAAGTAGCCGAATTAATAGCTATGATAAAAGCTTGCAAAATTGGGAAGGACTTACGCATAACAGTGTATACTGACAGTCAGTACTGTTATGGAGTTGTGCATGACTTTGGCCAATTGTGGCTGCAGAGGGAATTCATGACTTCCTCAGGTACTCCCATTCGGAATGCAAAGGTTGTTCATGACCTTTTAGAGGCCATCCAGTTGCCCAAAGAACTGGCAGTGGTAAAATGTGCTGCTCATAAAAAGAGCATGGACAAAGTATCACTGGGAAACGATTATGCTGATCGAGTGGCCCAATGGTGTGCCAAAGATCGGTATATTGTAAATCCAAAACGAGGGGGGCCAGGAACCAGCTGCCAGCTTCAGGTGTTTGAAGAAGTGCCTACATGGGATGAAGTGAGAGAGTGGCAGGAATCGGCTCCTTGGCAAGAAAGAGAGAAATGGAAGGAGGATGGGTGTAGACCGAGGCGTGTGGATGGTGTGATTTTGGGCCCAACTGGTATGCCTGTGTTACCCCGACACTTGCTTGGCGCAATGGCAAGATTAATACACGAAGGATCACACATTGGTAGGGATGCCATGATTCTGGTATTTCAACAGACTTGGTACAGTAAAAAGTTCAGGAAGGTAGCAGAGTCCCTCTGCCAGAGGTGCCTGTCATGTCAACAGATGAACCCAGGCAAGAGGACAATGGTTGAACTGAGCAAGATTGGGAGATCAGGGGGTCCCTTTATAAAAATACAGATTGATTTCATCACCATGCCCCGTTGTGAAGGAAAGCGATATGTCCTTGTCATTGTTTGTGTATTTTCAAAATGGGTAGAAGCTTACCCTACTCCCAAAAGTGACGCACTGACAGTAGCGAAGTGTTTACTAAAAGAACTGATACCTAGATTCGGCATACCATACATTATTGAATCAGATAAGGGTGGACATTTCCAGAATGAGATACTGGCTGAATTATGTAAGGCCTTCGGAATAAGGCAAAAATTGCATTGTGCATACCACCCAGAGGCTTCTGGAATAGTGGAACAAGTAAATGGAACTATCAAAAACAGACTAGCAAAGCTGACAAATGCTACTGGCATGACCTGGGTGAAGGCCCTGCCCCTGGTCCTGATGGGACTGAGAAGTGTTCCTGACCGCAAGACAGGCCTAAGTCCCCATGAAATCATTATGGGAAGAGTGATGAGACAAGCATGGGTGCCAGGAAGCAAACTGTTGAATATTACTGATGATTTGGTGCTTGAATACTGCAGAAGATTGGGTGATCAAGTGCGTTCTATCTCTCGCCAGATTGGAGACGACGGCATCCTCAATCCAACGACTCCTCTCCACAGCTTGGTTCCAGGAGATTGGGTCAAAATAAAGAAGCACACTCGATCAAGCTGTCTGGCACCAAGGTGGGGAAAGAAACGCCAAGTAATCCTGGTAACAACCACTGCAGTGAAAGTCGCAGGTGTTCCCCAGTGGATCCACGCTGGACACACCCAGAAGGTATTACCAGACAGAGGATTTGAAGAAGAAGGGCAACCAGCAGAGGACCCTGAAGGAGCCAGACCAGAAGCAACTGACAACGAGCAGCCCAGCACCAGTCAGGTTGCAGGAACAGCAGACGTTGGCCCAGGAGTAGTTGACTACGAACTGCCAAGAATCCAGCCTGCTGAAGAGGTCCAGGAAACTGAGCCAGGAGTAGCTGAAGACGAGCTGCCAAGCATATGGCCAGAAGAATGGATACCGATGATTGATCTGACCGAAGATCCTATCAGAACAAGAGAGCGACTTAGTGAAGGTAGAGAGTGGACTAGTCAGGAAAAGCAAGGCACAGGCGAAGAACCTCAGCCGCTTGAGATTCACATCAAAACTGAGGAAGGAGAAGGTCAGACAGGGACAGAGCAGGTGTTCGATACACCACCGCTAACACCTGATGCAGATAAAGGAGAGACTAGAAATAGAGTGATAGTTCGAGCAGAAGAAAATCAAGAGATCGAAGTGCTTGAACAGGATCAGAGAGGGTTAGAAGAACGGGTTCAGGAAACAGAAACAGAAACAAAGACAATCGAAAGCCAAAAACAAAATATTCCTGAACAAGGCCAGATTAGCAACCAGGCAGAAGAATTTGATGCTAGCTCTGGAACTAGCCAGATAGGGGAAATAGAAGAAGAAAGTGGAGAAGAATTACCACAAGATAAAGAGAACAAGAGAATAAGAGAAGAAAGTGAAGTCCAAGTACCGACTAAGAGACTAAAGAAAAGAAACAACCTTGAGCCTAGGTTTGTAAAAAGATTGAGACTAAGGATAAAGACAGTGGAAGAAAAACGTGCAGAAGCAAGAAGAAGTGCTCGGATAGCAGAGCAAGAAGAAGACTCTTCCAAAAGAAGGAGTGAACGAATAAAAAGACAAAACAAAAAGTACAAGTCTCCTGAATGGACACTGGTTTTGGAAGAACTTGAAGATCTTGATATAACTGACGTGAGCGACGGAGAGCCCGTCCCTGAGTACTCAGCTGAAGAAGAAGACGAACCACCGTGAATTTGCACAAAGTAAGCTAGTTGTGTAAAGCCAAAAAGAGGGGTTCGAGAAACTCCTTCTGAGCCAAAATGTCTGATTCAACAGTGAATGGTAGACCTAGTTGCAGCCGTTTTAAGACGTGTTGCAAGGTGTGTATATGTAGTGTAGTAGTACTGATAGTTATCTGGATAGGATTAACAATTTTCATTCCCTTTGCTGTAAGTAAAGATACTAACATTGTCCCTACTGAAGTTGTAAATACTGACAGTGAGGAGCTAACAACACAGAGTGTAGCACGACATGAAAGAGCCCTGAGACAAACAAAACAGAACTTAGAAGCATCAGATGAGGGAGGACTACATTATCATGGAGTTAAGAACAAGACACACTTAAATGTTTTCGCAAACTTATTAATACACTATGTAGAGACTATGGAAATTGAAGATTGCTATGTCTGCATGAAGCTACCTACTTCTGTGGCTGAAGGCGTGACATACCATCACCTGCCATTGACATATGGAATCTCCTGTAGCATTTTAGCTAGTTTATTTTACAAAAGGGGACCGTTACAGTATTATTACTCTAACAATGACGTGATCTTTTCTGAACTTCCTATACGTGGGAACTTGAATCCTGTACATACCAAATGTGACACCATAAGATATATGGGAGACTACTTTCTGACTATAGGTAACATTGACATAGCAGACGCACACAGAGATAACTTGACTTGTTCTTTGCGTGAGCAGGAAAAAATGTTCCTGAACATGGCAGAGAAAAGAAGAATTAAAATTCAAAAGAAGGCTAATGACGAAAGTCAGAAAAAGCCAAAGTGGGCAGAGAACATGGAAGGCACCTCATCTGGTGGAGCGGGTCCTGCTCTGTTGCTGGATTTTGAAAAGAAAGGCAAGCTATGTCTTCACCGCGAGAAGACTAGCTATTATAATAATGTTTTCATTGGTTCCAGTGAATGCGAACATAATTACAAGGTAATTGGAGGTTGGGGTTTCAAAAATGGGTCAGAGCCTGTGTTTCCTGGAATTTATTATATTTGTGGGGACAAGGCTTATTTCAAATTGCCGGATCGCTGGTATGGAAGCTGCTACTTTGGCATTGTCTTCCCGAAAATATACCATGTGAATGGGAAAGCTGGAAGCAATGAAGATACTAATGGCTTAGTGCGTAGTAAAAGAGAAAGTATAGGTGAAATTATGGGTAGTATTTTCAGTGCACTGATACCTGGAGTGGGAGTGGTTCTGAACACTCACAGAATTTGCAAATTGGCTACTATAGTAGATGTACTGTCTACTGAAACAGCTCATGGATTTCTGCTGGTCAATACTGAAATGGTTGCGATCAGATCAATGGTTTTGCAGAATCGACTTGCTCTTGACACCTTATTAGCGAAAGAGGGCGGAGTCTGCCGGATGTTGAAGGCGCAACATTGTTGCACTTATATTCCGGATAAAAGTGTACAGATCAAAAGATATGTGAAAAACATTACTAATTTGGCAAAGGAACTCAAACCACTCGAGGTTGATAGTGCCTGGAAGAGACTGGTAGATGGTCTCTCAAATGTAGGTCATTGGCTTGCTAGCATAGGTAAAAGCTTATTGTTCAAAATTCTGATGCCAATTGGTATTATAGGTCTTATTATACTTTCCATTTTCTTATGCTGTAAATGCCGCAAGCGCACCAAAAAGCACGAGGTAAATGCAAGAGGAGTGAAACGAAGTGTGGATGAGATTGAATTAGAGGAAGTGAATGATCAGATATACAAAAAGGTGAAGACTTCTCACCCTACTAAAACTGAGAGAGAAAAGTTAGAACGGTTGCTGGAAGAAATAGAACTTTATAAAGTGTGAAAGAAAGTTGGCATCTGGTTCCATTATAATTTGTGATGATAGTAAATATCATCAAAGAGGGGATTGATGAAGCAAAGCTTCGCATATTTTGCGGCTTGCCGAAGTCAAGAACCTCGTTTATGTGTAATAAGGTAACAAATGTATGTTTTACTAACGTTTATGTTAAGTTTGAACATAGATAGTGAAGCTTGCACATGTGTTTTACTAAAATAATTTACCCAAGTCACCTAAAATGGCCGCCGCTTGTATTTAGTTACTGCGCATGCGTCAGCCACACTCACGTGTCCTGACGCGTCTGCAGAAGTGGAGGGAAAGTTATGCGCATGCGTAATTCATAGCTGTGCTTATCATGTGGTACTGCTCGTGCCACTGCTCTTGTGACTGTGTCAATGTAGCTAACATTTTAATGCAATAGTTTTTTTTCTTGATGATGAGTCAAAAGTACAAATCCTGTGATGTATTTTCATAATGACATTATTATGTATTAATTTGTTTTTCGCTTACTTTTTATGTACCGCGGGGAATGGGGTTTGTCTGTGCCGAGAACCATTTTGGAGGTCCTTCTGCGCCTGCGCGACCTGCCAAGCCAGAGCAGACCTTGAACCGTCCGACTTGTCTGGTTTAGCTGACCTGTCACTGACCCAACGCACTCAATAGGTGACTGAAGATACAGAGCGCTGCGAAGCACTCTGTCCGAATTTGACCATAGACTGAGGTTCTACTGAACCTTAAAGTGCTGGCAAGCACTTAGCTGGGAGTTCGCTGACCCAATCGGGGTCTTGATCGATAGCTGCAGAACGGGTGGAGCGCAGGCGTTGCTTCCGAACTGTGGGTTCCGGTCCTGTCCTGAAGAGGGTCCTGTCCTGAGGGTTTGCTGTCCTGTCCTGAGGGTTTGCTGTCCTGTCCTGAGGGTCCTGTCCTGATTCCTATTCCGAGGGTATCCTGTCCTGTCCTGGGTGTCCATTCTGCACCTGCTGTCCTTTGAGGGGTATCCTTCCTTGAGGGTTTCCTGTCCTTAACTAACCCGTGGCCAGGGTTTGGTTTCCACACCTTTCTAGGTAAATATTGCTCTGAAAAATCTTGCACCTTCTGAATTTCTGACTTTTGCTTTAATAAAGTTCATCATTGCATATGTTATATTTTCCATGCCTTTCCGCAACTATTGAAAGTCAATTACATGTTTTCCATAAGGTTTTGTTCCTATGTCTTCTCATTGGTTAGAAATTATATTTTGCATTGCAGTCTGTAATTTTATGATATGGTCTAGAACTTCATTGTCTAGATTGTTCAAAGGCCCATTCACCTTAAGTGAAGCGTGTTACTCTTTATAGGCCCTCCCATAGTTATTCATGCATAAACTGTCCATGCTTAAACATTTCTGAGATTTTATAGTATTTTCCATCTGCATTTCATATTACATTTGAATGATTACCCTGTCATTATTTCTTTATGCCTATATAATTTACGTTATCTTGGTTATTGATTGCCTTATTTTACTGTACCTCATGCAAGGAAATATTGAATTTAGATAAACATTTTAAAACTTCCAGTTGTCCGTGGTCATTTAAACAGTATTTGAATGATATTGTTTGGAGTTTGCATTTTGCTGCCTTTCTTTTACAGCTAGCTCCCTGATTCATTGTGGTCATTAGGTACCCGCATCGGTGGATGGTAAGTCGGGTGCACTGAAAATTATTAGCAGGGAACACACACACATCAACTTGGTAGAGCTCGTGAAGTCACCCGATCGATGTATATGGTGGTTTGAAAGTATATGGGCCCTGAAGCCGGAAACGGCGAAAACTATTGGTCGGGTGGCCTCGCGCGCTCTATCATGCTTGCCTTCGTAATAGCCTTCACCTAAGAAAATTTGGGTTAGATACTAGAATCTGATATGGTGTGCCCCAAATATTCCAATTCTTTAGTGGCAAATGTACATTTATCCTTCCTAATCGTGATGTCCCTGTGCATTAGAATTGACAAAACCATGCCAAGAATGATATTATGCTTTTCTAGAGAACCAGCAAATATCACTATGTCGTCCTGGTAGGCCGGGACCCCTTTTATAACAGAAAACAAAACATCCGTAAGCCTTTGAAAGATCCTGGCAGCTGCTAACAGCAGGAAAGATAGCCTTAGAAATGTATAGACACAAAAGGGTGTGACAAAAGTTGTCAGCTCCTGAGAGATGTCATCTAGGGAAATCTGATGATAGGCTGACCTCAAATCAGTTTTCACAGCCTAAAAATACGGAAGCTTGGTCAGGAGAACAGGACACCCGGGAAGACATAGTTCCAGACGGCCTTTAATGTGGCTTATTTAAGTGGAGTCGAGGACTCTCAAGCCCCACCCCAGAAAACGCTGGCATCACCCATGTGGGTGAAAGCCAGGTGTTTATAGGAGGTTCACAAAAGGAAGCAAGAAAGAAAAAGGACGCCACAGCAAGAGACGAACCACCGGAGAACGGGTCGTAAGAGTATCATCCCCAGCATTGGCGAGGAAACGCCAGAGAAGAAGTGTCTGCGGGAAATCCAGGAGGCCGATGATCCAGCGAACAGTCCTGCCACGCTCCTGGAGGAGCGTGGCTTACTCAGGTATGCGTGCATCTCCGGGGGCTGTTCGGGAGGTTGGAGGTGCAGACAGGGAAGGCACCAGTAGTCCCTAACACCGGTGCACATGCAACCCTCTCCACCTTTCAGTAGCACCTCAGTGTATCCGCTTTTGGGTTTTCTGGGTTCTGTTCAGGCCTCTTTTGCTAAAGCGCCGGGACACCCTTTTGGGGTAGCCGTGCGCTCAAAAAGTGCGGTTGTAACATAACACAACACTTGGTGGTGGATTGCGCCATGTTGGGTGATCCCTCACTTCTCTTCCCCAATTCAATAGGCTAGTAGTGTGGCGGAAACACTTACCTTTGGTCTCTTTTGTTTCTTCAAGGGATATTGACCTGTTACCCAGAGTCCTGCACTGAACAAATACAAACTGAATAGGAGAACGAGGTTCCCTGTGACCCAACAAGGAGAGTTAAAGGACAGTTAAAGACGAGAAACTAAAAATAAAGTGGTTTTACTGTAAAAAATATGCTACCGGTCCCGCCTGCTACTTTTGTAGGCCTCACACCCAGTTAGCCAGCATCTCCTGTATTCTAGGTAGGAGATGGAAGTCTACTAAAATGTTAGTATTCAAAGTTCTCAAGTCAGCACAGAGTATTTTTCATTTGACTACGACCGGAGCCACCCACTGAGATGACTCTACAGGTAGAATGCCTTGGGTACAAAGAAAAAACGGAACAAAACCTTTGACAGTTCCAGTTTGTTTGCTGAAGAGCTCCTTGTGCTTATCCAAAATTGCCTCAAGCGGTTCCTCCAGGCTACATATCAACTGTCACCAATCACTACTGGAGTCCTAAACCAGGAACTAGGTATAGACAGATTTTGGCTAGATCCTGTCAGCTAATGCTGTTCTTGCCATTGATGGCAACATAAACTTTGGTAATGTTTTCCCTAACCAGACATTGTATTTTTGATGTAAAGTAACATAACATGCCTATGGGCTTATCACCAAATGCTTTAGGATTATTATCAGGTGTAATAAGAACTTTCTCCTGACTCCATTGATCATAGAAAGTAGTGTCATGGAAGAAACTAATTGACGTACCTGAATCTGCCATAACCTGTAAATAAAAGTCATCAATTAAGGTATCACAAGTAGGACTTTTAACAGATGTGCACCCCATATTCCAATCAACAGCTAAAACTACACTGCTGATGGAATCTGTACACGAGTCAACTTAAACATTAACGTTACTGATGCGCCCAAGAGTTCTGCCACTCCTGCACACCACTTGACAGTGCTCTAATTTTTTGCAAGAAATGCAGTTTTTGCCTGCTGCAGGACAACCATTAAATTTGCTAATATGATTATTATATCCGCATCAGTAACAGTATGTCGAAGTGCATTACTTTGAGGAAAACACGGGCACAGCGTCCACCCCTCAGATAGAATGGGACGCTTTCAAAGTCGTGATGAGAGGGCACTGCCTGGGAACGCAAGTCAATCTAAGGCGACAAGTAGAGAAAGACCTAACAAAAGTGGAGGGGTAGTTGTTGCAGCACGAACAGAGGGCCCCGGGTGACGAAGAGGGAGAGGCGCGGGTCATCCAGGCGGAACACGAGAGCTTGCTGGAAAGGCTACGTTGCCTGAATTTTGCGGCCCACTCGGCGCGCACCCATGACAGGGGAGACAAACCCGGCAAGTTGCTTACCTGGCTCATTGGCAGGGAGGACAGGACAAAACCGGTAATGGAGATACAAGGTAGTGGGGGAGTTATGCTACGCACTCAGCAGGAGATACACCAATCATTCACCGAACACTATGACAGGTTGTACCGTTCCTGCTTGCCGATTCCGGCCCCGAACACTGCAGACTATCTAGCACCGATACCACTCCCAGTGTTGGGAGACGCCCAACAAGACGAGTTGGCAGCTCCGTTCACAACGGAGGAGCTCCGAGTAGTTATTAAGGCGCTGTCCAACGGCAAGTCCCCGCGTCCTGACGGACTTCCGGCGGAGTTCTATAAGGCTTATCCGGACCTGTTAATCCCAGAACTCATTAAAATGTACGAGGCAGCGTTGGAAGACTCCTCATTACCGTCCACCCTCAATGAGGCGACCTTGGTCTCCCTATTAAAGCCAGGTAGAGATGGGGCACAGTTGGGTTCATACCGGCCGCTTGCCCTTTTAAACACTGATTATAAGATATTGGAATCCACGCTGGCCCAGAGGCTAGCACCGCACACGCTCACACTGGTCCATGCAGATCAAAATGGATTCGTACCGACGCGCTGCACATCACAAAATATCCGCCGGTTGTTCAGGATGCAGGAGTATGCGAAAACGCCATGGCCACGTTCTGGGTGTATAGTGTTGGACCTAGAAAAAGCATTCGACTCGGTGGAATGGCCGTATCTCCGGGCAGTGATGCAGAAGAACGACCTAGGAGGGGCGTTCATAGACATGGTCAGCTTACTCTACCAAACGCCCACAGTCAGGGTCCGGACCGGAGGCCTGTTATCTGCAGCCATTGCAGTGAGAAGGGGCACGAGGCAAGGCTGCCCCCTGTCGCCACTGCTCTTTTCCCTAGCGATGGAGCCATTGGCGGAGCTGCTGAGGGGGCAGGGTGAGGAATGGGGCATCCCCCTAGCCGATGGTACACATGCGGTTTCGCTATACGCAGATGACCTGCTACTATACATTAGGGATCTCACCAGGATACCGCAGGGCCTCATAGACACTCTTGACGCCTTTACGGCGCACTCAGGGTTAAAAGTAAACTGGGGGAAGTCAGGAGTGTACCCATTCCATCCGGATATGCGAGAAGGTGAGGTGAACCTGGGGGGCCTCAACCTAGCCTGGCATGCTGACACCTTCAAGTACCTGGGGATCCACATCTATCGGTCTTCAACAGACGTACTGGAAGGGAACCTTGTTAGAGCCATCTCCTCCTTACGGGCCCAAATGGGGTTTTGGAAAACGCTCCCGTTCAATGTCCCCGCTCGAATTACCCTGACGAAGATGATAGCATTACCCAGACTGCTCTACTTTTACACCAACGTCCCGGTATACGTCCCCAACCGGATCTTCAGAGAGCTTGAAAGCATGGTCCGGACGCACATTTGGAGCGCCGGCAGACCCAGAGTAGCATTGAGGAAGCTATATGCTCCCGTGACAATGGGAGGGCTAGCAGTTCCAAATCATGAACATTACTATCTGGCAGCACAACTGCAGTGGGTCCCGGGCTGGCTCGCAGGCAAAGGCCTGGCGGACACGACTTCGGACACTGTGGCCCTAACGCAAGCTCAGACACTCACACTGTTCCACCCTCTAGCCGCGCACGCCTGCCAGAAGCAGCTGCACCTGATGGTAGCGTACAAATGCTTCCGCCGTGCACTGAGACTCACACAGGAATTCAAGCCCTGTGCCCCCGCGCTCCCATTACTGCGCATGCCTATCAGAGGCGGCACTCTCACTGCAGCCGCACTGGAGAGCTGGGAGCAGGCGGGAATGGAAACAATGGCGGACCTCTACAAGGATGGCGCCCTGCTCCCGTTTGAGAGACTCACTGCGGATGCCGACCTACCGGCAGGGCAGTTCCTACTATATGCGTCTTTGGTCCGCGAATACACGAAACACTGGGGAGACATGGCGGAAGAACCACAGACGCACCTGCTGCTGCAGTACCTGCACGTGATGGGCAATGGCTCCCACGTGATACACTGGATAACACAGGCTCTACAGTCACTTACCACCTGCACACTCCAGCCGCTGAGAGACAAGTGGGCAGCTGATAGGGATAGTGAGTGGTCGGACAAAGAATGGGAACGGATCCTAGAAGGACCGCGCAACATCCCGCGTAACTCACGATTCAAATTAATACAACTGTACATTGTGCACAGAGCGTATCTCTCCCCGGACAAAATCAACAGGTACTTTGCACTAGACACGTCTGGCTGCCCGCGCTGCTCATTACTGAATGCTGACTTGCTACACATGCTCTGGGCCTGCCCCCGGTTGCAAACATATTGGCAAGGTGTAACAGCGCTCTTAACAGAGGGAGCGGGAGTGGAGCTGCAGTCCACGTGGGAAACATGTGTGCTGGGGTTGTATAAGAGAACGAAACACAACAAACCCCAGGCCAGGTTCTGGGACTTGGGCTTGGTGACTGCGAAAAGGCTCATAACAAGACGCTGGAAAGATAAACACCCTCCACAGGTGCAGCACTGGCATACCTCACTCAACTACTGGGCGATAGCTGAGGGAACGATACTCCATGGAGAGGAGACGGCGGGCTTGCGGGCCATACCGATAGCGCAGACATGGGACGATATCCTTCGGTCTTTTAACCGGGCGTACCGGGAATGGGTAGACACGTAGATGACGGGCCAGGCAGACTGCGCATACACGGCAGGGCCGCAGCAGGAAGGCTCACTCATGGGATGAGAAGGGGAACCACCGGGCGACGTCCCGTAGGGAACACCGAGTGAAAGACACCAATGGCCGCGAGTGGGCGAGAGGCCGGACTGCCTGCTGGCACCCCCCCTGCCCCCTCCCCTTTCCCCCCCTCCCCCCCGCACGCCGATGTGTTCATAGGTACAGAGACTGTGCAATCAGTAGGCACAGAGGCGAGACTAACCAGAGGGACATCCACACCTCCCCCTCACACGCCACGCCACAAATGAAGGAACACACGAGCAACTGCCCCCGGAGGCACACAGACGCGACACCAGGCCATCGATTCTGACAGACCAGATTATGAAGAGCAGAGCTTCTTTTTCTTTTTCTTTTCTTTTCTTTAGCTTATTGCTTGGTTCATTATTTCCCCATTAACCGAATTTCCCCCCATGTTCAACAGTTGAGTTTAGACAACTGATTTCCCCCTAGTTGATGGAGCTACAGTTCCGAGACACAAGAGTTGCGCATCTAGGTCATAACAGAGGTGACAGCTCATCGCCACACACTGCTGAAACGGGGCGGCAAGTCGACCACACCACAACGCCAAACGGGCACTGCACCACGACAAGGGGCTGACCCGCTTGACAGGCATCCAAAAATACGCGCGTTCAGCTACACCGCAGAGCTCGGATAGAGTGCAAAACCTGGTAGGAGGCCCCAAACGGGCGCCCTGAGCCTGAGCGAGCTCCGGGACTCTAGGGAAATGGGATACACTCCCGGCAATGACGCGCTGCGAGGGGACACTAAACCTTACGTATTGTTGGTTGCTCAGATACTCTTTACAATGTAGTCTATGATTGATTGAAACGCATAATATGACTGTAATGTTTATTTCTTGTTGCGAACTTAATGTGGCACAGACCAATGCTTCCTCGCAGTGCAATGTACAGAGACGGAACTCTATGTTGTATGATAAATAACAATAAAAATATATTCAAACAAAAAAATCAGTAACAGTATGTCGAAGCTTTCTTTGTATTTCCTCTCTGTGCAAAAGGTTATGTTTTACTGAAAACTGTGTACAAGGCATCATTTTCCTGCTCAGTAACAGTGGCTGGAACTAAATTAACCATAGATGCAGTACTTAACACCTTTGAGGAAATTAGAGATCTTTTTGATACACTTTGCCTGGTCAAGCACTTTGTTATGGGTGTGGTTGCAGCTACTGAGTAGCTGCTCTTAAATCTTCGTCGAAACCCAGTTAAAAATGAACTGATCACAAATGTATGTGTCCACATTGAGACCAAACTTGCATGTGGCTGTCAAAAAAGTGCCACCACATATTCCTCAACTACTTCTTCAAGAAGTTGTTTGCGTTTGACAAAATTATGTCTTTCCAAAATGATACTGGGTTCCTCAGCAAATTGTTTACGCTAACTCAATAGCTTCTAAGTATATATTCCATGGATCATCACTAGATTGGCCATGGGGCCTCGCTACTGGTGGCAGATTGTCGAAAATGTGCTAAGCTGTCGGCCCCACACTGCCATACAAAAGTGAGAATTTACGTTCAGGACGGGACCTGCCAAATGAATCCAATGAGCCCACTTTATGGTAGGTTTGCACAGCTGAGAATGAAAGGGAGGAGGCTGAGTAATTTTTGTGGTGTGGCCATGTCAGAGGGACGGGCAGAAACAGAAGCGAGGAGGCCGTATGGATGTAATAATGGGATAGGTTTATAAGCGTACACCGTCCCGAAGTTAGGGAAAAGGCAGGTCTCAAGGTGCACCAGAAAAAGAAACAAACACAGTCTTGGTTGGTTCTTGGAATCTTCGAGGAGGTCCACCACTGTAGGAGTTTTCATCACTTCTATTTGGGTCTGGTCGGGTCCCTGAGGTGTTACTTAAAATTAAAGAAAAGGGAGCGGTCAATGGTCATGCGCAATCTGCTATCATTAGCTTCCACCACACCCTGTGAAGGATTGGCTAAGTGGACTGTGCAGAAAAGGAAAATATAACGGCTAAAGGTAGGGAGTTTACCCACTAACATAAAACACTGTCTGCTCCGGTTTTCCCTGCGTTCGGTTTTCAGGGAGTTTAGGGAGTCAGGGAGGCTAACAAGCAGTTTCCTTCCCTCCCCTCCTTCGATCCCTCTGCCAACGTCATGTACTGCTTTCTGCCGCAACTCTGAGTTGCAGTGTCCTGTGGGATCCACCAGTTTTCACACCACTCCTTGGGATTCTCGTAGTCTCCGGCGCCGCCTTCATCCTCGTTCACCTTCGAGATGTCTTCAGCTGTTCTTGAACTCCCGCTCAGTTCTCTCGCCGTCCTTCTTCCACTCGCTTCCGCCTTGGTCGCTGATTATTCCTGTTTTATCATCCAATCCCAGGGTCCTCCCTGTGACTCTGATTGGACAGTTTGTATTTCCCCTCCGTCCCTCCACGAATCGCATAGTTCCTGGGTTGCTGTTTCAGGCTGTGTAGAGGGATGAAAGTCTGTTTTTAGTGTTGTGGTTTCTTCCCCACGTTCGTGGTCTTCATCCAAACCATGGAGGCAAGGAACCCATAGGGGAGGGACGGGGCTGATGTCATGATTGCTGGGGCCGGTTTGGGGTGCTTCCACAAAGGCCATACTGAAGAAAAAGGCAGCAAAGGTCTTTTAAGTAAAACTGTGTTAAAACTGTGACAATTTGAATTAAGAAACACTGCTAGCAAGAATCTCCCAAATAAAACTGTGGTTAAACTGTGACAGTTAAAATAAGATACATTTCTAAGAACAGTAGATGTGGCTACAAAGGACCCCTATGTGTAATACAGAGAAACTGAGTGTGAAAGGAAAGCAAAATAACATGGCATTGACAAAGTACCTGTGTTAGCCAAAAGAACTGAAATTTATATCACCCGTGTGCCAGGACAATCCAGATGCCCAAAACAACATGTGCCAGTCACGATCACTGACATTTCCTCAAGTGTGTGATCGTCAGCATAAAATTAAGCAAAACACTTGAAACAGGCCAATCCATGATTGCCGCTGCACTTGATATCACAGCGTTGCCAGTAGTGTTCTAGGGCATCGGATACCTTTTCAAAACCTGCTGCAGGGTTTGCTGGGACACTCTACAAAACTCGCCACAGGGGTTGCGGGGGCGCATAGGCGTGTCTCATGCAAACAGACATGGAGATGTGCAAAATCCAACATAGCAGGAGCGGAAACTCAATGCTGCAATGCGATGCAAAAGTAACAGGTCGCAAGCTGTCACACTACAAAAATCAGGAAAAGTGAAATTCAGATGCCGAGGAGGATTGGTGGGTGAAGATGAATCATAGCCAAATGTGGTAAGCACTGCTGGAGCCGGTTGAGTGAATACAAACACTTTATTCATAAAGAACTTCACCCATGATGGGCAGCTCCCAGTCGGCCCAGATCCTAGATGAAACTTACCACTGTCAGCTGGAATCTTCGCCTGCCATTCACTGCCAGCACGTGCCTTATATTTGCATACACACACCTTTAAACATCAATAGAACATTGTGAAATCCTTACAAGGAGGCAAAGGATCATGCAAAGCAGGTCATCTTGATGTTAAAGTCCAAGAATTATTCATAGACAAGAAGAAACCCATCCAGGAGCACAGCCTGACAGGAGTCACATTTTCCAATTTCAAACATAACATTCCAATGCTGGAGAACTAACAGCTGAGTAGAATTTCTAGTAACGATGGTATTAGAACAGAGAATGAAGAGGAGGGAGAATACCACACACCTTTCCCCCTGAACAAAAAAAACAAAGGAGGTGTGTACGTAAGAACAGAAAACGCTCTGAAAGATGAGAAAAGATGAGGACAAAAACAAAAATATAATATAGATAATGTAAGCATGGAACACAAATGACAAGTTACGATACATAGTTGACTAACCTCGAGGATGAGCGGGGCGAAACAGAGGGTGAATTATGTGAATTATCTTTATCTGAAGCACAATCAGTGACAACAGGATTCTTATATACATAACTCTATTCAAATTCCAAAATCTGTGGTCCTGCGTTCTGACAGCATTATTGAAAACTTTAGTGACAGAAATAGGCCTGTAGAACTTAACCTTGGAAGCAGGTAATTTGATTACAACCAAGTCTCTCACATTCACAACAGTACACTTAGTAGATTTTTTTTAATCAAAGTGTTTTTTCCTAGATAGACCTTTAGACTCCTCCCTCAAACACCACACAGGTGGAGGATTATTGGAAGAAGACTGAGAACTTAACTATTCAATACTTTCCTCCAAATTCCTCACCCATGAAGGTTCAACCACTGTACATGGATATCTACCTTTGAACAAAACAAAAGGTGACATACCTGTCATACTATGAGGAGACATTCTATAAGACTCAATTTTTTTAAGGACTTCATCTTTCCAATTCAGCACAGAGCTCTTCGCCCAAGAAATGGTCTCCTTCAACACCCTTTTGAACCTCCCAACAACACCGTTGGTTTCTGGGTGGTAAAGAGAACATCACTTGTGCCTGATGCCTCGATCTCTTAAAAACATCTCCATTTCACGTGAGACTAACTGTACACCATTGTCTGTAAGAATGGTTTCTGGATAACCTTCTTTAGCAAAGAGCATTTCTAAAAATTTTACATTACTTGTTTCAATCCCAGAAGTAAATTGGATCTCAGGCCACCTAGAAAATAAGTCAATGAGAACCAATATGAACACTTGTCGACCATCATAGTGGATGGGCCCAAAAATATCCAAAGCTACATCCTTCCAGGGACCACGAGGAAGCACTCAGTTGACCATAGGTTGCACCCTTACTAATTTTGTCTTTTCACAAGAAGCACAAATGATGCAATCTCTTATGACCCTTTCAACAGAAGATCCATCCCTGGCCACCAATAAGAACCACATGGTCTTTCTTTGGTCTTAGACATTCCAGAGTGGGACTTGTGGGCCAACTCAATCAAAACTTTGTGTAGTTCCAGGGGAGGAACCAACCTCATGCCCGGACTAACAATCCATCACATACTGCAAGCTCATCCTTTAAACCCCCAAATTTGGCAACCTCATCAGAAGCTTGCCTCTTTCTGTGCCACCCTCTGTGAATAAGTGACAATAATTCAGTAAGTACAGGATCCAAAGACATTTCATTACGTCATAAATGCTCATCAATGATTTCCTCCCCAACCACACAAACATGAACATCACTTTCAATTTAGTTATCATCATCAACTTCATCATCTGTTTCCTTACCAACAAGCCTAGAAAGTGTGTCAGCTATTTGATTTTCAACAGCAGGATATACCTTATACCAAAGTTATACTCCTGTAAAGCTATTACCCATTTAGTAATCCTACCCAAAACTAGGTGAATTCATTTTTTTGTGAAAATTTCACCAAGCGGCTTGTGGTCAGTTTTAACTAGAAACTTGGTGCACCACAAACATTTCTTAAGCTTCTTAATAGACCAGAACACAGCCAAAGCTTCCAGTTCTATGACAGAATAGCGTGACTCTGCATCCTTTAAACCTCTGGATATGAACATGATAGTCTTCAAACCGCCCTCACTTTCCTGTTGTAAAACAGCTCCCAACCCCTTAAGGTTGGCATCAGAGGTAATGATGGAAGTCTTTGAGGGATCAAAACTATTGAGCCTAGGAGCATCACTAAGTTTCCTTTTGAGAGTGTTAAACTTACATTCACAAGCCTCACTCCAATTGAATTCAACACCCTTCCTTAACAGTGTCCTCATGTTACAGTGTTGTGCAAAATTGCCCAAAAACGTATAAGTATATTCAACCATGTCGAAAAACTTCAAAAGTTCCTCTCTAGACTTGGGAGCACACATGCGATTAATGGTGCCAACTAAATTGTCATTTGGCTTTATCCCCTCTCCTGAAATAGTGTGTCCAAGGTACTGAATGGTAGAAGTGCCAAACCAACATTTCTCAGATTTAATGGTAAGATTACTTTGTTCCAGTCTGCTCAAGACAACATCAATAAGTTCACAATGTTCCTTGTGATCTTTACCAAATATCAAAATATCATCCTGATAAACACAAACACCCCTAAAAATCTTAAGTATCTTTTCCATTGCACGTTGAAAAATGTATGCAGCAGACACAAGCCCAAAAGGCATCCTAACAAAACGGAAAGTACCAAAGGGGGTTATAAAAGCAGTATAATCCCTTGACGTTTCCGCCAACTCAATTTGGTGGTAAGCTGGGGCCAAGTCAATGGTGCTGAAGACCTTGGCCCCATCTAATAAAACCAAATACTCCGCTATGTTGGAATGTAGATAATGATCAGATATGACACCTGTTCAGCTGCCTCAAATCCACACACAAACGAAGAGAGCCATTGGCCTTGCGGGCTGCAACAACTGGAGCCAACCAATCTGTTCCTGCACCATCCTCAATGATGCCACCGTGCTTAAGTTTATCTAACTCCATCTTCATTTCTTCTCTCACAGCAAATGGAACATTCCTTACTTTACTAATTGAAGTTTGTGAATCAGGAAGCAAGCGAAATTCAAGTTTGACATCCTTGAGACACCCCGTTCATCTCTGAACACCCTCGGAAATTTCTGATTCATGCGTGATACTACACTACCATCACTAACTTCAAGAATGGTATTGGTAACTTCTTTTAATTTGATGGGACAATCACTACCCGGCTCCAGCATAACCCCCAAATTGCCTTGATGAATCCAGCTGATTATACTGTCCCCTTTTTTCGACACATACATTTTCCCTGAGGTATACCACTGCTTGTATTCAATGAGACCTGCAAAATATCTCAATAAAGGAATGTTTCACCACCATATACAAGCTGACCAATGTCTGGTTTTAAAAGAGAAGTTTTGTGTGCAAGCTTAGTCTGCTCAAAAACATTTGAAATAATTATAATTTTAGCACCAGAGTCAAAAAGGACTTCGGTGGTTTCACCCTCAACCTGAATTGCATCAATAGGACTAGGTTTCTTCACATTCACATTAACCTGAACAACAATTTGTTCACACACAAAGTCTTCTTCAGGAGACTCTGCCTCTACACACTTAACTTTCGGAGTTGTAATCTTAGTTTTGCAAACAATAGATAAATGACCTTTCCTTTTGCATTTGGTGCAAATAGCATGTAAAGCCGGACATCTTTTATCATTGGACAAATGACCAATTTTGTTACACCTAAAACATTTTGGAACAAAAGATTTACTTTTGTTTTTAATTATGACCTCTGGTTTGAGTACATGTTTTTCCTCAACCATAAAAGTTTGTTCACCTACTTTAACTGTTTGAACAGCTGCTTGCTTATCTCTTTTTATGATGTCAACACATTTTATAGAATGTTCCACTCTCTTGGCCACTTGAATAACTTCATCCAAAGTTGGGTCATCCCTCAACCAAAGTTATTTATTCACTTTTTCTATTTTACATCTCAGCATCAGTTGATCACAAATTCTTGCTTCTGAGCATTCAGCAAACTTACAGCTTGAAGCTAGTTTTCTGAGTTGAGTGATGTAGCTTTCAACAGTCTCTCCATCATTTTGACACCTCCTCCCAAAATGATAACTTTCGAATATAGTAGAGACTTTTGGCAAATAATGTTTATCAAGTTTTTTCATACAAATTTCAAATTCATTTAAGTCTCTACCTTCAGAATCACTAAGCTCAGGTAGGTGATCAAACACATCTTGACCTTCAGAACCCAAGCAATAAAGGAGAAGAGAAGACCTTCGCTCGGCACTCAAACTCACACCACACACTTTAGCATACCGCTCAAAAATCTTCTTCCATTTCTTCCATTGTATGGGGGAATCCCCAGGAGAAATAAGAAAAAAAGGAGGGGCAGTAACATTTTGCATCTTGGAAGTTAAAGTAGACAAGTAAAAAGACAGAAATGTAACTGCTCTTTGGTCTTAAAGCAATGTTTAGATGTGCAGAGTAAAATATGTTGCTACACACACAAAATAAGCAAATGCTTCACAAGAAAAACTTGAGGAATAAAACACAGCAGAAGCAAAAAATTAAACAAAACCAGGCATAAACAAAGCATATCCATATGTCACCACATTCCACAACAATAAAGAGGATGTGTGCATGTCACAGTTGTGGCACGCTGAAGCTGAAGCGTATGGATGAGCTGAGGAGATTATGTGAGCGTATCACAGTAGTCGTGTGTTGACTCGAAGTGACACGCTGATTTCAGAAAATGTGCATGTCACAGAATTAATACTTTAAAACATGAAAACTAATAGAACAAGTGTGCATATCACTGAAGTGAAGCGCAAATAACAAAATAAAGATGTACCTCACTTGAAGTGACACGCTGACTGCGGTGTAAGTGTGCGTGTCACAGAAATCGCATTCACATTCTAGGTAAAATAACTATGAAAATGTGTGCGGGTCACTGAAGTGGCACGCAAATGAGAAGGTAAACCTCCACTTTCAAAATGGTTTCCACGTCCTCGTACTGCAACGTCAAAAACGTGCCAATCACGTCGTAGTACTGCAACGTGCCAACCAGACACTTGAAGAAATACTTTAAAGATGGCTCCCACCTCGTCGTTACGCAACGTAACAAACGTGCCAATCAGGATTTAGAAATGAATGATGAGGCGTTCTAGACGCTCGGAACTTCGCATAAACCTGAAGAACAAACAAGTGGAACTCTTGCGCTCATGAACACGAAAGCGGTGAGTTTTCAAATATAAACAATGTTCTTTAAGAAAACGATGGCACGTTAATGTCTAACAGTCAACAAAACGCTGGAAAAGTACCAATAACAGCAGCAATATTTATTAACCCACTATAGAGTTGACCCATAAAGACATAGTTGCACCCGCAGCGAGGACGAGCCTGCGTCGATGAATAAAGAACAAAGGAAGCGCGGCAATAGCTCCCAGTCCCGGGGTGATTTAGTATTGTTATTCTAAATAGTCTAGTAAATCCAGAAAATACGTAACAGTACCTGGAGTAGGAGTAGCAAAAGCTTCCCAAGGACGAGCCCGCGTCGATGAATAAAGCACCAAGGAAACGCGCCGATAGCTCCCCTTCCTGTGATGATTTAATAATGTAAATCCATATAATCCATTAAATCTAGAATATACACATCGGTACCTGAGAGTAATGCTTTAAGTCCTCTGATTACATGGTGTGCAGGTGTAGTTGTAAAGTTGAGTCTTGTTGGGTTCCTCTGCCAGTGCCGACTACGCCAGTGTGAAATCCTCACAAAGAGGCAAAGGATCAAGCAAAGCAGGTAATCTTGATGTTGAAGTCCAAGCTTTATTCATAGACAAGAAGAAACCCATCCAGGAGCTCAGCCTTACAGGAGTCACAGTTTCCAATTTCAAACATAACATTCCAATGCTGGAGAACTTACAGCTGAG
Organism: Lissotriton helveticus; assembly: GCF_964261635.1. NCBI lineage: Eukaryota > Metazoa > Chordata > Amphibia > Caudata > Salamandridae > Lissotriton > Lissotriton helveticus. The sequence goes on along the minus strand of NC_136072.1, from coordinate 383,515,086 downwards.
TAGAATTTCTAGTAACCATGGTATTAGAACAGAGACTGAAGAGGAGGCACAATACCACAAACATCCACTTGCCGCAATGTGACTCGGGCTCACAAGCATACAGGTGCATAACACACCCTGAACCACACAACTACACACTACAGACATCAGCTAAAAAGTGTCATAAGACCTGGCCACCCTATTTAGATTGTTTAAACATCAGCACACTATAAATAGAGCATAAGGGACTCCTGCTGTTTTTTTATGGATTTCCCAGATCCCCCAACTTCCAAATCCACCAAAACAGCGTATTCATAATGAACATCTTAAGCATCTGCTCTTCAAGCTAACATACTCTCATTTATAATATTTTATATTCTCTTTCTTCATGGGTGTAGCTATCACTGATGAAGCAAGAGGAGTGGCACCAGTTCCTGGGAATATGAACAGCCCATTGCACTTCAACTATGGCTACCTTTTAGCATTCAACCAGGGGATAGGGGTGAGTTTCTTTTTTTGCATTAGAGACCGTCATACCCTTGATACATCAATGCCTCTCCATACCAATACATTAAATTAACACTATCAATCATTATCTATCATATGAAGGGTATCTTAGAAGTGAATAGTGAAAGTGGAATAGCTGAGGATTCAGCATTCCTGCTCTCCAAGGGAGTTTGAAGTTTGAAAAACATACCATTCTTTCCTGTTCCACTCAATGCATCTACCCCAAAATTGCTGCATGAACCTATTTCTGCCTGAGAGGCCGGGGGTAAATTGGAAGACCAGGGACACGCTCTTAAGTGATCGCTGATAAAGCAGAAGTTTCACAATAGGTGGTGTTATGTTATGTTACTTTAATTTAAATTGCACATGAATCACTCAGAAGGAGTATCTAGACACAGAGCATAAAATTCAGGGAAAGCGGAATCTGTTAAAATTAGAACAGCACTGTCTTAAGTTGTTTCCTGGATTTAAGATGGTCAGTATACAATTACAGATGAAGAAGTAGCTGGTTCATGTTAAGAGAGGCCAGTTTGGAGAAAATCCTGACTCCTGTATTCAACTTTTTGAGCAGTGGAACAGTAAGCAAAGCTTTGTCTCTAGATCTTAAAAGTCTAGCCGCGTGATAGCAAGCGAGTTTCGAGGATAGATAGCTAGGGTCTTTCCCCATCAAAGAGTTGTGAGTTAAGCAACATATTTTGAAGATGATCCTTTTATGGAACGGTAGCCAATGGAGTGAACGTAGCAGAGGAGTAGAGGCCGCCACAGATTGAAGATTAAGGATGAGATGGGCAGCGGTGTTGTGCACCACTTGTAATTTAGATGACTGCGTCTTATTGCAGAAGCCAAGACTGAAGTACCATATTCTAGTTGACTGATAACCCGAGACTGCACCATTGTTTTTCCCATGTGGCTGACTAAAAAGAGGTTGGAAAGGGACAGGAGGTGTGGGGGAACTATTCAATGATTGGACCTCTGATCTACGTGCTGGCTGGCTGCCTGTTGTTCACCCTTCAAGAAAACCTCAATAGGATAGGAGGTATGTCATAAAGAGAAGAGAAGTCACCTTGGCTATGCATTGTCAAAAACTAGCTAGTGGGACTAAGTGCCACGATAGGCGATACTTATAAGGTGTGTGTCAGAGTAATGATGGAAATTAATACTGATTGCAAATTCAGTTTAGGTAATGCTAATGGTGCGTTGTAAGGGGCAACTATTAACCCATCCGGATGAGTCAAGGTTAGCCACCTAATCTCCAGGGCTTTAATTGGGATGAAAAAGTGGAGGTCTCTAAAAGAGGCGCAGTATAAGAAGTGTAATTAGGAAATCTTTCCAAATGGCAGGTCCTATATAACTATGGGTGTGGTTAAAACATGTAAACTAAAATCCTGTACTTTCGATAGCGTATCACCCACACAATATTTTGATGCTTTTCTGTGAGATTTTTACTATTCATCAATACATATCACACAGCTTTGGACATGTCCCTACAACAAGCCAAACCAACTAGTTGTTCCAATGTTTGTCAGCATGCTTTTGTTATGTAAGTAAGTAGGGAATATTCTTTATGCAGTTAAAAAAAGAACCATAAAAGCTGCAAAACCATACAATTTATACATATCAAATGTCAATCAGTTATGCAAACAGTCCCGAACTAACACGTATCAAGCATTTATGCACCATTTCAATCAATAATATTTACCATAACCGGGGAGACCGAGCAGCGGATCCGGAGGGCGAGCGATCTACCAGCGGTGGAGAACAGCGGACTGCAGCGTGACTCTGAGATGGCTCTGGCACCGTTGTGTCGGGTGGTAGGCCCTGAATCATCATTGACTTTGGGCTTCGAGGGATGGGTGGCCGGTGGGGCTGAGTCCATGTCAATTGGGAGAATGAGACCGGTGCTTCTAGTCCGCTTCTTGCTCGAGACATTGCACGGGACGCAAATAGTCCTGGTTCTTTATTGAACTCTGGGTACGGTGTGGGGGAGGGTAGTATTTTCTGCGGGTTGCTTTGAGATGTATAGTATGGGGTGTTAGATTCAACACTAGTTGTGTACATCTTCCTTAGGTCTGCAAGCCCACGGTTCCTGTCAAATAGTTTAGTTTGTGTTATCGAGGCAACAGGCATCTGCAAGTTTTTTCAGTGGGTGGTTTGGGACTCACCTGGGAGGGAGTCAGGGAGGGGAAAGTTGTGGGGTTGGGGTGTTAGCCGGAGGGCCTTGTGGGGGTTGGGGGGATTAGGGATCTGCTTGTGGCCATTTTATTCAGTATGCACTGGGGACTGTGTGGGATGACATGTTGGAGACAATAATTCTGCTGAGGGAGTAGTTGGGTTATCAACACCATCGGTGACTCAGTGTTGGTAAAAGTCTGGACCTGGAATTTTAATGGGCTGGGCAACAAAATTAAGTGAACTTTGGTGTTGCAGCATGTAAAGAGACACTGCCCAGATGTGGTTCTTATTCAGGAATCGCATCTGAGGGGGAGTAGATGTAAGGCCCTGGATCGATTCGGCTATAGAATGGTCGTGCACTCGGGGTTCACACCTGGCCTACGTGGGGTGGGTATAATAGTATGTAAAGCCCTACCCTTTGTTATTTTAGGCACCTTGGTGGATGAGGCGGGTTGTTTCGACGCAGTGGCGGGTAGATGTGAGGGACGCACATTGGTGTTCTGCTCGTTTTATATACCCCCTGGCCTTCATTCTGAGTGCTTACCCAAACTGAGCGCGTTCCTGATCAACTTCCCTGAAAGAATGCTACTTCTGTAGTGGCGACACTAATGTGGCCATGTGCCTGGGTATAGACCCATCCAATGCCCCCACAGGTAGGAGGAGTGACAGTTGCCTATCTGACTTTGTTACTGCAATGGGGATGGGGGACCTGTGGCGGGCACAGAACCCCACACTTAGGCAATACACATTCCACTCGGCACGACATGGGTCCTTTTCCAGGATTGACTATTTCTTTGCGCGAATTGGACCAGATGGGAGACTTTGGCATTACCTCCCACCTAGCCAGGGGGATCTCGGATCATTCCCCTGTTTGTATCTCCCTCAGGGGTCCTGTCGTAAACAGAGCGGTCTTTCCAAGAATAGACCCTTGGCGCCTTCGCAACTCTGAAATTAGTGGTAGGCTTAGGGAGGGATCAGAGCAGTACTTTGGAGAAAATCAGGGATCTGTGGACTCCCAGATTACCATATGGGAAGCATATAAAGCGGTGCTTTGGGGACTGGCTCAGTCGCTTATTGGGGTGAAAAAGAAAGAGGAGTCCCTACAGATTCGGCTCCTGGAGAGTGAGGTTCATTAACTAGAGGGGGAGGCAGCTGCAACCCCTTCCGTGGACACGTACCACCGGCTTCAACTGAAACAGAGAGATCTTAAGGCATTGGCTGAACACGAGGCCCGAGCCTATGAATTGGCCACGCAACACCGGCTATACAATGTAGGCGATAAGGCGCTGGAGTTATTGGTGTGGGTGGAGCGCCGCTACAGAGATTGATAGTGGTTAGCGGCGGTACGGGATGGAGCAGGCAAATTATGCTCATCCAGCGCAGAGGTAGCAGAGGCATTTACAGCCCACTTTGAGAGGGTGTACTCACCTGTATGTACTAGAACGGAGGAAGATTGTGAGGACTTCTTTAGGGACTTTGCATTCCCGGCATTGACTTAAGAGATGAGCAAAAGATTAGAGAAGGATGTCACGGTAGAGTAGCTAGGGAAAGCACTCAACTCCCTACAGTCAGGCAAGGCGGCTGGTCCGAATGGGCTTTCAGTCAAAATTTATAAAAGGCAAGCATCAGTTGTGACTGCCCCCATGCTGGAGATGCTCAAGGAGGCACAAGAGTGTGGGCACTTGCCCCCGGACCAGAGAGAGGCCATGATCGTGGTGATACAAAAGGCTGGGAAGCCGACGTACCAATGTGCCTCATACCGGTCGATCTTGTTGCTAAATGTGGAGGTGAAGGCTCTTGCCAAGGTCCTGGTGGATCGAGTGCTATCAGTGGTCACAGAATTTGTCCATGTTGATCAATCTGGTTTTCTGCCTCAGAGAAGTACTCGCCACAACCTTCGGCGTCTCTACCGGGTTTTGTACATGACTAAGGATGTGGGTGACACCCAGACGGCATTGATGGCGCTGGATGCATAAATTGTCTTTGACCAGATTAAATGGCCTTATTTGTTCATGGTACTACGGAGGTTGGGTTTTGGACCAACCTTCTGCAGCTGGGTACGGCTCCTATATGAGCGGCTGTCGGCCCGGGTGCGGATTAACTGTAACCCTGGGCAAAGCACTATGCGTCTTTCGCGTAGTTTGCGAAGTTTGCGCTACTTCCCACTACGCGAACTGCACATAGCACAGTATAAACACGCGTAGTGTAGTGCAGCGGTCATTTTTTGCTTGCTCGCGGGCCTCAATGTCAAGTTGGCGACCGCGAGCAAGCAAAATGACATTTCGGCGAGACTTTTTCCTCGTTCGCGATCAGCAACATCAAGTTGGTGATCGCGAGCGTGGAAAATAAAACTCCTGGCGAGATTCTCAATGCGGGGAGGTCAGGTTTCTCATTGCGAGTGGTCACGTATGCGCATGACTGCTCGCGATGAGAAACTACCAGTCTGCATTGAGAAAGCTGCCGCTAGAGTAAAATCTACTCGAGCGGCAGAAAACTACAGCTCGCACTGTGAAAGCTGCCGTTTTCAATGATTGCACAGTGCCGGATGCTTGTCAGCACTGTGCAATCATTGAATACGGCATCTTGCGAATAGGGTACTATGCAGTTCGGGTAGTGCTACGCATAGCTCGCTTAGTGCGAAGTGCACTTTGAGTAGCTTCGCGTAGTGCTACTTCGCAAACTACGCCCAGCCCTAGTTAACTGGGCTGTATCTAGGGCCTTCTCCTTACGGAGGGGGACAAGGCAGGGATGCCCTCTGTCCCCTCTCCTCTTTGCCCTGGTGCTGGAGCCCTTGGCTCATTAGATCAGGAGGGATCTTTTGATTTGGGGTCTAGTGGCAACAGATGATTGGGAGGAACGGATATCTCTATATGCGGACAACATCATCCTATATCTGGCAAGGCCATATCACTCGATTGCCCAAGTGGTCCACCTTTTTGAGTTGTTTGGGAGCTACTCTGGCTATACCATCAACTGGTCAAAGTCTGTGATCTTTCCCTTATCGGGTTCTCCCCCTAGAGTTCCATCTAGATGCTCCTCGCTGATGGCCCTGGAAGGACTCAAGTATTTAGGGCTATACATAACTCGTGACAGGCAGGAGTTCTTTAAAAAGAATCTTGAGCCCCAGTTGACTCGCCTACAGGCAGATGTGTCCCACTGGCATACTCTCTCGCTCTCTCTGATGGGGAGGCAGGCCATGTTCAAGATGCTCACACTGCCGAGGCTACTGTATGTGCTCCAGAACACCCCTGAACCTTGTTGTGGGATGGATAGTCCCCTAGGAAAGCGCTACACAAGCTGCACCGGGGGGTATATGATGGAGGGCTGGCAGTCCCGGATGTTAAAATATACTACTAGGTGGCACAACAACAGGTAGTTAATGACTAAGTGTATACTGACAGGAACGAACCCGCCTACAGGTTGGACTGAATGGTTATGCCACTGGGCCCTTGTGAAACTCTCCTGTATGCCTGTAGAACCCAGGGGTTGCTGCCAGATCATATGAGGGTAGTCGACCACTGTTGGAAGGAGGTAAATCGGCTCCTGGGCTGGGCTGGCAAGCTTACTGGGAAGACTCCACTTTGGCAGGGAAACTTGTTATGGGAAGTGGTGATGCTATTGGGGTTCAAGGGTTGGCAGCAAATCGGCATTGACTATATGGGGGACGTCTGGAAGGGAGACACCATCTTCCCTTTCGAGTACCTCCAGAAGGAATACAGTCTTCATACCTCACAGAGAAATCAATATGTGCTCCTCCATCATGAGCTTCAGAACCTTGGGAGCCTCGATGATGAGGATTGGCAGGATGCGCTCCAGTGGCTCAGAGAAATAGCTATCCACTCTAGGTTGCAGCTCGTACAGGTCACAATCCTTCATCGCACATACTACCCTCGCACCCACCTTTATACATGGGGAAGTTGTCTGTCGGCGCTCTGTGAGCGGGTCTGTCATCGGTAGGGCTCCTTCTTTCACATCATTAAGGAGGGCCCGGTGATCAGTACGTTCTGGGTGAAAGTTACAAACACTATGTCCAGAGTTGCAGGAGTGCCGGTCCGGATGGACCTGAAGTGGCTCCTCCTTCTGATCAAGGGGGACAGAGACTGGTCGAGGTATGTTGAAATTTGGCTGGCCCTGGCGGTGGGGGTAGCAAATAGGAATATTGCTAGAGCATGGGGAGTACAGGCGCCTCCTTTGTGGGAGGATTGGCAGCAGGACCTAGACTAGTGGCAGAGATCGGAAGAAACTGTATATAAAAGCAGGGGGTGTACGAATAAATTGAAGAAAATGTGGGCGCCATGGCACAAATACAGAGAGGCGGGTGCCCGGGTGGAAATAAAGTCTTATTATATGGATGAACGACACTTGAAATTATCTGATGTGTAACTCCCGAATGATGTCTGTATTGTTCAATAATTTGCTATTTGTACATGGCATTGTATCATATGGTCTTACAAGCATTCTTAAAATAAAAAGATTTAAAAAAAATATATTTACCATCAAATCTGTACTAAAAATCACTTAATACTATAAAACATTTTAGGTTCAAACAACGGTGTGATAAAACCTTTTTCCACCATTTATAAATATGTGAATACGAAGCATGGTTTAATATGGTGCATGTGCAATGGTGATACCTTGTGGGCCTACCAGTGTTGGTGGGATTATAAAATAAAACAAGTACTATTCATATAAAAATGTATTGTGCTAAAGAATCCCCTCTCTTGAGCCAGGTTTAAAAAAGCACTGCCTTGAGCCTGAACGCTAACAATTCCTCCATTTCTTGATGATAGTGCTAATATGGGACCTGTATGACCACTGTTTGCAAAAATGTATGTGCAAATCTAACAGTGTGTTTCTTAAATGACAGGCAGGAATATAAATGTGGGAATAGTTATTTGCCCACAAACTTCCGTAGCTTGACGGATAATGCAATATTCTTGTCGACTATGTGGCGGACCATGTCAGTTTGTAGTAATTGTAAATATAACAGTGCAGGTCTGCATTGTTTAATGTTTAGGCTCCTAATCAGGGGGCTATAATGCCTTCCTATTCTTGTTATACAAGCCACAGAAAAAGAATAAATGCAACTGGATTGAGCAGAGGCTGAATTGCATCAACACACTTTGAGGTCCTGTTCATAGCTAGCTGTCGAGGGGTAAGCAACCAATAGGTGTGACATACTGAGACGAAATCTCACTAGGTAATACCTATATGAACTAGGGATGTTGAGCAAATACAGTTCAATATGTCTGTTTGTTACTAGCGTACCGTATAATTTGACTATAGTATACTGAGCTCCCCCGCTCTTTTTCTCATCGTGCGATCCATCCATTCTATCTTGCCCATAGCTTTCGTGTGCCTTGTGATGCTCAAAGGGTTAATAAAAAGATCTTGCCTCCCTATCGGTTTGAGTTTGTTTTTAACATATTCCAACCAGTGGATGCTACCTGCCTTGTCTAGCTTCGGACAATCATTGATTGCTGCTTTGGTTAATGCCGCTTCCGGTTGATTCCAAATTGAGACGCATAACATAAGTGGGGCTAATAAAACAAAGTCTCTCACATGTAATTGACCCAGTTCTTCATGACAGGTGGATGCTGGTACAGACCTAGGTATTCGTAACAGTTTGCGTGCAATTTGTTTTTAGCAACCAGCAATTGTAGAGGATCATGTATTCCCCAGATCCCTGCTCCATAGGTAACTGCTGAGACACATCTGGCCTTATACATGTTAAGCAGTACATCCATGGGAGAGAATCCTAATTTTTTTGCAAACTTGTGAATAGCGCCCACATTTTGTTCAAATTGGGAGCATCTAACCTGGCCAAGGTTTTTCCAATTGCATTTCCTATTGAAGGGTAAGCCTAGGTACATAAATGTGCTCACTGTCTCTAATCTTGTGCCTTGGATATAAAATGATCTTGTTTTCCCCCTGTGGATGGTCACAGATCATGGTAAAAGACTTTGTTTTATTAGTTTGCAGCCCTGGAGATCCCATATTTTCCACAAACCCCTCAAGCAGCCTCTGGAGATCCACACCTATTCTACATATAAGGACACAGTCATCTGCGTACATTAATACAGGGATGGTTCTTGTCTCTGCCATCAGTGGATCAGCCACGATCTCTCCTAGGCGTTTCTCCAGGTTGTTGATGCAGATACTAAACAGAAATGGAGCAAGGACACAGCATTGACGTACCCCCTTCCTGTGTTAATTGAAGGGGCACTCTCCCCATTACGGCCACACCTGAAGCATCCCACAACATCCTCATGCAGATTACTCTGGACACAGAACAACGCCACCTCCACCACCAGGTCCCACAGTTTAGTCCAGAGTTTACCTCTGTCAACATTGTCAAACGTTGAACTTAGGTCCATGAAAGTGAAGTATAGTAGTCCTTTATTGGCCCCTAGGTACTTGTAGTGAATATGAGAGAAATGTAAACATTGGCCAATCATTCCTAATCCCCTCCTAATACCATACTGGGGAGCAGTCAAGATCTCATTATTGGTTGCCCAGGTCTCCAAGCACTTCAATATTCTTATCTTATCTTATCTTAAGTGCCATTTGTAAAGCGCACTGTCGCCGAAGCTTCCTGGCGCTGTTATTATTCTTATTCTGCCCGGCAGTTCTGCTCTACTGTCTTTGAGCCTAATTGGAAGGTAACATTTGGTGTCCCCTCTATTGCCCTTTTTAAAGATTGACACAATAAGGGCATTTGACCAGGACATGGAGGGCCCACAGATGATTGCACTATCTAAGACATTGACCAGTAAGGATGACCACAGCTCAGTATTATTCCTAAAAGATCAATTGACACCCCATCAGGCCCCTGTGCTTTGTTATTTGGACATCTAGTCATTGCTAAGGTGACTTCTTCTAGTGTGATGTTCAGCTGATGACGGCCTATCCCTGTGTCCAGGGTTAAGTTAGCGATCATTTGCCTATGGTTTAGATGGCAGGTTTCATTTAAATACCTGGGTGAAATGTATCACCCAGGTTTAAGATTGAATGGGTATATCTGTACTGCTGTTGTGGCCACAAGCAAAGTAAAGTGAATTGACAACTTTCCAAAATGATTTTGAATCTTTCTCCACACAAGCTCTCTCCAACTGCTCCCATGATTCCATACTTAAGCTTGGTTTCCTGTTTTCGAGATTGGCCTTATAAATACATCTACTAGAACGTGTGGCCTCCATGCTCCTTCGAGAGACTTCAGAGCTTCCTTCAGTTGTTTATGTGCTCTAGAGCTGTGGCCATCAAACCACATCATAACCTTTTTTGGGGCAATTATATTGTTAGCAGCTCAAATACTCGCCTACATATTTCGCCTACATATTTCTGAGTATACCTACACAACACTTGAGGGAGAAGCATCACATTTCAAACAGATTTCTACTTTGCAGCTTCGCAACAGGTGTTCAATAACTCCCCTGTGTCTCCCTCCGTCTACCTGCACCTAAGTCCCTGGTTTTCAGAATAGACTACACTAGGAGCAAGCTGCATGGATGCACTGGGTGTTAATCACAGTTTTAATAAAAAGGACTTGTGGATTGTGATCGCTCATATCACTGGGTAAAATGGCATAATTTAAAATGTTCTCTCTAATCTCCATTGAAGCAGCTCTATAGTTGATAAGACTTCCAGGACCTCTCCCTGTAAATGAGACTTGCCTATCATTAACTTCATTTGACAGATCAATGGTAAGCAATAAATTGAGTTTAAACAAAAGAGTATTTAGAGCAATACCACATGGACTATGATTGAAGTGCGAGAGGTCCGGGAAGGAGGTCTCACCCAATCCACAGACAAGATTGCTAGCGAATGGACACTGCTTCCGAATAAAATGGCCCATCCACAGTATGCAAAAGTCTCCTAGCATACTTCCTATAACTTTGTTAAGAGCAGAACCCGAAGACCTTATTATTGTACAATCACTTGCATCAAAATTATTATGTTAAAAATTGATCTAGCTCACTAGGGATACAATTCCCATTGAGCTACATATAATCTAGAAGAGGTGCAAATCTACAACCATATCCATTATTTTACAGGCATTGGTTGTACTAATTAGAATCAGTAAAACCCCGCTATTATGACCATGAGTAGCAGGTACCGCTGGAGTCGAAGTGGCATGATATCCCTTCAGGTATATCTGATCACATGCCCAGGTCTCTTGTAGCCAAATAATCTGGTATTCACTAATCATATCTAGCCACTCCGGACCTTGTGGTGTATGTGCAATCCCAGCAATATTCTAAAATAAAACCTTTGTGTTTCACCCTTCATGTGCAGCTATTAGGTGAAACATTGTTGTTCTTCCAGCGATCATAATGTGTTTTAGAAACAGCATTATCCAGTCAGTCGACATCTGCAAGTGCTGAAAAGCGATTGTATGTTGGTATTGGGTATGAAGTAGTTTAATGATTAACCAACATGGACCTCCAAGCATCAGTGTGTAGATGTTTCAAAGTTTGGGGGCTGTAAAGGAAGCTAAGTGAGACTGCTTTTATGCCTTGGGTATAGTTGTTACAAGAAGGTCTATGCAGAACAGTAGTAGCTCCTGGAGGGAGTTCTGCCGGGCGGTGATGCAGGGCAAGGGAGAGGCAGGGTGGGGGGTAGTAAACCCCAGATGCAGCTCTAGCAAATAGCTTCGATATATTTATTTATTTGTATACTTACCTTCGTTCGGCCATAATCCGGATTTACTACTACCCCCCACCCTGCCCCTCTCCCGCCCTGCGTCGCCACCCAGCAGCACTCCCCCAAGGAGCTGCTTCTGATGCAGAATGGAGCCATTTATATGTACATTGGTAAAGTTGATAATAATACAGTCACCTTGTTCCCGTTTGAATATACACAGATTGGTTACCCTATTGTCATTCCTGAGAGGGATTAGACCCTGCTGCTTGGTTGGAGTTGACCTACATGAGGGGCATTGTGTATTTTCTATATTTGTGCTGGCGTCACAAAGAGTATCTGGTGCAGAACTGTTGCCTGTAAAGGCCAGGGCTAAAGCTTTTTTTGTGGCATCCAGCCTTTCTTCTGCAATCCCAATTTCATTATTATGGCCCCCATAGCATCAGTCAAAAAACATGTAATGGTATTAGCTGAATGTCGTGCTTAATTGCCACACCAGATGTGTTGGATGTGTCATATTAGACCTCAGAGGGTGCATGGGGGCAGCCTCACTGGTCCTTGAAGAGACCCACTGATACCGGGGTCAACTGGTGTCAGTGTCCTTAGTCCTTACGGGCAAGGGGCTTGTCCATCCAGTCATCCATAGCTGTTGCCGTTGTCACAGTCCTAGAGTCCAGATTCCAACAGCAAAAAACACCTTCTCTCCCTTCTGCAAGAGTTTTGTAAATGGGGTTGGAAGGAAGACAGGCACCCCTGGCCAATCATAGGGTGCCACATCACACCTCCCTCGTCCCAAAATATCTGCACAGCATTGTGGGGCTGATCTAGATGGTGCCATCCAGAAGTCACTTTTCACAACTCCTCCAGGAGCCTCAGCTCCGCTCCTAGCTCACACCAATGCCAGGCCCTTCCCTGGTAACCCTTTAGAGAGGAGCCCCTCCTTTGTTAACCTCAGTTGTCTGTGCTTCTTCTTTTATTCAGTGGGCCTGGGCTATGCCCAGCTGTGATACAGTTTGAAAGCCAATTAACAGATGCTGATTTTCTTCTCCACCACTTCCTCCTTAGGCACTCAAGGAGGCACCATTAAATACTACTTTTTATGTGGGGAGGCCTTCGTTCCCTCTGCTTAAAAGCAGTGCCATTAACTTGGCCCAACAGGGTGACAAGAGACCTGGGCTCCTATCCTGAGCTCAGTCAGAAAAATATTAATATTTTGAACAGTCAAAGTATTCTTGTATGATCATGGGAGCTGCATAGTCAGACTGGATGCACGTTTCAACCCATTTTCATACCTCACAGGTCTTTGTATGCCTGAGGGAAACGAAGCTGCACTCTAAAGCAATATTTCCCCCTACTTGTTTAATACAGTAACACTGCTGACAGAACATTATACCATACTGACTTTATCAAGTAGTGCTGATGGAGCGAGATTTTAAAATAAATGTGTTTTTGACTCGCAAAGTTAAACTTCCATAACAAAATAATTATATTAACGTGAATGGAGTGAATATTACTAAACCAACCTAGATTAAATTGCAAAACATTACATAAGGAACTAATATGTGTGCTCATATATGTGCTTTATGTTGCAAATGCTTGTTTGTAAAAAAATAATAAACTAATCTTATCTGTTGTCTTTGTCAAAATTAAATGCGGCTGTTTTATTAATGGCATGTGCTTATTTTGTGTGCTTATGGTATGTCTTTTCGTCCTTATGTTGCACAATTTTGTTTGTTGCTTTATTTGCTTCAGCTAGGTAATATAGATTAATGGATTAGTAATTAGCAAAGGTGGGTGGGTAAGTGAACGAACTCTAGTTCTATCATTAATTGATGTTTTGTGTTTGTTTATATATTAGTTTTACGAATGGGCCTAAAGAAAATGCCTGGCAGTGCTGCAGTTTATGTAACTTGACCAGAGTGAAGCCTTCACTCATGCGCAGAAGAAAGAGTATTTTGCTGAGCTGACAACGTTTCGTGCAGAAATAATTATGGTCGAGTCGGATGTTTTCTTGGAGTCATAGCCAAGGACAGGATGCTGAATGGCCTGCCAAGATTAGGAAGTGTAAAGTTTCTCCCCGGGAAAAGTATCTTTTTGAGGAAGCAAAAAGGATGGTGAAACTAAGAACAATAAGGGCTATGATGAGGTCCCGGACTTGTTCAGGAGAGCATGACCCAATAGTGGACTGACATGGCTCAGTCAATCGAAAGTTTGGATTTTTTTAGAAAAATGTGCGATAAAGATACTTTAGTTAGTCAGAAAAGGTATAAAAACTGTACCCATGGGAGGGAGGGGGCTCTTGCTGCTCATCTTCTCCCGATTCCTGTTAGACTTGACGTGCTGACGGACTCTTTGGAGCACGTAAGGATTAATAGGGTTAAATGACTTTTATCTTTATTCCTTTAGGTGAAGTGAGTTTTAGACAGGGAAATTAGGGCTTAGGTGATGGAAAACTATTTATTCTACAATTAACATGTTATTTGATTTTACTTGGAACTGTCAGACTAATTTGCTATTCCTCTAATAAAATGCACTTTTCTTGAAATAAATAGTTAATAAATAAGATTTTTGAAAAGACAAGCTGGTCTTGTTATTTCATAGTCATTACCATCAGCAGATCCATTTGCCTAAGTGACTTAATTAAATGCAAAAGCTTTACAAAACCATGGTGAAAACATTATACTGCGGCTGTATATAAATATGTATATAATTTGTGAATAGGTTTTATTAATTAGGTCACATGATTCAGTTGCTCAAAATATGTCTCGTTAGTTTATGGGCCTTGTGAGTATTTTATGATTAATGGTGAATATTGGGAAGATGGGTAGCATTGCTATGACATATTTTCTATAGGGGATGCTGGATCAATTCTCTGGCAGCAGAGTTACGGTTGCTATGGTAACTGACATGCTACATGGTAGTTACATAGGATCGATGTTTAACATATATTGAGTTTGTTCATTTGTTACATGTAGTCGAAAGCTTTTTCCTGCAGTGTGAAAAATCCTAGTTGTGCCGGCATATGAGTGGTGTGACAAATGAAGTTACAAAGTGCATTTGTTCTGTTTCAAAATAGTGGTATTGTCATATATCACTAGTGTTGTGGACGTACAACACAAGTTTATGGACTATAGGTGTGTATGGTTAAATGCAATAGTGAGGATTGTCTATGAAATTGTAGCTTTTGAGTATAGGGACTTAGAGCCTGTTTTAAAACTCACTGCGAAAAGAGTAGTAGAATTTTATCTGAGCTTGTGTGAAGGGTAAGGAAGCGTCGTCTATTCTTACTGGCAAATGTGGATTTCTATGGTTGGTTAAAGTCCTACCAAGATTTCATGTATGTATGGTTAGGGATACTTTCCGTTTGAAAGTGCGTAAATGATTTTGTAAATTCGTTCGAGTCAAACTTTGAATTGTTACCTTATGTACATTCAGATGGAAACGAGTAAAAGATTACTTTATCAACAATTGTATATTCTGTGAGGGTAGCGTCGTCTATTCCACGCAAAGAATACTTGTATGTAAAGGCTATCACTTTATTTTAGTGAAACAGGCAAATGGTTTGTTTTGCTGTTGTTATTAATTGAAATTCGTTGAAAAAGTTTCTTAAAATGGCGCTGTGAAAATATTTTGTGAAGGAGGGGTGAGGGCTAGGAGTGAGAGACGAGAAGCTGCAGCGGCAGTATACGTCACAAGGGTCCGCGCTTTGATTGGCTAACATACGTCACAGCTAGTGCACTGATTGGTTCACGTGACAGAGTCAAGCTGTAAGCTGATTGGCTCTTCTAGAAAGCGGCAATTATAATGGTTGAGCAAGGTGGTGAAGTGGCTTAACCAGATTGGCTTGTTGGTGTGTTTCGCGCACGGATTGGTTGGTTTTGCGGAACAACCAGGAAACATTTACGATCATTTTAAATTAAACAGATTTGATCAAAAACATGAGTTATTATTACAGAAAAGAGGAAATGAAGCTTACATGGCTTCAGAAATTGAAAAATATATTCTCACCTGATAAGAAAATTGAAACGCGAGGTGGAAAATTACTTCATAAATACAAAACACCTGCAGCCTATATGGAAGGTGAATATGGTTATCATACTTGCCTTTGGTTTGATAATTGGATGGATTATACCAAGAATGATGGTGTATTAGCATGGCCAGAAGACGGATCATTTAATATGAGAATTTTGAAAAATGTGAGAGAAAAAATGACGGCTCTTGTACCAAAGCCTAGACCAACACAATTTGAGGCTTTAGTTGAATGGGAGGATGAGATGTTTGTAATTCAAAGCGAAAGCAGTGGTATAATAAGAAGTCCAAAATCAAATTTTAAAAGAGAAACTCATGAGGATAGAATGCGTCGATGGAGACAAGCAGACATATGTGATGGTTTATACCCAGTAAGAGTAATGATTACTGAAATACCAGGTCAAAAGAATTCTCAAAAGAAAAATAATATTGAAGAAAGTGAATTAGAAGATCCAGTTTTAGAAGAAATATATCTTACAAATAAGAAACAGACTCCTTCAAAACCAGCTTGTTCATGGTCTACCCCAATGGTTTCTACAGGAACCACTCCAAGTGCACCTCCACTTAATGAGGAATCACCCAGATTTTACCCGAATAATACAGAAACTCCTGAGAGAATAGAAACAAGAACTAATTCTAGTGCATATGGTGAAAGTATAAATTTTCCTGAAACTCCAGTTTCAAGAAATGACACTCCTTCCAGAGGATTAATGGGTGCTGGAAGAGATGAGGAAACTCCAAATACTTCAGAATATTTACGGTCAAATGAAGAATTAATTCGACAATTAACTAAAGGAATGGAAGCAGTAAAAGTTCCAGTAACGATTGGTCCTGTTCAACCTGTATTTGATCAGGGAGAAATTAGACATCCAGGTTTGACTGTTCCATTAAATGCAGAAATTCATAAAGTGGCTGAAAATTTTTACTCGGAATTAACTGAAATTCATCGAGAGAAAACAATGATGCCTGATTTAACTTTTAATCCAGGTTCATTATGCAGAACACAAATAGGTGCAGAATCAGATACTGTTTCTCCAGAAAAAAAGTGTTGAGAAAACAGATTCAACTTCAAAGCTTGATGTCGCGAGACTTAAAGCAGATTTGGAGGAATTAATCATTGGCACAATTGGTCCTGACAGTTTAAAGCATTATCAAGATGATGAATTGTTATTCATTTGCAAAAGCGTACAATGGAAAACAAAAAATAAATATGAACAGTTAGAAGAATTAGCTGCAGAATTAGAAATTGACTTGAGCAAACATAAAAATTTGGGAAAACATTACAGATTAGAATTTACTGAAAAATACATTGGGAATTCTAATGCGATGGGAAAAATTCTGCATATAAAAGATTTGATTGTGTACATCAAAAAATTGGGTGATTTAAGCAAATGGAGAGTGAAATGGACAAAGAAAAGAGAAGAAGAAAGGAGAGAAAGGGGCATGGTGGCTAATCATTACCCAATGAGAGAAATAGCAGGAGGTGGTTATGTGCATGTTCCTTGGTCTAGACAGGACATTTTGTTGTTCACAAATGATTTTCCTCGGTTGAGAGAAAAGCCAGTAGAATGGTATCGACAGGTAGACAGATTTATAAAAGTTTCAAAAGTTCTGTGGATTGATCTGGATGGATTCTTTGACATTGTTGTACCATCAGATTTTTCGACAGAATGTAAATGTAAATGTATTTCAATTTATATAGCGCACGTTTCACCCAGGGGTCTCAAGGCGCTTGCTTAGGGAACCCGTCCTGGTATTCCCCTGTGAGAGATACCCCGGCAGGGTATTCACAAGGTGAAAGCCAGGCATCCTGCCGCGAGGGGCCGTAGTGGAGATTAAGCAAGCTATTGCCCAGAGTCGCAGAGTGTGACCCCGTGAGTCAAGTAGGCACCGGAGCGAGAATTGTCGAGTCCGTGGAATTTTTGAGCCCGAGACCCGCCGAGGCGGGAATCGAACCCTGGTCCACGGCTGATCTCAGCTTCCAGGTCTGCCGCCTCTAACCACTGAGCCACACTTCTCCAGTCTCTGTAAGTTGGCCAAAGGTAGAACCTGCTCGAGATGAAATAACAGGTGCTCCGTCATCAGAGGTTATGGGTCTGTATGATAAAGTAATTTACTGGTTGAAAAATAAGATTCCCCCAAAAGAAGTTGATTGGGTCAAAATAGACAGAACAAATCAGGAGCCAAAAGAATCGGTGCATTCATTTTATGAAAGACTACTGTTGTTTTTTAAATAGTACAGTGGCTATGAAAAATTAAGTGAAAAGGACATGAGCCACTTCATATATAGATTTGTTTATGGCTTGAGACCTGAAAATGGTGAGATGATTAGAAATGGAATTGTTGGCTGGCAATCACTTTCAGTTGATGATATACTGAGAAAGGCTAAATATTGTAGTGACGAGATAGACGTGAAACAGAAAAAGCTTAAGGAAAAGGCAATGTGGGCACAGGTGAAAGTAGCTGAACAACAGATTGCAAATTTGGAAAACAAAAATGTCAATGTTAATCAGAATCAGAGTCAAGGAAAATTTAAGGGCAATTTTAATAAACCGAAATTTAATGTTAATATTGAAGAGCTAAAACAAAAGTTACCCTGTTTTAATTTTGGCAAAATTGGACACTGGAAGCGCGAGTGTAAAAATAAGCCCAGAAATTTTAAAAATGCATCAATAAATCCACAGATGCAGAATGATGTAATTGAAAGCAGTCCTTGTAATTCACCGATTATGGGGATCAAAAAGCCAAACGGAACGTACAGAATAGTACAGGACTTGAGAAAGGTTAACCAAATAGTTGTTCCATGTTGCCCAGTTGTTCCAAACCCGGCAGTGATTCTTTACCAAATTCCGCATGATGCAGAATGGTATACAGTCATTGACCTTTGTAATGCGTTCTTTACTGTTCCATTGCATCCAGATAGCCAGCAAATGTTTTCGTTCCGGTTCCAAGACCGCATATTAGCATGGTGTCGTATCCCTCAAGGGTATACAGAGAGTCCATCTATCTTTAATCAGTTGTTAAAAAGATCCTTGGAGAATCTAAATTTACCTGGAAAATCGACATTAGTTCAGTACATTGATGATCTCCTCGTAGCAGCAAAAACCCAAGATAACTGTGTTACAGATACAATTACTCTTTTGAATCACCTGGCAGATGAGGGACATAAAGTATCTCCTGCAAAATTACAGTTTTGCAAACAAGAAGTAAAATACCTTGGGCACAGAATTGCAAAGGGAATTAGACAAGTGACAATTGAAAGAATAAAAATAATACAGGGAATGCAACCTCCAAAACGACAGAGACAGGTCAGGATGTTTCTAGGAATGGTTGGTTATTGGCGCCAATGGATTAGTGGATTTTCATTAATTGCAAAACCATTGCAGAGATTAACAAAATCAGATATAAGAGATCCAATTATTCTCACAGAAATTGAGATGCAAGCTTTTGAAAAGCTAAAGAGAAGTTTGTGCGAAGCACCTGCTCTAGGTATGCCAGACTATGAAAAGGATTTTGAGCTGTACTGTAGTGAAAGAGAAGGATGTGCATTGTCTGTTCTAATTCAGAGACATGGGAAACTGAGAAAGCCAATAGCATATTTCTCAGCAGTACTTGATCCTGTTGCAAAAGCATTACCAGGATGCTTAAAAGCGGTAGCTGCAACTAGTGTGAGCCTTGAGCAAGGTGAGGGAATTATAATGGGTTTTCCTGTAAACGTCTATGTAACACATTCAGTAGAAATTCTCCTTACCAGAAGCAAAACTCAGCATTTAACAAGTAACAGACTTACAAAATATGAGAAAGTTATTCTGGGATCAGATAATGTCTCGATAGCAAGGTGTGTGAATTTAAATCCTTCCACATTATTGCCTGATGGTACTGTAACAGAAATAAGGAATGAAAATGATATTGACCATGAGTGCTTGGATGTTTTGGAATATTGCACCAAGCCTAGGCAGGACATTAAAGATGTTCCTTTGCCTGTGTCAGATTTTGTTTATTTTGTTGATGGTTCTTGCCTGAGAACAGAGGAGGGTTTTCTGAGAGCAGCATATTCTGTTTGCACAGTTGCTACTGTGATTAAAGCATCATGTCTCGAAGGAATTCGTTCAGCTCAAGTGGCAGAATTGATTGCTTTGATTCGGGCTTGAGAAATAGCAAAAGAGTTAAAAATCACTCTAGTGACTGACAGCCAATACGGATATGGAGTTGTGCATGATTATGGACAGCTCTGGTCTCAAAGAGGTTATTTAACCTCTGCAGGAACTCCTATCAGACATGCAAAACTGATCAAGAGATTGATCGATGGCATTCAGCTACCAAAAAAGATTGCTGTCGTGAAATGTGCAGCTCATAAAAAAGGTGAAGATTTTATTACAAAAGGAAATGCCTATGCAGATGAGATAGCAAGGTACTGTGCGAAAAACAATTTTTCAATCAATCGGGAAAAGAATGATGAACATGTCTTGAACTCACTTATGCTAACATCTATAGTTGAAGCATGGCAGGGAGTGAAAGATTTACAAGATGAGGCATATGATGATGAAAAAGACACATGGTTAAAAGCAGGTTGTAGACAGCGAGAAGAAGATGGGATTTGGGTATACAAAGATGAAAGACCAGTTTTACCAAATTGCATGATTGCTTACATGGCTAGGCTGTATCATGGTCAGGGACATATAGGAAGAGATTCCATGATTAGGCTTTTCAGACAGACTTGGTATAACCTAAAATTCAGAATTATTGCAGAATCCCTTTGCCAAAGGTTCTTGATTTGCCAACAAATAAACCCCAACAGAAAAACAATTGTGAGTATGGGAACCATAGGACGGGAAGGGGGTCCTTTCACCAGGTTACAAATGGATTTAATTGAAATGCCACCACACAACAAGTTACATTATGTTCTCGTGATAGTCTGTTTGTTCTCAAGGTGGGTTGAAGCATTTCCTACACGTCACAATGATTCTGTTACTGTTGCAAAATTACTTTTAAGGGAAATCATACCTAGGTACGGATTTCCGGTGACTTTGGAAAGTGATCGTGGAACACATTTTGAAAACAGATTGTTAAAACTAATTTGTGAAGCTTTAAATATAGAACAGAAGCTACATTGTGCATACAGACCAGAAGCATCAGGTGTTGTTGAGCAAGTGAACGGAACTATTAAAAATAGAATTGGCAAAATGTGTTTAGCTACAGGTATGAAGTGGACTGACGCACTTCCACTTGTTTTGATGTCCTTGAGAAGTACTCCTGATAAAAAGGCAGGTTTAAGCCCACATGACATTCTCATGGGCAGGGTCATGAGACAAGCATTTATACCAGTAGGAAAATTGATGACTATTAATGATAGCGTAATTTTGGAATACTGCAGGAATCTGTCTGACATCGTGACTTCTGTGTTCCATCAGGTGGGAACTGAAGTGCTAACTAGAGAAAAAGAGCAAGCACATGATCTGTTACCAGGTGACTGGGTGAGGACAAAAGTTCACCGAAGAACAAATTGTCTGGTACCTAGGTGGCAGAAAGCAAGACAAGTCATTCTTGTCACAACAAATGCAGTGAAGTGCAAAGGTTTGAAGAGGTGGATCCATGCAAGTCATACCATTCGTGTACCTCCACCTGAAAATTCTGATGAAAGTGACAGTGACACTACAGCAGATTCCGATTCCGAAGAAGAACCTGAGAAAAATCCAGATTCTGAAGCTCGACAGGAAAGTCGACATCTGGAAAGTTCAAATGTAAATCAAGCATCGAACGAAAAAGATTTGCAAATTGTGATACTAGACTCTGAAAATGATGAAGATGTGCTAGGAAAAGAAGCAGAAAAAGAGTCTGATCAAGTTATGATAAAAGACCAGGAGAGTATTGAAAAGCAGAAGAAAAGCTCTGAAAGCAGGAACGGAATTTCTGAAACTGGGAAGTTGAAGGTAATCAAAGAAGAAGAAGAAGACGAATTACCAAGTACCAGCTATAAGGATAGAGTTCCTAACGGAGTAAAATTGCTGAGTAAAGAAGTACCTGAATCCAGAATTCAAATTTCTGACAGTGAAACTGAAGAGAGTGATGAAGATTCTCAAATAAGAAATTTCAGGAAAAGGGCTTGGAGAACAGAGTGTAATGTAACTGAGCCAAAAAAGAAATTACCGAGAAAAGGTGATAACTGGCCGAGTGAAAATGAAGGCCTAAAATTTAAATTGGTGAAAAGATCAAAAGAACAGATGAATGAAGTGTCAAGTCAAAAAGGTGACACTGAAGAGAAAAGTGAGGCAGGGAAGAAAATAGAAGTCATTAGTGGTAGGGCAAAGAGAATTGTAAAACCAAACCAAAAATACAAGTCTCCTGAATGGACTTATATTATCATCCCACCTGTGGTGGAGGTGAACAGCAGTAGTCAGGAAGAGATAGATGACAATAGTGACAAGGATTGAAATATTTCTGTAAAGTTTGAGGTTTTGTTTTTGGCATAAGGCTGAAGAAATTGTGTTAGGTGACACAAGGTCGAAGAAATTGTGTTAGCTGCAAAATAAAACACATTGATGTAAGACGCAAGGTCGAAGAAAAGTTGTTAGAAGGTGGGGTTTTATTTAAAAAAAAAAAAAAATAGGGGGGTATTAAGAATTTAGAAAATTTAGATATTTTTAATTTTTGATTTATTTTTAATTTTTGATTTGCGATGCGGTAAAATGTCTTTGATTTGTGTGGTCCTAATAATCTTACTTTGGTTAGTTTTAGCTGTCATTTTCCCTTTTGGAATTGACAAAGAAATTTATAAGGCAAATATGACAAGTAAGGCTTCAGTTAAACAGGATAATCATGATGTAACAAGCAAAACTAACAGAGTTATTGAGCACAAACCAGAGATACATCAAGATAGATCTGTTGGTGATTTTTCTAGCAATACTTTTTCAAGGCTTTTGGCCGAGTATGTAAAGGTTATGGAAGTAAAAGACTGTTACATTTGTGTGAAATTGCCTGCTTCTGTTTCGGAGGGAGTTACCTATAACATGCTTCCTCTTACTTATGGCATAACTTGTAGAGTGATAGCTAGCTTATTTTATCAAACTGGTCGTTTAGAGTATTACTATTCTAATCATGATGAGATTTTTGCAAACCTGAAAATTGAGAATAGTCTGAATAAGCACAAACAAGCCAAGCAGATGAGGGAATTTTTTCATTGTGACAAATGAACTCACTTATGAGTATGCTTTTAAAAACAATTTGACTTGTAAATTGAGATCTGAGGAAAAATCTTTCCTGAATTTAGTTGAGGAGAGAAGAGCAATTTATAAAAGAAATGAAATGCTCAAACAGACCAAATCTAAATTTTAGCAGTTAGAAGACGAAAAACTTAATGGAAAATCATTTGAAAATGTTGCTATTCACATTGACAAACCAATAAGTGGAAAATGTTGTATTAGGAGAGACAATACATTGTTTGACATTTATTTTGTAGGTGCAAGTCATTGTGAGGATACTTATCAAATCATGGGGGGTTGGGGATTCAAAGGTGGCAAGGATCCAATTTTTCCTGGAATTTATTTTGTATGTGGAGATAAAGCTTATTATAACCTCCCTGATCACTGGTATGGGACGTGTTTTGTTGGACTTGTTGTTCCAAAAATAATCCATGTTGACAGAAATGCAAAAGGTTCATTTGAAATCAGCAATCATCTGAATAGATTTAAAAGAGAAAGTTTTTCGAAAATTTTGGGAGACATTTTTGAAGCAGTAATACCTTTAGTGGGTATAACCCTAAATGCTGGTAGAATTAGAAAATTGTCTACAATTGTTGACAGGTTGTCAACTGACACAGCTAGTGGCTTTCAATTAGTGGATACTGAGCTCATTGCCATACGGTCCATGGTAATGCAGAATCGTCTTGCTGTGGTAAATAAATAAATAATTACCGGTACTATTTTTCTATGCATTAACTGAAAAGGATAGCTCAATAAATAAGAGGCAGAATCCGTGGTATCTGAGTCATACGGGCTTTAATTAGATGGCTCGAGCCAATGGACCATCGTGTTCCATCACCTGCTAAGGTTCAGGAAGGGACAGACACAGGAAAAAGAAGGACAGGCGGGACAGCAGCAGCAGCAGCAGCTAATATCTCATTAACATCATACAGTATATATAGTAAAACAGTACAATTGCATTGAATACAGTAGGCGTAACAAGTGACAAACGGAAGATAAGAACATATGGGCGTAAAAAGAAGGCGGGCACAGGGCGTACACGGAGGTGTGTGATGTAAACGTCACAGAAGTGTCATAAATGGGTGGATACATGGAGGGGGCTTCATGGGCAGCTGGAACCTTTAACCTACTGGTGCGCGCAAACGGGTCATGACGTGTAACTGGGGAGAGCTGGGGGCTCTGACTTCTAGCACTAGAAGAGGAAACTAAAGTCTGGGATGTCAGAACGACCTGTACCTATAGCATATCTGATATCTTGTATTTGGAGTACATGTTGCTTGAATCTAAAAGTCATCAGGGCAAAGGCTACTTGTCACTAAGGCTAGTGCAGGCATATATTTCTTCATGTATTGCGTGTGCTATGGATCTTCTATGGATACTAATTCAGTAATTCTCTTGCCTGGAGACAGGAAGACTAGACTATAGATGAAGATGTTTATGCGGTTCCTTAGCTAGGAATGTGAAGCCGGGGAACTGAACTGATAACTATAGGCATAACATATTCTTGGCAGACAGGCAGGCAGGCCAGGCCGGGCACCACGCTGCTTGGCAGGAAGTAAGTGAAGGGTCAGGGATGCGGGCGGGGCTGCATCTCTCCTCGGAGTGGTTCAGGAGACTTGAGGCTCGAATCTGGTGTCCGGGCCCTGTGAGGCCTAGAACCGGGTGCAACTCGATGATTTATCGTGCACAATGTAAAGACGTTGGCAACATAGGCCTAAAAGCCTAATTCACGTTGCTTTCACGGGGGACTGGATAACTGACATACTAACGTTGGACACAACTATAAATGCGTCTTTATTCGGTCAAGGGGGGAAATATGCATATTAATCATGCACATATAACATATGATGGGGAACACGTAGGCACACATGACAGGGCAAAATTCAATTTTCCTCATTCCCTCCTTGTTCCCTACGTTTCCTTCAGGAAACATCAATATTCATGATACCATCTATCTGTTCATACAGCATCATTTGCTCGTCTCTTATCTTTTGGGAATAGGACTTTGGATGTGGAATACAAGAGGTAGCGCACAAGCCGCAAATCGCAGGGCCACATTGTAAACAGATACAACAACTGAATATGATCATTACTACTACTCCCAGGAATGACAGTACTTTCCATCCCCAGGCAGATATTACACTCCAGAGCCAACCGGACCATGTCCAGGTGCCAGGATTCTGGTGTAGCTGATGGGCTATTTTATGAAGTCTAGTTATTGCTGAATATACAGACGGTGCGTTATTAGGAATGAAAACGCAACAACTAGATCCGATGACTCTACAAGCTCCGCCCCTATCGGCCAGTATGACGTCAAGAACAAGGCGGTTCTGAAGAACAACAAATCTCATAGCAGATTGCTCTTCTGTTAAGTTACCTAGGGCGGAAGTAGTCTCATTCACTACTGCTTCAAGGGTTCTGGTTAACCTGCGTATTAATTTACTATTCTGGATAGGACCTATGAAGAAGAAGAAACCTTTATTGAAATCTGTGTACTGTTCTAATGCAGTTTCAGTTTGATCGACAATTGGGGACTCGATCTCCCTTCTATGTCTGACGTGTACTAGATGTGTATTTCGGTGATAATCGGATGGGGCTAGGAAAACTGGTGGCAGTAGGAAGGCAATGTAACATGTTCCATCCCAATCTAGGGGCAAACGTACATATGCGGTCTGACCACATATAAAATATGAATGACGTGAGGCTTTGAAAGTAGATTTCCCACTGTCACTATACTCGACCACAGTATTACAATCACTGTGTCCTAGATGTATTGAACCATTCTTTCTAACACATAATTCGCCTTTCACTGGTGGAACTGTTATAGAAGGTAAGTCTGGAGTAGTCTCGGACTGAACATTCAAAACCATGAGGTTGGAGGAAAAATTACCTAGATCATATACTTCATTTTCTAGATCCAACCCTGTCCTATGGGAAAGACCTTCCTTGTCTGGGAAACATGTTCTATTCAGAAGGGACTTATCGTCTAAAGATGATGTTAACGTAAACCATGCTCCACACGAACCATTGTGTGAAAACGGATAGGGAAAGAGTGGCAGAACTCCCTTCGGTGTCTGGAAAGGGGGGAGTCGACCACACACCCAACAATTAGTGGCATTGCTGGTCTGGTGTGAATAGTGTAACATACGAATAAAAGTGTTGTTGCGCATTGCAAGTCGGTAGGATAACTCGTGAGGGGGTAGTTCACTAAAAGTGTGTTCTACTGTATCATTAGAGGAAAGATGTACATGCGAACCAAGAGGAGAAAATAATACATGTAGCGTATAACTTATACATGTGATCGTAAGACTCAGAAATAACATAAACAATAATGTAACAACACATCTGCTTCGCAGACTCTTACAGTATCTTATTTTCTTGGAGTTTCGTCTATCTCTCTTACTATGTGGGTCTATCTCATACATGTCAGGAACCTGTCTAACCGCTTCACCCGAGAGGGACTTAAACAATTAAACGCTGTCTGACTTGCTAGACCTTAACTTGAGTTTATACTCCTGCTGCGGAGTTTTCTCTAACAGGGGAAGTTTAGAGTCAGTATCGGGGCAGTCCTTGAAAAAAGTCTTTGGACGCAGTCCATGGAAACGCTTGATGTGGCTGGAGTGAAGCCAACCCTTGCGTCCTTCCAGCTTTACGGCGGTCCTTGTGGTCATCAGAACAAGTTTCGGCTCCTTCCAGCGGGGCTCCAGCGGGCTTGAACGATCGAAGTTTCGGATGAGAACAAGATCGCCTGGAACGACCTCGTGCGGTTTCACCTGGGTGTTGTCTGGAAAGGCAGCCGCGACCTGTGAACGACAAGAGAGTAGTGCAGACATCAAGGAAGCTAGGTAATCTGTCAGCATATTACTGTCAACATCGGTGATTTTACGTGGCATAGGTGTACCCCACATGTTTGGGGGACGACCAAACACTACTTCAAAAGGTGACAGACCAGATCGGGAGTGAGCGACCATTCTCATGTAGAAGAGGGCAACCGGCAGGGCTACCATCCAATCTACACCTTTCTCTGCACAGACCTTCGCTATACGTATTTTCAGAGTTTGATTGTGTCTCTCGACGAGGCCAGCTGCCTCGGGATGTCGTACACAGTGGAACTTCCACTGGTACCCTAACAAAAGTGATACTTGTATCATGAGTTCGGATGAGAATGGCTGTCCGTTGTCTGAATACACGACCCTGGGCAAACCATAGCGTGGGAAGAACTCACGAACCAGCTGCTTGGCAGTGGTCGCGGCAGTGTAATCTGGGACTGGATATGCTTCTGTCCATCTGGACAAAGCGCATACAACTACGAGGACATACTTGAAACCTCAACATCGGTCCATCTGAATATAATCCATCTGGAGAACTTCAAAAGGGTGGTCAGGAGGATGGAATCCACCTTGTTCCACGGGAACACCTTTACCTGGATTGAACTGACAACAGATCATGCAGGTACGCACTTTCTGCTTCGCTGCTGCTCGTAAATGCTTGTTAAACCAGAGGTTCTGGATGCTATCTAACATGGCTTTTTCTCCTAAATGTGCTGGACTATGTGCTGTATTAATAATGACTTGAACCATAGAGTCGGGGAGAAACCATGTGGCTTTTCCCTTCGTCAACCATCCCTGATCTGTCTGGACCCCTCCTTGTTCAGACCATTTCTTGATTTCGTCTGGGGTAGCATGTGTCTGTATGTCTTGGACGTCTTGTGTAGGGTCCTTAACTGTCATACAAGTCGTCTGATCTGGAACATCTGTCTTTGTCGTGTTAACTGGAATGTCTGGAGTCTGAGCTGTAAGCTTGGCTGTTCGATCTGCTAGATCGTTACCCTGGGAAATGGTGTCAGTGGCTTTCGTATGTGCTTTGCACTTCATAATGGCAATGGCTGTCGGCAAATGTATTGCTTCTAACAGAGCTTGAATGAGGGGGCCATGCTGAATCTTGGCTCCATGAGAGGTCATGAAACCTCTTTCTTGCCAGAGGACTCCAAAGTCGTGAACGACACCGAATGCATAACGTGAATCTGTATATATGTTTACTTTCAGGTTCTTGGCTCGTATGCAGGCTTGGGTCAGAGCGATGAGCTCTGCTGCTTGAGCAGACAAGGTGTCAATACGATGTGTTTCTATAACTTCAGTTTCAGTAGTCACTGCATATGCAGCTACTAACTCTCCTGTACTTGTTCTCATACATGAACCATCCACGTAAAGTGTCAGGTCGGGATCAGATAATGCAATGTCCGTCAAGTCTTGTCTTGGCTTTGTCATGGTGTTAATAACTTCCACACAGTCATGTGTGGCAGGGTTTGATGTAATCGATGGTAACAGTGTAGCAGGATTTAATATGTTGCAGCGTCTGATTTCTATGTGTGGCTGAAACAGTGTCAGTTCATATCCTGTTAGTCGTGCAATTGTCAAATGCTGAGTCTGTGTTCGGTTTAACAGAACTTCCACGGAGTGTGGAACTTGTACTGTCAGGGAGTGTCCTAACACTATGGAATCACTTTGTCTGATAGCTAGAGCTGTGGCTGCAACTGATTTAAGGCACGCAGGCAGAGCCTGGGCTACTGGATCTAATGTGCTAGAAAAATAAGCACAAGGCTTGTGTTGTCCTGCTTGATCTTGCGTGAGAACAGATAATGCTGTACCATCACGTTCAGTGACAAAAAGTGTAAAAGGCTTACTGTAGTTTGGTGTCGCTAAAACAGGTGCATTAGATAAAGCTTTCTTTAACTCATTGAAAACAAGTGTATGTTCCTGGGTCCAAGGGAGGACAGTCGATGTCGCTGCCTCCTGTGTTGTCAACTGTATCAGTGGTTTGGCTAGATATGCGTACTGAGGGATCCATTGTCTGCAGTAAGAAGTGAGGCCGATAAAAGCTCGTACCTCCTTCTGTGTCTTGGGCTGTGGAAGATGTGCAATTAACTGGATATGGTCAGGTGTCAACTGTCTACCCCTCTTGGACAGCAAGTGTCCAAGGTATACCACTTGCTGGACACAGAATTGCAGTTTCGAAGGGGACACCTTGTGCCCCATCTCTGCCAGAAAATACAAGACGGTCAGTGACGCACTTACGCAGTCACGTTCTGTACGGGCTGTGGTCAATAGATCATCGACATACTGGAGCAGGGCAGTGTCAGTTGGCATGTGAATACTGTCTAGTTGTCGTTTAAGTGCCTGACTGTAAATACTAGGACTTTCTGTAAAACCTTGAGGTGCACATGTGAATTTATAGCTTCTTCCATTTAAACAGAATCCGAAAAGGAACTGGCTGTCTGGATGAATGGGGACACTAAAGAAAGCGTTCTTGAGATCAATAACAGTAAAGAACGTAGCTTCAGAATCAATGGCAGTCAATAGGGAAGAGATATCTGGAACCACTGGGTACTGGGGTATGATACATTTATTAAGTTCTCGAAGGTCAATCACTAATCGATAAACTGGAGGTGCATTTGGGTCAGTACGTTTAAGAATCGGAATGATAGGAGAATTACATACATTGGAGTCAGTTTCTACAACCACTCCTTGAGCGATGAGCTCGTCAATGATTTTCGATAAGGCTGCTACAGCCTCAGGTGGCAATTTGTACTGTCGGATTCGTGGTAACACAACTCCTTGTTTCAGAGTAACACGATATGGTGTAATGTGCATACAACCTACATCAGTTGGACCTTGCGCCCATAAATGCTGTGGTACATTCAGTAATCTTGGATCAAAATCTCGTAACACATAATGTCCTTTAAAATCACGTAAAAACAATCTCACTCCTTCCGGAGAACAGCATATCACAGCACCTAATTCTTTCAGTGTTTTCATACCAAGTAAATTTTCAGGACATGATTTCGTGAGTAACAAGTCTGTAGTTCGGGACAATGGACCAACTTCTAGGGAAACTGGTTTCGATATTTCATTAACAATAGGCTTTCCTGAAAATCCCAGGGAAACATTTCTTGAGCCTGAGAGTGGAGCCCCTGGAACCTCGTCATGACTGATGGTAGTCCTACTTGCCCCTGTATCAATCAGAATTTTTCTGTCTTTCCCTAATACTTGACTGTGTACATAGGGACCCTCTTGATCTACAGGAACCTCGATGAGAGGCAAGCCAACCTCCCTCTCTAGGCTGTTTCATGAATACTGCTGATATTCTGGATAATCTGACTGTGCGTACTGATACATCTGTTGTGTAACGTGTTGTGTGGCAGCTATAGGCTGCGGTACTGTAACTGTCTGTTGTGCGTTCTGCGGTGGTTGCGTATTCTGCGGAACATGTTCCTGTCTAGGAGGACGCGGTCTCTCTTTCGTCTTACCAGTAGCTATGTTGTGTTTCAGAACTGCACATTCGTTTATATAATGACCTGGCTGTTTACAGTAATTGCATGTCCCTTTAACGGGAACTGCAGAATGACTAGTTTGATTCGTACCCCTCTTCTGACTATCTGCTGGAACAGACTGTGCAACTAGTACTTTCATTTTCGTGTCTTTCATACGTCTCCTTTCGTGTTCTTGCTCTTCCCTGATTCGATTCTGGTGGTACTGTAACATCTGTAGCATTTGGGATGGGGTATTAGCTTGCCAGGTACTCTCTACTTTCAATACTCGATTTTTAACTTGTGGTAAAGAATTCTCAACTAGTTTGGTAACAAAAAGATGTGGATACGACTCACTACTTGTTTTCAAGCCGCTATTAATAATGAAACATTTCTCAAATCTGGAATAAAAATCACTAGTGTCTTCGTCTTGTTTCTGTTTACAGGCTGAGATGGCATCCCAGTCTTCCTTTTTCGTGGCTAGTAATCTTGGCAAGACTTGTATTAACAACTCGGGCAATTCTTTGGCTTTTTCCCCGAGACCAGTACCTGGAACTCGTGTGTTATCTTCGTTCTCTAACGCTGTCCAGTCAATCTTTTTCTCTCCCACCTCCCATTCTTTTTCTTTGAGTTTTTCATATATGCCCGCAGGCAACAGGACCTTTAACATTTTGATGATATCGGGATACGTGTATTCTCCCATACGGAGCATGTCTTTTAATTCACGGTGGAACCCTGCTGGATCTTTATCGTGACAGGGCACTAACTTTTTCATTTCTAGTAGTTCTATTTTCGTTATAGGGGTGTAAACAAATACTCGTTCGAGGTCACCCCCCGTTCCCTTAACAGGATGCACTTCTCGCAACGGATTCTGTCTATCTATGTAGAATGGGGGTGGAACAGGAACAAAATGTGGAGTCAGGAACGTTCTGTATTTGTGGCGTTGTTCTAAAATGACACTAATCAAATCGGTACCTAGACCTTTCCATCTGTTTAGGAGTAACTCGTTCAATACATTATATAAAGGACCTGGATCAGAATGCTGATCCTCGTACAGTGTAATGAGGTGCTGGATCATGTACATACCCACCAGTCGCTGTTCGTCTGGGGGAAGCTTCAGAAACATTCGAGCTACTACTTCATCTGAATACGTGGTAGAATCACTAGTCCATCGAACTGCTGATCGGGCTAGTTCTTGTTCATGCATGGTACTAAGCTCACTGTAACCTATTCGTAGTTTCAGAACTTTATCGGTAGCCTGGAATAATTGTTCAAGAGAACACTGTCCTGGTACGGGAGGAGGAAAAACTTTCTTGTAGTCTGAGCATGTGTGTCTGTCAAAAGGTCTCGTCCTACCTACATACGCTATTCTGGTGGGATTCTCGGTGTCTACATCTTCGTCTGAAGAGTCATTCTCTTTCTCGGCTACTCTCCTTGCTTTCTCCCTTTCGTGTATGCTTATAATTTCTTTACGAATCTTTCTGTACATGGTTTCTATACAATTTTGTGTCTTGTGTTTTCCTTCTGCTATATTGTCACTCCATCTTGTCAGGACTTTCATCTCATCTTTGTCTTTATCAGGATGATCCTGTTCTCTTATTAAACAATTTATTAAAAATTGCAAAATCATGCCTTGAATCTCGACTTTCCTGTGTGCCATAGCTTCGTGAATACTTTCTGGTTTCTCCCCTGTTCGGATGAAGTGATATATACTGTCTAAATGTTCTTTCATATCTGATATGGTAATCAAAAAGTTTGCAACTCGTCGTAAACGTACGGAATATAATATCATGTGATCTTCGCCTGGCACTGGGTCATATCTACAATCAGTAAGGTACCTTTTGAGGGCTTCGTACGTAGCCACTTTTGGCGTGCGCTGTAATGCTGCGTCTCTCAGCGTCAGTCGTTTTGTTTGAGGCGGGGTGATAGGAATACCTCCCCCTGCTCCTCCTGAACTAGAATCGTCAATTAATACTGAATGTGCGGCTGCTGGTAATGTGACTGGTAAAGTAGGCGTACGTAATGTGGGTTGGTCCTGGGGTACTGGCACATTAACAGGATTCCCGGGACCAACGGCTGGAGGCACAGTAATTACGTTATTAACAGGGTGTTGAAGTTGAACTGGCGGGGTAGGATTCGTATTAGCATATTCTGGGACAGTGTCATCTAAATAGGAAGAAAGGAAGATTTCAGCTGCGGTCGGTTTATGACGTAGCTTAGTCGGGACCAATGGTGGCGGTAAATTACAGGGTGTTTCCGGGGTTGCTTTCGGCAGACCCTCGGCGAGAAGGGGATACATACCTTTAATAAGGGCATTTCTTTGTCTGTCTGATTGTTCTGCTCTAACTCGTTCACCCTCTTCTAGTAATTCCCTTTCTTGGGCTTTTTCTGAGGATTCCCTACTTAGTTCTGCTTTTCTGATTTCTTTTTCTGTTCTTTTATGCGATTCTTTACGCCACAATTCTATGGCATCTTTCTGGGATTGTCTGGCTTTCTTTTTCCATAATGCTTCCTCTACTCTCATGATGCACTCGGCATCCCATGTTCCTGAAACAGGCCATCTATATTTCTCTTCGAGATCTTTGGTATAGTTTACCCATAAATCTAGATACAGTATGGCATCTAAGCCATGTTTATGATACATGAAATGTCCAGGACTGTCCCTAGGAGGGACAGGAACTGATTCTTCGAGTAACGCTTTTCTGGTTTTTATCTGACGTAACTTAGAAAACAGAGGCATCTTTGAACCGTACTTGAACTTGAACACAATACACAATGAACACAGTAATGAATAGCAAACAAATCACTCATACCACGACATCAAAAACACATTAATAACAGTTCGAACAGATACTACCTAATACATTGAAAACATAATACATCGAAAACATAATACTGGAACGTCTCGAGAAGCTATACCAGAGAACAGACTTACTAGAATTACTGGATGCACTGCTAAAACAGTACAGAACATACCGGTCTCCTAAAGAGACACGTCATACCGTATCCACCTAAGTGAACACGTCGGACCGGATCTGTGTACCCAAACCCGTCGGACCGGGCACAAATTAATGAACCCGTCTAGATACGTTCCCAGCAACGGTACTCACCGGGAAGCAAAACTGAAGGCCTCGGACTGGACTGGACTGCTACGTCGTCTGGTTACTACGCACTACGCATGCGCCTCGGGCTTCGGAAACAGGTGGGCCTCAGGATACCTCGGACCTTGCTCTCTCGGCTTGGGCTCTGGTCGGGACGATCCGCCTTCCTCACCGCCTCGTCTGGATGCCGGACCGCAGTCTCCGTCTCCTCCGTGGGCCTGAGGGAGTTTGAAGCAGAAATATCTGCAGGTGCACAGTAGGGGTCCGTCACGGCTGTAGAAGGGTCAGGGGGCCTGCGTTACATCGCCGGCGCGTGGGGAAGGGGCTCGTCTCTATTCGGGCGCCATTTATGTGGTAAATAAATAAATAATTACCGGAACTATTTTTCTATGCATTAACTGAAAAGGATAGCTCAATAAATAAGAGGCAGAATCCGTGGTATCTGAGTCATACGGGCTTTAATTAGATGGCTCGAGCCAATGGACCATCGGGTTCCATCACCTGCTAAGGTTCAGGAAGGGACAGACACAGGAAAAAGAGGGACAGGCGGGACAGCAGCAGCAGCAGCAGCAGCAGCTAATATCTCATTAACATCATACAGTATATATAGTAAAACAGTACAATTGCATTGAATACAGTAGGCGTAACAAGTGACAAACGGAAGATAAGAACATATGGGCGTAAAAAGAAGGCGGGCACAGGGCGTGCACGGAGGTGTGTGATGTAAACATCACAGAAGTGTCATAAATGGGTGGATACATGGAGGGGGCTTCATGGGCAGCTGGAACCTTTAACCTACTGGTGCGCGCAAACGGGTCATGACGTGTAACTGGGGAGAGCTGGGGGCTCTGACTTCTAGCACTAGAAGAGGAGACTAAAGTCTGGGATGTCAGAACGACCTGTACCTATAGCATATCTGATATCTTGTATTTGGAGTACATGTTGCTTGAATCTAAAAGTCATCAGGGCAAAGGCTACTTGTCACTAAGGCTAGTGCATGCATATATTTCTTCATGTATTGCGTGTGCTATGGATCTTCTATGGATACTAATTCATTAATTCTCTTGCCTGGAGACAGGAAGACTAGACTATAGATGAAGATGTTTATGCGGTTCGTTAGCTAGGAATGTGAAGCCGGGGAACTGAACTGATAACTATAGGCATAACATATTCTTGGCAGACAGGCAGGCAGGCCAGGCTGGGCACCATGCTGCTTGGCAGGAAGTAAGTGAAGGGTCAGGGATGCGGGCGGGGCTGCTTCTCTCCTCGGAGTGGTTCAGGAGACTTGAGGCTCGAATCTGGTGTCCGGGCCCTGTGAGGCCTAGAAACGGGTGCAACTCGATGATTTATCGTGCACAATGTAAAGACGTTGGCAACATAGGCCTAAAAGCCTAATTCACGTTGCTTTCACAGGGGACTGGATAACTGACATACTAACGTTGGACACAACTATAAATGCGTCTTTATTCGGTCAAGGGGGGAAATATGCATATTAATCATGCACATTTAACATATGATGGGGAACACGTAGGGACACATGACAGGGCAAAATTCAATTTTCCTCATTGCTGTAGATATTCTGCTAGCAAAAGAGGGAGGAGTTTGTGGCATTTTGCATGTCCAACACTGCTGTACCTATATTCCTGATAAGAGTCAGAGTATTGAGATGTATATCAAAAATATCACTGAGTTGCAATCAGAAATTGTACCCTTAGAAGAGGATGATTTTCCAGAACGTTTAAGCAAAAGATTTAAAGCAATCAAAACCTGGTTTCAAGAGATTGGTGGTTCAATTCTTGGCAAAATACTGACACCTTTACTAGTTATAGTCTTCCTAATACTGTTGTTAAAGATTAGTTGCATGTTACACAAGAGAAAGAAATACCTGAGGGAAAAGAAGAGAATATACAAGATCAGAAAGGAACAGGAGAGAGAAATAGAATTGGAAGAGTTTCATAGAAATCAAATTGAGAGTTGTAGACAAACAGCTGAGACAAGACTTTAGAAATACTAACACAGTGAAAATCAAAACATGTTCTTCATTGGGATAAAATTTTGCTACATTTTTTTGGGTGTAGTCTGGTGATTTTGAAATCACCAGATGAGGGAGTTGATGGAGCGAGATTTTAAAATAAATTTGTTTTTGACTCGCAAAGTTTAACTTCCATAACAAAATAATTATATTAACGTGAATGGAGTGAATATTACTAAACCAACCTAGGCACCATTAAATACTACTTTTGTGTGGGGAGGCCTTAGTTCCCTCAGCGCTGAAAAGCAGTGACATTAACTTGGCCCAACAGGGTGACAAAAGACCTGGGCTCCTATCCTGAGCTGAGTCAGAAAAAAATTAATATTTTGAACAGTCAAAGTATTCTTGTATGATCATGGGAGCTGCATAGTCAGACTGGATGCACGTTTCAACCCATTTTCATACCTCACAGGTCTTTGTATGCCTGAGGGAATCGAAGCTGCACTCTAAAGCAATATTTCCCCCTACTTGTTTAATACAGTACCACTGTTGACAGAACTTTATACCATACTGACTTTATCAATGAGTGCTGATGGAGCGAGATTTTAAAATAATTGTGTTTTTGACTTGCAAAGTTAAACTTCCATAACGAAATAATTATATTAATGTGAATGGAGTGAATATTACTAAACCAACCTAGATTAAATTGCAAAACATTACATAAGGAACTAATATGTGTGCTCATATATGTGCTTTATGTTGCAAATGCTTGTTTGTAAAAAAATAATAAACTAATCTTGTCTGTTGTCTTTGTCAAAATAAAATGCGGCTGTTTTAATAATGGCATGTGCTTATTTTGTGTGCTTATGTTATGTCTTTTCGTCCTTATGTTGCACAATGTTGTTTATTGCTTTATTTGCTTCAGCTGGGTAATATAGATTAATGGGTTAATAATTAGCAAAGGTGGGTAGGTAACAGAACGAACTCTATTCCTATCATTAATTGATGTTTTGTGTTTGTTTATATATTAGTTTTACGAATGGGCCTAAAGAAAACGCCTGGCAGTGCTGCAGTTTGTAAAACTTGACCAGAGTGAAGCCTTCACTCATGCGCAGACGAAAGAGTATTTTGCTGAGCTGACAACGTTTTGTGCAGAAATAATTATGGTCGAGTCGGATGTGTTCTTGGAGTCATAGCCAAGGGCAGGATGCTGAATGGCCTGCCAAGATTAGGAAGTGTAAAGTTTCTCCCCGGGAAAAGAATCTTTTTGAGGAAGCAAAAGGATGGTGAAACTAAGAACAATAAGGGCTATAATGAGGCCCCGGACTTGGTCAGGAGAGCATGACCTAATAGTGGACTGACATGCCTCAGCCAATCGAACGTTTGGATTTTTTAGAAAAATGTGCGATAAAGATACTTTAGTTAGTCAGAAAAGGTATAAAAACTGTCCCCATGGGAGGGAGGGGGCTCTTGCTGCTCATCTTCTCCCGATTCCTGCTAGACGTGATGTGCTGACGGACTCTTTGGAGCACGTAAGGATTAATAGGGTTAAATGACTTTTATCTTTATTCCTTTAGGTGAAGTGAGTTTTAGACAGGGAAATTAGGGCTTAGGTGATGGAAAACTGTTTATTCTACAATTAACATGTTATTTGATTTTACTTGGAACTGTCAGACTAATTTGCTATTCCTCTAATAAAATGCACTTTTCTTGAAATAAATAGTTAATAAATAAGATTTTTGAAAAGACAAGCTGGTCTTGTTATTTCATAGTCATTACCATCAGCAGATCCATTTGCCTAAGTGACTTAATTAAATGCAAAATCTTTACAAAACCATGGTGAATACATTATAATATGGCTGTATATAAATGTGTATATAATTTGTGAATAGGTTTTATTAATTAGGTCACATGATTCAGTTGCTCAAAATATGTCTCGTTAGTTTATGGGCCTTGTGAGTGTTTTATGATTAATGGTGAATATTGTGGAGTTGGGTAGCATTGCTATGACATATTTTCTAGAGGGGCGCTGGATCAGTGCCCACTAATAAGAGGCCTATGCTTTGTCACCACCTAACCTTGCAGAGTCCCACTTGCGCCAGACTGCCTGTGAACAGTTACTGTGCTGGGTATACATGCAGCTCTCACACATGTGTACAAGCATGAGCACACGTTTTCACGTATAACCGAGTGAACTTTACACCAGCTGGGTCACAGTGGCCCTATATTAAAAGGTGGACAGTTGCAGTAAACACACACGGTCCCTTTACTATGTGATTACAGTGCATAAGACTCAAGTAATGAGATTCCCCCACAGTAAAAGGTCCACAACTGGGTGCTCAAAAAAGCAAAAATTCTGTGTCTACTAAATTGGCGGGACCCAATTGCAACAAGGGGCATATGAAAACATAGGGGGCCTATGCTTTGGAATACATTGGTGGTACAATGTTTTGAAGAAATGACTGACAGTTTGTGGCTTTTTTTTGCGAAATGTTCATTAAAATATTTTGGATATGTGCTCAGCTGTGTGGTGTGCTTTATTGACACTTGGTTCTTATCATTTTCTCGTTACAACAGAGAGTTTCCATTTTCCTGAAAATCCTCGTTATGGATTGCTTTGATTTGAAATGCGATGTGTTGATACAGTCACGTCGTTTTAGAGGCTAGGGTCTATGGAAGCACGATTACCATTACTTGTACGTTTTTTGAAAGCCATTGTTTAGGAGAGTTCCCTCACTGGTATGTATTGCTGAGGAGCGCTAGTGTGCCCTGATGGCAAAGAGTAGCTGGTATTCAGAGTGTGTGTTTTGATAGGAACTTCTTGTCCCACTGTTCGAAAGATTGATTAAGTTCCTGGGCCTGAAGGAGGATGCACTTCTTCAGTTTTATCTAGTTTCAGCTAGCAGAATGTTTTGCCAGTTTGATTTGAGGTTGGTTTTGGCACTATTTTTGTTTTTTGGCTTATGTGAATTTATATGTGCATATACTGTAAATTATTTTTGTTTGCAAGCAGTTTTTAATTCCCAAAATTATATGGCAGCTGGCTCTGATAAGCTCATTGGCATTATATGTCCTTAAAAGATTCTGTAGCTTCAAAGGGGCAGTGGGAGTTTCCTTGCACTTGAAAGGGACTGCTTTTTAAAAATGAGATCTGATCTCTGCTGTGGATCCTAGTTGAGGGAAGTGTAGCAGGTTAGTGGTCCTGCTAGCTGCCCCACCGCCCATATGTAGTTACACCACATTCTCTGGCCAGGCGTGGAAAGAGGGGAGTCAATAAAAGGGAGTGGCCCACTCAAGGTCTCATTCCGACACCAGTAATTAGAGTGTCAGCCTCTTGTGTCTGGATCCTGTGTTTCCGTAGGCTGGCACAACACTGGTGACGAGGATGCAGCTCAGCCCGCGCACTCTGCACCATAGATCACCTGCAACTCTTCTGGCATCAGCGCAGCTGCAAATTAATTTCTGTAGCATCTGCAGTAAAAAACTTCATTGTGGCCAGCCCTCCCTCTATCGAGTTGACAAGAAGGTTGAGCGCTGTAGCCACACTGACTCCTCTGCCAGCACGAGCTCCAGCAGTGCCTGGCCAATCCTAGTCCTGCCCATCTCTCTCGTCAGTGCACATGATCCCCAGGAGGCCCATAAGAGAATGAGGGAAAAACGAGGAGGAAGGCTTAAAGAATCCAGCCTATACCAGCTTTCCCCAAGCACCCTGCTGGATTGAGGCACAGCACGGGCACACCAACATGCAGTGTCTGAAACAAGTAAGGAGTGAACACAGAAAAAAAGTCTTCAGAATAAAATTCAAGGAATATTGACAACTGTTTACAGTCAAGAAATGGTGGGAGCCAAACAACAATCAAAACACCCACTTGTATGTTCAAACTTCAGGATAGTGTTACAGCTTTTCAAGGACACTTAACACCCAGGCCACCAACCCAAAGCTAAGAGTCACACAGCATGGGAGATAAAGATCATCCCGTCAGCTGAACCCTACACAACATGCCCTCAAAGTTGTATTACCTCCATTTAGCGAACTGGCTGAGCCTGCAAAGACCATCCCCGAGATGGAAAATATGGGTCGGGTGACTGGAGAACTATTTTATTGCCTCAAGGGAGACGGATGGCACTGTCAAAAGACCATTCCTCTTCCATCACACAGTCTCCAGAAAAGCCCACATGAGTCAAAACGGACCGTGTTAATGCGGTCCAAGCAATGGGCCGATGAGACGAAACCAAAGGAGATCGGACCCAACCTGCCAAGCCGGGGTGTGGGTACTGTGGCTGCAAAGGACACCCAATTAATGAGTGTCCGGGCAAGGCCGCACCTGTTCGAACTACGGAACCCAGAACCACTTTGGGATAGTGTGCAGGAAGAAGCACAGAAACAAAGGCCCCAGAGATTATTGGCCACCAACCCGGCTTGTGCCCCAGCTGTCTCTTTCACACCTAGCATGTCAAGGCGATGTCAAACCATCAGCAACCCCGAGCCACCATGTGGAAGATCCTTCCCCAGAAGAAGAGGAAGCATTCCTCATCTCATTTACAAGGGATCTGAAGCGCCACAGGTGGCCACAGCCCACATACATCATCCAAATAGCAGGATCCGAAGTGAAGGCGGTAATCAATACATGTGGCTCCATCAACATGATGGAAGTATAACAATACAACCGTCTGGGACCCAAGCACCTCCTGGCACCATTCCACACCAGAATATTCATGTACAGGAGCCAAACGCCACTGCCCCTCCACAGACCATTATCAGTGCCGGTGCAATCTGAAGATCAAGAGGTGACTGCCAGCTTCCATGTTATCGACCAGGAAGCAAACACGATCATCAGCAGCCACACATCAGAGGACCTTGGCCAAGTGTTCTTCACCAAGAAAGTAAAGTCACACCAAGTTGGTGAAATACTGGACCAGTTTCCAGAGTTGCTCCAGGGACTAGATTTCCTCAAATGTCCTGCAGTGAATTTACACATCCACCCATCAATTGCGCTGGTGGCTCTCAGGCACCACCGTGTCCCCTTCCATCTATGTCCCCTGGCAGAAAAAGAGCTTGGAATATTAGAGGAACAAGGCGAAATTGAAAAGGTCTTCTCACCAATGGTCATTGCAAAGAAGTTCAACCAAACTGGAAAAATCTGCTTATGCATTGAAATGCGGCTACCGAAACGTGCCATTAGAAGGCAGCCACTGGTTTTCGAAAATGTACCTCAACGTCGGGTATCACCAGCTGCTCCATGCAGGAGAGAGCCCGTATATCACCATCTTTAGCACACACCCAGGCCTACGCTGGTACAAGTGCCTCAACTTTGGCCTCTCATCGGTCGCTGAAGTATTTCAAAAGGCAATACGTGAAACCCTGTCCAGACTGCTGGGCATTCTGAATGTCAGCAATTACATTTTGATCCATTCATCAACTGCTGCCGAACACCATAAGCACCTAAAGGTTACCCTGTGTTGCCTCTACAGACATGGGGTGACGCTTCATAAGGACAAATTCTCCTTCTTCAGTCAGCCATTGAATTCTTTGGTGACGTCTTCATTCAAGAGGGGATCCAAGTCACCCCCCCAAAAATCCACAGCCATTAAGCGTGCGCTTGCACCTACCACTGTCCAGGAAGTAAGGAGCTTCCTAGGGATGGACAACTACTGCGGGAGGTTCATCCCCGACCTGGTTAGGATTGCTGAAACCCTGAGATCCCTCATGAAGGCGGATGCAAAATGGATGTGGGGTTGCCAGGATGAAGCAGCATTCCAGAAGATCAAAGAGACCCTTCTTGACAACACCACACTGGTCTACTTTGACCCAGGGAAGCAGAGGGAACTGTTGGTCGATGCAAGCCCTGTTGGGTTGGGAGCTATCCTCACCCAAGAACAGGAACCAGGTCACTAGGCCTCACTTTCATTAGCCCACCCACACCCACAGAGACACAGCACAGCATGCCCAAATTAAGCAGTAGGCTCTTGCAATCAAGTGTGCCTCTGGACACTTCCACCTATACCTAAGCTGCCAGCCCTTCAAGGTTATCACAGACCACCAGCTGCTGGTTCTACACTTCTAAGGGTCAGACCCCACCCGCCTCTGCAGATTGAAAGGTGGGCCATTCAGTTACAACCTTACGGGATGAAAGTGAACTACCGTCCCGGTTCAAAGAACCCCGCCGGCTTACTGTCACGCCATCCCGAAACCCCCGGCAATCAAAACAGCAATGAAGATGTGGAGGATTATGTCAGAATGATCTCAAAAGCCAACTTCCCTCAAGCCTTATGCTTGGAAGACATCAAAGAGGTGGCGGAAGCACATCCTGCCATCGTACTGGTGTGAGCACTGGTTCTAAGTGGGACCTGGCGAGACTTCCTGCGGGATGTCAGCGATTGACCACGAGAAGAGAACCTGGCGAAGATGTGGAGAGTGCGAGATGAATTAAGCACCACCCGAGGCGGGATACTCCTGTGTGAATCTCGCATTGTAGTCCCTAAAGCACTGAAACACCATGTGATGGCATAAGCCCTTGGAGGACACCAGGGTGCCACGAAGATCAAGGCGAGGATGCAGGAGAAAATATAGTTCCTCGTTCTGGAGGAGCTAGCAGAAGATTTTGTGCGGAAGGGCCTGGCATGCCAGATAACGGCCTTGCCTAAAGACCAGCTCCAGCGATTACGGAAGACCACAGCACCACCCCCTGGAGTAAACTTGCATTGACTTTGGGAGCTTTGCAGATACGCAGATGGCCCTCGTCCTAATGGAGACATACTTGAAGTACTCTGTGATGGAGATAATTGAATCACTGGCCTTCATGCACATGGCCCCTGTCCTTGAGAAGACATTCGCCGTCTTCGGCTTGCTGGTGAAATCAAGAGTGATAATGGACTGCCGTTCCATGGTGCAGAAATTTGGGACTTCTTAGACTGACTGGGAATACACCATCACCGCATTACACTCCAGTGGTCGCAGGCCAAAGGGAGGTCGAAAGATTTATGCGCACCATGAACAAGAACCTGTGCATCGCTACCGCCGAACAGGCCAACCCCGAGTGCCATCTACAATCATTTCCGAAGGAGTATCGGAGTACACCTTATTGAACAACTCACCAAGCACCATGGACACTGATGTTCAATGGACCCCGTCAAGACATCATCCCGGAGAAGCGTGGCTCAGTGGTTAGAGGCGGCAGACCCGGAAGCTGAGATCGACCTTGGACCAGGGTTCGATTCCCTGCCTCGGCGGGTCTCGGGCTCAAAAATTCCACGGACTTGACAATTCTCGCTCCGGTGCCTACTCGAATCACTGGGTCACACTCTGCAACTCTGGGCAATAGCTTGCATAATCTCCACTACGGCCCCTCGCGGCGGGATGCCTGGCTTTCACCTTGTGGACAGCCTGCCGGGGTTTCTCACAGGGGAATACCAGGACGGGTTCCCTAAGCAAGCGCCAGGATGCCCTTTGGGTGACAGGTTTGCGCTATATAAGTACACCTACGTTTACATTTACATGTGCCCAGGTTGGATGCCAATATCCCATGATGGTCAAGGGGCCCAGGTGCATCGTGAGCGATGCAACGCTCTCGCCAACCAAAACAGGCTGGCTGACGAGCTCGGGAGCCTGCACCTTCATGCTGTGAGTGGAACTGGTCCTGAGATATAAGGCAGCATGCCCTGCAACCTATGAACTTTGCTTTTTTTCCCCTACTGACGATTGAGGAATCATGAAACACGTGTCTAGGGATACAAATTGAAAGTAATAATACAGCACTGGCTATGAACACTTTGAACTGAACTGAGCGAGAAATAATGAACTACATGAACCTCATGCAAAAGGTAATTTCGTTGGGGCGTGTCTGGTGCGCTCCCACCTCCCTGAAAGTATCAAATTCCTGTGAGCTGACGAGCTCGGGAGCCTGCACCTTCATGCTGTGAGTGGAACTGGTCCTGAGAGATAAGGCAGCATGCCCTGCAACCTATGAACTTTGTTTTTTTTCCCTACTGACGATTGAGGAATCATGAAACACGTGTCTAGGGATACTAATTGAAATTAATAATACAGCACTGGCTATGAACACTTTGAACTGAACTGAG
This sequence comes from Lissotriton helveticus, assembly GCF_964261635.1. Classification (NCBI taxonomy): domain Eukaryota; kingdom Metazoa; phylum Chordata; class Amphibia; order Caudata; family Salamandridae; genus Lissotriton; species Lissotriton helveticus. The sequence continues at coordinate 383,472,102 of NC_136072.1, read as the reverse complement.
CGAGAAATAATGAACTACATGAACCGTCATGCAAAAGGTAATTTCGTTGGGGCGTGTCTGGTGCGCTCCCACCTCCCTGAAAGTATCAAATTCCTGTGAGCTGACGAGCTTGGGAGCCTGCACCTTCATGCTGTGAGTGGAACTGGTCCTGAGAGATAAGGCAGCATGCCCTGCAACCTATGAACTTTGCTTTTTTTCCCTACTGACGATTGAGGAATCATGAAACACGTGTCTAGGGATACGAATTGAAACTAGTAATACAGCACTGGCTATGAACACTTTGAACTGAACTGAGCGAGAAATAATGAACTACATGAACCGTCATGCAAAAGGTAATTTCGTTGGGGCGTGTCTGGTGCGCTCCCACCTCCCTGAAAGTATCAAATTCCTGTGAGCTGACGAGCTCGGGAGCCTGCACCTTCATGCTGTGAGTGGAACTGGTCCTGAGAGATAAGGCAGCATGCCCTGCAACCTATGAACTTTGCTTTTTTTCCCCTTCTGATGATTGAGGAATCATGAAACACGTGTCTAGGGATGCGAATTGAAACTAATAATACAGCACTGGCTATGAACACTTTGAACTGAACTGAGCGAGAAATAATGAACTACATGAACCGTCATGCTAAAGGTAATTTCGTTGGGGCGTGTCTGGTGCGCTCCCACCTCCCTGAAAGTATCAAATTCCTGTGAGCTGACGAGCTCGGGAGCCTGCACCTTCATGCTGTGAGTGGAACTGGTCCTGAGAGATAAGGCAGCATGCCCTGCAACCTATAAACTTTGCTTTTTTTCCCTACTGACGATTGAGGAATCATGAAACACGTGTCTAGGGATGCGAATTGAAACTAATAATACAGCACTGGCTATGAACACTTTGAACTGAACTGAGCGAGAAATAATGAACTACATGAACCGTCATGCAAAAGGTAATTTCGTTGGGGCGTGTCTGGTGCGCTCCCACCTCCCTGAAGGCGAAGGAGCGCTCCCTGATGCCTGGTGACAAGGTGATCATCAGAGACCAAACGCCAGGGTGGAAGTTCAGGACACGGTTTAAGCCGGGAACATGGATTGTTGACAGAAGTAATGGCACCATGGTAACAGTTACAAAAGGCCATGCCGTCATATCTAGGGTCAACACATAGAGTATCTCGCTTTGATTAAAATACCGAAAAAGAAAAGTCACTTTTGAGTGCCGGGATATCTGCATAGAAATATTGTGTCTCACAGTGAATGCTTTGGCAGGACCTGTGGATTTGAGCATCCAGGTAGTAGGGTGCATATTTATCCCGAGCGGCACCAATCCCAAATGGTTATTTTTGATATCTAGTGACCTTTGAACATATTACCTTCTGATCTAATCTGATTTCATATGTGCTTGAGGTGTGCCTCCCTTACATTACTACCAGTAAGTTTTGTCTTAAAATAATATCTAGGAACATCTTGTGGTTCAAACTAATTGAGAATCCTCCACTCATCAGTCCTCAAGCCTCACTTGAAAAAGACACCAGCTGGCTGGAAGTGGATGGATTTGATTACAGGCCAAACGAGCCCAAAGATCGAAGCCAACAAAACTTGGAGAGAAGCCACCAAGAAAATCCATGCTCCCTCTCCTGTATGTAATCTGTGAACCCGGAGTCAACCCCATTGATACAACCTCCGGCCCAATCAGCAGCCCACCCAGCGGCTCATGGACTATGCTTGTCATGTGAACTGAACTTTTATTAATCAAGGACGGAGCTGGGGAGGGATGTAGCAGGTTAGCAGTCCTACTATCTGCCCCACCACCTGGATGTAGTTACATCACATTCTCTGGCCAGGCCTGGCCAGACGGGAATCAATAAAAGGAAGTGGACCAGTCAAGGTCACACTCCAATACCAGTAATTAGAATGTCAGCATTGTGTATCTGGGTCCAGGGTTTCTGTAGGCTGTCGCAATAGGAAGGAAGCTGATTGGAAACAAGAGGCCCATTGTGATGTTCATGTTTACAAAGAGTGATGCCACTCTGCCTCGTTGCCCAAATACAAACAAGTCCAGAGGCAGGCATTTTAGGAAATATTTGTCACACCAGATTGGGATTAGATGCAGTATTCAGTGAACCCAGTATTCACTTTAAAAGAGCATATTTGCACAGATATCCCAGTTTTACAGCTATTTGTGAGACTCCAACAAGGATTTTTCCTAATGTTTAATGCTTAGCCTGAGCAAGTAGGAAGACTTTATATGAGAAAGGATTGTCCTGCAGTCCTACTCATTAAAGCTGCAGAATGGTAAGCTTCAGATCTTCTGGCATTTTCTGTTTTACAAGCCAGTTGATGTGTTAGCATGGGAGTATTGAACGTTAGGTGGAACTAGGCAGCGGTGGTGGCAAGTGTCGCCCCTCCCAAAAAAAACACAGGAAATGCGGAAAGGAAAAATAAAATGACCCTTGCTTTATTTTTCCTTTCCTGCTGAGTGTTGGGGACGGGGCCTGGTAGTGAGAGGCACTGAGGGGAGTGGTAGTGCACTCCCATCACTGCTCATGATGGTTTGCCGGATGTCTCAGGCTGGACAAAGCATCATGTGCAGTGAAAGCTCTCTCCAACTAAGCAACACACCTGGGTTGGACAGAGCAGGCACAGACTCAAAGTCTGTCCTGGAGCTCAAATCAAGGGAACTCAGGCCAATCCTGAGCCTGCTCTCATGCACAAGGGCAGCTTCAGGATTGGTCACAGGGCATTCTGGGAGCCTATGCCTTCCTGAAGAGGAGCAGAAGAGCACGATGGGGACGGCTGCAGGTAAGTTTAAAAAAATGTGTATCCCCTCCGCAACCCTTAGTGTCTCCCCCCCCACTCAACCATCCACCCCCTACTCCTCCAGCATACTGGCTTCTCCAGGTAATATGGGATGGTTTTGTTTTCTCTTGGGTAGTGGAGAGAGTCCACAACGCCCTGCATCTGACTTCTGGTTTCTTTGAAAACATTTGTGAGCCTGGCTTGTATGGCAGGCTTGATGGTGCATATATCTGCATGAATAAATGTTTCAAATTCTAAAAAATATAGTGGACTTCAACCAGAGGAGTATTTCTCTCTTTCCACATTGTCTGTCGGATGTATTTTTTCACGTTCTGTAAAGGGCTTCAATTGGAATGCTCAATTGTCTATTTTCTATCTTAAAAGTTCACCCAATCATCACATTGTTTGTCACATACATTTTTTACATTTTTGTGTTAATTATTTATAGATATTATTCTGTTTTTGCTACTTTTCTCCAGCACGGGTAAAGACAATTGAGATGGTTTTAATGTGATGAACAACATTTGTGAATTAATGTGTTTACATGTGTCAACATTAAAGTTAAATCATAAAGAATGGACAATAGTTGTCCTAAACAGTATTTGCATTGTAGATCTGGGACAGGCTCATGGCAGTTTGAAATATATGGTACCTTTATAGGCATTTATAAACACATTTTTAATTGGTTAGTGTTAGATTTGGGGGTCTCTAGTAGGCACAGGTAGGTACTTGAGACAAATAGGGACCCTTGCCTCTAGTCAGGATAAGGGGATTACACTCCTAAAATAACCCCTGCTCACCCCCTTGGTAGCTTGGCAAGAGCAGACAGTCTTAATCTCAGAGGCGTTGTGTTGAGCATTTCTGAACACATACAGTAACTCAGTGACAACACTACAAATGGACACCACACAGGTTTTATTTAAAAAATAAGTATACTTTATATAGAGTTACCACAAGACCATAAACGACAAAAATACAGAATATGGTTACTTTAAGATGGTAGATTTAGCTTAGTTATGTTCAGTACTTAAGATGCGACACTTTGCGTCAATGTACCTTAGGTTGCATTGCGCTTACACCACATGCAATGTTGCAGCGATGGGAATGTGGCAAAGTTCAGATACAAAGAAATAAAGACGTGAAGATCTTCCAGATGCGGCACACTTCTTGGGGATGCGAGAAGTTCTCGGTTCGATGCGTGGACTGCAGCGGCGACACCCTTGTTCCGCTATGCAAAGGCAGCAGATCAACTTGCAACACTCTTCTCCCACGATGTGTGAAGCTTCCGCATGATGTGACAACTACAGCAGCGAGATCCACAATGCGACGGCAGCAGATCCGATGACGGCGCGCTTCTCGGAGATGCGAGGCGCTTTTCTTCGATGCGGTGCAGTGCGACAGTTCCAGTGGCGACACCCTCCCTTGGAGTTGCGATGGCAGGCACAACGACGGCGACACGCTCCGACCTCGTTGCGAGACTCTTCTCTCGATGCGGTGCAATGCGACAGCTACAGCGGGGACATCCTCCTTCGGAGTTGCGACGGCAGAAGCAGCGACGGCAGCAGGCTTCCTCTACGTTGCGTTACCAGACTTCTCCTTTCCTTTCACAGTGCAGGGCAGGCACATCAGACGCTCCACAGGAGATGGAGCCAGCATTGTGGAAGGCAAGTACAGTCCTGGAGCACTTTGTTTACAGGACTCCTTCTCTTCCTTCAGTGTGCAGGGAAGAGACTTCAGTCGCTCCCCAGGAGGTGGAGCCAGCATTGTGGAAGGCAGGCACAGCCCTATTCAAGGTTCAGGTGCAACTTCTCCCTCCCATCTAGTTGCAGATCTCTCTATTCACCACTGGGCTGACTCATCCTTTCTTTTGGAATCCCCCAGCCCTGTCACTCACAAAACCAGACAAAGGAATACACAACCTAGCAGAGGCAGGCTTGAGAGGTTAGGCAAGCAAATACCTACTTTCTAAAAGTGGTATTTGCAAACACAGAATGTTAAAACCAACTTCACTAAAAGATGTATTTTATCATTCTGAGTTCAGGCATACTAAACTCGAATTTCTACCATGTTCTCTGAGACAGTTAGGATTATTAACATGTAATGATCTAACAGTCCATTCTGGCCTACGGAGAACAGGTAGCCTTGCAATAGTGAAAAACGAAAATGGCTGTAATCAACTATTGGGACATGCCACACACATCAGAGCTTGTCCTTATACTTACAATGCACCCTGCCCTTGGGCCTACCATAAGGGTGACTGATATGAAGAAAAGGGAAGGTTTAGGGACTGGCAAGTGGGTGCACTTGCCCAGTCAGCATGACAGTACCAGACTGCATGCAGGCTCTGCAATGGCAGACCTTAGACACATTTTACAAGGCTGCTTCTGTGGGTGGCACAACCAGTGCTGCAGGCCCACCAGCAGCATTTGGATTTACACGCCCTGGGCACACTCAGTGCACTAGACTAGGGTCTGACAAGTAAACCAAATAGCCAAACATAGAACCACTGAATAATACATCAATTTACACTAGGGAGCACTTGCACTGTGGCACTGGATAGCAGTGGCACAGTGCCCAAAACATCTAATACCAGCAAAAACACAGGAGACAACAGCAAAAATGGAAGGGAGACCCACGCCAATGGTGCCAGGTCTAACACGTGTCCCCTCCAGCTGAAATGTGGGGAGAACTACCCTAAATCCGGGGAGTTCTCATCACTAAGGCAGAAAAATCTAGACAGACCATCAGCACTGGCGTGGTCTGTACCAGGGCGGTGTTCTACTGTAAAGTCCATACCCTCTAGGGAAATAGACCACCTCAACAGCTTTGCATTCTCACCCCTCATCTGCATCTACCATCTGAGGGGCCTGTGGTCTGTCTGACCCAGAAGTGAGTCCCAAACAGGTATGGTCCCAGCTTCTTCCGTGCCCAGACCACAGCAAATGCCTCACGCTCAATAGCACTCCACCTCTGTTCCTGTGGAAGTAACCTCCTACTTATGAAGGCTATAGGTTGATGTATGCCCTCCTCATTTATCTGTGACAGAACAGCCCCCACACCATGCTCTGAAGCGTCTGTTTGAATGATAAACTCTCTTGAGAAGTTGGGTGCCAGGATCACGGGCGCCGTGCATATGGCAGCTTTCAGGGCCTCAAAAGCTTTCTAACAGGTATCAGTCCACATCACGTTCTTGGGCTGCTTCCTGGAAATCAGCTCTGTCAAGGGAGCAACAATGTTGCCATACCTCTTGACAAACCTCCTGTAGTACCCTGTGAGACCTATGAAGGCTCTCACCTCTGTCTGGATTTTGGGTGGCTCCCAAGCCAGGATGGTTTCTAACTTGGGTTGTAGGGGCGCCACCTGGCCGCTTCTAACTTGCTGTCCCAAGTACACCACGGAACCCTGCGTGATCTGGCACTTACTCGCCTTGATCGTGAGGGCTGCCTACCACAGTGCCGTCAACACTTCCCAGAGGTGGCACAGATGTTCCTCCCAACTGGCACTGAACACTGCGATATCATCCAGGTAGGCGGCACTGAACTCATCCCGTCCAACCAACACCTGGTTGACCAACCTCTGAAAGGTGGCAGGGGCATTCTTCATCCCAAAGGGCATAACACAGAACTGGAAATGCCCATCTGGTGTGGAGAATGCTGACCTCTCCTTTGCCCCATCAGTCAAGGCGATCTGCCAGTACCCAGACGTTAAGTCAAACGTGCTGAGGTACCGTGCAGCCCCTTGCTGATCTATGAGCTCATCAGCTCTGGGGATGGGGTGCGCGTCAGTCTTTGTGACTGAATTGAGCCCTCTGTAGTCCACACAGAACTGGAGTTCGGGTGTGGCACCCGGCGCTGCAGCCTTCTGGACCAAGACCACTGGGCTGGCCCAAGAACTGCTGGAGGACTCAATCACCCCTAGCGCAAGCATCTTTGAGACCTCCTCTTTGATGCAAGCCCTCACCCTGTCAGTTACCCTGTAAGTTTTATGCTTCACTGGTAAGCTGTCTCCTGTGTCTACATCATGGACGCACCAATCTGTGACACCAGGAACCAGGGAGAACCGATCATAAAACTGTCCCAGCAACTGGCAGCAGTCATTCTGTTGCTCAGGGGTCAGGGTGGAGGAGAGGTTAACACTTTCCACTGACTCATCTTGCTCTGAGGCTGACAGGAGGTCAGGAAGAGGCTCAGCCTCCTCCTCCATTCCAGCATCTGTTGCCAAGAGCATGCCCACTTCAGACCTCTCTAAGTGGAGCTTAAGGCGGTTGGCATGTAGGACCCTCAAGGGGTTCCTAGGAGACCGCAAGTCCACCAAGTAGGTAACTGGACCCTTGTGCTCCACAATCTCAAATGGTCCAGCCCACTTATCCTGGAGTGCACAAGGCTCCACGGGGACCATGACCCACACTTTCTGGCCAGGTTGAAGCTCTACCAGAGTGGCATTATGGTCATACTATTGCTTCATCTCCTCCTGGCTGGCGTCCAGATTCGCCTCCGCAAGTTGCCTGAAACGCCAAGTCTGGTTCCTGAAGGCCTGAATTTAGCTACATATATCCTGGGGAGGTTTCCTGGGAGATTGCTCCCAGCCTTCTTTAACCAGATGCAGAGGTCCTCTGACTGGGTGTCCATAGAGAAGCTCAAAGGGACTGAACCCTATAGATTTCTGTGGCACCTTACGTTATGCAAACAACAGGCATGGTAAGAGGACATCCCACTTACGCCTCATAGGTTCCTCAAGACCCATAATCATGCCCTTTAGGGTTTGATTGAACATTTCAACCAACCCATTTCCCTGGGGGTGCTAAGGAGTGGTGAACTGATAAGTCACTCCATACTCCTGCCACAGGGACTTCATATACTTGGAGATGAAGTTGGTCCCCCGGTCAGACACTACCTCACAAGGGAATCCTACTTGTGAGAAAATTCCCATCAGTGCTCTTCCCACCACGGGGGCCGTCACTGTCCTCAGAGGTATGGCTTCTGGGTACCGGGTGGCATGGTCCACCAAGACCAGGATGAACCTGTTGCCTATGGCTGTCTTGGGGTCCAGAAGCCCCACAATGTCAATCCCCACCCGCTCACAGGGGGTACTGACCAAAGGGAATGGCTGGAGAGTAGCCTTGTGCTTCCTCCCACTCTTTCATCTTTCCTGGCAAGTCTGATAGATCCTGCAATGAGTATCTGAACTCTTGCACATTTGGGGCCCAATGAAAATGGGTAACAAACCTCTCAAAAGTCTTGTTCTGCCCCAAATGTCCTGCTAACGGCACATTATGAGCCAGCCCCAGTAGGAAGTCTCTGAGCTTCTGGGGTACCACCAGCGCACGGGCTGACCCAGGTTCAGCAACCTTAGGCTCACTATACAGGAGACCATTCTCCCAGTAAATCAAGTGTGACCCTGACTCATTACCTGCTGCCTGGCTTGCAGCCTGTTGCCGCAAGCCCACAAAAGAAGGGCACTCTCTCTGCTCCTTGCAGAATTCTTCCCTGAAGGGGCCTCCTTCTTGCTGTCAATGGTTCAGCTCAGGCAGGTCCCCCAGTTCAGCTACTTGCTCCCCAGTAGGCTCCAGGGCATCCCCCTCAGGGTCTACCTCCTCCTGGGCCGTGGAACTTTGGGGGCCAGTTTCTCACGCTCACCGCCACTTCTCTTTTTAGCAGGTTCCTGGGCCTCCCTCTCAGGAGAACCCCTACTGGCTGACATTGACCGGGTGGTCAGGTACGCCCAGTCAGGCAGTCCCACCAACTTCAAGTGAGTTGTTTTCTCCACCTTTTCCCAAGGGGAGCTCTCCAAATCGTTCCCCAACAAACAGTCCACAGGCATAGCGGGCCTCACAGGTACCTGAAGAGTACCAGAGACCCCTTCACCCAAAGGGAACCCGAGCCATTGGACAATGACTCTCTGTGTCGTCGGCGGCAACAACAAGGCAAAATGCATGCAGGATGATCTGCTCTTGAGACACCAGGTGGCACCTGACAGCTGTCACACTGGCTCCTGTATCTCTAAGAGCCTCCACCTTTTGGCCCTTGATGGTCACTCGCTGCCCATATTTCTTAGTGTTTCTGGGCAGCTGAGCTTCTGAGACCATCTCACAGTCTCCTAAAGAGACTAAGGTCATCTGCGCGGGACACCACCCACCTTGGATGTCAATCTCCTCCCCGATGGCTACACTAGCCATCTGCCACGGCGGAGCACCAGTGGGTGCAGATTAACCAAACAGGCAGCACCTGAGATCACTCGCCTTGTGACCCAGGTCACCACACTTGTAACATTTCAGGGGTCCCTGTGGAACAGGACTACCTGTCGAGACCCCTTGCTTTCTCTCAGGGGGAGGCTGGGAACCTTTCCCTTGGTTCCCTTGGGAATTATTTTGTGGCCCTTTGCGGAACTCTGTTTACCCTTGTCCCCCCCACTCTTCTGCTGGGGACCCTGCCAACCTTTGGCTGAGTCTCCCACGTGACCCTTGTGGACCTGGGTGCTCTCCCAGCGGTTCACCTCCTCAGCAAGCTTCCTAGGGTTAGTCAGCTTGCTATCTATCAGATGCTGGCGCAGCTCTGGAAAACAATTATCACACAAGTACTTCCATGCAATCAAATCAAAGAGACCTTGAAAATAATTATCCTTGCTGCCCTTTACCCAACCATCCAATGCTCTGCAAAAGAAAGTGACATATTCAACCCAAGTACTGTTTTCTAACTTTTTGCATTTCCTGAACCTCTGCCTATAGAGCTCAGGTGTCAATCCATACCTAGACATCAATGCATATTTCATGTGGCTGTATGAATTGTGGACTTCAGAAGGTAAGTCTAACAATGTGTCCTGCCCCTCACTAATGAAACTTCCCCACAACCCCGCTTCCCAATCTCTCTCAGGGACACGGTGGGAAGACATGGCTACCTCATAGGCTCTGAACCACTGACCAATACCATCATTTTTGTAAAACTCTTTCAACACATCCTTGCTAATATACACTCTACTTTCTGTATGTACTAACGGTATACTGCCAGCAGAGGGAGTAGCCTCCAAACTTTTGGTTTTACGCTCCAACTCCCTCAAAACTTTTTCATGCTCAAACTGCATTTTCTTTTCCTCTATGTCTAATCTTCTATTTTCTAATTCCAGCTGCCTATTCACCTTGAACTTGGTAATCTCCATTTCAATCCTTCTTGATTTCTCTCTGTCCTCCAACTCCTTTGGAGACAGACTTTTGCCAGAACCAATGCTACCTGCACGGGAATGTACTCTCCTTCCTCCTGAGCCCACTGTCCCTTCCTGTTGCACAATTGCCAGGTCATCCTCCTCAATCACAGGAGTTTTCCTTGCTTCTACCCAGGCCCTCAGCGCCTTGTAGAACTCTTCCTTCTTTTTTGAATCCAGCAGTGAGAACATTGAACTTTTTGCAAAAGTACTGCAGGTGTGCAACTTTATAGCTTTCCAATTTCTCTTCTTCCCATTCAAGATCAACAGAGGCTATGGATTCTGCTCTCTCTACTACAACTGAATCAGGCATCTTTCAAAAACAGAACAAAAATCCAAAAAGGAATCTATCAAAAAGTATGTGGTTGCGCTATGGTCTGCACTCACTAAGTAGTGTTCACCAGTCACTGTACATGAGTCACAATTGCAAATCCAAAATCCCACCCCTGCCACCAATGTTAGATTTGGGGGTCTCTAGTTGGCACAGGTAGGTACTTGTGACAAATAGGGACCCTTACCTCTAGTCAGGATAAGGGGATTACACTCCTAAAGTAACCCTTGCTCACCCCCTTGGTAGGTTGGCATGAGCAGACAGGCTTTATCTCAGAGGCGTTGTGGTAAGTATTTGTGACCACATACACTAACCCAGTGACAACACTGAAAATGGACACCACACAGGTTTTATATAGAAAATAACTATACTTTATATAGAGTTACCACAAGACCATAAACGACAAAAATACACAATACTGTTACTTTAAGATGGTAGATTTAGCTTACTTAAATTCAGTTCTTAAGATGCAACACTTTACGTCAATGAACCTTAGGTTGCGTTGCGCTTCAATGACAAGCAATGTCTCAGTGCTGGGAATGCGGCAAAGTTCAGATACAAAGAAATAAAAACATGAAGATCTTCCAGATACGGCATGCTTCTCGGGGATGCGAGAAGTTCTCGGTTCGATGCGTGGACTGCAGCGGCAACACCCTTGTTCTGCGATGCGACGGCAGCAGATCCACTTGTGACACTCTTCTCCCACGATGCGTGAAGCTTCCGCATGGTGCGACAACTACAGTGGGACATCCACGATGTGACGGCAGCAGCACCCACAGCGGGGCGCTTCTCGGGGATGCGAGGCACTTTTCTTCGATGCGGTGCAGTGTGACAGTTCCAGAGGAGACACCCTCCCTTGGAGTTGCAATGGCAGGCACAGCGACAGCGACACGCTCTGACCTCGTTGCGAGACTCTTCTCTCGATGCGGTGCAATGCGAAAGCTACAGCGGCGACACCCTCCTTCGGAGTTGCGACGGCAGCAGCAGCGACAGCGACACGCTTCCTCTTCGTTGCGGGACGCTTCTCTCCGATGCGGTGCAGTGCACCAGTTCCAGTGGCGACACCCTCCTTCGGAGTTGTGAAGGCAGGCACAGCGACGGCAACACGCTTCTTCTCGTTGAGTCGCGCTTCCAGCTCCTTGCGACACGCAGTTCCTCAGAAGGCCCAAAACAGCAGCAGGCACTTCCAAAAGAACTCTGGGGAGCTGGGGGTTGAAGTCTGTTGTCCCTGAGACTTCAGCAGGAGGCGAGCTCTTTTCCAAGCCCTTGGAGATCCTTCACAAGTTGAAAGCAAAGTACACAAAGTTCCTTTCTCCTTCCTTTGGCAGTAAGGCAACCACTGCATGCCAATCCCCCAAGCAGTACTTCAGCTTGGGAATAGTCTCTCCTCAGTTTCTTCAGGTTCCTCTCCTCAGTAAAGGTTTCTTCTTGTAGTTCAAAAATGATCTAATTTCATGGGATCAGGGTCCCAATATTTATACCCCAAAATCCTTTGTTCTCTGAGGGGAGAGGGGCCTTTGCCCAGTCCAAACCAGTTCTGAAGCACTCTGTTTTACAGACTTCTCCTTTCCTTTCACAGTGCAGGGCAGGCACATCAGATGTTCCACAGAAGGTGGAGTCAGCATTGTGGAAGGTAAGTACAGTCCTGGAGCACTTTGTTTACAGGACTTCTTCTCTTCTTTCAGTGTGCAGGGTAGAGACATCAGCAGCTCCCCAGGAGGTGGAGCCAGCATTGTGGAAGGCAGGCACAGCCCTATTCAAGGTTCAGGTGCAACTCCTCCCTCCCATCTAGATGCAGATCTCTCTGTTCACCACTAGGCTGACTCATCCTGTCTCTTGGATTCCCCCAGCCCTGTCACTCACAAAACCAGACAAAGGAATACACAACCTAGCAGAGGCAGGCTTGAGAGGTTAGGCAAGCAAATACCTACTTTCTAAAAGTGGTATTTGCAAACACAGAATGTTAAAACCAACTTCTTTAAAATATGTATTTTATCATTCTGAGTTCAGGCATACTAAAATCGAATTTCTACCATGTTTTCTGAAATAGTTAGGATTATAAACATGTAATAATCTAACAGCCCATTCTGGCCTATGGAGAACAGGATGCCTTGCAGTAGTGAAAAACGAAAATGGCTGTAATTCACTATTAGGACATGCCACACACATCAGGGCTTGTCCTACCTTATAATTACAATGCACCCTGCCCTTAGGCCTACCATAGGGGTGACTGATATGAAGAAAAGGGAAGGTTTAGGGACTGGCAAGTGGGTGCACTTGCCCAGTCAGCATGACAGTACCAGACTGCACGCAGGCTTTGCAATGGCAGACCTTAGACACATTTTACAAGGCTGCTTCTGTGGGTGGCACAACCAGTGCTGCAGGCCCACCAGCAGCATTTGGATTTACACGCCCTGGGCACACTCAGTGCACTAGACTAGGGTCTGACTAGTAAACCAAATAGCCAACCATGGAACCACTGATTAATACATCAATTTACAATAGGGAGCACTTGCATTGTGGCACTGGATAGCAGTGGCACAGTGCCCAAAGCATCTAATACCAGCAAAAACACATGAGGCAACAGCAAAAATGGAAGGGAGACCCACGCCAATGGTGCCAGGTCTAACAGTTAGTCTGCTAGAAAAATGCAGTAGTGAATCCCTGTGGTGGACTGTTTTTTTAAATGTACTATATTTCTCTAGGGCCTGGAGGGATGGTAAATTAGCACTTTCAAGTGGACACTGTTTCCCCCAGTCTATGGATTCCTTTCAAATTTGACTCTTGTGCGCCAATAGCACTAGATCAAGAAAAGTGTGTTGCTGGGGAGCAGTCTGTGCCAAGCCTGCCAGAGGATTTTTCTGAGCTCAGGTCAAAAACTCAGGAGCAGTGCTGATAGCAAGAGGGACTGTTTCAAAGTTCTTAAAAAAAGGAAAGGGAAAACAGCAGATCTGGAATCTGGAGTCATCTAATGGTATTAGCTGCTTCAACTTTATCAAATAGGGTAGGCTTGCTTTAAAATCACACGAACAGAGTCCTGACAAAGCGAGGACACCTCTGGTCCCACTTCCTTCCCACACTGACAGCCCTTATCTCTGCTTTTCATATATCCCACATAACGTCTGCATTGCTCATATCTAACTTCAACTTTCAAAAATCATATACGTTACTTCTCTGTTTTCCACTAAGGACGGCAATGGAAAGAAAATTTTCAAGGCACACATTTAATTTCCTCCACTATTGCAATTGCTTACCCTCTGCTCTCTCTATGATGTTGGTACTCAGTGCCAGGGATTTGCTTCCAAACTACGGAATAAATTCCAATCACATATGAGCCTCATCTAGTGAAATCGTATTAGCCATGGACTGATTGGGCATCGGTGGTAAAGGATTATGTGCAATAATGGAAATAATGGAAGCCTTCGAGCTCTTTCAGTAATAAATGTTGTTAAATTGTCATTGATCACAGTACAGTCCTCAATATTTCTCAGAATAATCAATATATTTCTGTTTTAGTAATAAATGACCATCAAACTCATCTGTGCCTAAAAGGCACTTTATAAAAAAGTCTTTAGCTACTGTAGCAATAAGGCATTTTACTAACAGCGGATTAAGAAGCCATATTTTGAAGTTGTGCTAAAATCTCTTTAGGCACAAATGTAAGATTAATGATTTAGTAGTGATTACATTCAGCAGAAAAATATGAAAATAGACGGACTAGCTAGCCTTTGCACTGCGCTTATCCAGGTCTCTGCTAAATTAAGATCTCTAGCATTAGTTTCTGAATGATTTGTTGTACTCTCGGGGAAAGACATGATCAACAGTGGAATAGAAAGGATATCCAAGCCACTCCAGTAAAACATAGACGCCAACATAGACAAATAAGATTTTTATTTTTTAACATCTGTGTTAATACGATTTCGGTCCAAAGACGTCTGAGACATTCAAATGGCGATGCTGTAGTACTGTAAACAAATAGATGACCCGCTTCAGTCATCAATGGCTAATATTTCTTTGACCTTCCTTATATGGTGTCCCTTAGGCAAGTATTTCCGATTGTTCATTTAGGTACTTTCATCAAAACTCAATCAATTTTAGAGCATGGTAACGCGATTTGGGTTTCTTGGACTAAAGTTGCTATATTTCGCTTTTTTGTGGTTGGCAAATACTGTGATACTTAGAATCCATTGCTAATGTGTCAAGATGGTCGAAAACTGCACAAAATTACAGCAGATCTGAGCAGAAATTCTGGAGAGGAAGGTAACCCAGCCTGGGAATGGCTCGTTGTGAACTAGTTGGTTACCAGGCTTTAACTAGGGGTGTAAAGCTCGCCCCTGCGCTGCAGGGTAGTCCCATTATTGCAGAGGCCCCCATTATTGTAGAGTCCCATTATTGCAAAGGCCTCTCCTTCAGCCCAAGGACAATGAACATTTGTGGTTCCAGGGGCTGCTCATCACATTCTGCAGGACCCTCCCGTCTGTGTTATGCAACTGGTTCCATTTCTGGAATTATTCTACATGGAAAAGCTGTGCAGGCACAAATAGCATTTTTGTGGGGAAGCTGACTTGCAGCAGCCACTTGCATCAAACCCTGCTCTCCTCAGCATGTGCACGCAAAGTCTTCACACATCTGTTGGACTTGTTCTATTTATTCCATGACTCCAAAAGAATGAGCAAATCCCATTAACCTTTCTCATGATTCTGGAGTATATACATATTCAAAATGCTTCCTACGAGAATGAATCAAAAATATAAATAGGATAGGTCTTAAAATAATGAAGCATCTGTCACAGATTTTAAGAAACAAGGTATAGTTTGCTGGATCATCCTGACCAGCGGTTTAGCAGTAGAACCGCAATAATTTAAAAGATTAAATTAAACGATTAAAAACGAAGGCTGTGGCTCTACTACTTTTTGTAGACAGAGCTCCGATCCAGGGTTTTCTGGGCCCACCTGCTTACCATTGGTCCTCCGATGGACTTTTTCTCTGTCTGATAGGTGATGGGTGTTAGTATTAACAGTCAAATTACAATTGACAGTGCAAGAGGGGAGAGGATGTAGCCTTACAGCTAGAGCAGTCGACCTCGAAGCTGGGGAACTGGGTTCGAGTCTCAGCAACGAAACTCAACATCCTGTGATTCTGGGCAAATCACTTACTCTCCTTGTGCCTAACAAAAAATAATATGTCTGTCTGTAAAGAAACTGGTGCTCACGTAAAGCGCTCTGATATCTTTGGGTGTAGTTTGGCCTATTTAAAAACCATTTCATAACACAATGAGGACCAGGAATCGGTAGCCAACTTCAAAAGGTTTATTACATGTTAATATTCAAATTCAAAAAAACAACGCTCAGTACCATGCTATAAAGATACAAATGACAAAAGGGATTTCCAGACGCTGAAAGAAATTAAGGTGAAAATAATATCCGATAGACAAGCAGCTCTCTAACTGGTATGCAGAAACACATTATAATTTGATGCTCAGAGAATAATCTAAGGTTTTCTCTCCAATACAATAATAATCTATAATTCAGAGTTCAGAAAATGGTTTGGGGAAAAATGGTTCTAGGAATCAGGGAAATGTATTTATTGATTTATTTTTGAGATTTATAGAGCGCGAACGAATGCCCGTGGGCGTTTCGGCGCTGAAAACTCAGATCGTGGCTCTTCTGATGTGAATCCTGAGGGTCACTGATCAAACAGCCAAGTCTATAAACTTTTACGAAAGGAGAAAAGGGAGTGACTTAATCTGATCGCCAAAGGGAGGGAATTCCAAAGTCGGGCTGCCGTGACTGGGAAACGTCTGTCACCCCA
This sequence comes from Lissotriton helveticus, assembly GCF_964261635.1. Lineage (NCBI taxonomy): Eukaryota > Metazoa > Chordata > Amphibia > Caudata > Salamandridae > Lissotriton > Lissotriton helveticus. The sequence continues at coordinate 383,455,997 of NC_136072.1, read as the reverse complement.
GGCGACTGTTTTTGTGCGGGGAACAGTTAATTGGTGCAGAGTCACCGAACTTAGTTGCCCTAAAGGATGGTATGGTGTAAACTGCTTCATAAGAAACTGCGGACCTAGATTGTGCAGTGCTTTGAATACAAGGCAGAGTGTTTAGAATTTTATTAGTTTTTTTATCGTTAACCAGTGAAAGTTCCGAATAGTTTTGGCGATAGCTTTAAATGTCGGGGTTCTGGAAAGCAGTCTTGCCACAGCATTTTGTACCGATTGCATTTTGTTAACAACCAGAGTTTGTGCATTGGCAAACATGCCATTGCAGTAGTCGAGTAATGATAGTACAAGTGGGCTTACCAGGGTTTTGCCTGCACTGTCGGGTAAGAACGGGAGGATTTTTTTAATGAGTTTTAGCTTATGAAAAGCTGTTGCCGCTATCTGATTAGCATGCGCGGAAAAGTTAAGATGTTCATCAAAAACAACTCCTAAGTTCCTGACCTTCGGAACAGGGTTGGGCAGAGTTCCAAAAGATGAAGGCCACCAGGCGGATGACCAGCGTGGGTAAAGTTTCCCAAAGATGACAACCTCGGTCTTCTCGGAGTTAAGTTTAAGGCAGCTAGAGGACATCCAATCTCCAATTGCCAGCATACCTTCCTGGAAGCGCTCAGCCACCTCTTCTCCGTTGTTGTTAATAGCGAGGACTGTCATCCGCGTAGGAGGTAAGGCCCATCCCGTATTGTTTGATAACTCTTGCTAGGTCCGACGCATAGATGTTAAAAAGTTTCAGACTAAGGGATGAGCCTTGGGGAACCCCACACGGTAGAGACAGCTCGGCTGATTGAAATGGCCCTAGTGTAACTGCCTGAGTCCTGCCAGACAAAAAAGAGGCAAGTAAGTTCTTAGCTCCCAGTTGGATGCCCATCTTTCCGACACGGTCGATCAAGATGGAGTGATCGACCATGTCGAAGGCCGCAGGGAGGTCCACCCCCCCTTGTCTCTGATGACTCTAATGTCGTCGGCGGCTTTAATGAGGGCAGTTTCAGTGCCGTGAAATTTACGGAACCCAAACTGGGTATTGTCCAGCAGGTGATGTTCCTCAATATATTCAGACAGCTGATGATTCATAGCTTTCTCTACCACCTTGGCCAAAAAAGGAAGGCTAGCTATTGGTCTGTAGTTTTTTAATTCATCTTTGGCCAGATGCGATTTTTTTAGAAGTGGCTTTAAAAGGGTGTTTTTCAAAACATTGGGGTAAATCCCTGATTTAAACATGGCATTACATATTTGCGTGATCACACGTGTTAGTAGGTCCATGACAGGTGAACATTTTTTAGGGGGGCATGTGTCCAGAGCTGATCCTGTTTTTATGATTCTAATGATATCCATTATTTATTGCTCTGTTATTTCTTTAAATTGGGATAGGGAACAAGCAGAGGGTATAGTGCAGGTGGAGTGTGTGATGGGATTATCCTTGGAAGAAAAGGCTAAATAAATGTCATTAACCTTTGTATAGAAGAAATTGACCAACGCATCGCAAAAAGATTGAGAGGGAGGAGGGGCCAGGTCAGGGGTATTCCCCACTAGTTGCTTCACTATGTCATAGAGTTGTTTGTTTGAGTTCTTTGCATGATCTATTTGGTCGCTGAAATACTTCCTTTTTGCCTCAGTAATCATTTTTTTGTAGTTGGCAAGTGTTTCCTTATAGCCAGATTTACATTCTACATCGTAGGATCTACGCCAAATCCTCTCAGGATTCCTGCAGATTTGTTTTTGTATTCTGAGCTCTTTCGAGAACCATGGTGCAGAGGGGGCTGTCCTATTTCTAGATATGGTTTTGTATGGTACCAATGCTTTTATGGTGTTGCCTAACCACTCGGAGTATTGGTTCATGGCTAAATTTGGGTCCTCTGAGATAATAGGGCAGGTGCTATCCAGTAGTTCTCTAAAATCTGCATTATCTAGGTCATTCCAAGCTTTGAAGGGGATGCGACAGGGATTGGTCGGTCTGCCTAATGGGGCATCATTGATTGAGATATCACAAAGAATGGCATGGTGGTCGGACCAGGGGAGCGGGAGAATGTCTAGTAAGTGGATCCCCTTAAAGTTGGAAAAGATGCCATCCAGAGTGTGACCGGCCTCGAAACTCCATAAAGGAAGTCAGGTCAAGACAAAAGAAATCAAAATAGGAAAGTGTTAGCGTCTCCTTGTGGAAGCTTGGTGAAGTCTTCTATAGGGCAAGAGTAAGTGTCAGCCTAAGCCACACTTTAGCACAAATCAGAAAAAGCATTTGGGCACCAAATCTCTCAAGCTAGCAATGTCTCCAGGAAGGAGGGAAATAAAGGAAAGGTCTCTGCAGGAATCTGCAATGGTTTGGTGAGAAATCAGGACAACTTCTATGAGGGAACCTGTGCATTGTCAGTAAGGAATCGGGACTAAAGTCCAAAGGGATTCAGTATATTATAATGTTAAAATTCATTGAACGACACCATCAAGGTCTATTGAAATCCATGGATCACCACATTGCAGACTGCTACATTTCCAGTTTGCCACACACTGGACACAGAAATGAAATCTTTCTCCCAAGCACACTTAGGTTGCAACTTTTTGACAACAGTTCATTTAATTAACACTCTATAATAGAAACGAAGCACCACAGCGGACCAAGCGATAAGCACCTCTACTTCAACAGTCCCATAAATATTCAGTGTCATGTGCTGTTAAACCTCCAAGACCTGCTGTGGTTCGGTCTCACTGGATTCCCAGATAAAGCTTGAAAAAAAGGGCGTGGAGGCAGCACCAGAAGTAAAGTAATTCACACAGGCCAAATATTCTGAAATAGGTTCGTCTTTTTATTGGGCTTTTTGGTTTGTTAGGGGTGCACAGGACAGCCAACGCGTTTCGCTCCCCACCTTAGGAGCTTCGTCAGGGCTGAAAACAACGTGAAACATATATATACATTAATAAAAACCAATACAAAAATAACATAAACTGACAATATATACTTAGTAAAATGGACAAACAATTTTTACAAAAATTCACAATGATGGCACGGGAGATACAAAGAGAAAAACACATTATTCATAAGAAATCTCTATACAGATCAAAGTACAAAAAACAGATAGGTTGTACTGAGATATGTTTCAATTCAGTGTGTAATAAATGTTGGTCACATTGTTACATCCTATATTAAGGACTTACTTATGGGCAAGGACAATGGAAGCAAATGTGAGGGAGACACAAACAAGGAAAATAGAGGGCGCTGAAAAGAATTTTCAACTAAGCAATACAACATACAAAATAATTAATGACAGAAAGGGAGTCTCACCAGAGTCAGAAGAATAATAAACAACCAATAGTTAAATGGTCCAGACCAAAACTCGCAGTATATGGCTCAGTCACAGTCCAAATAGACAAAGGTAAACTGTCATAAGTAAAAAATAAAGAGTGGAAATGAGCAAAAACATGGGTATATAAATGTTTATCCAAAAAACAGCAATCAAACACAAGACACACAGAGGTGAGAAAAATAAAAACCTCACCAGAAACAAAAATGAGTCTCACGGATATTAGTGCAGGAACTGAGCGCGGTAAAGGTCAAATCGCGTAAATTGCGGTTCCAGGTCAATTGAGTATAATGAACCAACTTGTAATGGGAAGGAAGCAACTAAGACCCCCTCATATCGCATAAAAACGCGAACAGTTGAACATGAGTATACACATAATATATATAGGAGAAGGTCATTTGAAAAAAATTCAATCAGAAAGGATAATTTGAAAAAGTTCCAATCAGTTTTGCATGATCACAAATTAGCAAAAAATAGTCAAATAAATGTTAAGAAACACACGCAGAATGTTGGGCAATGGTATCTCAGTGGAGACCTGAATAAAGTTCCACCTGAGGTAACCCTAGTTGAGTGCAGAGATCACTAGGATAAATTCCATATTCATGCCTTTTAAACAATATAATTCCAAGGTCTAGTCAAAATTACGAGACCAAATGTTGCAAATAAAAAATTATGATAAATTGTAAAGTCAGAATATCCAATAATCACATGGTGCAAACGATATTATTAGCCGTAACTCACATACATATGGGGTTCTTGAAAGAAAATCGTAGAGACGAGGTCTTTCTTGGATGACTTGGCAGACCTTAATAAGCTGCCAAGCCCACTCATTCTATAATAAAACAGACCATCATGCACATAGGTTAATCATTCTGCAATGGTCGAGTTCAGAGCATAGTGAAATAGAATCCTATATCGTCGGCGCAACACTTAATATGCTAGGGTAACATTCCCCTCTCACATGCACATATTTAGGATAGAACTCATAATGTTTAAAATTCCCGATCACAATATAAAATAAAGTACGACTTTTAACCTATCTATTCAAACGGAAGAGAAAGATCGTGAATATTGTGAAACATTGTATGCAGCCCCAAACCCCATGTGATTGATCAGTTCCGATAAGGTGTGAAGCCAAACACGGCAAGGAATGCCTGAAGTGTCACCCACGATACTGTTTATAGGATAACCCCCCTATCGCTGAAAAAGCGCTACTCGCTATGTGGATACGAAACAATCAGGGACTTCAAAAACAAATCCCCGAACACCTAAAAGGAGTGATACCTTAGGTTGGAACGATTAGCAAGTCAAATACGGACGAGTGCTGTCAAGGCAAACATGGCCTTAATGCTATGTGCACCGGTGACCCGCAGTACTGAGCCACCCCCACACCGAGTAAATTAACTCCCTCTAATTAACACTCTGTGTCTCTGAGTACCTTCTGTCAAGATCCTATTATCAGGCTCCTGCTCCTCCTATTTCGAGTACATCAATGCATCTGTTCTAAACTAACAATGCATGTGAATACCAGCAAGAAATGCCAAGCTAGCGGAAAAATGAAAAATGTTTACTACAGCATGGTGAAATGCAGGACTACTCAAGCAAAGTTTAGCACTAACTTCATGTGTACATTTAAACACAAATAAATAAACGTTTTGAATGCATTAATTTTCACACTACATGTAATATTCAAAAAATCATCCTAATAGTCAATAATAACGGATTGAGATCTACATTTAAATCAAATATATGGAATATTAGAGTACACATTGGATAAATTGATTGACATTTCTAATAGGTTTACATTCAACGTATGAAAAGATTGCTTAATCAGTGTCCATTTTATTACATGTTATTCATGTAAAGTAGCACATATATTTGGAAAGTCCCATTTCATCTTTATGGTGAATACATTTTCTACTTAACGAAGGTGACACTTTATTAATCACACTCATGAAAGCAAAGCATTTGGAGCAAGTAATTTATCTAATCATACATTGAAGGCACTCTTTAGTATATGTCAAGTGCAACACTTTCATTCATTCTTTAAACCATACGTAATTCATGTGCTAAGTGCACTTTCATACAGTGTGTTTCTCCAGTGTCTGTGACATTTGTGACATGTAAAGGGTGGGCAATCTTTGTGCTTCACCAAACCCCCCCACCCCAGTTGGGAAATCAAACCATCACATCAATCTCTTATCAGGTGGACAGATCACAGTTTGGTTGTTTTCATCATCTTCCCTATGGAATCCTCCAGAAATTTCATGTCATCACAGTATCTGCTCTGCTTATCCTCTAATTTCACATCTGCTCTCTTTCTCTTTAATCTCTTCTTTGCTTGTACACTTCTGTACACCTTAATAGTCACAAGCAGAAATAATCCACAAGGAGCAATTTTTCACTAAGGGTTTAAGGATGCTTCCACCAACTCCACTCGCTAAATTTCAAAACCATCTGTCTATAGCAGAAAATCCATTTGTTTTTGCTTCATAAGCACCTGTTGCTGTCAACCCTTTCAAATCTTGCTTCAGATCAGTAATGTTCTAATATATATTACTTTATATCTTTACTCTCATCTAGAATATAAGTACAACATTGTTAAACTTTTAACATCCGGCTGGCATTCACTCTTTTGTGAGAAGGACTTCTAAAGCAAGTTGATTCTGCAAAACCATGGATCTGATGGCAACCATTCTGTATCTATCACTAAGAATCCTCCAGGTGTACCAGTAGATAGTTTATCAACTACAGTCGAAAGCTTTCTATTCTCCTGTGAGTTGAGTACCATTCCTACCGTTGTAATCAAATCCCCAAAAATGTCTCCTACAATTTCACAAGCACCGCTTTTTGTTTTCCCATGTTGTTCCCTTGCCAGATCATCAATTTGAACGACATGATACATTTCTGGAAAAACTGACCCTATGTAACATGTCCCATACCCCATACCATCTCTTAGGTAACCTATAGAATGCACTCTTTTCACAAATGTAATAAACTCCAGGAAAAACAGGATCTCCTCCATCCCAATTTCCTCGAACTTCAAATGTATGGTCACATTCACTAGCCCCTACAAAATGTATATCAGTTTTGGATTGTCTAATGGGAATGAATATTGTTACTCTATAAAGCTCATGCTACCATGTTTCCCAATAGTCTGAGTTCACATGCTTCCTTAGCCCAGGGTGGTACTTTGAATGATTCGCTTTAGCCAAGATGTCACTTCTTCAATCTTTCACTGAATCTGTACATTTCTTTTCCACATCTGTTAACATGCAAGTTAAATTGTGTCTATGTGCTTAAGCTGTGTCCAGTGTCAAGGTAGGTCTAAATAAATGTCCTATAAGCTCAGCAGTTTCAGCATCAGGCTGTTTATTCAAGTCCTTAAGCACAAAAACCTCTGAAAGAACCAAGTCATAATTTGAGTAATAGTATTGAAAATGTCCTTTCCCATAGAATAATATCATCAATAAACTACAGGTAACTCCATACATCAAAGGGATATGGTGATAAGTAATCCTTCAGCAACTGATTCAGGCAATTGCAAACATCCCTAGCATCCATAGTGTAAACATATTTATAAAGCTGTTTAGAATAAACATTCAGTGAGTAATCACCTCTACAAGCATATACATGTAACTCTTTCTCATCTATTGCAGGTAAGCTATTATCAGTAGGAAAGCGCACGTTTGGGGCACGTGTAGTCTTAGGCTCTTCTACATGTAAGTGATGGGATAAATTCAAAATGATTAGCAAAACAACTATCACTATTGTTGCAGCAGCAAACACTCCTGCATATATGCATTTATGTCTGAGAGATTTTTGCGTTAGGCTCCTTGAGTTATTTAGTGTCAGACTGTTAGACAGAAGATTTGCTGCACAGCTCTTTTAGTTATTATCCACTTGCATGAAAAGCACAGTAAAGTTCAAGTGTAGCTTCAAATCTTCTTAAATTGTCTCTAGTAAATGTGCAGTTAAAACTCACTAATAATCACTTCCAGAATAAATTGACTCTTTCTGTTTAAGTGGCAATGCGAATTCAGGACTCAGTTCAGCCACAAAGTTAAGGTCAAGGAGGATCAGCTGAATGCAAATTGGTATGGCAAAAGGAGTAAAATACTCTCTCCCAATCATTGGCTGCTAGGTTAGTCCACTCAGGTGAGGAGTACTATTTATAGGGTACCCTAGCTCTAACTATTGGCCCTTCTTCATCACTGTCACTTTGGCCAACTCTCTCAGTATCCTCAGGGATAGTGTGTGGCACGTGAACTTCAGACAGATAGTATCTGTCTCATTCTTCCTTGGCAAAGTGGAGTAGTGTGGCTCACTGGTTAGAGGCGGCAGACCCGAGAGCAGAAGTCGGCTCGGGACCAGGGTTCAATTCCCGACGTGGCAGGGTTGTGGACCTGGGTCAGCGGACTCGATAATTCTCGCTTCGGTGCTTACTCTAATCAGGGGTTCCACTCGGCAACTCTGGGCATTAGCTTGCCTAATCTCCACAAAGGCCCCATCAATTCCGGGGATGCCTGGCTCCACCTTGGGGACTCCCAGCAGGGATCATCCCACAGGGAAAGCCAGGACGGGTTCCCCAGGGTTATACAGCACCAGGAGACCTATGGACGGGTAGCAGTGCGCTTTACAAGCTCAAATACATTTACACATTTACAACGTGTCTCTGGGTACAACTCACATTACAACTGCACTAGGCCCTTTAACAGGGTCTGAATCTGGGCAGACAACACCACTAGACGAGACCCTTCTGTACCAACTTCAACTGTTAACTCTCCCAGACTCCCCTCAGGCCAAACAAGTGCTCTTTCATCAGATTGCTGGTCTCTGACAGCTTGACTAACCTTATCCCTCTGTCACACTGTAACCACCGTCACATCAGGCACAGGTGCTGCTATATCATCAAGGGAACGGGTGACCCTGAAAGAATGAGCAGCGTGTACCCAATTAGGGAGACCGCCACACTTCACATCTGTTGTGGTGACCAGAATCACCTGGTCTGGCCCATGACACCTTGGCTCCAGGCATGACTTGCGCACATGCTTCTTCACCAATAGCCAGTCCCCTCTGGGCATGGCAGTGCTTCTGTTGAGGCGGGCTGTAGCCTCTCCAACATGTGGAGACATAGGATGTGAAAAAAGGATACTAGGATAAGATGTCCTAGAAACAACATGCACAACAATCCCATAAGGCTTCATAGTACACAATGTGTTAAAACTAAAACTTGAGACAAAATGTCAAAAACGTTGGATAGGTACTCTTTTTTCGAACAAAGTTTATTCAGTTGATTGTAGAAGGTAATTTAATTTGCCAATGTTAACATCACACTTGCAGATTTCCTAAGGAAGCTGAGTGTTTACAACAGGTGTTTCCACCAAAGTATTTCTTACGAAACAAAGCATTTCGGATATAAAACCATTCATCAGGGGTAACTACAAATAAAGGAGAACGACTTATTGCATATATAAAAATACATATAGCTTCAACTTTAATTTTCAGATAAGGGATATTGTGTCACTGGAAACTGAATGCAACAAAACAGAAGAGGAAACAGGTTCTGAGTGGGTTACTAACATACCAGGGATAATAATCTTCACCATGTAGACAAATGTACATAGTTTGAATGAAACTCTTCTCTCTTGCAAAAACTACAGGACCCAGTATGCACCAGAGAGAACAACCAAGAATTGATCAAGACTTTTAAAAATCAGAGAAACATAAGAAAAAGATTAGACAAAAAACAACAGAAGTCATCCAGAACTTCAGGTAGTAGTCTGTGCATGAAAAGAGAGCAGTGCTCGACAACCAAGTGTAGCAAGTAACGCACATCATACAAACCTTATGAATGCCGACTAGACCCGGTAAACTAAAACGGGATGGCACAGAGGGACAATGATAATGAGGAGCTGAGAATTAAACTTGTACATAGTGTCAACCTTAATGGAACCATGGGTATAAAACATTAGTGCAGACCAGGTTCTGGGAATTATGTTTGAACCTATATACATATATGAAAAAATTAAAATGAAATAATTTGTTCTCTTTTGTTTGTAGTTATCCCTGATGTAAGGTTTTATACCCAAAATGCATTGGGTCATGTAAAAAACTACTGTGGATAGACCCGTTTTAATGACTTGACTTTCTTAAGAAGTCTGCAATTGTGACGTTACCATTTACAAATTATATAGCCTGCAACAATCAACTGAATAGTCTTTGTTTGTTTAGAAAAAGAATGACTATGAACAGGGCTAACTTCACCCAGGTCCACCCAGATTTAGCCTACTTACAAAGGCTCTCTGGGGATATTGTTATAAACGTTCTTAGCTTTTTTTGAAAGTTGCTGTTTGGCTTAGAAAATGTTGTAATTAACAACCCCAGCCTCTGCAGCATTGATTCACAGCCAGTTAATGCAATGAATTAATCAATCAATCAATCAGGGGAATTGTACGCGCGCTACTCACCCGTAAGGATCTCAAGGTGCGGGGGGGGGGGGGTCCGCAGGTCTGTTAACCCAAGAGCCAGGTCTTTAGAGTCTTCCTGAAGGTGTTCAGGGAGGGGGTGCATCTGGTTCCACCGGTAGCTTGTTCCAGATCTTGGCTGCAATGTGAGAGAAGGATCTTCCACCTGCTCTGTGGATGCGCGGGGTTTCGGCCAGTGCGAGGTTGGCAGAACGGAGGTTTCTTTTAGGTACGTGAAAGTTGATTCTGTTGTTGAGGTAATTCGGTCCTTTGTTGTGTAGGCATTTATAGGCGTGGGTGAGGATTTTGAAGGTGCTGTTTTTCTCCACGGGGAGCCAGTGGAGTTTTAATAGGTGTTGGCTGATGTGTTTGTATCGGGGGATGCAGAGAATGAGTCTGGCGGCGGTGTTCTGTATAGCCTGGAGTTTGCGGAGTAGGGGCTTGTTGATGCCGGCATAGAGGGCGCTTCCGTAGTTCAGTCTGCTGGTGATGAGCACGTGGGTGATTGTCTTCCTTGACTCCAGGGGGATCCATTTGAAGGTTTTGCGGAGTATGTGGAGGGTGACTACGATGCCAAGGTTCTTGCCGTGGTCTGAGGGGGTAGGTGGGCTTCCGAGGGCAGTCGGCCACCAGGTGTTGTCTCATGCTGAGGGGGTGTTTCCCAGGATGAGGACTTCTGTCTTCTCGGCATTGAGTTTAAGGCAGCTGTTGGTCATCCAGACTGCAATGTCTTGCATTCCTTTCTGGAAGTTGAGTTTGAAGAGGTCATGACCCAGCGTTGGTAACAACTGCCCAAAGTCATGCAAAACACCAAATCCATACTGGCTATCAGTGAAAATCATCACTCTCAGCTATTCTGAAGCATAGCAATCAATTCTGCCACTTGTGCTGGAAAATGATCCTTGAAGCTACAAAGACAGTAGAAACTGAACAGGCAACTCTCAGGACTTCTTCATGATCTCATATGCAAGAGCCATCAACACACAGAACCTTATCTGGCCCAGATAGTGGCACATCTTATATGTCAGGTCTTATTTTGGTGCATAGTTCAGTAACATAAAGACAGTCATGTTCAACTTCTTCCTCAACAACTTTAATTCCAGGAAGGGTTAGTAAAGTGGCAGGGTTCAGGACAGTAAACCTTCTCCATGTAAGGTTCCTGGCATCAAGAGTGATCTGCAATACCTGATATGTCGACTGCTGGTGAGGTACTGTGTTCAAGTACGCGTTAATGGCACTTCAACGGAGTGGGGGACAAAAACAGTTAGGAAGTGACCTAAAAAATGCTTTCGCACTGCTCAATGCTGACACTTATTGAGGTAACCACTTTAAGACAGCAAAGCAAAGCTACAGCAATGAGGTGAAGTGTGGCAGAAAAATAGGACACTGATCTTTGACTATTGTGGTGCATCTGGCTTAGCACTGAAAGCAGACGGCCTTTCCTCTCACTGCAAAACTTGTATTATATAATCAGGCATTTCCAGTGCTGGGGTGTGGTAGAGACATTCTTTTATCTTTGAGAAGGCACACATGCAGCTGTCATCCCATGTTACCGGATCTGACACTTCTTTGTTTGTCAGCCTCTATAAAGGCTTGGACATCAGGGAAGTTTGGAATCCACTGTCTACAGTAGCCCACCATTCCCAAGAAAATTCTGATTTCCCTCTGACTTGCAGGCGGATTCAGTTTAAAAATTGCAGAGATTATCTGTTGTGACAACTTCCTTGCTCCTTTAGCAATGTGATGTCCTAGATACAGGACGTCTTTCTTAAAGAACTGTGATTTGATCAGAGATCCGCTATGTGCTTTCTGAGCTAAGCGCTTCAAGAGAGCAATTGGGGCTTGTGTGCAAGTCTCCTGCATATTTGACGCCACCAATAGGTCGTCAATATATTGGACTAGGACTGAGTGATAGGGCTTCACTAAGGATCACCCTAGGGACAGGAAACTATATATACAGTTTTGAATTGGCACCTTGCGCCTGCATGACTTCACTGGAAAATGGGACAGTAGCTCAGAGCCTGTACACCATTGGTCTGGTTGTATAAACAATCAAGAGACTCTTGCCATGTAATGTTTGCTTGTCCACTGTATGCTTTGCAAAGGAAAAACTGTCTGACCCCGATTTGCAAGCAGTTAAGAACTGACAACAACAATACTACATTGATAATTCTGAAGTCTAATGCCAGGCCATTGTTTGTGTGTGCTGTGGCAACGTTCAGAGGCTAAATGCTGTCAATTAGAAGTAGGACCCAGAGAGTAAATGATAATTGATTTTATATAATGGTTTTAGTTGGTCTAAAGACCTTTTGCAATCAAGGAAGGTTACTTATACAGCTTTATTGAATGTATTTTGCAGTAGCACTTTTTTTGTGAAATGCTATTTACCACCAACAACAAACACTGCTGGGTGGCATTTAGGAGTGGAGGTTGATAAGGGTAAAACCCAATGTATTTATTGTAAATATTTTATTGTATGAATGTATATTTTATGTATGGCCACTACCTCAACAAACACTATTGGCCACCTTTTATTAATTTTATTACTACGCTTGTGATTAATGTATGTATTTTATTTTAATATTTAATGTCGTAATTTGCACAATGTAGTGGCACTTTTATGACATGACGTTGAAATAAAGTAAATATAACAACACTACGGATTTTTAATTCTTTTTGAGAATCTGATTAAAGATAGATGGACTCTGTGTATACCCTTGTGGGACTAAACACCCTTCCTAAACATCGCTGCCGAAATGGAAAGCGAAAAAGAATTGGCTATCCTTGTGCAATGGTATGCAGAAGGAGGCTTGGCACAAATCAGTGACAGAGAAATATTTTATTGTATGAATGTATATTTTATGTATGGCCACTACCTCAACAAACACTATTGGCCACCTTTTATTAATTTTATTACGCTTGTGATTAATGTATGTATTTTATTGTAATATTTAATGTCGTAATTTGCACAATGTAGTGGCACTTTTATGACATGACGTTGAAATAAAGTAAATATAACAACACTAAGGATTTTAAATTCTTTTTGAGTATCTGATTAAAGATCGATGGACTCTGTGTATACCCTTGTGGGTCTAAACACCCTTCCTAAACATGGCTACCGAAATGGAAAGCGAAAAAGGACTGGCTATCCTTGTGCAATGGTATGCAGAAGGAGGCTTGGCACAAATCAATGACAGAGAATCTCTCAGCTTCACGTGGAATCTGAAACAAAATCACAGCTGGATTTCGTACCACAGGACAACAAGGAACAATAATTGAATTAAACTTTCGCAGGTCTTGAAAGATGCAGTACTTGACATTGCAAACCCATGATGGGCGAGTTACATGGACTTCCCATGATATCTTTCAGAATGCCTTTTTCAATCACTGAGCCATTTAAAGGAGTAATCCTGGCAAAAGTTTTAGGTGTCAAATTATATTCTGGGATTCTTTGGTACTCAGCACTTAGCTTTACTATAATGCAGACCGGTTCAACTCCTTTTATAAGTTCGATGTCTTTACCTGAAAAGTCAAAGACTCCATGTAGCACTGTATCTCTCAATTCTGGGGGCAAGTCATCTACTCCACAAAGGGTTTAGTCTTTTCATTGGGAATTTGATTTTGCATTGTATCTCTGGACATTGATATTTTGCTGTGGCATTGGGAATTGTGGGATCTGTGTCAGTTGGGCTTGGGGCACATTGGGATTTTGAATTCTCTGTCTCTGCATCGGTTGTTTCTGAACCAAGTTATTTCAATGTGGTTGCACAAATCCACCATTTCGACCCAGATTTCCATTAAACATGTTGCCTGTATTGAACCAACACTAGCGCTTGCAATGCCTGAACCTGCTGCAAACGTGGTACAGGTTGGTTTTCTACCAAGTTTGCACTGCAACACTTTTGCTCAGATCAATCCGAACACCATGTGCTCTACCTTGAGGTTTGAAACTATTGCTGCTGAAATCCTTATAGTTGGAACCCATTACCACTTTGTATCACTTGAGCTCTCCGATGATACACTCCCTGCATGGGGCCAGTATTTCCAACAAACTGTTGATTCTGACCTCTCTGTGCAGCTTTTCTCTGAGCTATCTTCAATTTTTCATTCATCTTCTTGTGTTTCATCTCTAATTCCTCATTGCAATAAATTGTGTATCGCATATATTCATCAATGGGCTTAGTATGTCAACAAATCAAATGGCTTTCGATCACTATTTTTGGGTTTCAATACATGCACAAACCTGTAAACAAAATGTCCCATATCATTTACCCAAATAGTCTCTGCCTCACTAAACTGTTTGAATGCTTGCATCAATCTCTCATGGTAAGCATGTATTGACTCTTTGGACTCTTGGGTTGTTCTGACAATTTTGACCCAATTGACCTCTTTAGGAGAAAATTTCACCTTCAGAAATGTAATCAACTGGTTATTCTTCTTCATTACCAATGGTGACGGCACATGTGATTGAGGATGTTTCATAAGCTCTACCTTGTACCAAACCACTGCAACTTTGCATTCAATCCACAAATCATTTGGAACCACAATTTCAAATAAGGTATCCAAATCTTTCCACAAAACTATGAACATTTTCACAGATCAATCAACCTGTCTGTACTATGCCACTGGATGCTCTCTCAATTTTGGGAAACCATTTGTGAATACAAGGAGATCAGCCCTACTCCATTGTAAATGAATGTACTCTCCACCAGGTACTTCTCTCATAGGAAGCATCTGTATGTCTACCTTTACCTCCTATGGTACAGATGGAGGCATTTGCACCCTGAATTTCTTTGGTTCCTTTTTCTTTGACCATCTACCTTCCCAGTTATCTAATCCACTCCATTTTCTTATGTAGCCAATGAATTCCTAAAACTGTAGTCACTTCTTGGTGGACACATGTTTACGAGAACTTTGTCAGTACATCATAACCTGCAATTCTCTGCAAAAGTTGGGCCTCTGCACATCTCTCATGAGCCTGTCCTACATGCCTGGGAATGTCTATATTTAAGACCAGTAGTTCATCATCCTGGTATGCATTCAGTCGTATTTTTTGTCGAGAGTTTCAATTATCATTTCTTCTAATTCTACCCTTAACTTAGCTGCTTCCATTGATCTTTTGCTCTCCAGAACTTGGACATTTGTTTCAATCGATCCAGGATTTTCACTACTGTCTGCAGTATCAATACATTTGATCCAGTCATCAGTTTCTCTGGCAGTAAGACCTGGTTGCTTTGCTGGAGTATGAATAATTATTTAAATGCTATAGCTATCACTACTTGAACCAGGCTGTAAGTTCGAAAGGAACATGTCAGAAGGTGGCGTTCCCATAGGCATTTCTGTCCTAGGGATTCTGTAGTTCACCGTCGGTGGGGCATTTGTGTTGGGCATGAAAAATGGTGATGATCTCTGAGTAAATCGCCTGGTCAGTTTGAACCATGACAGATTTAATATATGGTCTACACTCACAGTACATAGGGTTATCCCCTGTTTCGAGACTCTAGGATTCTGAGGAATACATCTTATTGTTAGGTCCACTGAATTGCTATTCTCAGCTGTGTCACTCATTCCAGTGGGAACAGCTAGAGTATGGGTGGGTATTATTTCCTGCTGCTCCAGGCTTATACAAAGAAACCGTTCATCAAGAGAGAGGGATGAGGAATACTTGTCCCGTTCAGTTCCCCAAGGACAATATTGTGGTAATCAAGTAGAAAAGGACACTTGTCTCTACAGAAACCATTGGTTCACTTTGACAACCCTCATAGACGCCAGAGATTTTGACGATGCGGTATATTTGTTTTTCCGCCCCTCATCTAGCGACATGGCATAGTCATTGGGTGGTCAAAGGTAAAGTATGCCTGCCTCACCCGAGGCACCTCTGGAGAGTGTAGAAGTGTCCAGAGATCAAAAGGAGAAGGTTCAATGGCCAACCAGCGAGGGAGTTTTGGTAAAAAACAGTATAGTCACCATAAACAAATTTATTAAAGAAGGTGAATACTGTAGACTAAAATCGAATGGATATATTCGATAATCGTGTGACTAGATTATCATATACGTTGTTTTTAAAAAAGTCGACATGTTTCAGCTCCTAGTGGCCCAGGAGGGTCGGTGGAGCTTTCGTCAGGACATACACACAAAATTCTACTTACACCACTTGTGCAGTATTCAAATGCTTAATGGCAATCATGGAAATGTTATCCTGTATTTTAGGAAACAAAAACAACAACATCATGCTGTTCACATGTAAATTTGAGGCATACCAGACTGTTCAACACACACAGTCTCTATAACACTATATACATTGAAAAGTGCTATTTTAGGGTGCACAGTGATAAGTGCAAACAAACTCTCAAAATGGTGAAGAAGATAAAAACGGTGAGGGAACACGGGCATAGGTCTCAGTGAAGGACAGTGGAACACAGGCTTTGGCTAAAAGAATATTATTAAAGCCCAAAAGCCCGCAAATGCTAGCGCGATAGGCGCTGTCAGATTATCAGAAAATGACGAAATTCATAAAGACGTCATGTTTATGTTAAAAGAAAGAAAGAGTCTCACACTCTAGTGTCTAGCGGTTTTAGGAATACGTGCAGTTTAGCAAAGGTGTCAGTACATATTCCGAACAACAAGCCCAACAAAATTGCATTGCAAGCGCATTGGAATAGTTATCGAGTGCTTAGCGGTAAAGTACCTGAATGCGTGGGGAATATTTCCTCTTCAGGGTGCTAAGGGCCGCTGTATTGTGGTCTCAGCTGTAAGTAATAGATACGGCTTTACAATTAAATGGTGCACCTCCAGAGCGAATGGTGTCCTCGGGGACCTCACACTTACCCACGTGTGTTGCTCAAGTTGTCTGTGCTGGCTCTGCCCCTGGAAGCGCCGGGGCCGGCCAGCATGACGCCTATGCCCGTGTTCCCTCACCGTTTTTATCTTCTTCACCATTTTGAGAGTTTGTTTGCACTTATCACTGTGCACCCTAAAATAGCACTTTTCAATGTATATAGTGTTATAGAGACTGTGTGTGTTGAACAGTCTGGTATGCCTCAAATTTACATGTGAACAGCATGATTTTGTTGTTTTTGTTTCCTAAAATACAGGATAACATTTCCATGATTGCCATTAAGCATTTGAATACTGCACAAGTGGTGTAAGTAGAACTTTGTGTGTATGTCCTGACGAAAGCTCCACCGACCCTCCTGGGCCACTAGGAGCTGAAACATGTCGACTTTTTTAAAAACAACGTATATGATAATCTAGTCACATGATTATCGAATATATCCATTCGATTTTAGTCTACAGTATTCACCTTCTTTAATAAATTTGTTTATGGTGACTATACTGTTTTTTACCAAAACTCCCTCGCTGGTTGGCCATTGAACCTTCTCCTTTTGATCTCTGGACACTTCTACACTCTCCAGAGGTGCCTCGGGTGAGGCAGGCATACTTTACCTTTGACCACCCAATGACTATGCCATGTCACTAGATGAGGGGCGGAAAAACAAATATACCGCATCGTCAAAATCTCTGGCGTCTATGAGGGATGTCAAAGTGAACCAATGGTTTCTGTAGATACAAGTGTCCTTTTCTACTTGATTACCACAATATTATACAAAGAAACTACAGGATCAATTGTAACCGGAATGGTCAATGTAGCTGGGGCATTTAGAGTTTGTGAACTCAAAAGGGCTGTCATTCCTGACAATTCCTCCAATGGATCAGGATTCAAATGTAATGGTGTTGTAGGCACATCAAAAGTTCAAGTCATGGGCACATTACCCACTCCACCAATGGGAGTGTCATTATACAGAGGTGGGAGATTTAACAGTAACTCAGTTGGAAAGTCATCATTATGGCGCTATGGCTGGCCACAGCTGCATTCTCGATGTCATTTACCACACCTCCACTCTCCACTTCCCTCCCATCCATTTTTTTTCTTCTTATTATTTTTCTTCTTCTTTTTTCTTTTTTTCTTTTTCTTTTTCTATTTCCTTTTCCTTTCCTTTCTCTTCTTTCTTTCACTCATTCTCCCATTCCCTTCCTACTTTGTCCTGTTATCTACCTTAATTTTATGTGCCACTCTTAACACTGACTGTGAAATTACTGTGTACTTTAAAGTATTGTTTGTGATATTTTTTGTACTTTGATATCTTTTTTTTTAAGTTTGAGTTTATTCATCAAGGAAAAATAAAACATGTGAAAGAAGTACAGTATATGTCAATAAAAATACATAGGAAATTCCAAAGGAGAAAGAGTGTAACTAATCTTCAATTGATATTGACTTACATGAATGAATTTGTACTTGTGAAGCGCACTGCTGCCCCAGCAAAGGGGCATCCTGGCGCTATACTCATACCACTGTGGCAACCTCTGTTTCTCTCAGAACCCACAGTGATCAACTGCAGAGTGCCCCAGGGTTCCTCCCTGAGCCCCAACTTCATCAACGTTTACAAGGACCCACTTGCAGTCATCGTCAGGAACCATGGACTCAACATTGTCTTCTACACTGACAACACCCAGCTGATTCTTCTCTCCCCCACCAACGAACCCCCAGCCCCTAGAAGCAACTTCCACAGTGGGATGAAGGCCATTGCCATCTGGATGAAAAGCAGTATCCTCAAACTCAACTCAACAAGACCACAGTTCATATCCTAGGACCCACTCCCTCAGCCTGGGCCGACTCCTGATTGCCCAATGCATTGGAACCTCCCACCCTCATGTACAACGCACCAAATCTCAGCATCATACTGAACTCCTGGCTCACAATGAACCACCAGATCAATGCCATATGCTCATCATGCTTCCACACAGTTTGCCTGCTTCGATAGACATTCAGATGGATCCCCACCGAATCCAGAAAAATGGTCACCCACGAACTCATCAGCAAAGGACTCGACTATGGCAATGCACTTTCTCAACGGAGTCCCCCTGAAGCTTCTCAGGAAACTACAGAATGTTCAAAATGCTGCTGTCAGCCGGGTCTTCAACATCCCCCACCTCCAAAATAGACTCAATGCCCATGCACTGAGATACACCATGAGATACATGACTTGGCAACGGAGGGAGTTTGGGATAAGATTGGAAAGGAATTAAAGCAGTTGGAAGTTGGTTTGCTAACTTAAGCAAGGGAATTCTTAGATATATCTTGAAGCCAATAATAATTGTTGTGGTCTGTATTATCATCTTGTTAGGTATGATAAGAGCATACAAATGGCACAAATCGAGGCAATTGGAGGATTTCTTTATGGAGAGAGAAAGAAGGGTGGAAATACTGGAGAACAATCACTTTGAGAATCTTAAGCAGTTGGATGAGTTCAGACAGAGGAGACAAACTGAGACATCTATTGTGATCGGTCTACTCTACAGGGAATTAAAGGGTTTGTGATGACACAGGTCATCAGAGGGGAGCCTGATGTAGCAGAAACTACATTTTATCTGTTATCTTTTATGCGTGCTGCGGTAATTTTTGCGCTGTGCGGCTTTTTTCGAAATACCGCGTTACATGACGAGCTGAGCTCGTCATGAGCATGCGAGTGGCGCAACTCATGACGAGCTCAGCTCGTCATGAGCATGGAAGGGGGTAATTAGGGTTGCCAGTTTTATATATATTTTTTACATTTCAATCTGTATTTCTCCATATTTCTTTTTTGCTAATTTTTTCTGTGTTTAGCCATTTTTATTTTGTTTTTTTCTGTATAACTGAAGCTGTAATGTGTATTTTTCCACATTTATTTAAATGCTAAATGTATACGTGCATTTGAATGTCCAAACAATTTCAGCAGTATATAGTGCAATAGTGTTATCTGAAAATACTTCCTTTGTAGAATAACATAAATAACTGAAGATCAGCACTTATTTAACTTTACTAGGACACCTAGTGTCTTTCTGCATCTACCTTACCTCTCAGTCTGTACACCTACTGACCTGCACCCATGATTGACAGTAGAAAAAAATCATCCAAAGAAGGCCTTTTTTCCGTATTTTTCTGTAGTTAAAATAAATACAGACAGGAAAATAAATAGTTTTCTGTCTGTATATATCTGTAGAAATCAGTAAAACTGAAAACTAGTAGCACTATTTATAATCGCATATGTAGAGGGCACCCATATGTAATCCCCTGTTTTGTTAACATGGAGTGTTAGAGAGGAAAGCAGCCTCCTGCTCACAGGAACTACAATGGGATTGCGCTCGAGAAACTCATGGATGCAAACGCCTCCATCAAGGATTACAGCACATTTTCGTCAGCAGATATGGGGAGAAAGCACACCTGCCCAGCCTTGACAGTGTTCACTAATTTTTTGGGCTGATGAATACGTTACTGAATTTGAGCTTCAACTTGTGCACCTGCCCACGCCACCCTCCTGGCTGCTTGTTGTATGTCCCTGCGCCTCTGGAGAGACTGTGCGGGCGGATCGTGGAGCCAAGGACAGGAGCTGCCGCTGTAACCTCACACCCATCCACGCAATCTGGAGTCTGAATAGTCTGTGCCCCCACGTGCAGGCAGGATGCTGCCAGTCTGCTGCTACCCAGGCACCATCTCCTGTCCGCAGGCTTCACGTCGCCTTGTCGTCGCGCAGAGCTACCGCCCCTCAGCCCCTGGCCTGCGTTTTTTGCAATACCTCTACTCGACTGGAGCACTTTCTACTAGCTAACAATCAGTAAGTGCTACCTCGTTGGGTAAATGAGAAGTGCTTTTCCTACACTACAGCTGCGTAAAGGCCCATAAGAGTTGTTTCCAGTGACCATGTGTGCCTGTAACTTTGCCACCGCGCCAAAAGGCGCCGAGGTACGTTGAGTGAGCTGTCCATCATAATGGGGAAAGAGGGGGAAGACGTTGCATACCGTTAGTGTGTGTGGGGCGGGGCCAGACGGGCGCAACTTCTATGCGAGTTCACATGCTTTATATTTATAAAGGGTCAGAGACCGATCAGAGCAGCAGATGAGGAGAAAGCAGCCTCCTGGTCACAGGAACTACGCGGGATTCCGCTCGAGAAACTCTTGGATGCAAAGACCTCCATCAAGGATTACAGCTAATTTTCAACTGCAGATATGTGATGAAGGCACACCTGCCCAGCCTCGACTGTGCTCACTAATTTTTTAGGCTGAATAATACGGTACTGAATTTGAGCTTCAACTCGGGCACCTGCTTTATTTGTCTGTAAGTGCTTCCTGTTGAGGTCTAATTTTCGTGACAGGAGCACCGTGCCAGAATGAATCCTGCCTTGCATATTTATCCATGAAGATGCCACTGTTTTGTGCAATACCTCTACTCAACTGGAGTACTTTCTGTGCCCTCATGCCCACGAATTCCGTTCCACCCGGAACTTTCGTCATTTTCGCGTTCCTCGCAGAATGTGAAAATGCTGAAATTTCACAAGTTCCGCGAGCGGAATGGAATTTGCCGCCCACCCCAAGTATTTAGGACATTGGATAGTAAGTTGAAGAATCAAAGTAGAACGTAAATATAACTAGCAGAAAACACTTACGTGAAGAACTCGTGTTTTGCAACTGACAATCATTCATTTATTAAATGTATTTATTAATCTGTCATTTTTTTGTAGGTAGGATTATTAATTCAACAAGTCTTAATTTCTTATGCAAATCCGTAAAGCTCATATGCCATTTTCTTATGTTAGCTGAATTTTGTAGGCTTGAAATGCCATTTCCCTGGAAGCTTTCACTTTAGAATAAACAGTTTGAACTCCATGTGTGCTGGGAAGTACCTTCTTTCTCATGTTTTGTGTTGCAGGCGGAAGAAGCGCCCTCGTTAGCTAGAATAATGTATTTGTTTTATTAGTCAGGTAAGGAGAGAAGGAGATACCTTGTGAGTGTTGTGCCATTGTGCAGCATTCCGTCCATCATCTTGTGGGTTTTGCTGTTCACCCTATGTGGGAAGGGTATGCTCAGACGTGGGTCCCGTGCTCACTAAGCCACTGGAGTCAAGCTATCCTGGCTGAAGACAGCTGATAGCTAGAAACCTGTCTTAGGATTCTTGATTCCGGTCCACGGAAGACATGGCTTGGCAGTTTGGGCTGGACTGTTGCCATGAGGCACAGGGTCAAGACTGATTTGCATATGGCCATGTCTGAACTGGGGTGGCTTGGTGAGCAAAATAATGATGGATTAAACCCAGATCTGTGACTGGGGGTGAATGTTTTGCCATTGTGCAACATTCCGTCCATCATCTTGTGTGTTTTAGTGTTGGACTTGGCCCTTTTTGCAGGGTCATCCCTGAAACTTTTTGCCTTTCACCTAGCCTTTTCTCTGACATGGTGTTAGTGGTTTTTGGACTCTGGACACTTGAGCACTGCTGTACAGTGTAAAGTGTGTTTGCTCTCTATGTTAAAGATGGTAAGATTGGTCTACACCTGTTTGGCCTATTTAGTTTACCTGTCAGTCCCTTGTAACATGGTATCTCATATACCAAGGGCTGGTAAATTAAATGCTACTGGTGGACTTTCAGCGCTGATTGCACCAACCACCAAAGTAGCCATGCAAACCTATCTCAGGCCTCTGCCATTGCAGGGCCTGTGCGCGGAGTGAGACTGCCGCTGTGATGTGGCACCTAAAGTGTGTGCCATGTCCATGACCCCCCTTTTACTACATGCCAGTCACCCCTAAGGTAGGCACTAGCTAGCCCTATTGACAGTGTGCATTGTACGTAAAAGATAGGACATGTCATGTACGTTAAGTGTGTGACATGTCCTGGTAGTGACAAACAGCCATTTTGGTTTCTCACTACTGTGGGGCTGCCATACCCGAGGAATGCATTGGGGATTCCCTGATAAGTGTTACAGTGGTAATTCCTGATATGAGAGGAGCAGCATGGTCACGTTTAGTATATTTGGAATGGTAATAAGAAATGCTGCACAATGGTGTGCATAGATTTATTATAACTATTCTAGAAATGCCACTTTTAGAAGTTGGCATTTCTGTGTGCTATGTACCTGCCTTCCTGATGTTAATTGCATGTCTGGCTTTTTAGTGACAGGGGCTGGTGAGGTGTGTGTGGCTCCAGGAGGGGCAGGGTGAGTCAACACTAGGCTGAATGGGACATCTACATTTGGAGTAGTGGGAGGAGTAGCCCCCTGACCCTGTATAGGATTGTGCCTGCCCTGTACAATGCTGGCTCCGCCCCCTGTGGTGTGTCTCATCACCGAGCCCCCACCTTACAAAGGGGAAGAGGAACCCGGTAAACAGAGTGCTCCAGTTCCCCCTGAACCAGTTATTGCTGGTTCCCCCAAGCCCTGTACTGCAGACAAAGGAGAATATGTGTATAGGTAATGGGGCTGTGACCCCATGAAAGGGTGCTGTTCCTGTACTTGCTGGGGCTTGCTACTGCTAGGGGCCCAGGAGGAACCACCATGAGGGCTTGCCTCCCTGCTGGAGGGCCCTGTGGGCTGGCCTCCCTGGGCCCAGCTGTGCCCCTTGGATCTTTGGGTCTTAGCGCCTCGTGAGCGCATGAATTTGGCTCCTGGAGGAGCACTAGAGCTTCGCAGCACTGAGCTGCACATCACCTCTGAGGGAATCCCCAGCGCAGAGATTACCCAGCATTTTTGCCACACGGTGCGGGAGCCCACCCTGCTTTATGCATATGGAAACAGCGAGTGCCCACCCAGCATTTGGAGGAAGTTTGGCAAGGGCCCACCCCGCATTTATGCTGTTTGGGGGGGTGTCCACCCGCGTTGTGAATGGGTGCTGTATGGCGGGCGAAGGAGAAAAGAATCACCGCAGTGACCCGAGAAAGGCGACCCGGAAGCCAGGTGTCTGCTTCCTGACTGTGGGCAGGGCCGGAAAGGATCATGCCGTAAGGAGTGGATCGATTGGTGCCTCGCAGGCTCCCAGCCCGATTGTGGGAGCTCTCCCTACCAGCGGGAGGTCGGTCCTGTGAACAGGGCCTGATTCAGGAGAGCCCAGTGGATGCCCTGAAGCGACCCCAGAAGAGAGGCGAGATTCTACAGAGTCCCAACAGCATCCTTGTAAGCGCGGGCTCTTTTATGCATGCTGCCAGCACCAAAAGAGGAGTCCTGGTGCAGGGAGGCTTAGAGTGGGGCTGGGTGGAGTGCTCCAGCAGCCCTCTGAGAGCCAGGGGGAGTTTGGCCACAACTGCACCACAAGAGAGAGGAGTCAGCTGCGACGTCTTAGGCAAATTTGCTTTACAGAGTCCCAGAGTTGGGCTCAGGCCGTTTTCCTCCGTTGCGCCACCATAGCGGGCAACTGCAACAATTGGGCACGTTTTGCTTTAGAGAGTCCCAATAGGGACGCAAAGGGCACAGTGAGTGCCTTTGCCCACAGTTATCTTCACAGCTGCACCGCTTAGGCCAGCGCAATTGCACATTTTGGATTCTGCTGCAGTGGCAGCCAGCCCTAACATTTGGGACATAGGGCATTTGAGCCCTCTGAGAAGGCCAGTTGGCCAGGGGGTCAGTTGGGTTGGTAGTGCGCCAGGCCCTAATGTGAATTATGTGGTGCATAGGATAACTGTGATTTATGCACCATGATTTATGCCTCTGATGTTTATGTTTAGGAGGTTATTCCCTAATCTGTGGTTTATGCTTGTGAGGTTTATTGTATAATGTATTTATGCTTGTGAGGTTTATTGCATGAAGTATTTATGCTTATGAGGTTATTGCATAATGTATTTATGCTTATCAGGTTATTGCATAATGTATTTATGCTTATGAGGTTATGGCATAATGTGTTTATGCTTATGAGGTTGGCGCAGAATGTGTTTTACACCTAATGTGATGCTGTTTGCATAATATGATTTATGTTGCAGAATATAATACTGAGTACAGGGTTTTGCCAGTAATAACTGGTTGTGTTCTACATTTACTATTTGTGCTTTGTGATGGTTCTGACAGTGGCCCAATAGGCCCTGTCATGTGTATATAATCCCCTGTAAATATTGCCTAGTACCAGTTGGCACAGTGTATATTGTGTGATTACTATTCTAATGTCTTTTGGATAATACGAAGGCTATTTTTATATATACCCCTTGTGTGGAGTTCCTTTTGTGGTGTGCCTAGTGTGTTGCCGCTGTGTTTTTTTTTTTTGCAGAGTTTTATATAGCGCGAAGTAGACCCGAACCGAATCAGGTATCAGAGCGCTTTACATAGCACCAGTTACGTTACATGAGGACAGACACACATTCATTTTAGGCACGGGGAGATTAAGTGATTTGCCCAGAATCACAGGAGGTTTTGGCGTCGTTACGAGACTCGAACCCAGGTCCCCAGGTCCGAGGTCGAGCGCCCTAGCCGTTAGGCAAACGCTTTACACATTGCCTCTTGACTCCTTGTGCCAAGCTACCAAGGGGGTGAGCAGGGGTTATTTTCAGCGTGTAACTCCTTTGCCCTGACTAAAGTGGTGGTTTCTGCCTGGCTTTGGCGCAAGCCCTAGCCAACCAGAAATCCCATTTCTAACAGTGAGCCCAGGCCGATAAGGGAAGTTGTTGTGTTTTCACACCGGAGAAGTCCTGGGAATCAAAGTCAACATGTTGTAGCTCAGGAACATCGCTATCCCATGGAAAATTACCTATGAGATCGTGTTCAGATGGCATGACTTGCAATAATGTGATGCTAGAGTAAGGAAAGTGCCCACATCTTCTTTGCCTTTGGCGAGAGAACATCATAAAACAAGCTTTGTCTCAATAGCTTTATGCTTTCCAACCCATCAATGGTGGAAAGACTTCTTAGGAAGACTCCACATGCTGACACATGCTGCCACCTTTTATTGCTCTTCCTGAGAATGCTTAAGTAGGGATGTTATGTTAGTGTAGGGATAGATAGATGCTGCATATTCATCAACCCTCGATGCTCAAAATTTGGACTCATGCTTTTTGTACTCTTTATCCTATTTCTTGAGCTAACTTTTTTGTGCAAGTTGAATCGCCTCAACTTTATTCACAGATTTGTCTTCATGGTGATTCCTTTCTTATTTCTGCACTCTTGTTTTGAGCTGTCTCTATCTTCAGTTATTTTTGGCTTTGTAATAAAATAACTAACCTTATATAGTTGTCTGTGGTTACTATGGGTTCAGAGAGATTCCTATTGGATTGATTGCCATTAATAAAGGATTGTAATTCTAGAACAGGTCTAGAACTTTTGGGCCCGGCCCTTTCAGCGGTGACACCGCAAGTGCATAATCAGCAAGCGGGCTCCTGTGTGTCTTTGAGGCCAACGTGCTCACATTGGGACATATTCACAAGTTAAGTGGCGGAGTGAGGTGTTAGCCTTCCTGGCTTAACCCCTCACTCTGCCACTTCAGAAACGCAGGGCTGCACAATATTTACACGAATATGGTGCAGCCCTGCGCTTCCCCCTGCCCTGGCACTACACTTAGCAGTCTAGCTCCAATACAGGCACCCTTGCACCAGAGTGCAAGGAAGTCTGCGTGCAGGGAAATATTGTTTATGTAAGAAAGGTCCCCCTTCCTGCACATAAACAATCTTGACATGCCATTTTTTAACTTCTATGTGTGATGCTAAATGCAGCACACATAGAAGTTGCAAAACAGCACTTTAAAAAAAATGATTGTTTATGTGCAGGGAGGGGGACCTTCCTGTACATAAACAATCATGACCTTTCGCTGTTTTCATGTGTGCTGCACAACGCAGCACACATGAAACCAGAAAAAATGAGGAGAAATGAAACATTTCTCCTGGTTGCACCAGTGTGAGACCAGGTTTTCCCTGGTCTTAATTCTAGGGCTGTCTCCTATTTACGCCTCCCTCGTGTTGTAGTGGAACGCCCACCTCAACGGTCATTGCCCTTCCTTTCACGCTAAGCTTATTTACAAGGCAGCGTTGAGCCACGTTAAGTTTTTATCAATTGTCTCCTAATTGTGAATGTTATAATGATGATCTTATCATTTCTAAACTGATATTTATATAATTTCTGTCCTTGCATTGATGTCTTACCTTGTATTCATCTGTACTTTTATGATCTTATAAGTATGGAATAAAGTAAATTGGCTGACTGGCTTAACGCTGCCATGTAAATAGGCGAATCCCCTACGGCTACAGGCACGTCACAAAAAAAGTGACGTTCCCATGGCGAAAGGGGCTCGTAATTATGCCCCGTGTTCTAAGCATTTCTTCGGTTTTGCTCCAAACCACAATCATGGCTGCCTCTGTCATATAAGGCTGACTTTCTTTTACTGCAACCTGCATGAGGCTGGCGACAGAAAGCTCTTTCTATTTATTGTCTTTAATCACTTTACCCTAAACACAGCCGAAAAGAGGCCCCATGTTATGGGACACACCTTGCGCCAGTCGGCGTCCTGACCTCTTCTCAATCCGCATGTGACATGTAGCGTCCAAATTGTAAATTTAGAAATGGGTTGGAAATCGAAGAATGCAGAGAGCTTTGTGTTATAAATCAAAGAAGAAGGTGCGCCGTGGCAAGGGGCCACTCGGACGTAGTGTTTCCAGTAATTTAATCACAAACATATATATATGTCCAACATTCTGAAAGGCCAGTGTTAGGCAAATACATTGGCACCGTATCTTGCACACAGCTGGGGCCTGCCCGCATATGCAACACACCCCTGTCAAACACGTAACTTGACTGATTCCTTGCACAGGTAGGGAGACCTTTCAATAAATCAAAATTAGTCCAGAAAAATAAGAAACACGAGACTAAGATGTGTTTAAATGAGTCTGTGTTCCTTCTAATGCTTTGGCCGTTTTCCTATTGATTTATGTTGCAGCTTCAGCGTAGATTTTCTTTTCTTATTGTTATTTATTTTGGGGTTAATTAGATTCTTAGGCTCAGCAGCTAGGCAGCTCAATCGATCAGGAGAAAGATGGATTTGCCAATTACGCTGGGTGCTCGCTTTGTCCTGTCTGGGAACGGCGAAAAAACAATCACAATGCGGAGAGCGCTGAAGGAGAAGCAATAGGCAGCCCGAAAGAGCTACAAGTAGGTCAGAGCTATGAGCAGGTCCGGCTGGCAGGATGCCCAGTACCAGTCAACACGCAAAGCTCTTTGCAGGGCCTGCATAAAACACTTCTGTATCAACAGCCAGCTCACAGCCTTCTCCACGTCTGTATTAAACTTCTGCTCGATAGTCAGACTCGTTTCCTCTTACTTTTTTCCGGAGGACATTTACCCGCCTGCTCTGCATCACAGCATGGCTATGAGCGGCAGCTGCGGGTGGAGAAATAGTAAACAACAAACATTGGCAAAGCCAATAGGTCCCACCTATGCGAAAAGTATTGGCTTTGGAAATGTCTTTTAGCCATGTTATGCCACAACGTCGCTGTGCAGCATGGCTAACAGTAAAGCTAGATTTAAAAAAACGCTATGATGCAGTCAGCACTGGCAGCATTATAGTGCTTTTTTGCGTGTTGGCAACACGGGCAATGGGAGTGAGGGTGTTAGGGGGCAACAGAGACAAAAGGAGGATGGAGGGGTTCGCAACAGAACCTTAATAAAAGTGCTGAGATATGGCGAGCGCTATAGCCTTCTCATATCAGGGGGAGGGCAACACAGGCAACAAGAGGGTGGTGGTGATTTAAAAGATGCAACATGGGTAAAGGTGGAGACTGGTGGGAAGGGAAGAAGCAAATCAGACAACTGATTGTGGGAGGAAGAGAAGAAGCAACATGGACAGGAAGACTAAGGGCTTTATTATGAGTTTGGCGGACCTGCGGACCGCTGTATCGACAGTGGCAGTCCAAGCGCTGTGAGCTTGGCAGTCCGACTGCCGTATTACGAGTTAGGCGGATCGGCTTTGTGAACACTGCTGAGGGACCATGAAACTGCCAGCGGATTGCCGGCCACCGGGTTAGCAGTCGAGGAAGGCAGCTGCCATAGGGCGGTACAGAAGTGCTGCAACGCCGTTTGTATTACAAGTTGCCTGTTCCACAAGCAGACCGTAGCGGTCAGACAGCCTGCTTCAAGGTGGATATGATGAGGAATTCAGGCTGCGTACTCACCCCTTTCTTCTTCTTACAGGCAGATTCCAACATGGATCCTTTGTACAGGTCCCCCTCTTCACAACAGAATCTTCACCCCGAGGATTACAACCCTGTTTGTGGCGCTCTTAAGGTGAGTCCTTTTCGAGCCATATAACCATTGCCAGGTCTGCTCATATATAGGCTGAACTCCCATGCATTTGGTTACATGCTATTATTTCACATATATCATGCATATGTGTGCATCCAACACATGTACTGTCAAAATGCACACACAGGCTCCAATATTTTTAGGAAAAATACAAACCACTGCTGCAAGATCTTGCTTCCACACTGCCGGCCCCGTGGTCAACCTGCAATACGGCGTTCTTTGAACCACCAGCCCCTCTCTCCCTCCCAGCCCCAAAGCCTTAAAGGTAAGTATTAGTGGCGGCCCTGCAGGAGGCAGGAGCCACCCAAATGCAAAAACTATGGATTTAAAGCACACTTTAAAAACATTGGTTTTGCATTATTTAAAAGTGATGCAGGCTGAAATGTTCCTAGCCGGTCTGCAGCTGGACCACCCCTCAACCTGCCAGGCCACTCGGTAAAGGCCTAGGATGCCAGTCCAGCCCTGACTGCTATTTATCAGTTAGTGTTTGCATGTGGTTGTGAGTGTGGCATTGTGTATTGGGATGATCTTTTGTCTGTGCAGTCTTACTGACAAAGCTAGCGTGCTTGCCCAAGCCACCCAAATACAACGCAAACTGTGTGCATATGCATATGTGCTTATCATGCACACTTGAACACATATGCATATTTTATTTCACATGCTTCCAGAGCGTGAGGTGAATATTCAAAGGGATTTGGAGCACCCTGCTGACACGTCACAGCTGAATTACCTCATGCATCATGGTCGATGTGGTTCAATGTTGCTCGCTTTGTAACTTGAGGTGAATATTGTTTTGATATGCTAATGCACGTTTCTGCTCTGAAAGCAAGAAGCATCCAGAGGTAAAGAGCATTTTATTTCAGTTTTATATAATGCAAACCCGACCAGAAGTTATTAAAACTATTTACTATAGCACCAGTTACATTGCACAAGGTTGCATTCACTTTTTAGGCAGGGGTAGATTAGGTTATTTGCCAGATTTACAGGATGGGGAGCTGACGCCGAGACTCACACTTGGTTCCCTAGTTAAAAGTCACACAATTGATGGATGGAATGCAGAACAAATCAAAACATCCACCACCAGTCAAGAGATCTGATTTAAATCCATCATTCTTTTGCTCACCATGCCAACTCAGTTGAGACCTGGCCATATGCAAATCAGTCTTGACCCTGTGCCTCATGGGAACAGTCCAGCCCGAACTACCAAGCCAGGTCCTACCTAGACCGGAAACAGGCATCCTAGGACCGGTTTCAGGGTTTCACCCCTCTTCAGCCTGGATAGCTTGATTCCAGTGGCACAGTGTGGTTCTGAAAATTCTGGACTCGTGTAATAATTCTGGACTCGAGAATTAAACTTCATCGTAACATGACGAATTTGGTATCAAAAGACCGAGAATGGCTAGTACACTATGTACACGCATTTTCGTCGTATTAGAGTGACGATCTCACCTCGAAATTGTCATTTACATCCTGAACCCTTGGCTTCCATTTTATGTACGACAGCCATTTTGTGAGTTGCCCTTTACATAGGCTTATAATACAGCTAAATTCGATCCCAAGGGACACGTACACCTTAATTGACTTTTCTCTGACCTGGGCAAGTTGGAACCATTGCCCCAGGCCGAACCTGTTTGGTCAGTTCCTCTCCCAGTGGCCGAACAAGATAGCATCAAGGAGGCAGGCCATAAACCCTTTTCATCGCACACACACCCTGCCGAATCTTGCTCACACCTGTCTCTGCTCTTTTCGCTCTCACTTGCTTTATGATGGGGAGGTGCCCGGTTTTATTGGGGGTCCACCGATATCTGATGAAAATGTTGGGCCTTGCCGGGTAATTTATTGTGGGCCGGACAAACTGAACTATGGCCTTGTCATCATGACTCTGTTTTTTCTTTGTAATGGTAACATGTCTATGGTATACTAAAATTCGAAGAATGTTTGCCTAAAGCACAATATTTCGTATAAAAAGAGAAGCCTGACTTTGTGAATTCGAGCAGTCTCCTGAGAATATACATCCCGTGTTGTTGTACTTCTAGGACCTGTTACTTGGTTGCAGCCAATAAAATCGATCCTTGACTTCACCTAGAAGACTCTGAGTTTCTGTGGTCTGAATCAGGAAAGTACTCGAGGTCTTTGGGTGTACCCTGACACCGCTGGGTTACCGGTACGGTACCGGTTCTGAAAAACCCAGTACCTCAGTTGGCGCCCAACGTGGGGCGATACCAGCGGTACCGGTCCAGCCAGAGGTTCGTGAGGAGCTTCGTGTGAAAATTCTGGAGGAAGGCCAACCACTTCAACGACCCCTGCATGTCGACGTGGTCCGAAAGTCTTTGCTGCGAGGTTCCCCGCTTCCCGACGGCTACAAAGGACTGCTGCCCTGGCTATCGCCCTGATTTGGACCCTTGAAGTTTGGTAGAGTGAAACGCTAAGACGAGTCTTCTGGTGACGTCATCGATATCTCAGTTAAGTATAAGTGGAGCGTCTCCCAGTCCTTAGTTGGTTCTTAGTCTTGGGTATCCTTTGGGATCCTTATTTGGAACTTGCAAGTGCCAAAGCCAAAGGACTCGTGTATTCACGAGAAATATTGTAATCGATAATCCTTTGAAGTTTGGAGCTAGACTAGAGAGCGAAGATGCCTGGTCTTAGCAGACTTGGAAATTTGTTTTGTCTTGGTTGTAGTAAAAGGGATTCCCGATTGGAGGACTCGTGTCCGGTTCCTCCGATTGGAACTCCAACTTATGAACTGTATGTGAAACATGGAGTAGGCCCCATCACATATAACGAAGTGTGGATCAAATACACCAGAAAAGATGGTGTTTTAAAATGGCCCCAATATGGTAGCTTTGATACCGAAATCCTAGATAACCTTGAAGTTAAACTTTTTAAGAAGAAAGCCCGGCCATCAATGTTTGACTCTTTCCGCCTATGGCGTAAGGAGGCCAAACAGAAGGAAATTAAATTAGAGAAGAAAAATAAGAGAGAAAGGGGTATTTCGATAATGCAAGCTGCTATGCAGTATAAAGACAATGAAGAAGAACAGATGAGTGAGCAGTTGCACAGGCAACATAAAATGGTGATAGATAAATGTTATCCAGTTTTGCCGCCTCTTAAGCAAGATGCAGCAAAAGAGCTTGAAAAAGATCCGTTAATATCGCATTTGTTAAGTTCACCACCCCCCTATGCGCAAAACGCTACGGCACCTCCGCAACCTTTAGTTGCGCAACCTATAATTGCATTGCCTCCTGCTCCTCCGCAGCACCCACCAACTGTTCTTCAGCTGGCTCCTGCTCCTTCGGTACAGCCTCCTCAAGGCCCACCAATCACATCTGCTTCACCTGTGCTTTCTACGACTTTGCCTAGTGCACCTCCTATTTCTCCTAATGCTCCCCCTGCTACTGTCTCTGCTCCTGCCTTATCTCACCCTGTTTGTCCGCCCGTTCTTCCGTCAGTTTCCCCTTCCGTTCGACAGAGAATGGCCAACACTGTTTCTAATCTTCTCTCACCTTTTCTTGGGTCGCCTAATACGACCCCTAACACGGAACGAAGACAGTTGCGGAGTCAACTGCCTGATTATCGCGAGAGAGATTTACTGAATCGTCTAGCACATAAATGGGTTATGGACGCTGTAAGGTATGATGTAGAGTCTGTCATGGAAGTCTTCCGTCAATGGGAAGCACCGAAGCAGAGATATGTTTTTGAACAGATGTGTGTTTTTCTCTGTGAAGATTTGGAAGACAATGATCTGGAATGCAACCCGCCCGAGTTGTGTCGTGCGCGGTTCGACTTCGCAGAGGGCATGATCGTAGGTCCCGATGTCAAAAAAGCGGTTCAGACCTTGTTGTCGTCTCGGAGTAAGGGGGGCACTTCTCGATCACTATTTGAGCATGGCGCATCCGGTAGGAAAAAGGCGCGACAGTACCCCATGAGAGAAGTTCCCCCACAGTGGAGGGAAGGGGACCTACAAGCTAACCCACCTATTCAGCCTCATTTTCAGCGTGTGTGGGTACATGTCCCATGGAAGCGAGCTGAAGTTTTGCCCTTAAACAGACATTACCTGATCCCCGTAAAAATCCTGCAGGGTATTACAAAGAGTTGTCACAGACTGCTGGTTCATGTATCATGAATTTAGCCGATATCGATATGTTATTTGGGAATTTTGTTCCACAGCCTTTATGGGGAAAGATTCGTCATACAGATCATGATCAGGAGTTAGGTGACTCATGGGCTAATATTGATGCTGCAGATGCCCTACAAATTGGTGGTGCTAAACCTGAGCCTTTAGTAGCAGATCTCCCTGGTAGGATAATTGAGTACATGAAAACTTTAATGCCTGCAGTGCGTGTAAATTGGGATAAGTTGTCTGCATGTAAGCAGAAGAAAGACGAAACGGTCTCAGATTTCTTCACCAGGTTTGAAGAAACGTTTGTCGACCACAGTGGTCAAGATATGAGCACAGAGGGTGGTCAGCGTTTGTTCGTCGATAAATTCGTGCACAATCTGCTTCCAGAGTTGTTTAAAAAGTTGAAGGATTCAGAGAGTTCTTGGGCAGTTTCCTCTTCAGCACAAATATTGGCTACTGCACAATATTACGAAAATCGAGACAAAGACGAGAAAGATAGAGCAGAAAAGAAAACTAAAGAGTTGAAAACGAAGGTTTTGTTACAGCAAGCACATCCGCAACGTGGTGGTGGTGGCCAGAATAATGGTGGTCAGAGTAACTATCAGAATAATTATCAGCAGCCTCAACAGTATCAAAGGAACTCGCAAAGAGTCGAGTGTACTCAACCACGTGTCCCTGTAGGCCCCAATCAGTGCTCATATTGCAAGGAAGAGGGTCATTTTAAGTATAGTTGTCCTATTTTGTTACAGCGCGCGAATGGCGTTTCAAACACAAGAGGTAGAGGTGTTCAGCAAGCATCTAGAGGTAGAGGACGTGGAAACCTCCCCCAGAACACACAGTCTCTTCCACCTCAAAATTCTATGAATAGGTTTGATCAGCAGAATAATGCATCTGGTAGGACAGCTCAGTACTATGCTGACGATTACTATGCAGAAGATGAGTATTGGGAAGGTAATGATTGCTAGGACAGCCATAGACAAAGAGAGGGAGTTGTTTCAGTTCCAGTAGATCAGAGTGGACCATACGTTGAGGTGACTACATGAGGTGTGTCAGAGCCTTTTCTGTTGGATACTGGTGCTACAAAGAGTTCTATTATGCACTCCAAACTCCCTGGCGCACCTTTGTCTGGCGAAATGAATGTTTCTGTAGGTTTTTCTGGCGCCCCGGTTAGGAACCCGATTTCTAGTCCTATGTCCCTTTCTGTTGGTCCTTGTGAATTAGAAGCACCCCTTATTCTGACAACAGGTTGTGGTGAAAACTTGTTGGGATTGGATCTGTTAAAAAGATTGTATGCGACTTTGTACTGTTCTCCTTCGGGAGTACAAGTTACACTGGGTAAGAAAGTGGTTTCCTCAATGTATTTCTCAAGGGATAAACTTCCAACAGAATTGTCGTTTCTTCCTGATATTCTTTGGGCCACTGGCCCTAATGATGTGGGTCTCTTGGACATACCACCATATGTTGTAACATTGAAAGCCAATGTTAAAATGCCACGCATTCCCCAATATAAAATCTCTAGTGAAGGTGAAAAAGCGTTGTTAGCGATCGTTTACGATCTGATTGAAAAAGATGTCATTGAAGAGACAAGAGGCAACGTTTGCAATAGTCCTGTTCTGCCTGTTTTGAAACGTACTGACCCTTCCCAGCCACCTGTTTACAGATTTGTGATTGATCTTAGAGATGTCAATAAAGTAGTTGTGCCACAATTTCCAGTTGTCCGTGACATTACTGCCCTATTGACTATGATTCCAGCTTCTGCAACCTGGTTTTTGGTGATTGACTTGAAGAATGCTTTCTTCAGCATCCCGATTGCTGAGGAGAGCAGGGATATTTTTGGCTTCAGTTTAGGAGGACGAAGCTTCCGCTATAAACGAGCTCCACAGGGCTACTGTGAAAGTCCATCAATATACAGTCAAGCCTTAAAGACACAGCTTGATACGATTGTTTTACCTGATGGTGCTACCATTGTACAGTACGTTGATGATATGCTTGTTGCTGCAGAGACTGAGGAAATATGTAAGAAAGCCACGTTGTCATTGTTGCGTCATCTGTGTGATTTGCATCACAAGGTGTCACTTTCCAAACTGCAATATTGTAGACAAGAAGTGACCTACTTAGGTCATCTCTTATCGAAGGAGGGCAGGAAACTGACCCCAGAAAGAATTCAGGCAATAGCGAAATTGAGTGTGCCAAGAACACAGAGAGAAGTGCGTGCTTTCTTGGGTATTACATCGTACTGTAGACAGTGGATTCAACATTTTTCATTATTAGCCAAACCTTTGGTGGCATTAACGTGTAAAGATACACCCAATCCCGTTCCTTGGTCTGAAGAGTGTCAGAAAAGTTTTTCTGAATTACGCACAACATTATGTTCGGCTCCTGTGTTGGGTACCCCCAACTACAGTAAGCCCTTTACATTGTATGTCCACGAGAAAGAGGGCTGTGCATTGTCCGTATTGACACAGTTATTTGGAGACAAGCAGCGTCCATGTGCATATTTTTCGTTGACTTTGGATCCGGTAGCTAAAGC
Source organism: Lissotriton helveticus (assembly GCF_964261635.1). Lineage (NCBI taxonomy): Eukaryota > Metazoa > Chordata > Amphibia > Caudata > Salamandridae > Lissotriton > Lissotriton helveticus. Next base: position 383,420,487 of record NC_136072.1, on the reverse strand, counting down.
ATTGCCCAGTTCTTTAAGAGCCACAGCGGCAGCAGCTGTTTCTATTCGACAGTCTGCTGGTCTAGTAATGAATAATATGCTAGTTGTGATGGTCCCACATGCAGTAGACACGTTGTTAAACAGAACCAAGACACAGCACTTAACTAGTGCTCGATTGTCAGGTTACGACTTAACATTGTTAGCGAGTCATGTGCATATAAAAAGATGCAACACCCTAAACCCAGCTACGTTGTTGCCAATTGTAGAGGAATTAGATGCTTCAGAACAGCATGACTGTTTTCTTAGAACAGAAGAAGAAACGAAAGGGAGAATAGACCTCAGGACACTCCTCTTGCTGAATGTGATGGTACATTGTGGGTGGATGGTTCATGTTTCAAGCTCCCGAATGGTGACACGACTGCAGCATATGCTGTCACGACTTTGCATACAATTGTTGAAACTGCACGTATTCCACATAATTCAGCTCAAGCAGCAGAATTAATTGCACTTACAAGAGCATGTGTGTTGTCAAAAGGAATGAAAGTGACTGTCTATACCGACAGCCAGTATGCATTTGGAGTGGCTCACAGTTTTGGACGATTGTGGAAAGAGCGTGGGTTCCTGACTTCGCATGGAGCTAAGATTCAGCATGGTCAGTTGGTGAATGAGCTTCTTGAATCACTGACCTTGCCCCTGCAAGTGGCGATTGTGAAATGTAGTGCTCATAAGAAGGTGACTGATGATGTTGGTCGTGGAAATGCATTTGCTGACGAAATCGCAAAAGAAACTGCAAGGAATGTGATGAGCCGAATGTATGTTGCAGGCCCTGCAAGATGGGTTGGTGATGTTGGTATGTGTGAAGACACGATAGAGAGTGTGAAGTCTATTCAAGCCGAAGCTACAGAGAAAGAGTTGAACATGTGGAGAGAAAGTACGGGTAGAATGGATGCAAATGGTTGTTGGGTCGAATTGTCAGAGCATCAGAGATGGTTGTTACCCGATGCGTATGTGCTTGCAGTGGTTACAATGGCTCATGGAATGGCTCATATCAGCGTGAAAGGGATTTGCAAGTTGTTGGCTCCAGTATGGCAAAATGCAGGAATTCCTAAGTGTGCAGAGAATGTGGTCAAGAATTGCATGGTGTGTCTGAAACACAATCCTGGTAGGGGAACCCCAACTCCAGCTGGTCATTTTGCGCCTCCTACGTATCCGTTTGAGGTTTTGCAGCTAGATTTCATCCACATGGAGAGGTGCAACAACTTAAAATACGTACTCGTTGTTGTTTGTGCCTTCTCAAGATGGGTAGAGGCATATCCCCTAAAAGACAATACTGCCTTGTCCACAGCGAAAGCCCTTGTGAAGGAATTCTTCCCCAGATTTGGAATGCCTAGAATGGTCTGGACTGATAATGGGAGTGAATTTGTGGGTCGTGTGATGAAGAATGTATGTGAAGGGCTAGGCATCCAACAGAAGTTCCACACTGCAAATCACCCACAATCAGCTGGACTAGTAGAATGTTACAATGGCACGCTTAAGTTAAAACTAGCCAAAATTCAAGCGAGCACAGGTCTTAAATGGCTTGATGCTCTACCCTTAGCACTCCTATCCACCAGAATGACTGTGCATTCGCGAGTGAAACTCAGTCCCTATTAGATAGTCTTTGGCCGCCCGGCCAACATATGGGGAGTGCCAAGGCCCACAAAGTTCCGCGAATTAGAACACCCTGTTTTGCTTGATTATCTGTATGAATTGACGGCTAAATTGCGTGTTTTACATCAACAGGTCCACGACACCCTGCCTCCGGTCTCCGAAACTCCAGGTCACCCCATCGACCCTGGATCCTGGGTACTGGTCAAGAACTTCCAGCGAACCAAGAACGACCAGCCCAGGTGGACCGGACCGCACCTCGTTCTTCTTTCTGCAAGATCAGCTGTTCAAGTGGAAGGGAAGAAAAACTGTATCCACGGGGTCCACTGCAAGCGGATCCCCCTGCCTCTGCCGTATGACCAGTGGGTCCAGAAGGGTGTCGTTGACTCAGAGACTGACACCGTGCCACGTTTTCTGCCTTTCAGTAATGCACGTGTAAAAGGAACTGACTCTGAACGTGAAAGTGAGAACATTTTGCAAGAAGCTGTGCCACCATCAAAGCGATTGAACACTTTGGAGCCTGAACTCCTGTTTCAGGATCAGACAGTACCTGGAAAGAAGCGCTATAATTTGAGGCCGAGACCTATGGACAATAAAACCTTTTTTCCCCTCCAAGTACTATTTTTGAAAGTGCAGCTCTCCCATCTGAGAAACTTGCTTATTTTTGTTTTTCGAACCGCCATCCGGGTTCCGCTGCTAGGGCTGCGATTACCCAAAGTCTTTGGGGTGCAGCTGACGACGTTAGGTCGGCAGTTCTGGTTGGTCCGAGGGAGTTGCCCTAGAGTGACAGAAGCATTCCTTAGCAGAATCAACCTCCCATCGCGGGCAGCACTTTAGTGAGGATGGAGTTTTTCGGGATGGAGAGACCTGCCAAGGAAATGAACTTTAAACACAAATTATGTAGAATTATGACAAAGAAAAGCTTTTTGATATTGTGCATTTTCATGTTATTCAGTGTGATGATATTTTTAATAGGATATATTTTATTGTATTTTTGAGTAACATTTGCACCCACTGCATCGCCCATACCTCCTCCTTCTACTGTTTCCCCACACTCTTTTCAACTCCTCCCTGAACACGAATCCGCTAGGAGATTAGAGTTTATTAATAACTCCTTTGTTCAGCTCTTGCACCAACACCAACTTGTAATGAACACAACTAACTGTTGGGTGTGTGGTCTTATGCCTCACACAACGGATAAAGGTATCCCTTATCTGGTCCTGCCTTTCAGCCATAATGGTTCTGTGTGGGCATACAGAACAATGTTCATATACGCACGTGAAGTCCACCCCCTACGTTCTGTAAAAGACAACCCCAAGACTAGCGCCCTAGTCAAAGGTATAGTTGACATGATTAAGGAAGAAATTTCTTATGAAACTACCCCGGAAGATGAGATATTTGCATATATAGGATGGAACGTGACCGGATATGGAGCTACTTTAAGTGAGAAACAGCAAACTAAAAGATCGTCCCCGATTTGGATTGTACCCCATCAGGGTCACCTGTGTCTGCAAGGTACTGGCAAGAATCCCAGAGCTCAGTTAGGGAAAAGTGTCTGTACAGAAACGTATGTTTTTGGGTGTCAGACTTCCCCTGCGTTTTTAGCAGCTAAGGGTACTTATTTCATCTGCCATGATAGAGCCTATACATGGTTGCCCCCTGACTTTTCGGGCTCATGTTTTGTTTCGTTCCTGTTGCCTCCCACCTAATGAGCAGCGGCAGATTACCACAAGACAAGGGTAGTTAGAGGTGTCTTGAGTAAAGAAGACACTGCAGGTCAAGAATTTGGGGACTTCACAAAGGGTTTTCTGCCGTTCTGGTGACCCATGGTTAACAGCAGGAACATAAGGCAATTAACAAGGGTGGTTGAGTCCACCGTGATTGAAACTGCTGGTGCCCTTAGTAACTTGACTGCTGAGCTCCAGTCGGATCGTCTTATGACCCTTCAGAACAGGGTCGCTTTAGATGTCATACTTGCAGACCGAGGTGGGGTATGTAGATTGATCCAATCGAGTTGCTGTGTTTTCATTCCAGATAACGCTCCAACAGTGTACCAGGCCATCTCCAAACTGCATAAGATTTCCGAATCTATTCATGTGGATAAAGGAGATTGGTCATTAATGGGGTGGTTCTGGGAACTGATATCCGGCTGGGGATGGAGAATTCTGATGGTCATTGGGATGGTCTTAGCCATTCTTTTCCTGTTCTGTCTGTGCGTGCAGTGTGCTCCTGCAATATGTGGCCTCTGTGTTACATCATGTGTAAGGAAACCTGTATCAAGAGACGAGCTAAGTACTAGGATGATGTTACAGCAGCATCTCAGTGACTTTAGGAATATAGACCTGGGCTCAGATTAGCATGAGATTAGGTTAATTTGCCTATGTAAGGGCAAAAGGAGGGTTTGTGGTTCTGAAAATTCTGGACTCGTGTAATAATTCTGGACTCACGAATTAAACTTCATCGTAACATGACGAATTTGGTATCAAAAGACCGAGAATGGCTAGTACACTATGTACACGTATTTTCGTAGTATTTGAGTGACGATCTCACCTCGAAATCGTCATTTACATCCTGAACCCTTGGCTTCCATTTTATGTACGACAGCCATTTTGTGAGTTGCCCTTTACATAGGCTTATAATACAGCTAAATTCGATCCCAAGGGACACGTACACCTTAATTGACTTTTCTCTGACCTGGGCAAGTTGGAACCATTGCCCCAGGCCGAACCTGTTTGGTCAGTTCCTCTCCCAGTGGCCGAACAAGATAGCATCAAGGAGGCAGGCCATAAACCCTTTTCATCGCACACACACCCTGCCGAATCTTGCTCACACCTGTCTCTGCTCTTTTCGCTCTCACTTGCTTTATGATGGGGAGGTGCCCGGTTTTATTGGGGGTCCACCGATATCTGATGAAAATGTTGGGCCTTGCCGGGTAATTTATTGTGGGCCGGACAAACTGAACTATGGCCTTGTCATCATGACTCTGTTTTTTCTTTGTAATGGTAACATGTCTATGGTATACTAAAATTCGAAGAATGTTTGCCTAAAGCACAATATTTCGTATAAAAAGAGAAGCCTGACTTTGTGAATTCGAGCAGTCTCCTGAGAATATACATCCTGTGTTGTTGTACTTCTAGGACCTGTTACTTGGTTGCAGCCAATAAAATCGATCCTTGACTTCACCTAGAAGACTCTGAGTTTCTGTGGTCTGAATCAGGAAAGTACTCGAGGTCTTTGGGTGTACCCTGACACCGCTGGGTTACCGGTTTGGTACCGGTTCTGAAAAACCCAGTACCTCAACAGTGAGCCCAGGACCCATGTCTGGGCATACCTGGCGCACTCAGGGCGAGAAATAAAAAGACACACAATTGGTGGACGGAATGCAGAACAAATCAAAACATTCACCCCCAGTCAAAGATCTGGGTTGAATCCATCATTCTTTTACTCACCATGCCACCCCAGTTTAGACCTGGCCATTGATCTAGCACTGCTCTGAAACACACCTCTAAACCATCACTATATCGCCCAGGAGCTATCACACTTTACTCATCGGTTGGGCCCATCACTCCGTGAGTCACTCATTCACACAAATCGCTCTGCTCCTAGAATCAGTGAAAACCAGAGGGTGAATTGCTGAATTTTAGCGGAGTGTCTTATTTCATTCTAAAAATGTATACACTATATACATCTGCAGTTTATCAATATTACCATGGTTTTATTCTAAAGAAACCTTAAAACACCGTACCATTTGGTCAATGGATCAGCTAGTAAAAGTTAACTAATGGACGAAAAGACCAGCTTAATTCTCCATTTATTCAATTTTATTTAGCAACTAGTTCTCCTAACATGACCTCAATTTATTTAACTTTTACTTCAATAATCAATAAAGCATTTAATAACCTTGAAAAAAGATTAAATTCAAATAGTCACATTTATTAGTAGAATATTTCAGGAAAATACGTTGAGACAATATTACCAAGACTTCGGTAAATGGACATCAGGGTTAAGACATGGATGTTTTTTTCTTAAGGGGTGCTTATAGAGCGCACTGACACCATGGGTTTCCTGGCGCTGGTTGGATGCAGAGGGGACAGGGGGACTTAACTAGATTGGGGGAACAGCCAGGTTTTTAGAGATTTACGAAAAAGAGTCAGAGAATTGGAGGTTTTGAGGGAGAAAGGGAGAGAGTTCCAAAGTTTGGGGGCCAAATATGCAAATCTTCGGCCTCCAGATCTGCAAAGTTTGTAAGAGGGAATGGTCATGGGAATGGTCATGGGAATGTTCCCAAAAACCACCTCTCTATTCTTTCTTGATGTTCACCTCCCATCCGGACTCCACACCCATCAAAAGTAAAAGTCAAGAAAAATGTCAAAGTCTATGCACTATAGGAAAAGTTTGTCAGTCCGACAGCATGTCGTGGTGTGAAAATAAAATCAAAAGCAAGCTTTTTTTCTTACTTCCAAATGTCCTCTGTTATACTCTTTTTCCCTAACTTATCTATCTAAGATTTGAACCTTTTAGGGTCCTAGATCATTCTCATTGGTCCGTGAAAGGGGTGGATGAGCATCACCTAATCTCCTCATTGTCCATATTTCCGCCAAGTCATCGTTATATTCATAAAATAAGGTTTTGATTGTTCTTTAATAGTCTTTTCACTTGTGTCCTTTAAATTGTCACTTCGGGCTTTATTCCCAGGCTCACGACGCGGTCATACAAATCTTTGGCACTCGTCTACACTTCCAGGCCACGCTGACCTTGACCCACGCTGTGCAGGCACAGACTGCTTGCACATCTCTCGAGCATAGTAGCGCATGCGTAGAGCACCACAGTTTCGGAGTCTCGCAAACCTCCATTTTCTAGTAGGCCTCATGGGCCATAATGGGAACTATTATAGAAACAAGCACAATTTTCAATTTTCAAACAAACAACATTTTCAATTTTCAATTTTCACAAACAAATTTAATTTTCGAAGTATAGCCCTTCTGTTTACCTCCCCCATTATAAAGTAACCCTGTTAGTTATTACCTAGCTTTTTAACAACATTTATGCATGATTTTCTTACCATTCTCCATCATTTCTGCCACAATAAGACATACAAAAAGCATATACACATAGATTTTCATTAGATTATGACATTTGCGTACCAGATTAGTATAACGATTTCACTTAATTAATAGGTTAAGAGTCACAACACAAGCTAATTAGTATCCCACATGTAGTTGTGTGTGTGCATTCTATTCTATGTTGGTTAATTTCAAAACCACACGATTAATACATATTACTGTTATGAGGAAGAGACTTTGAGAGGGGTATACAAAAAACTTTTGTTGTCACTCTCGCTCCATCAACTCCCCCCCTTTGGTGATTTATCACCAAATAACACCCAAAAATGTCATACATTTTTATCACAACATGTTTCAAATTCTTTTAATTAGAATGAGTTATACTCTTGTTTCTTTCAGTTTCTTTCTATCTCGATAACGTTTCTCTTTGAACTCGTCCATTTCAATATCACCTTTTTCACGTTCCCTTTCTTGTCTTTCTTCGAATTCCTTCTTTATAGACTTTTTAAGATTTCTTCTTTTTCTAAGTTTACAACCTAATCTTATAATCAAAAAACTACTATTATTAGGGTTACTGGAATTAAGACTTTCCCTATTATTGATCTACCTATTTCATAAAACCAATTTCGAACTGCTGAAAATTTTCTACCGAGTTTCTCAAGAACACCATCAACCTCCAGTGGTTCAATCTCCTTATGCAACTCCGTAAGATTTGTAATATATCTTTCAATGTTATGACTTTTATCAGGTATGTATGTACAACAATGTTGTACCTTTAAAATTCCACAGACTCCTTCTTTTGCCAAAATTATATCAAGAGCAAGTCAATTTTGCATCACCATTGCTCTCATAGCAACCATTTCTGTATTTAGCATTAAAAATCCTCCTGCAGTATCTGTTGATAAACGATCTACTATTGTTGCCAACTTCCGAATTCTGTTTGCATTAAAGGATATACCCACTGCTGGTATCAAAGCTCCAAAAACAACACTTATTATTTCTATTACACTTTCTCTCTTTCTACGACTTAAAGGTTTACCTATCTCATGAATTCCGTTAGTTCCTCTATCTACATGAAACATTTTAGGAAAGACCAAGCCTACATAACAGGACCCATACCAATGATCAGGCAATTTAAAATAGGCTTTGTTCCCACACAAAAAATAAATCCCAGGAAAAACTGGATCATTATCTCATTTAAATCCCCACCCCCCTTTTATAATATATGTATCCGCACATTGACTTGCTCCCACAAAATAATTATCATACACAGTGTTATCTCTTTGAATACATAATTTCCCTAATAATGGTGTATCTATTTTTATAGCCACATTCACATTATGCCTTCTATATTATCATCTTCAAATGGCCACATTGTAGATTTAGATTGTTTGGCTTTTTCCCTCCTTTTGTACTGATTCCTTCTTTCTTCTACCATATCCAAAAAGGCTTTTTCCTCATTTCGCATTTTACAAGTCAAATTGCGTTTGAACGCATAATCATGGGTCAATTCTTGTGTTTCTAAAAACATAATCTCCAAAACTTTTGCAGGTTTGATTTGAATCAATTCAGCTACAATTTTCACTTTCACAAAAACATCATCAGAATTAGAAAAATAATACTCCAATTTTCCTGTTCTATAAAACAAACTAGCTAATACACAACATGTAACCCCATATGTTAATGGAAGGTGATGATATGTCACACCCTCTGATACAGATGCTGGTAATTTCACACAGACGTAACAATCATTCACATCCATCGTTCTCACATATTCAGACAATAACTTTGAAAATGTATTTCAAGAGAAATCACTAATTGAGTTATCTTGATGTACTTCAGGTCTATACACATGCAACTTTTCACCCTTTGACTCATAGCCTTTTTCTTTCATACTCTCATTTGGCTTTGCTTTTTCAAAATCTGGCCTGAAAGGAATTAAAATAGCTAAAATCAACCATACCAACATTTAATAATCCTGTACATATTAATCACATTCTACACCATTTTCCAAATATTGTGCATTTTGATTTTGTTATACCATTAGTAGCCATTTTTATTATTCATTTTTTTACACAGCGCTTTCCACAATCTTTTCTGTCTTTATATTGTCTCTTTTAAATCTCCATTTGCACTTATAGTGTCTTTACCGCCAATAAATTTCAAGAATTCTTGTTCCTTCAATTTTCTCTTTTACAGTTTCCCAGTTTAAATACTTCTTTTCTTTCTTTTGAGTTACAGTTTACTCACTTTCTTTTTCTTCACTTTGGCAACTCACATTTTCTTGACTGCTATTCACTTCACTTATTGGAGGCAAAATCATATAAGTCCACTCAGGTTTCCTGGTATTTCTGATTTGGTCTTCTCACTCTTTTTGACCTTTGCACAATTTCAATCTTTTTACCCAATGACTCCTTTTGACTGGTTATTTCATTTACTTGATCCTCTTGTATATTTGCTTTTTTAACCAGTTTAAACTTCAGTCCATCATTTTCTTTAGGCCAGTTATCTCCTTTACGAGGTCTCTTGGTTTCATGTCCGACAGTGTTACGTTCCACTCTCCAAGCTCTTTTTTTTAACTTCTCGTCAGTTGAGTTTCATCTTCACTGTCATCAGACTCAGTTTCAGATTTCTCATTAATTTCATTTATGGTGAACTTTATAATGTCCGTTTCTTTCACTGAGCTTGTTTTTTCTTTGGTCAGTTCTTTCACTCTGTTAGGAACTTCTCTATAGCTGGTGATTGGACGATCATCTTCATCATGAGTTATTTCCTTTTTATCAGTTTTGACTTGATTCCGGTTCCTGCTTTCAGAGCTTTCAGACGGTCCTTTAGTATTTTCCTGACTACCAGTTTTATCTTCATTTTGTTCAGTGTCCTTACTGGTATCAGTTCATACCAAATATCAACTCTCAGGCCTATCTTCAGAATTTGGTACTTCAATAATTTCACTTTCTCCTTCAGACGCAGAACTTGCATCTGATATTTCCAGATGTCGATGAACAGGTTGAGCTTCAGTATCTGGATCTTTCTCTTGTTCACCTTCAGAATCTGAGTCAGTTGTACTTTCTGCTTCGTCTTGTGGCCAAACACATTTTTGAAATTCTGTTCTTTTATGGTTCCATTCACTTGCTCAACTAACCCAGAAACCTCTGGTCTGTAAGCACAATGCAATTTCTGATGAATGTCCAGTGCTTCACAAATCATCAGCATTAACTCGTTGTGAAAATGTGTTCAACGATCTGTCTCAAGTGTTACTGGGAAACCAAAACAAGGAATAATTCCTCTGAACAACAGTTTTGCCACAGTCACTCCATCATTCCTCCTGGTAGGGAAGGCCTCCATTCACCGAGAGAATAGGCAAACGATCACAAGTACATATCGAAGTCGATTACATGGTGCAAACTCTATGAAATCTAATTGCATTTGTGTGAATGGACCTCCCTCCCGTCCTATGGTTCCCAAACTCACAACTGTTTTTATTCTTGGATTCAATTGTTGACAAACAAGACATCGCTGGCAAAGGCTCTCAGCGATCATCCTGAACTTAGGATTATACCATGTCTGTCTGAACATTCTGATCATAGCATCTCTCCCAATATGGGCTTGACCATGGTACATTCGGGTCATATTTGAAATCATGTTATCAGGCATTACTGATCTTTCATCTTTGTAAACCCAAATTTCATCCTCTTCTCTTTGTCTACATCCTGATTTTAACTAGACATCTTTCTCTTCCTGACTAACTTCTTCCTGCATTTGTCTCACTTCCTGCCAAGTCTCAACTACTGTGGTTAGCATTAAAGGATTTGAAACATGTTCAGCTTTTCTGTCCCGATTTATGGATGGAAGATTTTTGGCACAGTATTTTGCAATTGAGTCAACAAAACGATTACCTCTGGTAATGTAATCATCTCCTTTCTTTTGAGCTGCACATTTTACAACGGCAATTTAATCAGGTAACTGGATTGCATCAATCAACATTTTCACAAATTCAGCATTTCTGATGGGGGATCCTGCAGAAGTTAAATAACCTCTTTGGGACCACAGTTGGCCATAATCATGGACAACCCCAAAACCATATTGACTGTCAGTCACTTTGGTGACTCTTATTTCTTTTCCCAGTTCACATGCTCGAATCAAAGCAATCAATTCTGCTAATTGAGCAGAACGGATTCCTTTTGGACAAGATGCTTCCAGGACGTCTGCCACTGTACATACAGCATATGCAGCACTTAGAGCACCCTCATCTGTTCTCAGACATGAACCATCAACAAACATTACATAATGAGATTCAGGCAATGGCTCATCTCTGATGTCAGGTCTTGGTTTGGTACAGTATTTAAGAACATCCAAACATTTATGATCAACTGCACTTCTCACTTCAGCATCCATGACATCAGGTAACAGTGTAGATGGATTTACATTCACACATCGTGAAATTGTCACATTATCTACACCTAGAATTATTTTCTCATATTTTGTAAGCCTGTTATTAGTAAGGAATTGTGTCTTTGTCCTAGTGAAGAGAATCTCCACCGAATGAGGTACATATACTCTCAAAGGATATTCCATCACTATACCATCACTTTGTTCCAGACTTACACTTGTAGCAGCTATTGCTTTCAAGCATACTGGCAACGCTTTTGCAACTGGATCCAAAACAGCTGAGAAATATGCAATTGACTTTCTCAGTTTTCCATGTCTTTGAATTAGAACTGATAATGCACAACCTTCTCGTTCACTGCAATATAGTTCAAACTCTTTTTCATAATCAGGCATTCCTAATGCTGGTGCTTCACACAGACTAGTTTTTAGTCGCTCAAAGGCATCATTTCAGTTGTATTCAACACTATGGGATCTTTTACAGCTTCTCTCGTCAACCTCTGTAATGGTTTTGCTATTAATGAAAATCCACAGATCCATTGTCGACTGTAACCTACCATTCCTAGAAACATTCTCACTTGTCTGTGAGTTTTAGGAAGTTGCATTCCCTGTATCATTTTGATTCTTTCTATATTGACTTGTCTGGTTCCTTTGGCGATCTTGTGACCTACATTTTTTACTTCTTTCTGACAGAACTGTAACTTTGATGGGGACACCTTATGTCCTCCGTCTGCCAAATGGTTCAGTAATGCAATGGTATCTAAACACATGCATCCTTGGTTCTTGATGCCACTAACAGGTCATCAATATATTGAACCGTTACTGAATTTCAGGGCATGTTCAAACTCTCCAATGATTTCTTTAGCAACTGATTAAAGATAGAGGGACTTTCAGTATACCCCTGAGGAATTCGGCACCATGCCAAAATACGATCTCCAAACCAAAAGGGCAAATATTGGCAGGCTATCTGTGTGTAATGGAACTGTAAAGAAGGCATTACATAGATTAATGACTATATACCATTCTCCATCATGTGGAATTTGGTACAGGATCACTGCTGGATTTGGAACGATTGGACAACATGGGACAAAAATGTTATTAATTCTTCTCAGATCCTGTACTATCCTAAATGTTCCATTATACTTCTTCAATCCCATTATAGGTGAATTACATGGGCTGCTTACTATTTCTCTCAGAATTCCTTGTTCAATCATTTTGTTTATCACTGGAGTTATTCCTTCAATTATTTCTGCTGTCATTTTGCGCGGGAGAATGTTTGGGGAACCCACTCCTTATTGTACAGAAACTTGCACAGGATCTACACCTTTCATTAGTCCAATATCTTCTCCCGTGAAATCCCACACTTGTTCTTTGACTAACTCTTTCAATTCAACAGGTATCATCTCTCTGTCAAATACAGGAAACATACTACTTCGTTCTGAATCTATTAGTGACATAGTCATTTTATACAAACTATCTTCATCTGGGGTTTGAACTCAATGCCATCTGGTGAACAGCAAATGACACAATTCATTTTACACAGTATGTCCCTGTCAAAAAGGTTAACAGGACTACTCTCATACACTACAAATCGATGCATGTCTTTGAAATTTCCAATTTCCAATTCAACTGGTTCTATCAGGGATGTTTTGATCTGTCTATTTGCTACACCTACAACTTGGATACTGTCTCCAGAGAGAGGAAGATTTTGAACTTCTACTGATCTAACAGTAGAACGGGTAGCACCTGTGTTCACTAGGAAAGTCACATTTACATCATTCACCTTTCCGTTCACAAATGGACCAGATTGATCTACCTCTAGAGTTGCGCCAAGTACTCACTATTCTCCCTCTCTTAGGCACCATCAGAAGCTGTCATCCGACTCACTCCCATCTTCATTCAACCAGTACTGAGAACTCACATTCACTCTAGGTGATCTTGTTACCTGTTCTCCACTGAAGAATCCTGTCTCTGCACTGTATTTCTGTAGATTTACACTGTGTGGAAGTGATGGTTGTGGCACCTGACTCTGTTGAGTAACTACCTGCTGCTGTGGCGATGGCTGTTGAATTACCTCATTCTGCACCTGCGGATTCAATGATGTATTTTGGGATTAACTCTTGATGGATACTTACACTCTTTCTTCCAATGCCCTAACCTGCCACAATTGTGACAAGGAAACTTTTTCTTGGCCTCATCCAAATTACCCTTTACTTTTGTTTTATTAAAATTTCCTTTTATTCTTGCCTGACCTCCTTCTGAGTTATTTTTTCTAATTGAGCAACTTGATGTTCAGCCACTTTTACCTGTGCCCACATTGCTTTCTCTTTAAGCTTTCTTTGCTTAACCTCAATCCCATCACTGCAATATTTTGCATGCCTCAACACTTCATCCACTGAACACAACTGCCATCCTATCAAATTATGCTTAATCATGTCTCCTATCTCTGGTCTGAATCCAAACACAAATTGATATACACAAGGACTCATATTTTGTCGCTTAATTCTTCATATGACTATATTGCTTAAACACTAGCAGCAATCTCTCATAAAAGGAATGTACTGATTCTTTTGGTTCCTGCAATGTCCTGTCAATCTTTACCTAATCTGTCTCTTTTGGTGGGATTTTATTTTTCAAGAATACTATTACTTGTTCATACTTTTGCATTACTTCAGGTCCAGGAGAACCTGTTCTAGGGTCTCTCGGATATTCATTTTTTGGCCAGTCCACTGTAATTTTACACTCAAACCGTAGGTCTGCTGGTACTACTATGCCAAACAATCCATCTAAATCTTCCCATAGTACCTTTGAAACCTTTACAAATTGATCTACTTGTCGGTACCATTCCACTGGTTTCTCTCTCAATCTGGGGAAATCATTTTTGAATGACAATATATCCTGTCTAGTCCAGTGAACATGTACATACCCTCCACCCGGTATTTCTCTTATAGGAAATTCATTTGCTACAGGCTCCTTTTCTCTAATTGGAAATGCTAACGTTGTTTGCTCTCTTCTCTTTGTCCATTTAGCCTTCCACTTATCCACATCTCCCCACTTTCTCAGCAACACAATTAATTCTTTTATCTGGGCTAATCTTCCAGCAGTATTCATGTTGTCAATATCCTTTTCAGTAAAATCTACTCTGTAAGGCTTTCGTAACAATTTATTCTTTGCAAAATCTACATTGAGTTCACTTGCCAATCTTTCTAATCGACCATGCAGGTTTTTCGCTCTCCATGTAATACTATTACACGTTAACATTAATTCATCATCTTCATATGTTTTTAACCTATCTGTTCCAATTGTTCCAATTATTAATTCTTCCATATCGATTTTCAACCTAACCACATCTAATACTTTGGGTTCTTGGTCTTTTACTGGTAATGTTTTAAGCCATTCACCTAATTCCTGTTCTGTTGACCCTACTGGAGTTTGTGATAAAATGATTTTCTCTATACTTCTCTCAGGTATCGCAGAATCTGATTCCGCACCCTCTGGAAATTTATATGGGAGACTCTGATTAAAAGTCAAGTCAGGCGGTGTCATATGACTAGTACGCCTAACCTCTGACAAGTTTGGATAAACCTTTTCTTTTAAACTTTGATTCAAAGGGATAGTTAATAATTGTTCTTTTATTTTCTGGTTTTTGAACACTGGAATTACAGGACCTATTGTTACTGGGACAGTTACAGCTTCTATGTTTTTAGTGAATTCCTGTATCTTTTCAGTCAATTCATTAGTAGACCGCACATATTCAGAAGTACTTGGGTATTCCTCAATTCTTCTCTCTACTCTAGCCACACTGCCTCTAATTTCATAATTTTGTCTGGGCGCCCCAGTAAGTCTGGTTTCCATTAAGGAGGCATTAGAATCATATCTAATTCCTCTCTTTCCAGAAGGTCTTTAAATTAAAAAAATCATCTTTGAATAACAGTAAATCAGGTCACCAGTGGTGGAGCATTTTGAGTCACATTTATAGAACTCGGTTGATAAGGAGGGGGTCTTCTATTTAATATCTCCTCCAGCACAACTGTCCTCACCGGATACATTCCATCACACATATCAGCGTTTCTCCATCTCCGTATTCTACTCTCATGAGTCGTTCCCCATAAACCTCACAATCTGCCTCTAGATCCTCTGAACTCTTCAAACCTTTCTCTCTCTAATTCATGCATCTCATCTTCCCACTCAGCCAATGCCTCAAATTGAGTCGGTCTAGGTCTTGGTTCACATTTAGTCATTTTTTCTCCCAAATTCCGTAAAATAGCAGTACTAAAAGAACCTGCTTCTGGAAATGCTAATGCACCATCATTCTTAGTATATCTTGCCCAATTTTCTAACCATATATATGTATGGTAGCCATATTTTGTCATCATATACGATGCAGGCATTTTAGGCGGAGGAATTAATTTTCCCTCTCTCGTCACAATTTCCTTATCCTTTTTAAACACATTCTTTAATTTCTTAAACCATGTAGGTTTTTCTTTTTCCTCGCCATAATAAATTTCCATTCTCTCTGACAGTTTCTGGACTTTCAAACAATAGCGCATCCTTCCGCAAACTGCTTCGCTGCACCAAAATATCACAGCGCGGTTCACACTAACGCACCAATTAGAACGAAATACGTTTCAATCACTCACAACCAATGCTTGTACAGCCTTTGCTATCACACCAATCAGCGCTTACTCCATTTTAGTCATGTGGACCAATCCCAGCCGACTCTTCTTACGTCAGCCCTGCACCAGTTTCTGCAGCTTTGACTGACCCCTGATTTACAAAATTCATCTGCACACTGTATTTACACCTTTATACAACTAAAATCGGTAAGTAACCACATAAAACATCTCCATTCGTCTGTTTCGCTAAAACCAAAGTGATAGTTTCCTCAAACTCACAAGTATTCTGTATTTCCAGTAGACAGTGCCTTCTCTCAAGCTTAGGTTTAAACTCTATTACTCTCTCAGGGATAAGTTTTAATTCAGAATACGGAATGATTCCTGTGCTCAGCCCAAGATTTTATAAGTTGCCTTTGCTATTCATTCACCGCTTTTACACGTAAAGGTCCCTAAACATTGTCACATACGACGATGTCACTACTTTGAAACAGACTATGTGATGTGAGACTCACATGCCACACGTGTGCGACTTACATGCCACACGTTCCTCTTCCTAGGCAGAGTAACCAGCTTCCTACGTCCCAGGAGCCACAAATTCCAGACTACATATAACACAATACATATTCAACATATAGTGTTAGACATAAATTCTGTACATCAAAATTCTATATACATTGCCCTACTTATTCTATACATTACTTATCCAAGTTAACCTATAGCAACCAGACTCCTGCTACCAAGTAAAACTGATCCAGCGCTGCTCTGAAACAAACCTCTAAACCATCACTGTATCTCACAGGAGCTATCACACTTTACTCATCCGTGGAGCCCATAACACCGTGAGTCACTCATTCACACAAATCGCTCTGCTCCTAGAATCAGTGAAAACCGCAGGGTGAATTGCTGGTTTTTAGCGGAGTGTCTTATTTCATTCTAAAAATGTATACACTATATACATCTGCAGTTTATCAATATTACCATGGTTTTATTCTTAAGAAACCTTAAAACACCCCACCATTTGGTCAATGGATCAGCTAGTAAAAGTCAACTAATGGACAAGAAGACCAGCTTAATTCTCCATTTATTCAATTTTATTTAACAACTAGTTCTCCTAACATGGCCTTCATTTATTTAGCTTTTACTTCAATAATCAATAAAGCATTTAATAACCTGGAAAAAAGATTGCATTCAAATAGTCACATTTATTAGTAGAATAGTTCAGGAAAATAAGTTGAGCCAATATTACCAAGATTTCGGTAAATGGATATCAGGGTTAAGACAGCGATGATTCCAAAAACCACCTCTCTGTTCTTTCTTGGTGTTCACCTCCCATCCGGACTCCTCGCCCATCAAAAGTTAAAGTCAAGAAAAATGTCAAAGTCTTTGCACCATAGGAAATGTTTGTCAGTCCGACAGCATGTCGTGGTGTGAAAATCAAATCAAAAGCAAGCTTTTTCTTACTTTCAAACGTCCTCTTTTATACCCTTTTTCTCTAACTTATCCATCTAAGATTATAAACTTTTAGGGTCCTAGATCATTCTCATTGGTCCGTGAAAGGGGTGGATGAGCATCACCTCATCTCCTCATTGTCCATATTTCCGCCAAGTCATCGCTATATTCATAAAATAAGGTTTTGATTGTTCTTTAACAGTCTTTTCACTTGTGTCCTTTAAATTGTCACTTCGGGCTTAATTCCCAGGCTCACGACGCGGTCATACAAATCTTTGGCACTCATGTACACTTCCAGGCCACACTGACCTTGACCCACGCTGTGCAGGCACAGACTGCTTGCACATCTCTCGAGCATAGTCGCGCATGCGTGGATCACCACAGTTTCGTAGTCTTGCAAACCTCCATTTTCTAGTAGGCAGCATGGGCCATAATGGGAACTATTATAGAAGCAAACACAATTAAACGTTAATTTTCGAAGTATAGCCCTTCTGTTTACCTTTTAACAAGATTTATGCGTGATTTTCTTTCCATTCTCCATCATTTTTGCCCCAATAAGACATACAAAAAGCATATGCACATAGATTTTCATTAAATTTTGACATTTGCGTAACAGATTAGTATAACGAGTGGGCGTAGTGTTGCCTGCTACGCCTACTTCGCAAATGGCGAAGTAGGCAACACTACGCCCACTCCGTGGGCGTAGCGAAGTGCTACGCCCAGGGTTAAAGTAAACCACAGCTCTAGAGAGAATGGAGCACACAGGAATATAATATTCAATTCAATCATCTTTATTCAGTCAAAGGTACATGACCATAAAAGCACAACATATATAAAAAAGCACATATATAAATACACAGTACAGTTCGTTATCAAAGCAAATCTCATTTTTATATTACACAGGTAAGTACGCATTAATGGAAATATCAAGCAATATAGAATCTTAAAAGGTTCTTAGAAATATTCTCCCTAAAAAGGAATATAATAAAGAACTGCACGGTCGACCTTCCCATCCGATTGTAGTGATGAAAATTAAAAAAAATATTGAGTAATTCCATCACATAATGAAGAAACATTTCCACAAATATGAATCACCATAAGAGAAAAGGGTTCCAAAACATAATGAGCATATTTTCCATTTGATAAGCATGCCAATAGTACAAAAAGAGGAGAAAGAACAACTGCGTTGTGAAGAGGTAAGGTATAGTCCAATTAAAGTTGTTTTAGGCGACAGGAGCGTAATGTTAAACAATAGATTGTCTTGTTTGAAAAGGTAACGTGCTCGCATTTCAAAATGGTGGGCACGACTTTAATATGAGGTGAAATCCCCCAGGGCCATTATGACCCTTGTATCACTGGAGCATAATATTTAAAGAGTTCCAGCGACTCACCACTTTGTGAGGGAGATAAGCCGTCCTTCCGTGAGCAGCGGAATGGTCTTCTGCCGTGAAGATGTTTCCCCGGTCCTCCAGAGCTACGAGCGGTCATGCCATCTTGGATCGGCACCAAAACCACGCCCCCTGCCTTTTTGCTTCTGACCTCCTGTTACTGAACTTAGTTTTTTCTGGTTTTAGGACTCTGGGCACCTTACCACTGCTTACCAGTACTAAAGTGCATGTGTCTAAAATGTAAGGGCATTTGATGTCTCCAGGACAGGCATATTTGATTTACAAATTTATTTATTTATTCAAAGTTTTATATAGCGCGAACAGGATCCTTACAGATATCAGAGCGCTTCACAAAGACAGGGTAGGGGCAGTAGGAGTCAACAGAGATAATGGGAACAGTATAATAGTCAATAACATGGTAATAACATGGATAATAAAAACATACATAAAACCAATCCATATACAATCAGGTAAGGAAGTAATATAGGACATCACAAGTCATTGATCCCACTACAGAGGTGTTCAGGTGGATCAGTAAACCACCGTGTATCATATCTTGGTCGGTAGTAAGAGAGTAGCGTAGTAGTGCCCCCAACAAGTAGAGTATAGTGCCAAGGGAAAGGGTGAGCAGTGATATAAAGCAATGCAGAGTCTCTGAACCAACATCTATAACGATCAGGAGATCTTGGCCAGAAGGATTGTTTTCACCTCTTTCTTGAAGAGTGCAGTGGAGGAGATCAGCCTGGTTTCAGGAGGGAGCGCATTCCAGATCCTGGGTGCCATTCCTGAGAAGGAGCGCTTGTAGGTTTTCACTTTCCGGAATCTACAAGGTTTCAGGAGTAGATTTTTTGTACTCCTATTGGATCTCGAACCTCCTGATATAGACAGCTTTTGAGCGAGGTAGTTGGGTGCCTTGTGGTGCACGGCCGCGTGTGTCATAACTGCAATTTTTAGATGTATTCTGGCTTCAAAAGGCAGCCATTTTAGAGACTTTAAGTCTGGGGATATGTGTGAATGCTTTCTAGAGCCAGTAATGAGTCTCGCGGCAGCGTTCAGGGAGGCTCTTAAGGGTGCTGTTGTGGATAGCGGGAGACCGCTGAGGGCCGCAATTCCGTAGTCTATTCGAGGGATGACTAAAGCTTGTACAGCAGTTTGGAAGTCTTTGGCCGGGAGGAAGGGTTTAATTTTCCTCAGCGTGTTAATTTGAAAATTAGCTGCTTTTGTGGCTTTGCTGACGTGCTGCTGCATGTTGAGCTTGGCGTCGAGTGTGATGCCTAGGGATTTCGCCGAGTCCACGATGGTAGGTTGGACATTGAGTGCTGTTAGGTTGTTGAGCCAGGTTTGGGTGGTGGAGATTTTCGCCGGGGGTGTGATGAGTAGGAACTCAGTTTTCAGAGCATTTAGTTTGAGGTGATTATCGGCCAGCCAAGATTGGGTGTTAATAAGCGTGGAATTCAGATGTTTGATATCTTCCGGGGATTGTAACTTTAGATAGAGTTGTGTGTCATCGGCGTACATATGGAATTGAACATTGGATGCTTGAAGCAAGGTGGCGAGCGGTTCCATAACGAGGTTGAACAGTGTAGGGGAGAGGGTGGATCCTTGTGGGACACCTAGATCTGCAGGCACAGGTGTAGATAGCACATTGTCGATCTTGAACCTCTGAGACCGATTGTGAAGGAAGGACGAGAACCACTTGAGAACAGTTCCCGATAGCCCCATTCTAGTGCTTAGCAGCTCCAGCAAGTTCTCATGTTTGACCGTGTCAAATGCTGACGAGAGGTCAAGAAGGATGAGGAGGCAGGACTCATTGCGATCCAGAATTTGGAGGGCGTCATCAATTATGTGTGTCATAGCTGTTTCCGTGCTATGTTTCGCTCTGAAGCCTGATTGATGAGGGTTGAGGAGGTCAAATTGATCAATGTGTTTTGTTAGTTGGAGTTGGACACATTTCTCCAGCAGTTTGGCCAGGGTGGGGATATTGGTGATGGGCCGATAGTTGTTTAGGTCAGACGGATCAGCTGTAGGTTTCTTGAGTATAGGCGTGACTTGCCCCACCTTAAGGGAGTCTGGAATGTGGCCTTGCTGCAAAGAGCTGTTGATGATCTTGGTCCAGAGAGGGAGGAGCAAGGGGATAAAGTCTTTTACAGCATTAACAGGTAGAGGGTCTGTGAGGTGATTAGAGGGCTTCAAGGTGCAGAGCAGTTTGTGTATTGCTTCTTCTGAATAGGTATCGAAGTACTGCCAGGATGCCTTGTTTTTAGGTTGAGTGTCTGCCATTCTGGTGTGGTTGGGGTATCGGCTTACATCCATGATGAGGTCATTTCTTATGTTGTCAGTCTTTAGTTTAAAGAAAGCAGAGAAGGCTTCACAGTGTGGGGTGTCGTTTGTTGTGCTGTTTGATTGTGTGGGTTGTGCCTTTGTTTGGGTCTTGATTAGCTCGAACAGCTTTCTTGGCCTGTTCTTCGCTTGGTCCAACTGGCGGCTGAAGAAGTCCGACTTTGTGCGCTTTATTTTCCTAAAGTAGGCATTTCTCTTGTTCTTAAGCTTTTTGAGATGCAGTGCTGAAGGGTCCGATCTCCAGGTGCGCTCTGCCATTCGCATATTACGCCTTTCGTCATTGAGTCTGTCATCATACCAGGGGTTAGAGATTTTGGTGGAGACTCTCTTCAGTTGCAGAGGGGCGACTTCATTGACTATTGTATTCATAGAGTCAAGGTAGTGGTCAGTCAGTGATTGAACATCTGAGGCCCCTGAAGGGGGAATGAGGAGGTTGCCGATGTGGGGAGGTAGGGTAGAGGGGTTGAGATTCTTCAAATCCCTTTTCCATGTTTTGGTTTTGATTGGTTGAGTAGGGTTAGGTTTAACTTTTTCGTTGATAAAGAAGGTGATAATGTGGTGATCTGACCAATCGCAGGGTAGAATCGCCTCCAGTTGAATAGCGTTCTCTTTGGCAATGATGAGATCGAGTATCGCGCCTTTGTCGTGTGTTGGTTTATCGCATAATTGGGTGAGGTCAAGCGCATTGAGGAAAGTTTTGAGACTATTCACCACGGTGTCTTTCTGATCGTTCCAATGGAGATTGAAGTCACCCAGGTAGACTTGAGTGGTCTGCCGACCGGCATTGGAAGTGATCAGGTCCATGAATTGTTGGGTGAATATGAGATTGTCACCAGGCGGGTGATAGATGAGATGTAAAGCAGTCCCTATTACAAATAAGTCCCTATTACAGTTTACTACATAAGGCTAGGGCCTGTAAAGCAAATGATAATAGTGGGTCGGCAGCACTGACTGTGCCATCCTCATGAGCAGCCCTGCAAACATGTCTCAGGCCTGTCACCGCAGAGCCTGTGTGTGCAGGTTTAAACCTCATCCATATACTTGCCTGGCCCAAACCTTCCCTTTGATTAGATGTAAGGCTACTCTAACATAGGCCCTAGGTAGCCCCATTGGCAGGGTGCAGTGTATTTAAAAGGTAAGACGTGCTTTTTAGTTTTTCATGTCCTGGTAGTGAAAAACTGCTACATTTGTTTTTCACTACAGCAAGGCCTACCTCTCCCACAGATTAGCATTGGAGCTGCCTTGTAACACTTTACAAGTGTACGTTCCAATTGGGAGCAGATAGAAAATTGGAGTTTGGTGTCTCTGGACTCACAATTTGAAAACACATCTTTTAGTGAAGTTTATTTTTTAACTGCAGGTCTGAAAATTCCGCTTTTAGAAAGTGGGCATTTTCTTACTTTAAACATTCTGTGCCTCTGCCTGTCACTAGAATACATGTCTGGGTGAGATGACAGCAGAGCGTTGAGAATTCACTCTAGACAATCTCACCCAAAGGGAGCTGAGGTCTGCCGTGCATATCCTGATGGGCCATTACCAGGCGCATGGGTCTTCCTGAGCTAGAGTGGAGAGAGGAGTTGACACTTGCATCTGAATAGGTCTGTGTCTGTCCCCACACAATGAGCTGCATACATTCCTGTACAGTCTCTGGATTCAGGGGCAGGAAGAATAGGTTTTTTGTGCACTGCAAAGACCTTTCTTTGAAGTTCCCCTATTTCAAAGGCTAACATGGGTAGAAGTACTGGACCTCTGACACCGTATATTCAGAACATTCTGAATTGAGGATATTCTGCCAGCAAGAGGAGCTGTTGTGCTGCCAGGAGGCACTGCCACTTTGCTGCTTGCTTTGCTGGGTTGGTCTGCTGCTTCTTTCCAGGTAGGACTGAACTTTACTCTCTGCATCCTGCTTTTTAAAGTCCTCCAAGGTCTTCATTGGGCTTGCCTCCTGTTGCTGAAGTCTCGGGGGATATCAAACACTTTACCTGCATCATGCTACCAGCAGCTGGGCTCCTCTTCTGTGAGTCCTGCCCTGCCAAGTGGTGCCAAATTCAGTCCTGAGCCCTTGGAGGTGAATTTGGTGCTGCAATCAAGAAACTGGCAAATCGACTCCAAATCGTCAATTTGAAACCGGCGCAACCCTGAAAAAAGAAACATAATGTTGTTGCCTGAACCAAAGCCATGGACAACATTCACCAAGTGCGCGACAAAACATCCTTGACTATCAATGGATCACTGACTTTGCTGCAGGGCCTCCGAAGAAACGTCACTGCAGTAGTCTTGAGCACCACCACTGCTTGACTTCGATGCAGCCCAGCCCTGTGTGGCTTTTTACCAATGCATCACCTTCAGGCCAGCGGTTCGACATTGATGCATCATCTCCTCTGTGTAACATATCGTCTTGAAGGGGCAAAGCTTCAATGACCAACACCGCTTTAACGAACCAACACATCACCTGCATCTGCGAGGCCTCACCCCCTCTGTGCCCCACATTGTCTTTTATTTCTGATGCATCCAAAGTACTGTAATGGGATCTGCACAATTGCTGTATCCGGCCCATGCTCCATCCCATTCGGACTGAACTTTTGAATTTGTCCCAGTCAAGCGTGACCTGATAACCCCAGTCGGAACTGTAGACTTCTAAGCACTGCATTTTGATTTACCTTTACAAATTAATATGTCGACTTCTGTATGATGGAATTTTGTTGTTTTGTTCTTGTTTTACACAAAGAAATATTGTCTCTTTTTCAAAAGCGCTGTGGAGTACTTCTGTGATGTTTTTATGGTGTTATTGTCTGTGTGTGTGCGCGCAAATACATTACACATTGCCTCTTTAGTTTATCTTGACTGCTCTATGCCAAGCCACCAGACGGTGAGCACAGGTAAACCTTTAGTGTGCTCTACACTTACCCTGACTAGAATGTAGGTCCCTACTTGGACAGGGTGCATGCCTCTGCCAACTAGAGACCCCATCTCTAATATTGGTGATAAGCTGTGAGGAAAGGACTTGTATTTGTGCATTACATACAGTGATTGGTGTATACTACTTCTATATCCCCGACTATAATGAACCAGCATACTGCTTTTCTATTTCTCTTTTTTCAACCTTTTTGAGTTTTCATATCAACCATGTCTCAATCTGGAGAGCCATCAGCTGTAGCTGCAGTAGTGGAGTTTGAGCAGGAGAAGTTGGAAACCTGCACTGTATCCAAGCTCAGAGGTTTCTGCAGGGCGTTCAAGTGTTCTTTTAAAGGCCTCACTAGAAAGGAGGAGTTGCAAGAGGTGCTGAGGGCCTGGGTAGTATCCCTGGATGCCACTGTGCACCAGAGGAGGAGAATTATTTTGTTTTGGAGGAGGAGGAACCAAGCTTACATCTGGAATGGCTGGAGGATCCAGCATTGCTAGTGGGAGGAGGGGCCAGCCTGAATGGTGCCAGCATTGCTAGTGGGAGGAGGGGCTAGCCTGAATGGTGGAAGACCATTGGTGGAAGAGTGTTTCCTCTAGAGGTCTGTATTCAGCAGAGTTAGAAGACAGGCAGGAAGAAAGAAAGGTCAGAATTTAACTTTGCAAGCACGAAATGGCCACAGAGGAGAAGAAAATGATCTTAGATCAAGAGCTGAGCTTGAAGAAGCTGAATTCAAAAGCAAAAAGGGCTGAATCCAGCATAGAAGGTGACAGCATTTCTCCAGTACACTCAGAAGGAAAGGTACACATAACCAAAAGTCTAGTGCTGGAGTGGGAGATGGCATACATCAGTGGTTTCAGGCCAATGAGATTGCTTTGCGTATGTACATAATTCCTGAGAGGGATTGGGACACAGGTTTATGGAAGCATTTCACAGGTAAGAGGAAGGACACCTTATTGGCCATAGGAGATGAGGACAAGACAAGGTACACTGCCATGAAGGAGGCACTGATCAGGAGATATGAGTTGACCCCAGAAAGGTACAGAGAAGCTTGTTCCTCAGACTTGGGTAGAGTGTGTTGAGGTTTTCTGCAGAGCACTGGATGGTTGGGTGAAGGGCTATGAGGTAACAGACTACGAGGGCACTCTACAATTTGAATGCAGATGAGCAAATGTTTAGACTTTGTTTTCCAGAGCTGTACCAGCAATTGACTGGTAGTAAGCTGCCTGACCCCAGGAAGCTTACTAAGGAGATGGAGCACTGGCTCAGCAGCAGGGTCCAAAGGAAGTTGTATGTGAGAAATCAGCCAAGTGTGGGCAGGGTCCCCAACAGAAGAAGGGAGACACAAAAACAAAAGGTAACAAGGTAAAAAGTTCTCTAAAGGACCCCAAAGTTGTTCCCAGGGTAAAGATTCCCAGCATCTGTCGAGAAGAAGAGTTGATTCTTTTCAGAAAAAACCTGCAGGGAAGGGACCCCCAAAGTGTTTTGTCTGTAATCAAGAAGGGCACTGCAAGGGGGATCCCAAGTTTGCCAAGTGGGCCCAGCCCCCCAACCTTGGGCAGGCGCTGGGGATGGCTAGTGTAGCACTGGGAGAGAAGTTGGTCACATTTACTGGGGTGGGGCCAGCTGAGATGACCCTAGTTCCCCTTGGTGACAGTGAGATGGTCCAGAGAACCCTCAAGCCCGACAACACTAGGAAGTACAGTTAGTGGGTGACAATCAATGGGCAGTGGGTGGAGGCTCTGAGAGACACAGAAGCCAGCATGACAATTGTAAGGTGTCATCAGAGCAGGTAGTCCCTAATGTGGCTCACCAAGTAGTTGCGGTAGACAACAGTGAGCACCAATGTTTGGTGACTCAGGTTTCCTTTGAATGGGAGGAGGTGTCAGGTTCATTGAGGGTAGATGTGAGTCCATCCATGCCTGTGGTGTGTCTGCTGGGCAATGACCTGGAGCATACAGCCTGGAAGGTGGAGCTCTGAAGATGTTGGGATCGCCTGAGTGGTTGTGCCTGACGACACTGTCCATGGCAGCATGTGAGGGTGGACATATGGACCCAGAGTCTGAAGAGTGGCCCAAGTCCCTTCTAGGAAGAGGAAGAACAAGGCATGTGGGAAACCTGCTCCAACGGTCTGGGAGGAGGCTGAACCTGTGGGGGACACCCCGGAACCTACAGGGGAAAATTTGACCAAACTGGGGAACCTGTCTGAGCTGTCCCAGTGGCAGCAAGATGGGAGTCACTCCAAGGAGGAGTTCTGCGGGGCACAGAAAGTGTGCCATACTCTTCTGGGTCTTTGAAAGCAGATGGAGGGCCAAGCAACTGATGATGCCTCTGGAATTCACTTGATTTACTGGGATAATAATCTCCTGTATAGCAAGCATCATGTTCCTGAGCCTGGGGTAGCCCATGTGCTGGGGGTACCTCAGTTCCTCAGAGCCTTCCTACTGGGTCTTGCTAATAATGTGCATTTGGCAGGTCATTGGGCAAGACAATACCTTTGACAGGTTTGTCACCCACTTTCATTGGCATCAAATGAGAAAGGCCTCAGCTTCATTCTGTAGGTTTGGTCCTACCTACCTGGTGAGTGGCAAGACTGGGGAGAGATGCAACCCTTTTCTGTTATGAGCACCCCTTTTGGATGGGTGGGAATTGACATTGTGGGGCCTCTGGATCCCAAGACAGCCATGGGCAACAGGTTTGTCCTGGTCTTAGTGGACCATACCAACCGGTACCCCAAAGCTATCCCCCTGACGACAGTGACTGTGCCGCCATGGCCAGAGCACTGATGGGGATATTTACCTGAAGGGCGTGGTATCTGATCGCAGTACCAACTTCATGTCCTTGTAGTTGTAGGCCATGTGGAAGACCTGTGGAGTTACCTACAAGTTATTCTCTACTTACCACCCCCAAAACAATGTATTGCTTTAAAGGTTCAACCGTACCCTTGAAGGCATGATTATGGGTCTCTCTGAACCAATGAGGTATAAGTGAGATACACTCTTGCCATGCCTTTTATTTCCCCATAGGGAGGTACAGCACAAGGGGGCTGGCTTCAGCCCTTTTGAACTTCTGTGCTGGTCCCCTGTGAGAGGACCTCTCAGTTTGGTGAAAGAGGCTGGGAGCAAGCTCCCAGGAAGCCACCCCAGGATGTTATCAATTTCACGTTGGCATTCTTCAGCTTGCCAGTCCACTACCCGAAATTCATCAAGGAGAATCTGGAAGCTAGTCAACAGGACATGAAACACTGGTATGACCAGAATGCCACTCTGGGTGAGTTTCAGCCTGGTCAAAAGGTAAGGTTGATGGTGCCAGTAGAGCACTGTGCTCTGCAAGACCGCTGGTCTGGCTTATTTTAGGCGAAGGAGCGCAAGAGTGACATCACCTACCTGGTGGACTTGCAGACTCCTAGGAGCACTTTGAGGGTGCTGCACGTGAACCGCCTCAAGCCACACTTCGAGAGGTCTGAGTTGACCATACTCTTGGCCACTGATGATGGGATTGAAGAGGAGAGTGAACCTCTCCCCAACCTTCTCTCTTCCAAAGAGCAGGAGGGGTCAATAAAGGGTGTGAGCCTCTCCCCTACTCTGTCAGTAGAGCAGCAGAGAGACTGTTGCCAGTTGCTGGAACAGTTTTCATCACTGTTCTCACTCACCATGGAGTCACCTATTGGTGCACACATGACATTGCCACTGCCTTCCTGTTAAGCACAAAACTAACAGGTTGTCTGACAGAGTTAGGGCTAGCATCGAAGAGGAAGTCGCTAAGATGCTGGAGTTAGGGGGTATTTAGCCCTCCAGTAATCCTTGGTCCAGTCTTGTGGTTCTGGTCCCTCAAGGCGTTCCCACTCAGTTTCACACCTGAACTCTGGTTCTGTGTAAACTACCATGGACTCAATGCCATCACAAAGACTGTCGCACCCCATCCCTTGAGCTGTTGAGCTCATTGATTGGCTTGGAGCGGCTAAGTTCCTCAGCACATTTGATTGAATGCCTGGAGACTGGCATATTGCCTTGACTGAGGGGGCACAACAGAGGTCAGCGTTCTCAATGCCAGAAGGGCACTTCCAGTTCAGCATCATGCCATTTGGGTTAAAGAACATTGCTACCACCTTCCAGAGGTTGGTCGCCCAGGCCCTAACTGGGTTGGAGAACTTCAGTGCTGCCTATCTAGACAACATTGCAGTCTTCAGCTCCAGTTGGGAGGGCCATTGGCACCACCTGGGAAAAGTTTTGAGGGCCCTGCAGAGTGAAGGCATCCTTTTCAAGGCCAGTAAGTGGCAGATACGGCAGAGCTTGATGGTCTACTTGGGACATCAAGTAGGGAGCGGCAATGTGCAGCACCTGCAACAAAAGATTGATACCATTCTGGCTTGGGCACCCCCCAAGACCCAGACAGAGCTTAGAGCCTTCTTAGGCATCACTGATTACTACAGGAGATTCGTCAAGGGATACAGCACCATTGTTACCCCCCCTGACAGAGTTGACTTCCAAAAAGCAGCACATCAGTTGATTTGGATAGAGGCATGCCAGACCCCTTTTGACACCCTGAAGGAAGCAATGTACACGGTGCCCGTGCTCAAGGCTCCTGATTTCTCCAATCAATTAGTGGTGCAGACAGATGACTCAGAGCAAGCTGTGGACCGTGCTCTCACAGCTACATGAAGAGGGCCTAGGTCAACCTGTAGCCTTCATTAGTAGGAGGTTACTTCCCAGGGAACAGAGGTAGAACGCAATAGAAAGGGAAGCTTTTGCTGTGTCTAGGTAATGAAGAAGCTAAGACCCTACCTGTTTTGCACTTACTCCTGGATTCAAACTGACGACAGGCCCCTCAGATGGTTAATGCAGATATGGGGTGAAAATCCAAAACTGTTGAGGTGGTTCATCTCCCTACAGGGAATGGACTTTATGGTGGGACACTGTCTTGGAACAGAAAACACCAATGCTGATGGTCTTCACAGGTTCTTCTGACCTAGTGTTGAGAACTCTCAAGAGGTTGGGTAGTCCTCCCCGCTTTCTGCTGAGGGGGACACGTATTAAACCTGACATCTTTTGGCGTAGTTTCCCTCTGTCTTTTTGCTTCTGAACTCCTGTGTGCTGAACTTCGTTTTTCCTGGTTTTAAAAATCTGGGCACTTTGCCACTGCGGACCAGTACCAAAGTGTATCTGCTCTGTGTGTAAAATGTAATGACATTTCAATTCAATTCAATTCAATTCAATTCATAAAGCTTTATTCGGTACATGTAAAATGACCAGAAAAACACAAACAAGACAGATACATGATATAAATATAACATAATTCATAATCCAATAGCTAAAACATACGATAAAAGAATATATGTACAAAAGGCTAAATTATCATACTTTTACGTGCATTGATACACTGATTAAGGAAGGTTGCAGTATAAAAGCAAACATCGACAAATTCCAGATTAAAAATTAAACTCATAGCCTGGTTAACAGTATACAAACCATATTTGAGAAATAAAGGTTTCAAATAGGCTGTTCTAAAGTTCAAGTACAATTTGCAAAATAATAAAAAGTGCAAGGTGCTTTGTTTAGACAGGCCATCACACGGGCATGGCCCCATCGGGTGTTTCTTAAGGTTTGGATGGGCCACTAAATGGTGTGCTGCCCCAAACCTAAGTCTGGTCAGCACAAACTTATGCGATGGCCTAGTCACCATAGTTAAATATGCTGGAAAACCTTCCTCTACAATATATTTGCTATGAAAAATGACAGTGGACAGAAGTCCAGACACTGAAGCCCGCTTCCTAACTCTGCTAATAAGAAATTTAGCTTTTAGCTCAGCTTTGGGAATTTGAAAAGAGGCGGTTCGGTCAACCAGAACATTAATGTTAGAAATTTCCAGAAAGCAATCAGCAACGTATTTAAGCCAAGGGATATTGTGATATTTATCTAGTGATAGACAATTCTCTATGACAGATCTATTAAATGACTTTTCCTCCTGAAGCCAGATAGAGCGCCAGGCCGTTAGTGGCCTCAGGGATAATTGATCATTTAAGAAATTAATATCCAGTTCCCGATGGGTCAGCTCAGAGGAGACGGAGGGGGGTAAAAACAAAAGCTTTTTTAAAAAGGTGTTCTCCTCCTTCTGTAAATTAGGGTCACATCTGTGACCCCAGACACCTGCCCCATACAGTGCTATGGTCACACATCTCGCCTGGTATATTTTTAACATATCCCTGGTTCTTCTGTCTCCAATTTTTGCCGCAAACTTGAAGACACCATAGGAATTTTTGGCCATTTTGTTGCTAATATTAAGAAATTCATTGGTCCATTTTCTGTCTTTAGAGAAGGTGATAACAAGATAGCAAAATTTATCAACTTGTTGCACTTTTTCTCCATCGATAAAAAAGGCATTAGTGGATTTGCTTCTAGCCCCACAAGTCATGGTGTATGTTTTCCCCTTGTTGATAATAAGTTTTCTGTCATTATTAAAGGTGGAAAATCTATCAATTAGGCGTTGTAATCCACGCGGGGTTCTTGAGAGCAGTACCGCGTCGTCAGCGTACAATAACACTGGTACTTGAACACCTAGAATCTTGGGAGCATCCGCAGGTAAATTTTTATAAAATGGCGTCTATTTCGTTAATAAACAAAATAAAAAGGAGTGGGGCTAAAACGCAGCCCTGTCTGATCCCACGATCTACACCAAATTTGGGGGTACATTCCCCATTTGTACCGTAGCGCACACAAGTTTGTAACTTTTGGTACAGCCTGGCAAGGAAGAAGATTATGCCCTCTGGGGCTCCCAGCTCAAGCAAGGTTGGCCATAATAAAGAGTGGTCAACCATGTCGAATGCGCTACTAAGATCTGCAAAGCAGAGATATAATGTGCCACATTTAGCTTCTGTGTATTTGCCAATCAATAAGTCAAGGTTTTTTTTGCTCACTCTTCGCAGGCGGCTGCCGGAAGAGCTACACTCACACCCTCACTCCTCTACACATTGTAGATAGCCTGATTAGATTGCTTTAAAAAAGTGAAAAGATCGTTTTTTAAAAATTGCATTTTATCATTCTGTTATTATTCATTTTGCTTAGTGGCACTTTTAAAATTACTAGCGCAATTCCATTGGGACATTTGGGACAGATCTAAGTTCTCAAGCCAGCCTCGAACTAGGAGGCGAGGGGAATTAGGCGTCGGACATCTTGGGGAGGTATTCCCCTGGTCAGTTGGAGCTCTAGCTCATCAGCACACAGGCACTCGGTGCTGTTACTTAAGGAAGGCAAACTTTTCATTCGAGATTTGCTCACTCTTCGCAGGCGGCTGCCGGAAGAGCTACACTCACACCCTCACTCCTCTACACATTGTAGATAGCCTGATTAGATTGCTTTAAAAAAGTGAAAAGATCGTTTTTTAAAAATTGCATTTTATCATTCTGTTATTATTCATTTTGCTTAGTGGCACTTTTAAAATTACTAGCGCAATTCCATTGGGACATTTGGGACAGATCTAAGTTCTCAAGCCAGCCTCGAACTAGGAGGCGAGGGGAATTAGGCGTCGGCCATCTTGGGGAGGTATTCCCCTGGTCAGTTGGAGCTCTAGCTCATCAGCACACAGGCACTCGGTGCTGTTACTTAAGGAAGGCAAACTTTTCATTCGAGATTTGCTCACTCTTCGCAGGCGGCTGCCGGAAGAGCTACACTCACACCCTCACTCCTCTACACATTGTAGATAGCCTGATTAGATTGCTTTAAAAAAGTGAAAAGATCGTTTTTTAAAAATTGCATTTTATCATTCTGTTATTATTCATTTTGCTTAGTGGCACTTTTAAAATTACTAGCGCAATTCCATTGGGACATTTGGGACAGATCTAAGTTCTCAAGCCAGCCTCGAACTAGGAGGCGAGGGGAATTAGGCGTCGGCCATCTTGGGGAGGTATTCCCCTGGTCAGTTGGAGCTCTAGCTCATCAGCACACAGGCACTCGGTGCTGTTACTTAAGGAAGGCAAACTTTTCATTCGAGATTTGCTCACTCTTCGCAGGCGGCTGCCGGAAGAGCTACACTCACACCCTCACTCCTCTACACATTGTAGATAGCCTGATTAGATTGCTTTAAAAAAGTGAAAAGATCGTTTTTTAAAAATTGCATTTTATCATTCTGTTATTATTCATTTTGCTTAGTGGCACTTTTAAAATTACTAGCGCAATTCCATTGGGACATTTGGGACAGATCTAAGTTCTCAAGCCAGCCTCGAGCTAGGAGGCGAGGGGAATTAGGCGTCGGCCATCTTGGGGAGGTATTCCCCTGGTCAGTTGGAGCTCTAGCTCATCAGCACACAGGCACTCGGTGCTGTTACTTAAACACGCCCTTCTGCCTCCGCGAAGCGGACGCGCTATGCGGACGCACCGTAATTGCGCCGGAGGTGCGCCTGAGGTAAGCCCGTCTGGGCCCGTCCGGGCCAGGACGGACCCAGGGCCCAGTCACTCTGCGTCGCCCAAGCCCAAACTCCCTCACTTAAAGTATAGTCGCAACGCTCTATTAGCGTTAAGGAAGAGTGTAACTGGGCAATGCAGCAAACTACGAGTACACACCAGAATTTCACCTCCCTGCACAGGGTGTAGGTATCGTTTCATTTCTGAGACGTCTGGCCATAATAAGACCACCTCCTGCCCAATCTCCTTAGGGCTACTTAATTGCAGATCCCTTCCTGCACATGCTACTCAGCTCCATCTTCTTGTGGAGGAGCAAGCACTCGACGTACTATTTCTCACGGAGACATGGACCTCCGAAAGCTCTGACCCTGATATTGTTCGGGCATTGCCCCCTGATTACACCTTTCTGAGGCAGAATCGGGTAGATACACGAGGTGGAGGTATTGGTATTATCCTTAGGAGGGAAATGGCAGCTAGAATCGAGAAAGTAAATATTTCTGGAGCTGAAGGTCTCTTGTTTACCATTACCCTCTCCTCCACTTCTACACTATCGGGCCTGTTAGTTTACAGACTCCCTGGCACATATGGGCAATTCTGTGAGGATTTATTTACGAACGCTATTACCCTAGCGAGTGCTTCCCCCAATTTCACCATTTTAGGTGACTTTAACATACATTTAGACGAACCGGATTCATCCGCATGTCTTAAATTAACCTCTAGCTTGGAAGCACTTCAGCTCACTCAACTGGTACTAGGCCCTACTCATAAAGCAGGACATACCTTGGATCACTGCTATACTAATCTGGGTAACCTTAAATTTACCAATTCAATCAGGGTTCCCTGGTCAGACCATTATCTGCTACTCTTCACGCTGCCTTTGACAGAATAAAACAGACCTGCAACAACATCTAAGAGAATAACCCGGATATGGTCTAAGCTCCCAGTGGATAACTGGAACCTTAATCTTAGGGAATCCCTACCTAGCTTAAAGAATGACCCTATAGAAGCTAATGCCCAGTTCAACCAGTGGGTAGAAAATTCCCTAGACCTTACCCTACCTAAATCCCAACTCTCCCACAGACGTGGGGAGAATAAAAAACCTTGGTACACCGAAGAATTAAAGGCACTCAAGCGGTGTTGTAAACAGGAGGAAAGAAAGTGGAGGAAGAACTCCACTCCAGATACGAAGGAGAACTACAAGATTGCTCTTAGGAAATACAAACGGGAAATTAAAATTACACAATCTAAGTATTTCCAGGAAAAAATTTATACCTCAGCCAACGCTCCCCGCGAAATGTTTAAAATCTTTAAATCATTGATTACACCACCGACCTCATTGGCCGATCCCAACAAAGCGCAACTACGTTGTAATGAGCTGGCCACATTTTTCTCGGAAAAAGTGATAAATATCTATTCCTCCTTCCCCCACGCCCCCACAGAACCGGCTACCCTTGTGGGTGAAGACATGGCGGAGCTCAAAGAATTTCCTCCCATGGATGTCTTGACTACTCAGGGACTGCTTAAAAACTTAAAATCCGGGTCCCCATTGGATCCAGCACCCCCTACGATTTTACAGCTGGTATCGGAGACGGTGACTCCACTTATTCAGGAGGTGATAAACTCCTCACTGGCCTCTGGCACGGTGCCCCCTTCCTGGAAACAAGCCAGAGTAAAGGCTCTTTTAAAAAAATCAAACCTTAACCCAGATGACTGGGCAAATTATCGGCCTATATCCTTGCTGCCAACAGTCAGTAAGCTTGCGGAAAAGTATGTAAATGCCCAGCTCTCTGCATTTCTGGAGGAAAGGAATGTACTGCACCCTACGCAAACAGGCTTTCGGAGCCTTCAGGGAACAGAGACCGCCCTTATTACGGTGGTAGAGGAGACTAGGAAGATCCTTGACACCGGCTGCAATGCCGCCATACTTCTCTTAGACCTCAGTGCGGCATTTGATACCGTGAATCACAACATCTTGCTGCAGAGGCTGAGAGAAGTAGGGGTTGGGGGGCAGGCGCTCAATTGGCTGTGTTCCTTTCTAACGGAAAGGACCTTCACGGTCTTTGAGGATAACGCTTTTTCACCCCAAATGCGTCTCCAGTGTGGTGTTCCCCAGGGCTCCTCCCTCAGCCCTACCCTATTTAATATCTATATGAGGCCTTTGGCTGAGGTGATTCTGCCCTGGGGAGTACAGCTGGTGACGTATGCAGATGATACGCAATTGATCATCTCACTATCGTCTCAGAATGCCCCCTATAAAAATCTCTCCTCTTGTCTAACGGATATCCACGCATGGATGGAGACATCCTTTCTTAAATTGAATGGTGCGAAAACAGAGGTAATGTTACTGGGACAGAAGCCTCCGTCCACCATTGACAACTGGTGGCCACCTTGCCTTGGACAGCCCCCCCCACCAAAAAGCCAAATCAAGAGCTTGGGGGTCTGGCTCGACCCTGCCCTTAATCTTGGAGCACAGGTGCGCAAGGTAGCAGCGATCTGTTATGCCTTACTGAGACAACTGAGGAAAACCATTAAACTCCTCCCGTTCAGTTCCAGGAGAATACTGGTACAATCCCTGATATTATCGCGCCTTGACTACTCCAATGCACTCTATCTGGGAGCTCCACAAGGCGCTATTAAAATCCTCCAGACGGTCCAAAACTGTGCTGCACGTCTGTTACTGGACATCCCACGACGGACCTCCGCCAGATCTGGTTTGCGCCAGTTACACTGGCTTCCAGTGCAAAGGAGAGTGGAGTTTAAGTCCTTGACCACGGTACATAAAGCTTTCCATAAGACTGGCCCCGTACTAATTCAAGCCATGTTCTTCCGCTATTGCCCTCAACGAACCCTCAGATCTAATAATAAGAATCTGTTAGTGGTCCCTAAAACTAAAAGAACACGTACG
The DNA here is from genome assembly GCF_964261635.1 of Lissotriton helveticus. NCBI lineage: Eukaryota > Metazoa > Chordata > Amphibia > Caudata > Salamandridae > Lissotriton > Lissotriton helveticus. Next base: position 383,385,416 of record NC_136072.1, on the reverse strand, counting down.
GGTGGGAGACGCTTTTCGCTACAGGCAACCAAACTATGGAATAGTCTTCCTGATTCCATTAGATTGGAACCCAATCATCAAAAATTCAGGAGGCTAGTTAAAACTCACCTGTTTGCCTAACTTTGTGAATGAATGAGCAAAAGGCGCCGGGATGCCTACGGGTAGCTGTGCGCGTAACAAATGTGTAAAAAAAAAAAAAAAAAAAAGGTTAATACACTGGTACACTGTGCCCCGGCCCTTCCTGAATCCATACTGGCTATCGGTCAAAATGGCCTCCTGTTCAACCCACTCCTCTAGTCTAGCCAGCATGACTCTACTCATGATCTTAACTGAGGAGTCAAGAAGAGAGATAGGGCGATAGTTCTTTACATCTGCCCTACTACCCTTTTTATAAATTGGGATTATAATGGATTCCTTCCAGGTTTTTGGTGCCTCAGTACAGACAGCTGCGTTAAAAACAATAGCCAGAAGGGGGCTCTACATCTCTGGAGCTACTTTATAAACATCTATTGGGACCCCATCTGGCCCTAGGGCTTTCCCTCCTTTGGTTGCACGTATAATAATAATAATAATATCCACATTTGTAAAGCGCACAATCACCCGTTAGGGTCTCTAGGCGCTGGGGGCCGTCGGGAAGATTAAGCAAGCTATTGCCCAGAGTCACATGGTGCTGGGCTAATCTGCCGCCGGTGCCGGGGATCGAACCGTGATCCCCAGATTCCGGAGTCAGTCGCCCTGGCCGCGGCGCCACACCTCTTCCTTACGTATCCCAAGTTCCACTTCATTAACAGTTATTCCCAGAGGTATAACGGGCCATTTCCCAGCATTAATATCTGTTCAGCTATCAGAGCCAAAGATGTTTGAGAAATGTGAGACCCATCCATCGCTGGGGACATTAGAGGTTAACACAGGAATATTCTCCTCTTTTAAAAAAAGCCCAAAATAAAGTACTGTTAGATAGTTCAGCCGCTTGGTTAGGTGAGTCCCAAGCCTCCTGTTGTAGCTCACACTTCTTCCGTTTCAAGGCTTTCTTGTACTCTAGCCTTAACAAGATTATTGAGCCCAGATCCCTGGGCTTTTTGGCAAGTGCACGTTTTAACTGGAGTAATAGGCTGGTACATGAATGATCAAACCACCCTGGTCCATTACTGTTCTGAGTTCTATTAGTTTTGGTAAACTTGGCATCAATAGATTTGTTAATACATTTAAAAACATTTAAAACCCTTTCAAAATCCATGTTATTATCAAGAATAAATGTAATATCGATCAGATTTTCTTTAACGATGGCACTTATTAATTCAGTGGCTTTCTCAGCTGACCACCTTAATCGAACTCCATTTGATCTGTGGGGTTCCACATTATTAATTATGGTTCCTATACCTACATTGCTTCTACCCCAAAGAAAACAATCTAAGATTATGTAATTATGGTCGCTGAGGGATGAAACTTTAACCCTAGGGAAGCTAAAAAGGAAGTGATTTTAGAAGAAACAATCACATGGTCTATGACTGAACTACTTTGCTTATTCTTATAGGTAAGGATGAATTGACCCGTTTCATCCTTGACAGGGTCAAGAATTACCAAATCATAGCATCCCATTAACCTATGCAGTGCTTCACCATAGCTATTATGTTTAAAATGCAGGTTGTCCATGTCATCATTATTGGTAACCCCACATACCTTTTGGGTTGACAATTCACATAGTGGAATATTAAAATCACCCACCCAAATAATATCAAAGAAAACACAACATTCTACACTCAGATTATCTATTGCGCTAGCCAATTCAATAACTAATGTTGCCTGGTATTGTCAAAAACATTATTATAATAATTCACTAACAAAATGTTACGCCCTTGATCATCAACGAGCCAGATAATCTGTGCATGAAAACCTATAGTCAGAGATCTTTTAACTGTGATTTGCCGGCTGATAGAAACCAAGATCAAAAGACCACCTTTGGCTCTCCCCGAGGCGGATGCTTGTGCCGCTAAATTGTAAGCGACAAACCCCTCGTAATTTACATCTTCCCTGGACCATGTTTCCTGAAAACAGATGATATCATGGCTATTAATGAAGCTCTTCCAGCCCAAAACGTTCCCCTTGGACCTCAGTCCGGCAATGTTCCAGCTGACAATTGAGAGACCTGTGAAACCTTCTCCTCTTACAACGTCTTGAACATCAGTAGCATTTATGCCATCTCCAACCATCCCATTCAAAATATCCCCACAGTTACCAATCACATTTTGATCTCCAGTCAGATTTCGCTCTGAATGTAATTGCTCCTCAGTAAATTCAAGAGCTAGACTAGACGTTAACACCTGACTGTTTGGGGGCACAATATGGTCATCAGTCCAAAGATGCTCAGGGAAAATAATCTCCTTACTAGATTTAATCACCTGGCTACAGGTGAGCACCATATTGTTAATGGGTACACATACGTGGGACCCCTGGTCCTTATTACGTCAGTCATTTGCATTCAGGGAGCTTAAAGCTTGATACCTATTATGCATTGGAACCTCGAAGACAGGGCGATACATGGGTGTGATCGGTCTATTTCTAGGAGTAACTGGTGGTGTTTTGATTAAGTGACTGTAAAAATAACCAAGTGGGCGCACACAGACGCTGTTATCGTTAGATAGCAGCGAGGCTGCTCTTAATAAAACAGTGGCAACATGTTGAGGGTGTTTAAAGTTAACAATGACACAGTCACCCCTACAGTTCTTTCTAGAATTTCCGATCCAGTTTACCCTCCTGGTGGATAAAATCTGGTCAGAGTAGGCAGTGGGAAATCCGCATTTATTATGCAGCCATGAGACTGTTTTATTTTTAAGGGAATCATGTGATTCCTGCTGGTGCTGTCCAGTATGCTTATCGATTGGTGGCACATTTGTTAGAACAACCACATACGGTGCACAGTCAGGGGGGAGGTTAATGAAACGGCTTTTCTTAACTTCTGTTAATCCAATGCTACTCTCAGGTACAGTAGCAGCCTGTATATTTTGACCAGGTAGTGCTAGTGGGACAGGGTTATGTATAGCTGTTTCCTTTAAATTGGAACCTCCACTAGTTAGATTAGATACATCTTCCCTGGCTCTGACTCCCTTCTCAGCCGTAACCTTTTTAACAACGCTAGTAATACTGACCCTATCAATATAAGAGTTCAGAAGATCACATAGTCTTAAAACTTCCGTGGAGATGATATCAAGTTTAAGTACCAAGGGTTTTATCAGCTTTTCAATTTTGGCATCTATGATGCTAACTAAAAAATGTAATTGCACGTTGTCTATTTTGACAGCACCATTCTTTACTAATGGCTCCTGATCACCGGGGAAATTGTGAGGGGGTGGGTCTGCTCTTTTTTTATTGCGATTCCCACCCCGTTTAGTTTGTGGTTTTCTGCATGCCCTCACTGCTCTAGGGGCAGGGGGGGGTTAGTAGTAGGGAATCATTAGTAACACTAGAAACACCCAAAGTGTCCCAATTGGACTCGAGTTCTATAGGCACATCGGTACATACATCAACAGGGTTAACCGATGCACCACTGTCGTCTAAAAGACTGGTGGTCATGGCACATGGGGTTACAGGAGGGATATCAACTGGGCTCCCTCTGCCTAAAGATTTTCTCCGGTCATTGTTAATTTTACTGACCACTTTGACTAAATAATTATCCAACGTTGCCAAAACTGGCACAGTGTTAAGGGCTTTTTGTTTTGACATTATCGACAGTAACTCCGAGATCAGGTAAATATTAGTTTTAACAAACGTGAACAAACACTTTCATGAATTGCTTTCTAAAATAAAGTACAAATGTCTCAGGTGCCAAAAATTAGTGAGGCAGTAAAGGGCCAGTCACAGTCAATAGTCAGGAAAGTCTCACTTTACTTGAATAACTGTCCTCCGCGACGTCGACGGCCAAGGTCCGGGGCCCAGCCCAGCCTCTCCTGCCCCAGACTGCCCGCCCTTTGCCCGGGCTTCGCCCGGCGGACGCCCACGCGCGCCCGCGCTGCGGGGATGGTCAGTTGATCTTATGCCCTTCCGGTTTCCTTAGAAGGGGGCGCGGCATTTTTCTAGCGCCTCCGAGCGCAGGCAGAGGCGTCGCAGGTGCGCCTTGTGACCCCGGGGCATATTGTCTCCTTTAAATTCATGACATAAACCGGAAAAATTGACCGGAATATAACGGGTATGGAGCCACAAAACGAAGGAGAGTCCCGTTTTTCAAGATAAAGTCAATCGTAAAGTAAGTGTCAAGGTCGGAGTGATTACAGCTAGAGCAATCCAGAGACAAACATCCCTCTATTGAAGTCTTGAAAACCAACATTGCATCGAGCCTAACTCATTGCAAACAAACGCTACTTTTCTAAGGAAGCAGCGTGCTCATGAATTGCGGGCAAATTGGAATTCAAAAGATATCTTTTTAACCACAGAGCACAGGCAAGTGTTAACGCCTGAAAGAAACTCCAAAGAAACCGGTTCGCAGCCCACATGCAGGCAGGATTCATTGGTTCCATTGCGACAAAGTAAGTTTAAGAGCTACAATCTAGTATATGCACTCCAAACAGGATATGAAAAATCTTTTGCAACTCTTGTTTTAGATATGAAATTATGCACCTGATTGCAATTTTGACAAAAAACAAACGGGGCAATAGAGTTTCAGCTTTTTCAACCATAGAGCACGAAAATTTTAAAGAAACCGGCTCGCTGCTAACAATTTTTCCATTGCAATAAAGTAAGTCGAAGGATACAATGTTATTCTTACAAGTATACAAACTGCATATATACTGATTGAAACAGATATTGAAAAATCTTTCTTTTCACTTCGGTTTCAGAATAGAAACCACCCACTCGACCGCCTTTACAATCCATTCCGCGATGCAAACAGGACTCTCAACTAGACATAGTAAACTGATAGTGAACACGGCTCAAGCCCAAATAGAGTAAGCTGATCATTAACACAGAACTTACTAGTAGATACAAATGTGCTAGAATACACTTAACAAATGTTGCTTCTTCACATCCACAGAATAAAAAATTTGAATAGCTGTTTTCTTTTTTGAAACAAAACGAACAAGAACAGAGCACAAAGTTCAGGTACAATTCATAACTCCTAGCAATAATTAGGGTTATAACAATGAGAGAAAGTCCCTTAAAAGCACTGAGCCCCTTTTTCTTAACTTTCTATGCTATTCCAGATTACACCGGGTCATTGCCCTGATGAAGATCCCTTGATTAACACGGGGATTTGAAATGAGTCGGCACCGTTCTATAAGAAATCCATGAGGGAATTCGACAAAGTGAAGCCCATAAGTCACAAAAGGGACATTCAATAAGGTTCCCATCCCTGCTGATTTAAAGCTCTATCCCCATGGCCAGTATCTCTCCTAAAAGAAAAAGAAATAGTTTTGTCATGAGAGTACTGTGAGGTTATTTTTCAGCAAAACCAAAGACTGGTGTATTATGCTTAGTGATTAATGTGACTGTATTTGCACTGTTCAATTCTTATTGACTGTTCTTTTGATAGTTTTTTCACTTTTGTTGCCAAATGCAAAATGTATTGTGTATCACTTTATGTACAGGCTTGCATGAAAATAATGAAATTGTGATGGTATGTTTTTGAATATTAGTAAAGCAATTTAGCCAGAACCAAGAAAATATATTTATATTGGTTCAAATGTCTGCTTGAATAAACAGCAGGCCATCTAAATAAGTTGGCCGGATTCCTCTTCTTTCTTGAAATTTAACCATGTCCTTTCTGGCCCTACTAGGACGTAACCCCTATTTGACCAACTTTTAGAAAGTGGGCATTTTCTTACTTTAACCACTCTGTGCCTCTGCCTGACTCCAGAATATATGTCTGGGTGGGATGACAGCTGGGGTTTGTGGATTCACTGTTGACCTTCACAATCAAAGGGAGCTGAGGTGTGTCCTGCATATCCTGATGTCTCAACAACAGGCTGATGGATCTTCCTAAGCTAGAGTAGAGGGAGGAGTTGACACTTGAACAATATTCTATCTTGCAACATTATTTCTTTCCCATGAATCATCCTAACAGTCACCACCTCTTCTCCTGGTAAGAACTCACTATTACTCACTATTAGTTGTCTAATACATAACAAACAGCTATTCACTAGCTAGCAGAAGGCTTACAAAAAAAAATGACAACATTTGTAAGGGAAACAAAACATTGTGTGCAAGCAACTATTCAATGTGTAAAACAGGTCTTTCAGTGTTAGTGCATTATTTTTCAGTTAACATGGCATCAACAGTTAAGCTAATTTAAATCAGGACTTTTATTCATTTACAGGCCTATAACAGTTAATTATAATTCTCTACTAGAATGTTTGCATTTCATATATATTTTTACTTAAACGTAAGTTTTGCACATTATTAATAAAAGTATTTTCTCAGCGAATAATATTAGCATCAACACAAGAAATAAAAACTGTGTTAATAGTTTTCAGCCATTCCTGTTTTCATAATGCATGGAAATGTTACAGAGTGCCCTTATAATTCACCAATTGTCAATTGTAACTCTACATGAGAGATAACTTCTCCTATATGACTAGCAGCTGTGGAGATCATGGAGAGCTGACAATGATCCAATGGTTAGAAACATGTTGCCCCTGATGTTTCTATCACAAGAGGCAGAGGTTGATATACCTGGTTTGGGGGAATTGAAGAACAGGTTGATATCAGCTGTCACTTAAACGCCTTCATCTCAGCATTCAGACTTGGTTACACCTATCTGAGAAGAAAGTCTGGAAATAGAGGGCTAAAAAGAAGAGAAGACCACCACCTCTGGATTCACATTCATAACACACTGGAGATTCAGCACCTTTGCAATAAAGAAAAAGGAAAGGCAATACTGTAAAAAAATCTGTCACAATGGAATGGAATATCAAGGGCAGTAGGTATCGATTCATTAGGACCTCAGTGTGCTTCCATTAATGTTCACATAGGCCATCAATAGCTTCCAATTTGCAAATAAATATATAGTCTATTCATTACAGTCAGTTACTTTTCAATAGTCTGTGATTGCAGGGAATATCTCAAGCAACTGATACATGTCCATTAATGTCGTAAGAATACACAATTTTGGAATCACAACGCTGACACTGAAAGTTGCAAGGCTATTTGTGACTCGCAATGGCACTTTCATACCTTGAAAATTGCTATTTAGCAATTATAAAGCTCTCCATTACGCAGTCAGGCTTTGAAATTGCAAAAAACTGTTACATATGGAACTGTCCCATGGCTATGAGTGCAAATTAAGAATTGAGCTGTTGACCTGTTTCTAAATATAATCTTGCTGACTACAGTGAATTTATGACCTTATAATTACTATGAGTTAGTGCATCGGCTGAAAACAACACAACCTATAAACTAAGAGATAACAACAGCTATGTGTTTCAGAGCAACTGTGCTTCAAGATTATGCACTAGTCAGTGCATGTATCAAGTTAGTACAGGAATATATAGATTGTTCAAAAGAGGTACACAGATCTTTCCAGTGCTATGATACTTTAGACCTCTGACACCGGTTCCCTTCAACTTTGAATGATGACTGCTAACATGAGAGAAGAATGTGAAACCAAAGGATCCTATTGTAAACGATCTGATGGCTGTGATAAATTTAGTTAAAGGTACTCTACTGCAATGCAGTTGCATTCACCGAGTGCCTCTGAGTGGGCCAGCATTAGAGTGACAGATTAAGGGCATAGCTTGACATCCAAGGAAGATGGTAGCATCTCAGGTAGTGCTCCGTGAGACTATGGGAGAGTTTTCCCTTATGAGGGTGGTTTCCTTCGTTGTTGCCTCCTGTTCTTTTCACTACAGACAATGTGAGCAGTCGGAGCAGCTCTTTGCTGATCCTGTCGGCCACGTACAGGATGCGTCATGTCATTTCTCCCAGCAATGCGCTTCTCTCCCTCATGGCACCCTCCGTTGCTGGGGAAGTCAGATACGGAACGCTACTGAGAAGATGATTTATGCACACACAAAACATGCAATGGAGGTTTGACTCTTCATTCCCCTGCACTTCAAAGTAAAATTACCTTCTCAATGCCTTTGCACATGTCTTTTCTGGATTTTCTTTGATGTACTTTGGCTGACCTTCCAATTATTTTAATTAGCATTTTCCTGTGTGCTCTATATGGAGGCCTTGTTGTTTTTTTATATAATTGAGACCCAGCAGTTTTGCTCAACACATGACGCTTTATGGGCAGATTAACCCTTCTACTACGCCCGCGATTTTACAGAAATGCAGCACTTTTGCAAAACGGGCAGGGCTGCGTCGGCCATTGGCCAACGGCAGCACCAGCGAGGTAGCGTTACCGTTGGCTAATGGCCGACAGCAGCATGGAAGGGGTTAAAAAAAGTAAAACTCTCTCTAAATACTTCCCTGGCTTCTCACATGGATTTGACATTACTTTTACTCATCTCTCACCACATCTGAAGATGGAAGACATTGCTTCTGCCATGAATTGTAGCTGGTCCTCAGCTGTACCTACAGGTGTCGCTATCCATCCACATATGGCTGGAAAATTTTCCACTAAACAATTAAAAAGAGACCCTCCTTCTCACACCACATCAACTACTTCAGTGTCCATGGATCTTATACTGGAGGAAACTATGGCCTTATGCCCCCACATTTAAGAGACTCATACAGAACTTCAAAGTTTCGAATACAAGTGGTCTAAGATGGAGGATAGAATGGTGACAGCTGAACAACATATTTCCAATGTTACTAACACAGCTCTTACAGTCAATCATCTTCAGTCTCAGGTCTCCATGCTTCAAAAACAAGTCGAACACTTACAAAACAGAAACAGATGGAACAATTTACATATTTATGGTTTGCCGAAAGGCTCGGAAGGCTCTGTGATCCCATCCAATTCTTCAAAACATGTCTTTCTAAACTGTTGCACTTACCAGAATCACCTCTTCTAAATATACAGTGTGCTCACAGACTCAACCACTTACCTACCATTGCATCTACTTCATAAAGACCCAGAGGCGTTATATTTTAGTTTCTTGAAAACAGAGGCTTACTTAAAATTCTCTTGGCAGTCGGATCCATGAAACAAATGTTATGGTTTGGAACAACATTTATTTCTCATAGTACTACGCTAAAAATACAGCAGAAAGGAGTGAATAATTTCTTTCCATGAGACCAGCTATTCGTTGCCTTGGTGGTCCTTTAGGCCTGTTCATCCATGTTTGTTCAAAGTCATCTACAAAAACAAAACTTCATCCTATTAGGATCCAGCTGGTCTGAAAACATTTCTTCTGGATTACAGAGTTGATACTATGGATACTCCAGATCTGCCAAGCCTTCATATCTTATTTATTTATCTAATTTCATTATTTGATGCTCTTTCTTTAAGGCATTATACACATCTGTTCTGCATATGTTGTTGTATTAGTATTCGTACAAAGTTTTAAATTTAGTTTATAGCTTGCTGTATCATACTTAGCTTATCTTTCTCTTTGCCGACACTCATTTTCTCATATGAATTTGTGGTGTCTTCCAGTACGTCTTCCTCCATAAATCTACCTCTTGTTATCTCCATGAGGTCCAAATGTGACATCTTTCCATGTGGTCTCAACACCCCCAAGTTCTTGGAAAATATTTTTACGTATGTTCCCTTTCCCTCATGTACTTCATTTTGTATTTCTATTATTCTGTTTTGTTGTGACCCTAAGCTCACCTGTTATATTTTCCTTACCCTCTCTGAGACTTCTTTTTATTTCTCTTATCCTTTACACTTTCTTCTTTCTCTATTTGCCACTTCATACTTGGTCTTTCTTTTGTATTCTCCTTACACTATCTAACATCCTTTTCCAACCTCTTACCTTATGTCATTAAAAATTCTATCCTGAGTCAAGTCAAGTCAAGTCAGAATTTATATAGCGCACTACATATCCATAGGGTCTCAAGGCGCTTGAGGAAGGGGGGGGAGGTTTATTTATCGAATATCCATGTTTTAAGTTGTTTCCTGAAGGCTAGGTGGTTTTGAGTAAGGCGGAGGTGGATATAAAGGGAATTCCAGGTCTTGGCCGCTAAGTAGGAGAAGGATCTTCCTCCCATGGTGGCTTTGTGGATGCGCGGTACCGCAGCGAGGGCTTGGTTGGACGAACGTAGCTGGCGGGTGGGGGTGTAAAAGGAAAGGCGCGTGTTGAGACAATCAGGTCCAAGTTCGTATAGGGCTTTGTGTGCGTGGGTGAGGAGACGGAACGTTATTCTCTTGTTGACGGGGAGCCAGTGAAGGTCTTTCAGGTGAGCGGAAATGTGGTCTGTGCGGGGGATGTCTAGTATGAGTCTGGCTGAAGCATTTTGGATGCGTTGGAGTTTTTTCTGAAGTTTCGCGGTGCAACCGGCATAGAGGGTGTTTCCGTAGTCCAGACGGCTTGTAACCAGTGCGTGGGCGACCGTTTTTCTTGTTTCGGTGGGAATCCAGTGAAATGTTTTTTGGAGCATGCGTAGGATGTTGAAGCATGAAGATGAGACGGCGTTGACTTGTCTGGTCATCGAGAGTGAGGAGTCCAGGATGATGCCCAGGTTCTGTGCGTGGTCCGTCGGTAAGGGGGCTTTTCCTAGGGCCGTTGGCCACCAAGAGTCGTCCCGGGCGGAAGGGGATGAGCCTAAGATGAGGACTTCCGTTTTGTCCGAGTTCAGTTTCAGACGGCTGTGCTTCATCCACTCGGCTACTTCTTTCATCCCTTCGTGTAGGTTGGTTTTGGCGGTGATTGGGTCTTTGGTGAGTGAGAGGATCAGCTGAGTGTCATCAGCGTAGGAAATGATGTTGAGGTTGTGTTGACGTGCGATGGTTGCGAGGGGGCTCATGTAGACGTTGAAGAGGGTGGGGCTGAGTGATGATCCTTGCGGGACGCCGCAGATGACTTCGGTTGCCTCTGACTTAAAAGGGGGGAGGCGGACTCTCTGAGTTCTTCCAGCGAGGAACGAAATGATCCAGTCCAATGCTTTTCCTTGAATTCCGATGTTTCTGAGGCGTTGTATCAGGGTGCTATGGCAGACTGTGTCGAAGGCTGCGGAGAGGTCAAGGAGGATAAGGGTGACTGTGTCTCCGTTGTCCAGTAGTGTTCGAATGTCGTCTGTTGCTGCGATGAGGGCGGTCTCGGTGCTGTGTTTGGCTCGGAAGCCAGACTGTGAGGAGTCGAGTGATTTGTTGGTTTCGAGGAAGGTGGCGAGCTGATTGTTAATGGCTTTCTCAATGACTTTGGCAGGGAATGGGAGGAGCGAGATGGGGCGGTAGTTTTTGAGTTCGGTGGGGTCAGCAGTGGGTTTCTTCAGAAGGGCGCTGAGTTCGGCGTGTTTCCAGCTTTCTGGGAATGTGGTGGAGTTAAGGGAGTAGTTGATGACATCTCTGAGATGGGGTGCGATAATGGAGTTTGCTTTGTTGAAGATGTGATGGGGACATGGGTCTGTACGGGAACCTGAGTGGATGGAGTTCATCAGGCGAATGGTCTCTTCTGTGGTGATTGGGTTCCATTCGAAAAGGATATTCGGAGGAGGTAACGGTTCGGAGGTGAGTGGGGTGGACTGGTTTACAGGTTGGCTGTCAAAGCTGTTATGGATGTCGGCGATTTTGTCATGAAAGAATGAGGCGAGGGAGTCGCAGAGGACTTGAGAGGGGGTGATGTCGTTAGAGCTGGCGGTGGGGTTGGTGAATTCTTTGATGATGTTGAAAAGTTCCTTGCTGTTGTGGGCGTTGTTGTCAAGTCGGTCTTTGAGTGCTGATTTCTTGGCTGTCCGGATTAGGTGGTGGTGTTTGCGGGTGGCGTTTTTGAAGGCGGCTTGGGTGATAGTGTTTGGGTCTGTTTTCCAATTTTTTTCAAGGGAACGACAGAGCTTCTTGGATTTCTTAAGGTCATCGTTGAACCAGGGGGCGTTCTTGCTTCCTTGCTTGATTTGATGTTTCTTCAAGGGTGCTAATTTGTCGGCGGTTTGGGTTAACCATTGTGTGAGGTTGATGGCGGCTTGGTTAGGGTTCGTTGAATAAGCAGGGGGTTTTTGAAGAAGTGATGTGGAGATCTGGTCGATTGTGATTTTGTTCCAATTTCTTCGCAGAGTTGGTTGAGGGTGGTTGTGGATCGAGGTCTTATTGTAAATAAAGTGGATGCAGCTGTGGTCCGTCCAGTGGAGGGGTGTGGTATGAGTGAAGGAGATATGCTTGCTGGAAGTGAAGATAGGGTCGAGTGTGTGTCCTGCATAGTGTGTGGGGGTGTTAACAAGTTGTTTGAGTCAGAGATTGGCGAGATTGTCCAGAAGGGTGGTGGTGTTACTGTCGTTGCTCTTTTCCAGATGGAAATTGAGGTCTCCCAGTAGAATGTATTCTACCGAAGGGAGGGCGTGTGGGGTGATAAAGTCAGTGATGTCTTCGCTGAATTTTGTACGGGGTACTGGTGGCCTGTAGAGGAGGGTGCCCCTAAGTGTTGTCTTGGGGTCGGTGTGGATCTGGAAGTGAAGGTGTTCGGCGATAGCGAGGTTGTCATCTGAGCTGGTTGAGACGCGGATGGTGTTCTTGTGGACGATGGCGATGCCTCCTCCTGTTTGGATGGGGCGGTCCTTACGGATGATCTTGTAGCCGTCCGGGATGGCTATGGTGATGTCTGGAGCTGAAGAGGCATTCATCCAGGTTTCTGTTAGGAAGGCGATGTCCGGAGAAATGGTGTCGAGAAGATTCCAAAGGTCGATGGCGTGTTTGTGAACCGAGCGGGTGTTGAGAAGGATGCATTTAAGGTAGTTGGTGTTGGATCTCTGTTTGGTGTTTGTGGATTTGGATTGGGGCTTGACGCAGGTGAATTTGCAGGAGTGGCAGGTGAAGGGTCCATGGGTGTGTCCTGGTGCTGCTTTGGCGCATTTAGTGAGTCGGCCGGGGTTGAGTGCAAGGAGGGAGGAGGCGTCGTATGTAATGCGGGGAGGATGGGTGAAGCGGGGACCAGGGGGTCTGGCTCTGGGCGCGGTCCAGGCGCGGACGGACGTAGACGGGCTTACCTTTGGCGCACCTTCGGCGCGACTGCTGCGCGTGAACGCTGCGCGTAAATGCATCAGTCATAAATGGGTAGTGGAGGTGGGCGGAGCGAGGGAGGGGCAGCTGGGAGGCGGGAGCGGGGGGGACGGGCTGGAGTCAACAAAATGGCAGCAAACAACAACAAGGGCAGACAGGACGAGGTTGGGGCACGACCCAGGCACAAATTATTAATTAACGTAATGCGAGCAGGCAGGCACAAATAAATTAGGCAGCAGTGGGCAGCAATGCGGGCAAAGCGACTGGTGATGCGATATCCTTAAATACAGCCTTGAATGAATAATAGCGGAAAATGCGAGCTCAAACACAGGCACAAATAAATTAAATCAGCAAATGCGAGCAAGCAGGCACGAATGCAGTGGGGAGTGTAGCGCTACGATACCGATAGCCAGGGAGCCAGGGAGGAGCGACCGCGTCTGCAGGAGTCAGGCTGGTCACAGAGCTTCTCCGGACGGGTCGTTCCAGTTAACCAGTGTGAGGATGGGGCAGCTGGGAGGCGGGAGCGGGGGGGGACGGGCTGGAGTCAACAAAATGGCAGCAAACAACAACAAGGGCAGACAGGACGAGATTGGGGCACGACCCAGGCACAAATTATTAATTAACGTAATGCGAGCAGGCAGGCACAAATAAATTAGGCAGCAGTGGGCAGCAATGCGGGCAAAGCGACTGGTGATGCGATATCCTTAAATACAGCCTTGAATGAATAATAGCGGAAAATGCGAGCTCAAACACAGGTACAAATAAATTAAATCAGCAAATGCGAGCAAGCAGGCACGAATGCAGTGGGGAGTGTAGGGCTACGATACCGATAGCCAGGGAGCCAGGGAGGAGCGACCGCGTCTGCAGGAGTCAGGCTGGTCACAGAGCTTCTCCGGACGGGTCGTTCCAGTTAACCAGTGCGAGGGAGGGGCAGCTGGGAGGCGGGAGCGGGGGGGGACGGGCTGGAGTCAGTTTCAGTTTTATAGTCTTTATTTCGAAGTTTTCCTTCATAAAAGACACAACATACATACATAAAATTTGTCAGAAACAAAAAGAAGAAAATAATATTAATCAAAGTCAAAAGCCAAAACAGTAAAAGCCAAAATATCAAAGGTATAAACCTTAATATAAGCAGATAACCACTTAATACATTTTTTCCTTTAGCAGTTATTAACAAGAAAATTATACCAACAATATCTAGAACAGTTTCCGTTATACACAATATTAAGACTAACGAATGCATCAGACAATATGTCCCAGATCATAATCAGTAATTTTCCGTTTTACAAAAATGCTAATAAAATTAGTGATGAACGCTACTTGCTTGCTTCTTTGATATACCTTGCTCGTATTACCCAAGCCCAACCAAGATATTTTGCCAAACCAATAGAAACCCACTCTGCTGTATTCGTTCTTAAGATGTGTATTGCTTCTTTACACACCCGTGTTCTTGTTCGTTGACAAACTGGTTTGAGCCACTTCCGCCGGGGTGCGCGATAGGCATGACATTCAAATAAAAAATGGCTCTCAGTTTCGTCAACATCTACACAAAAAGGGCAATACATTTTCAGACTATTCTGCCATTTATTAGTAAATTCCCTAATTGGTAAGGTGCCTACTCTGAATTGATGATAGAGTTTTCTATCTAGGCCTTTGGTGATGTTATCCCAATACATCTCAAGTTGGGGAATTACTTTATAAAGCAAGAAGAGACCAGTAAATGAAGAACCAGCTGAAAGTGAAATCATATCAGTTTTAACAACTGACCAGAATAACTGTTTAAACTCAATCTTTGAGGGAAAGGATTGATTACCTGGATCTGACCAATGTAACGGTAGACCCATCTTAAGGAGGGTGGTTTTAATGCTTTTGAACCAAGGTATATATCCCGAGCCAAAAGACAATTGAACTTCCCGAAGCTCATTAGCAAACATTGTCAGTTCTGGGGTAGACCAGATTCTTCTCCATAAAGCAACCATTCTAAACAGAGCTTGATTTTTAAGAGATTGGCAGCCCATATCGAGCAATAGTGGGATTACGGGGGTTGAGGGCGGTAGACCTACCAAATTTCTAAAAAATTTGTTCTGGATTTTATCTAATGATACAAGATCAACATGACCCCAAAGATCAGAGCCATAGAGAACGGCCGAACTAATTTTGGCCTTATAGATTTTCGTGGCAGGAAGTACTCTTTTTGTGAGGGAGCAACGCTGTTCCTTCACAAGACACCCTGATAATCTAGCTAGTTTGAGGCACATAGCCTCAATCTGTTCTCTCCACCGCAATCTATAATCAATAGACACACCTAGGTAGGTCATTACCCATACTTGCTCTAATGGTATTTCGTTCATGGTAACGTAACCCTTACGTGGTTTGCATTTTGAAAATACCATAAACTTAGTTTTTGAGACATTAATCTCCAAATCATTTAGTTTACAAAACTCCGTGAATTTATTAATAGCAGTTTGCAACCCCACCTGGGTTTTAGCCAGAATCAGGGTATCGTCGGCGAAGATTAAAAGTGGGAATTTAGTCCCTCCCAATACGGGGGCATCAGATGGAACAGACGAAAGGAACTCCACTACCTGATTAATAAAAAGAAGAAAGAGGGATGGTGCCAAGACGCACCCTTGTCTAACTCCCCTCGTAACAGGGAATGACTCCGTTACTTGGCTTTGGGATCCCCATCTCACTCTCGCAAAGTTATGATTGTGTAACCTAATCGTTAAGTCTAATAAATCGGGAGGCATTCCCATTTTACTTAGTGCCAACCACATCTTGTCTCTAGGGACCAGGTCGAACGCAGATTTTAAATCTACGAACGCAGCGTATAATGTACCTCCTCCTAGATGCACCGTCTTCCAGTAAATCATGGTGAATCTGACTACCTGGTCGATAGTGCTCGTGTTGGCTCTAAAGCCTGCCTGTAGTGGGGACAAAATATTTTCTTCCTTTGCCCATGACTGAATTCTGCCTAACAGCAATCTGGCCATTACTTTTTGTAGTGCGTCTATAAGGCTAATGGGGCGATAATTCGCCGCATTAGACTTATCACCTTTCTTATGTACCGGAAGAATCTCTGCCCCTCTCCAAGATACCGGTATATCTGCTCCCAAAGCAATGGCATTAGCCAGGGCAGTGATATACGGCACCCAATTTTCCATATCATATTTAAAAAGGTCTGCTGGGACACAGTCCATTCCGGATGCTTTACCATTTTTACTTAATCGTATCGCTATCTCCGTCTCGTGTTCACTAAAAACCACGTGACCACAGTTCACCAACTGTGGGAGGAGCAACATTCCCTCCTTGCTGGGATTATCATTTACTTGCTTACCGCAAAACTGGGCTGAGAAAAACTCAACCCACGTATCCGCCGAAACATGGTTAGTTGGGGTTTGCTGATCACCACTTCCTCCCCATTTAACCACCTGCCAGAATTTCAATTGATTCCCTGATAGACTGGCCTCATAAAGGTCCTGCCAGCGATTATCATCCCATATAATTTTAGCAAGTTTAAGGGTTTTTCTGTACTCCGCCCTCGCAACTTTAATTGCCAGAGTATCCCTAGTTTTAATTACAGATATCAGGCGATTATGCGCCTTCCTACAACTTGCATCATACCATTTACCCCCCGAATTAACTTTTATTTTATGTTTAGGACCACTTTTAGACATGAAATGGGTTTTTATTGTGGTAAATAATGATTCATGAATTGGGCCTACCTGATCAAGAATACCCCTATTTGCCAATATTAGCTCCAACTTTTCAGTAGCCAATATGACATCCTTGGAGATCTTAGACAGGACTCTAGGGTCTTCCACAATCCTATCCCAGCGAAGCCTACGACAATCATTACTAAGGACTGCATTCGCGGTTGTATAGATATCAACATTTTGTATTCCATCTATGCCAAATTCCATTTTTAGCGTGGTTGACAAAGGGTTATGGTCACTTTCGGGACGTACAATTACTTCCATGTCTATCAAAAGATTCCAGTACTCCATTTTAAATAGGCAGTAATCAATACGGCTGTTACTATAGCCATTGTCGAAGGTAGGGTTTCCTGCAAGGTCAGACTTGGTCCTCCCATTGACTGCCCTCAAATTCCTCTCCAGACATAGCCCAAGCCAATGTAACACTGCCTCTGATGCTTTAGGGACTGGTGGTAGAGATAGACTTGGGATGTTCCAAAGCTGGTCTGCATCCTCATAGCAACCATCATCCATGGACAATATGGGCTCAATTGTACAGTTCAAATCACCCAGTAACATTACACATTTGTCAGTACCAATGTCATTTAACAAAAGTTCAAGATCATTCATCACTTCAGGGCATTTTCCCCCAGGTTTTCCCCTTGCATAAACATTGATCATGAATAAATCCCGAGTTCCAGTCCTAGTCAATTTCAGACCCATGAGATCATCATTCGAAGTTGGTAACTCATATATCCTGACATTTAACGATTGGCGGACCCAAATTACAAGCCCCCCTGACGGCCGTCCCCTTAGGCCTTTGTGAGCTGGTTTATAAAAGTTCAAGTAGCCCAGCCGGAAAAGTGCTTCCATCGACCAAGATTCTTGAAAAACCATGACATCATATTGCTCTACAAAAATCCCCCAGTCAGTCTCAACCATTTTACCCCTTAGCCCAGCAATATTCCAAGACAGTACCTTTAAACAGTTTACAGGCTCACAAGGAGGTTCAATCGGTAAAAGAACTGGTAGATCTATTAATTCAACTGGGCCTACACACGACACATTAGACACAATAGAACACAGCTGAGAGGCGGGAGCGGGGGGGGACGGGCTGGAGTCAACAAAATGGCAGCAAACAACAACAAGGGCAGACAGGACGAGATTGGGGCACGACCCAGGCACAAATTATTAATTAACGTAATGCGAGCAGGCAGGCACAAATAAATTAGGCAGCAGTGGGCAGCAATGCGGGCAAAGCGACTGGTGATGCGATATCCTTAAATACAGCCTTGAATGAATAATAGCGGAAAATGCGAGCTCAAACACAGGCACAAATAAATTAAATCAGCAAATGCGAGCAAGCAGGCACGAATGCAGTGGGGAGTGTAGCGCTACGATACCGATAGCCAGGGAGCCAGGGAGGAGCGACCGCGTCTGCAGGAGTCAGGCTGGTCACAGAGCTTCCGGCCTGGGATCCCCACTTAAAAGACAACATGTTTTAAACCCATTTATCGCTTGTTATGCTAACATTGTCCTCATTCAGGAAACACACCTTACAGATACTGAATCTTTGAAACTGAAAAGAGGGTAGGTTGGGAATGTTTTCTTTTCCCCAGTTAATGGTAAGAAACGTGGAGCTGCTACATTATGTCATAAATCTCTTAATGTTCATTTAATATCACAAGAAACTGATAGGTGATGGTTTTCTTATCAATAATGTTCCAGTCTATATCTTTAATCTTTATGGCTCAACCAGTATAGATTGTCAATTCTGGTCAGATGTTACTCAAAAGCTTTTTCAATGTCTAGAGACTACTTTATTTTTGTAGGTGATTGCATTCACATTATTACTAAAAAATAACCACTTTTATTGAAGAGGCTGGAGGAAACCCGGTTTAACATGGGTTAATCAACTTTATTTTTATGGATTCTTTTCTGACATTTCCCCAGGCTCAATCCCATTTTAATCTTCCATCTTCCTTTCAAGATAAATTTCAAATATTAAAATCCATTATTTCGGCTGCTCTTAATAATTTTCAATTTTGTGCCTTACAACCTAGCAGGCCCACTTCTGCTCTGAGTACACCTCTATATACAAATCCTAAAGCTTTTGCTATTCATCATCTTTAACAACAAGTTTCCATTGATAGAATTAATGCAGACATTGAACTGGCCTGGGAGAACAGCCTGGGAATAACTTTGCCCGTTACCACTTGGAGATTAATTTGGGCAAAATTATGGAACACGTCTTGCACCACTAATACCACCCAAACTTCATTTTATATCAATATTAGACTTCTATTTTCTCCTGCCACACTTCACCGCAAATACCCATATCTTTCTGACCGTTGTTGGTCATGTCATTCACAACAGGCAGATATAGAGCTTATGCTCCTCACTTGCCGCCTGGTACATTCTTTCTTGAAACAAATCTGGAATCAAATCAAGTCTATATTAAATACCTCAACCCCCTTTTCCATTACTAACATTTTCTTAGGTAGTTTATTTAATGATTGGAAAGATGTCTCAGCAAACACAAAAGTTATAGACTTACTTTTGGCAGTTGCATTTTAACAAATTGGAAAGAATTCTCTCAGTTATCATTTCAAGCCTGGTGGTATACGGTTTGTTAGTCACAGACTTGTCACAGCATACATTCACCCTCTTTCATTTGAATTAAGCGTTCTATTTTATGGTCTCCCATGACAACTTTCATAGATAACCATGCTAAAACCTCCTTTCAAAGTCAACTCATCATAGATGAATTTTCTAACCCCTGATGTTCATTTTTTTACATGGCTGATGTAGTTATATTCACAACCTTATATTGTTTATACTCTTTAAAAAAGATGTCTTTTAAAGTAGTTCGAATATTTTTACTTTTGACTTTATATATTTGTTCATGAAATTGTTAATGTCTCCTGTTTACCCACTTTTCATTTTTGTTGCGCTTGTATTTTGTTTAACTCTAGTAAATTTCTGTTAAAATAAAAAAAGAGGGACAGATCAGGTATTTAGCATCCATGAAGAGTGATTCCCTTGCAAAGTTTTTAGCCAATGCGACTACAGCAACGAGTGGCTGAGTGAGCAAGATGCTTACTACAGTCATCTGCTGTGTCTTGCAATTCCAGAGCTAGATTCTGGCAGACCCAGCTCCGCCATTTTCCCTTTTTGAAGTCGCTACACCGAATACAAATGATATGGATGAGTGTAACAGCTGCTATTCACTTTACTTACAAATAAACTGTTGGGAAAATGTAAAGTACGGGTGAGTGGGTGATGTTTCTTTGGTTATGAATAGTAGATGAAAAGGTCATGTTTATTTTACATCCTTGTGCATTAGGGAGAGCAGCAACACATTTAAGAAGACAAATTCTAAAAGCACAGATATGAGGTCTAAATGAGACTATTGGAATAAGAGGTTGAGTGTATGTATGCCTCCCACTTCGCACAAACCTTCAACAAGCATGAGACACAATTCACTGGGATGGCAGCCAGATTTCCCTCTTCCCATGCATCACACAATGTGAAACAATGCAGTAGAAACTATGAACAACAAATAATTACCAGCATCAGAAGTGTGCCAGATAAATAGAGAACATATGGCTGGACACTTGTAGCCAAACTCAGATCCAAAGAAGAAGCTGCCAAAATAACGAGGCTTTTGTGATCATTCTAGAAGCTGTTTTCCATTATTTACAGCATCTGTCTGTAACAAGGACATCTAAATAATCTAAATATAAGCCAGTGCAAACCTGTCTCAGGGTTTTTAAATTAAAAGAGGCAGCTTTTTACCCACATGCATATTTTACACACACACACACACACACACATAGGAGTAAGTATGATAGCAGGGGGGCACACGGCCCCCCCGCAGCCCCGGGACCGCCACCCCGGGGCAAAGATATGCATGATGGGGGGCCTCTAAGGCCCACAGGGGCTTTATTTTGAAGTATGCGGGGGGGCTCATGGCCCCCCTCGCAGCCCCGGGGCACTAATATTTAAATGGGGGGGTCCGTGACGGACCCCCAGCCCCAGGGACCACCACCCCCGGGGCTTTTAACAGGTGGGAGGTGGGCCACGCGGCCCCCCTCCTGGAGGCCTTGATGGCCCTTGGGACCGCCACCCCCCAGGACCGGCTCCTGCAGTGCCCCGGGGTGCCTACCCCCGGGACACTGCTGTTTGCTATGGTAGGGCGGGAGCCTCGCGGCTCCCACCCTACCACAGCAAACTGCTTTGGTTTTTGAAAGAGAGAGCAGGAAACCTGCTCTCTCTATCAAAAACCAAAGCGGATTGCTTTTCTGAATGGGGAGCAGCATCTTAGCTGCTCCCCATGCAGAAAAGCAATGCCGGCTCCCGCAGGATGTGGGCCAGCCCCGGGGGATGGGGTCCCCGGGGCTACAAGTGGCCAGGGAGGGGGGCCCCATGGTCCCCCTCCCAAAAAATAAATACATTTTAAAAAATGGCCGGCCCCGGGGGATGTGGTCCCCGGGGCCAATAGTGGCCACAGTAGGGGGCAAAGCAGCCCCTCTCCTAATTAATAAAAAGTTAAATAAAAAAAAGGCCCATGACCCGGGGGATGGGGTGTCCGGGGCAGAGCATGGCTGTGGGAGGGGGGCCACGTGGCCCCTTCCCGATTTGCTTATTTGTTTATCTAAAAATTGGGGGCAGGCCCTGGGGAATGGGGTCCACAGGGCCAAAAAAAGAAAGAAAAAGAAGGGGGGCTACACAACCCCCCTTCTTAAAA
Source organism: Lissotriton helveticus (assembly GCF_964261635.1). NCBI lineage: Eukaryota > Metazoa > Chordata > Amphibia > Caudata > Salamandridae > Lissotriton > Lissotriton helveticus. Next base: position 383,363,941 of record NC_136072.1, on the reverse strand, counting down.
GTAAAGAAAGCAAAAAACGGAACCGGTAGGAGGCCACGCCCCTCCCTGCACCTCTCTGCAAACGCGCCCCCTGGCATGTTTGCAGACGGGTAACTAATTTCTCTTGCATACTGGGGGTCCCTGGGGGCCAACGAGCCCACCAGGAACCTCCAGTATGCGCCAGGTGGCTGCGTTGCAGAGAGGTGTAAAAAGGGGCATGGCCTCATTACACCTCTCTGCAACGCAGCCCCCTGGCGCATGTTGGAGGTTCCTGGGGGGCTAGTTGGCCCCCAGGGACCCCCAGTATGCAAGGGGAATTAGTTCCCACTCTGCAAACGCACCAGGGGGCTGTGTTGCAGAGAGATGTAATGAGGCCACTCCCTTTTTTACACCTCTCTGCAATGCAGCCCCCTGGCTAAAAAACAAAAAGGAGGACACATTTTTGAGTTCTCTATTTGCGATAAACCACTTTTAAATTATCTGATATATTTATGTTTTTTATCCAGTTGATCACTTGATTGTTTGCTGCACTTACAGGAGAGAATGTGGAGTCATGGCCCGAGCAGCTAATTTTGCAATTGGGGAACCAGGATCAAGTTTCAGCGACAGCTCAACATCATGTTATTCTGGGCAATTCACTTAATCTCCCCATGCCTAAAACCAAAATAAACGTGTCCTTGTGTAATGTAACTGATGCTCATGTAAAGCACTCCAATACCTTCAGGTCACGTCTTCACTATATAAAACTGCAGAAACAAATAAAATTAAGGACTAGATTATGACTATTGGCATAGCAGACAGTATGCCACAGCCATGATTCCACTGTGCCAAAGCCGTGGCCGGGCCACCCGGCAGATTAGGAGTTTCATCCTGTCTGGCGGGCTGGTTTTAGGCATTCCCATGGTAGTGCCTCTAAAAATAGGCACTGCAACGGGAACGCCAAAAACAGTTTCTACATGGCATGGACTGTAAAGTCCATGCTGTGCACAAACTGGTGTGCATGCACAGAGGGGGGCACATTTTGTGCACCTGTGGGCATCCACAAGGCATGAGGCAACAGGGGACCCTGTTGTTTCCTTTCTCATATGGCTTCATGTTGCTGGAACTGCCATGAACTCGTGGAGGAGAGAAAACTTGTAATATGTTTGTCGGGACCGCGGCAGTCCCGCCAAGCATATTGTGGCCTCAGGGAATGGTGGTTCCCTGGCGGCGTCAGCAGTCCCATGGCAATCCGACCACCCAAGTCTTAATGGGGCGTTCAGACTGCAGGTGCAGCGGTGTCTGGAACTCCACTGCCACACAACCACAAGTCTGGTAGCCCTCGGATGGCCAGACTCGTAATTATGCCATAAGGGTTTTGCACGCTTCTGTCTTTGTGCTATACTTGGGCTACATTTGGGTGATATTAGTGCTACATTTGGGCTCTTTTGTCACTGGAGTCCATCTTAGAAACCTTTTTGCAATCCAATTAATTTTTACCTCGGTAATAAAGCATAAAAAAGCATATATGCTTTTCATGCCATTAAATACAACACAGTTTTAAATATTAATCCAACACATTACATTTTGTCATTTACCCAGTTAAACAAGATTATATAAAATGAATAAAAAGATAAAATGTCTCAGAATAAAATAAGTCACATATATGCTGCACATTAAAATTTCAAACCCATTACTTTGCGTACCAGATTTACAGCAAAATGATATCTGCAAAGACCAAAAAATTATTAGTTGCAATGTATCTGAAATTAAAATTCATAATGCTTCTTCCAGACACTTCCTAGTTCTCATATTGCAGCACATTGGATTCATCCACTTCCTTCTCGAGGAGGCATAGGCTGGCCAAAAAAATAGCACATGTACAAGGTTTTCTTCTGCCTTTAAAGTGCTTAGTGTACAATAAGCCTCCCCCTCAACAATTGGACTGGGTAACCATCTAGTCATGTTCGATTTAATCTGGAGGATGCCAAAGCGGAACTTCATATTTAATGATTTTGCAGGTTGGGGTTGTACAATATCCAGATATAGTTCAAAACAAGGGAATGGTTTAACACTCAGGAAATGTGCGGTGAGCCTACCCAAACTGGGGTTTCACTAAACGCTATTTAGTACATATTCCTAATAGGTTAATTTCAAGATCTTCTTTGACCCACATCACCCCTCACATCAGAGACCTCCACTGGCTCCCCATCCAGAAGCGATGCCAGTTCAAGATCCTTACGCATGCATACTAGCCCTACATGGCCTATGACCATCCTACATCAACAATCAACTGAATTTCCCTTCCACCTGCCTGAAAGACTCCTTCACTCTGCATCCCTTGCCCTAGCACACGCCCCGCACATCCATTGTAGCTGCAGTGGGGTACGCTCCTTCTACTACATCACTGCCAATGTCTGAAGCAACCTGCCCCTCCACCTCTGACCAGCACTCTCCCTGGCGGACTTCAAATAGAAACTCAAGACCTGGCTTTTCAACAGAGACACGGCACCCTCAGCGCCGAGATACCCCTAGGGGTGACAGTGCTGCACTATAGAAATGCTGATTGATTTATTGAAAGTGTGGCAGCAGAGAAGAGTCAAAGGATGTTACAGATATTTTATTTATTTATGAAGCTTGTATAAACTGCTGAATGAAATCAACAGATAATAAATAACAAAGTATAAGGAAATTTAGGTCTTTGAATACTTTTTTGGGATGATTTAGTTGACTTGCAGCGTGAGGATAACTTTGCTGGATCCACAGGAGAGCACATTATATACTTTTCTATTTAAAAAAACTTGCCTTTGTCCTGTATAAACAATTCCCCTTAGCTTGTAGTCAAATTGTAAAACAGAGAAGGGGCTGTGGTGAACTGTTTTCTCTTAGGGATGACTTTAACTAACTCACTGAGGGGAAGAAGGAAAACATATTTACCACAACCAGGCTCTTTTTTCAATATTTCATTTAAAATTAAGGTAACTCTACAACTCCGCAAATGTTGATAAATAGTGCAAAAAATCTGCGACGCTGCGAAGTGTGTGGCTCTGCATCTTCAATTGCAGAGCCATATTGCAAAAACAAAAAAAACACTGCATAGCAGGATTAGACTTTGATTAATAATTGAAAATTATGAAATCGAAATATGATTTACGACATTTGGTCCTTTCAGCAGTCATTTCCTGCCTCCCTCATCAAGATTAGGTTGGGTGCACCAAAAAAACCCGACCCTGATAAGTAGTAACGACTGAGTAATCACATGTAAAGCAGAAAAAGTCACACACATTTGCTGGTTCAGTAACCATGGAAGTCTTACATCCCCACCTCCTCTATTCATCATTATCCTGGCAGCATTTCCTTGTCCTCTAATGGTATTCAACTTCCCTCCACTCTTGTACATTGTAATTATCACAATAACACACTCATTTAGATCTTGGAAGTGGCCTGTCAACTACTGGTTGGATGGAGGCCCTCACTTGTTTAAGGGCCGTGCTGTTGCGGATTGCTTTGCCTTTTATTTCTTATACAAATCCTACCCCCTGGAAGAATATTAGCCTGATACATAAATAGGGTGAAAGGAAGAGATGTCCTGATGGATTTACTAACATTTAGCGCTGGGTTTTTGTCACAAAAGTAATGCAAAGTAGCTCAAAATCTCATTTTAAAATTTACTTTACAGTGCAAAACTTGTTTTGCGGTGTGTTTTGTGGTGTAAAGTTGACTAAAAAATAACCCAAAGCAGGGCCTGGCACTGGCTTGCTTTCCTTAGTGGCAAGCGGACATTCCATGGGTGGTACATGGGCATTCCCATGCAACCACCCATGCTATTTAACACAAAACCCTATCTACCAAATATTTGAGACAGTGTTTTGCTTAAATAAATAAAGTATTTTGAAACCAGACGTTAAAAGGAGAAAAGTTTTAATTTCTCCTTTTTTTCCAACTTTGCCTGTGAGTTGCAATGTACAGCACACAGGCAAAGTATGAACATTTTTAAATGTAGTCTAAGCAAAGTATTTTGTACTAAAAGGGTACCCTTCCAGTACAAAATTTATGTTAGACTTACGCACACACCCTTGCACTATGGCACAAAGGTGTGGCAAGGGCACTCAGGAGCAAAATCCTTTGCCAGAACTAAGAAGAGGGGAGGAGAAACCCATATGTCTGTAGATATGGGGCCATATTACATGAAGAGCTCCGGGGACGTTACGAGCATTTTTGCTGGCTTTGTGCACCCTCAGGGTACTTTGGTATTACAGAAGGGGCCTCAGACGCTTGTGTGGCCCCTTCTGTAACACTGAAAGCACTGGTACACATACAGCAACAGCACTTTCTCAGGCAGGCATTCCCTTGTGCAAATAAAAGAATCCCTTTGCCTCTGCACCCGTGCTGTATTAAAGATGCGGGCACAGAGGCAAAGAAGCTCTCTGGAGGCGCACTGTCAGTGCACCCCCTGATAGCAGGGGTCTGGAGGGGTGAAAGACCTCCTCAGACATCCCCTAGCAGGTAGGTGCAGTCACTCACTGCTCTCGCCTGCAAGGGGATCTGTAATCCCTTTTAAAAGTGCAGGCAGGTTGCCCCCTGCACAGTGAAACATGGAGTGGCTGCCTCAAATCTGCTCCGTATTTCACTTGAATACCCTGCCCCCAGGCAGCACAAGTTTGCAGATGCCCTGGGGGCATTGCATTTCATGTATTAGGGTCCCTTTACTTGTTTGCGCCTGACACACCTGTTTTAAGGTGCGCCAGGGTGCAAACAGGGAAAGTGTGCCCTATACATAATACCCTCATGTGTGAGCAACACAATTGTCCCACCTCCTAGGGCCCTTGCCCTATAACCTCCAGACAATGACCTTTCATCACTGCCCCACAAAAATATTCAAAAATTAAATAAAAAAATACATGCTTCATAGCCTCAGTCTAACCATGTTAACCCCCTCCCCACTCCCACAAGTATTTAAAAAAATGTCCCATATGTCCCGCCACGCTCTACATTCAAACTTACCAATACCCTCCTGTCCCCAAAATATTGACATATATTCCTGTCACCCTGCCATCCTCCCCAGCCGTTTCTGTGAGGTAATTCTGTTCAAATATTTGTCTAAACATGCCAAAAACGTGTGGAGTCCTGACACTGCCTCACCACTCCCAGGACCATATCGGTCCTTTCCACCTGACTGCTGTGTGCTATGAGGTCAACCTGAAAGTAAAGAGCCAGGGGATCTACGTGAAAGCAGCCACAGTAACTGACATTCTCCTGACAGTTGCAAGTCTACACAGGCTTGGGAGAAGCAGCTATTGGTGGTGAAAGGGTGCCCCAATATTCCAGTGCCCCCGCTTGGGTTTGTGAAGAGACCTAAGTGGAGGGCACAGAGCAATCCACCATCCATGGCTTCTCTCCTGTCACTGGTGAGACAATATGGCCAAGGCTGATGATGCTTTTCCTTAGCGATGTATCAGCGGTGAAAAGCAAGTTTTGTTTTGCCACATAAACAGTATATTAATCAGTCAATTCAAACAATTGGGAAATATTAAACATGGATTTCGAGTTAGTGGGTCCATGTCAGGTTACTGCAGCAGGTATCTTTCCTGTTCCACTGAGTCCATCCAGCTGTCTTGCAGCTGAAAGTGAGAGCATGACTGGCCCTTTACTTGGCGCAAGCCCTAAACACATGCCCTTTACTGTGAGATGATTGCCCTTCTTTGGCCTACTGCTGCCAGCTAACATACAAGATTGAACTGTCATTTTCTTCATAAGATATTTATGCCCCTCTCTGGAGAAGCAGCAGTAGGCCTGAACCAGGAGCTCCACTACCTCAAACTTTAGGGGGATGGCTGAGAAGGAGATCAGTGGAGGCGGAGACATCATAAGTGCTGAATGAAAATAACTTGCTGGGGCTCCCTTTGCTTGTCTGCTGCAGCACATAACACACAGTCATTATTTGAGGCTACATGAGGCAAATTGTGCATTTTAAAGCAAACTAAGTCAATAACATTGTTCTCGGCATAACAAGATTTTGGGGCTCTACCTCAGGAATTTTAGCACAGTGAATGACAAATGTTGTATTGTAATACACCTTAAACCACTAAACCTGGTACAATGGGAAATACCAGATTCTATTTTCCATAATATTCTGTTGCATATAGTACAATCCAAACACACTCGGCCAGTTGCGTGGAAACTAGCAGAGATCTCTGTTAGCATGAGCTGAAGCCATTTTGTTTGTGGCATCCATTTTAGTTAGCCATGTGCTCGCCATGTGCTTCTCCCGTCTTCACTTTTGCCTGCTTTTCTATTCTGCTTGAGTCATCAACTATAGTTAACTCCTTCAGCACTGTGCATGCTCAGAAAGGCCTGTAGCTGCTAGAAGGCACCTGTTACAGACTTAACTGTCAGGCTATTTTAACTGATGTCAGCAACTCTGTTACTCCTTCCACTCTGTTGACTAAGTGATTCTCATGTACCCTTATATGTGAAATGTTATCCGTGTGTACACTTGTATCACCTCTTTTTGACCCTCCATGCTTACACTGCAACTATCACAGTATATAAGCACCATGGTTTCTGTACTCCATGTACTGCCTCATACATTGCCTGAGGGTTATGTATTGATGCAGTTCCACTCATGAGTGTTAATAAAATATCTCTTTAATATTACAGCTTCCGTGCCAATCTCTATTTTGTCAGTCTAAAGGACCAGTGCGCAAAGTAGGGCGAACCCCTGCACCGGTGGGCCCCTGAAAATGCTCCCCCCACAAATTGGCGCCTGTCGTGGGGCTCATCAGGAGAGGTGGGTGCCCAAAAGAGTGGTCTCGACGGAGGATTGTAATCTCGCTGAGGATGTACACTGCACAATGAGACCCTTGTCTTTGCAGACCAAAGTGCTTTTCCTATTTTCCCGATTTGACCCTCCATGTGGTGACCGGTCCCTGACTGAGATCCCTTTGACGTTCATCTTAAAGTGACCATTAGGTCAATTCAGAACTTGGCAGTTGGAGCTGGAGACTTTTGTTTGGTAAGGTCGCAATGCAACACTTTTGTTTTGGAACAGCTTGGCCAAGATTTTGGTTTGTTTGCTTGTTTGCTGCAGAAAATAAAGGCAGGTAATGAGGAGATTTTTCTCTACTTTTGGATGATTCTCAGGATAAATACGCTTTTTTATATTACATCGCATTGTAATATTTTTAACATGCCTGCTCCTAGCACACTTCATAGAATGTGTTGCTGTTTTGTTGGTACCAATACTGATTTAGAAAGTACTCAGCTGGCTCCCCTAGAGGGGATACCTAATAGGTTTATGTACATTAAATATGGTATTTCTTCCATATTTTATAGTACACTGTGGAACAAATACACCAAAGAGGATCCTGATCTACGCACTAAGTAAAATTAATAAATGGTGATTACGGAGTGCTTTTGAGTGTTCCGCCTGCTCCTTTGGTAATTTGGTGTATTTTGGAAAAGGTCTGGGGCTAGAGCCTGTCTTTTTGAACATGGCACATTATTTTGGCTTTCTACTTGTCTTTGTGTATTCTCTGTTCTATTTTGAGTCCTTTCGTTTGTAAATATCATATACAATTGTATTTACAAATGGTTTGGTTTGAGTACAGTCTGTGGGCTGCCTCTTGTTTTTGTCCTAAGTGTTGATTTGTGGGTTTATTGTTTTGCTTAAGTGTCTATGTGATTTGCGGACTGACACCAGTGTGATGCTTGTGAATTACTTGTTTGAGTGAGTAGCGATTGTGTATTTTGTGTAAGAATGGCTTGCCTTAGCAAGCAGTGTTGTATGTTCTGAGTGTGTGGCCCCCTTCTTGAAACTGTCTGGAATGAGCTCAATTTGGTTTGTTGTCGTCATTGGGTTCTGCAGATGTCATTGGAAGAATGACACTTTAAAATTCAAAGAATAAATTGTATTACATATGCTAAATTTCTGTACGCTATTATTTAAAGTAAAGCAGTAACAAAGTATAGATGTGTGAATATTGCACAATGGTAAAAAAAAATTAGATTGAACAGTCAATAGGAAAAAAATAGGCCTCACAGAAAGGAAAAAAAAGAATTTGTGTGCTTTACACCACTAGCACTCAATACAATATGTTACAGCATTATCCTTAGATACATTATGTTAAATATTACAAGGCATTCACATCATCTGAGTAATTGGTTGCTGCTAAAATAAAAGCGCCTCTTTTACCACGTTGCAAAACAATAGATTTGGACTGGCTTGGAATACATGGGTTTTAAATAAAATGAACCGTGCTCATTCCTGGTGCTAGACATAGAGCTTTTAACAGCTGTTCTAAGCTGTCTGTCCGAAGCAAGCTGTCTGTCAGAACAGACGGAGGTAATGAATGGTTTACAAACTTTTTGAGGACATTAGAATACAGCAAAGGGTTTTTCTCCTGAAAAAGCGTAGAAGTTAAAGCCTGCTGGGTGTGAAATACAGCTGAGCAACCCACATGGCTCACAAGCTACACTCCAACTAGTTTAATTATGTTGTTGCACCAAATTAAAAAGATGAATATTTGTTTTTTTTGGCAATGACAATATTACTGAATCTTAGGGACAAACTTAAAATATGATTCCTAGTATGGCCTACTAGCTGCAGTCTGAAATGCACTTACAAGTTATGCAAAGAGTAGCTGTACAAACATGTAAATTACATTGCAAGCCTTTATGCAATCTTTTATGCACAATATTTCTGGGCGCACTATGGCATTCAGAAAACTGAAATTTTGAGCAAGTTCTTTAGGTGCTAGAACGCACATTTCACAGGAATAAAACCACAAATAAGACAGCAAAGGTGCATCCTACCTTTAAATTATCAGCACATAGGCACGGACAAGGAATACTTTTCATCCATGATTCTTGAGAGTTACTTTGAATTATAAAGGCCACATGGAATAGCCTTGCTCAGACAGGGGACAACAGGTTTGAGGGTCAGAGGCCAAGTTCTGTATTCAGAACTGACAAGCACTACTGAACACAAAATGTCCACGCAGGAAGCCACTGCGACAGTGTGTGATTTCTACATTACACTATGAAAGCTTGTAATGTTGAAGAGAGGTTTAATAAACTGACTTCTTTGTATTAATTACATTTCCTGATTCTAACATTGTAGGGTAAAACACTATAGGTAATGTCAATTTTGCTCTAACGATGTCTGAGGCTATAATGTGCCTAGGGAAATTAGGTCAAAATTAATTCTCAATTCATGTTAATAATATTTAGGATATCGTCATTAGTATTTTAACTACATTTAAGAAATGGAAGAATTTACTTAGTTGTTTCAATGAACTTCTGGCCTTGATTGAGCTTTCCTGGAACAAGATTGGACACCACAGATCTGTTTTAGGTAACATTAGCTAAACAAGATATTGCATATTCTGTTAGGAGCACATGGGAATATCACTGTTTTCTTGAGAAATAATACAAGTGTCAGAGATATGCAAGTGGGGTTTATCCTATTGAATAATATTATCAAGGGTTAGCAGTGTCTGTAGGCCATGTGCAGAGAATAGCTCTGCCATGCACACAGAACTGGTTTTCACTCAAAATTGTTTTGCTAGGGCCAGATAAAAAGGCTATGAAATAAAGTTTGCATTGATGTGCTATTATGTTACACAGCTCAATAAACTAAAGGAATTGGTAGTTGGTTAGTAATGTTTTCTAGTTAGCTCAATGTGTTATTTACCTCCAACAAGTCTGTTTGTGCCCAGCTGCCAAAAAGTGTGGTAAATATTGTCGACAGGAGGTCACCTGCCTATTTATTTATCTGTTTTATAGAGCGCGAACTTGACCCGTTAGAGTATCAGAGTGCTTTACAGAGTCATAGAGTTGTACAAGAGGCATGGGATCTCAAGAGAATACCATAGGTTAGGGAGGGTGGGGAGGGTACTGAGTACAAGAGGGATGGAATTATACAAAGTACAGTTAATATTACAGTTGCTGAGGCCGGCCCCAGGGTTCTTGGTTGGCCGAAAGGTCGACGGAGGAAGGCAATAGTCTCTGTGGTGGTTGGGGGAACGGGGTTTAGCCGAGGAATTTACCCATTAGGAAGGATTTGGCCTCCTTTTTGAAACGTGCAAGAGAGGGGATTCTTCTGATGGCGGGTGGGAAGGAGTTCCATATTCGTGGTGCAGCCCCAGGAAACGCCCAATTATAGGGTTTTTTCTTCCAAAAGTGTGCAGGCTTGAGTAGGAGGTCACTGGCAGACCGTGAGTTTCTGATTCCTCAGTATACCACGTGTTTCTGTGCAAGATTACCTACTGTCGAACGGTGGAAAGGACTAGCCCCTGGGCAAATTCACTCTCTCTCGAGCCTGTCTAAGCTGTCTAGGAATGTCCATGAGATAATTGGTTGGGCTCGCTTTACTCATTCATTCCACATGATGCTGCACCTCACCAGTGCACATCTAATTGGCTATTCAGTAATACTGTTTTAAAATTGTTAGAATTAATAGTGATAACACTATTATTGTTTATGTTATTGTCATGCTAGTTTTGCAAAGGCATCACTAGTCTCATTAGTTAGTCAGTGTAATTGAGCTGACAGCCCTTATTAGAGCTGGTGAATCGTTTTTTTTTCTCTGACAATCATGTTACATAGTCCAGATTGTCAAAAGTAGAATGCACAGGGTTCACAATGTTAGGAAAGATGCCCATGTGATCCTCGGCAAACGTTTTGAAGAAAAATATTGCTTAATAGGAGTTTGTTTGCCACAACAGGTTCGGCTGGAGAAATTCATGTACCCACTATGTGGAGGTTATGTTAGTTATTTATGTAGTAAGGATCCCTGTTAAATTAACAGTTTTTAGACTTTCCCGCTGCGCGTTGAGGTTTTTCAGATGAATAATATAGGAATATACAAATGTAAGGATTCAGAGTATGTGCGTATTGTTTTTCTTTTTCCCTCAGAATTTAGTAAATAAACACAGACTTCCTTGGCTGCTTGGGATTGGGAGAAACAAATCAAATTGTGTAACATTTTACTCTTGTCAGTTCACCAAAAACTTCCTTATAAACTCGCTAATAGGTCCAGGGTGGTTTTTTTAACTCTCAGATAGATGAAGTGGTTCTTGGGTGCCCTGCTAATGTATCGAGCGCCCCGAGACTAAAAAGAAGTTTTCTGAAATAGAGTATCCTCTCTGTTGATAGATTATTTGTATGCCTTGTCTAAAGATCTTTTGTTCTGTCAACCAATAGATATCTGCTGCCCTACAACCATTGCCAGAGGGGCCATGACATCAGATCCAGCCTGGGGAGTCAGCGCCGATCCAGCTTGGAGCCGAGGTAAAGGGAACCAGCACAGGCGTTGCTGGTAACTAGGACAACAGTGAAGGTAGAAGGCCGGAAGCACTGGACCCATGAAAACAAAGTGAAGTGTGTACCCCTGCCACTGTCTTGGATGAAAGATGGGGTCACAAATCAGGACAGAGAATTCTTTGCGTTGGTCCAGTTTTTGATGCCCAGTTGAGAGAGTCACGGACTGACAAGGATGGCAAGGAGGCTTTGCTTGAGGTGACCTCCTTTGAAACAAGGGTTGCTTCATATAATCCAGCATCAGGCGTCTGAGTCCTGGTTCCTAAGTCAATGCAAGTCTGCACCTCTGTTTGTTGAACAAGAGATGCCTGGGCATACTGGGTACTATCTGTGACCCGACAAAAGAGCAGTGTGCCAGCGGAGCAACACAGGAGTTAGGGAAGGACTTGAGTTCAGGGTACAGGTGCTGTGCCTTTGGTGCCTGTTAGATTAAAGTGAAGAATACTGGTGCACTGCCTAAAACACTGGACAGGATTGTTGAGGGTGTTTGACGTGGAAGGTGATTGCCCTATCCTGAAACAAAGAAACTTTTTCCTTAATACTGGGCCGTGATTGTTTTTCCTGAGTTGCAAGTTGTGCAGCTCCACCGTGGGAGAAAACAATAAGAGCCTGCCTGTGAGGCTCAGACACAGGGAGAAGACTCCCCTCTGGCTGGTTGTACAGCGACTGCTGTTGGTCAAGTACTTTTCAGCAATGTACCCCTTTGGTCGTCCCATTTTTGAGGAGGAGCAGCCCTTTGCGGCTCCCCGTCCTAATTCCCATGGCCCCGTTTGGTCTTCTTGGTCACCCAACACAAAGATTGTTTTTGTGACAATATGTGTAGTTGCTTTAATATTTGCATTCGGAATCTTATTGCTTCTGCAAGAAAAATATTTTGTGCAGTCTTTGATAAATACTACTCTGCTCCCCCCCGAACATATCATTGGTACCCTAGCCCTCATACAGAAGAACACTGGAAGTTTTATTAAAAATGTTTTTATGTAGACATTACATCAAAAATGTGCTGTTGGCTATTTCCAATCTGCCTAAAACAACCACTGAAATGCATCCCGATATAGGAACTTGGACTTTAATTGGCTGGTTAGGTTAAGGACATTGTTTGTTACTTGGGGCTGGAAACCGTTGACAATTTTATGTAAATTCTTTGCGATCCTGTCATGCTGTCTATGCATACAATGTCGCCTGATGCTTTGTTCCCTTTGTGTCTCTACTTGTATACCTACCAAGCGCAACGTCAAGAATGTGAACGCCCAATATGTATTAGACCAAGAAGTTAGCAATATGATGGGAATAGGTGTGTAAGATATTTTCTATATTCCTTCTAGATCATAGAGATGTCTTCAGCTAATGCTGAAAGGGTAATCTGTGGAAACTCGCAGAGATCGTTGTTAGCATGAGCTGAAGCCATTTTGTTTGTGGCATGCATTTTAGTTAGCCATGTGCTCGACATGGGCTTATCCTATCTTCACTGTTTCCTGCTATTCTATTCTGCTTTAGTTATCAACTATAGTTAACTCCTTCAGCACTGTGCATACTCAGAAAGGCCTGTAGCTGCTAGAATGCACCTGTTACAGACTTAACTGTCAGGCTATTTTAACTGATGTCAGCAACTATGTAACTCCTCCCACTCTGTTGACTAAGTGATTCCCATGTACCCTTATATGTGAAATGCTATTCGTGTGTACACTTGTACCACCTCTTTTCGAACCTTCATGCTTACACTGCAACTATCACAGTATGTAAGCACCATAGTTTCTGTACTCCATGTACTGCCTCATACAACTGAGGGTTATGTATCGATGCAGTTCCACTCATGAGTGTTGAGAAAATATCTCTTTAATATTACGGCTTCCGTTTCAATCTCTATTTTGTCAGTCTAAAGGACCAGTGCGCAAAGAAGGGTGAACCCCTGCACCGGTGGGCCCCATAAAAGGCTCACCCCCACAGTTGTGTCCCCTAACCGATCGTAAAAAAACCTTTACAAGATATTTGACCACCATTCACCCACAGGCCGATTTTGAAAATTAGAAGTAAATAATGCATTTTAAGCACATTGTTTTACTTATTGTTTGTTCATGCTTCATTTACCGGTACAAAAGGGGGTGGTGATGGACGGAGCATCTGAACCAATCAAACACTTACACCCAGTCAACAGATCTGGGTTTAATCCATCACCGTTCTTTAGCCCACTCTGCCACCCCAGTTCAGACATGGCCATATGCAAATCAGTCTAACACTGTGCCTCATGGGAACAGTCCAGCCTGAACTGCTTCATTTACCTGCACAGAATACTTTTATGCTATTTGCTGAATATGAGGTTAGTATACTAAACAGTTGTTTGGTAGAGGCTGTGCAATATCCTAGCCCTATAGCACACAGAATGTTGAATATATATTCTTTGGTAGTTAGTGACAACTTTCACTAAATATGTTTTGGTATGAAATGCTTGGGTAGTCATTTATATCATGAAACACAACCCATGTTTGATGAAATTTGCTCTACTAACATGCATTAAAGATAGAAACTGAGCACCCATCTCACATGGGTGTCAATCTGGTATTAACCAGGGCACAACATGTTAACCTAGTTTTCCATTTGGTAATCATCGCACTGCACAGTACCCCTAGTCTCATTAGAAGGATCAGAAAATAAACAGAGCTTTGAAAGTCCTATCTATTTTTTTCAACCTATATTCCAGTCTCTCTACCTAGCCACTGTGCAGCACATTAGTAGCTGCTGTGGAGTTGAGCATGGGTTAAGGGATCAACCTGTGATGCCACTTCAACTATTGCTGGCTTTTTTGTGAATAAATGCCATGGCAGATCAGGGTTGATATCCAAACTTGCAACATACCCTGAACACAAATGAGAGAAGGTTAATAAATAGTAATAACATTCTTGAAAATAATTTGTAAGAGTGCTTGAACCATAACAATGTGTTTACCAATAACAATATTTGCAAGTTTTTATTGAATCTGTGTGTGTAGCAAATTACATATAAAATAAGACTTCTTGGGATGGAAGCTTAGAAGCAGCCTGACAAAGTAATCCCAGAAGTAACTTTGGATGCATAAAAATGTCTTCTAATAAGAATGATGAGGCTAAATTAGAACAATTGCTAAACATGTTGGATATTGTGAGAAAAAGACTGGGTTACAGACAAACTAGTCTACTTTGTTGTGAAAGGCAAGAAATTAAGCACAATCGATAGGCCCTGCAAGCCTGATCCCAATCACATTTGAGATAACTTATTGGCATATCTGAGCATGAAGCAATTACTCCAGAGACAGAAAATACCTCGCCTTAGTAGTATCCATTTTAAGCACTACTCCTCCTGCTAACATAGCCTTACCCCCTATAAACCATTGCTGAAGACAAGACATATCTAACCATGCAGGCCTCTGTTATCAAAGAAGCCTGCTCTCCCGTCAATGTTTCTGCCTGCTGTCTCCTCAGGTAAATGTAACTACTACAGGTAGGATCATACAAGGTCTGCCTTGAGGCCCTATGTAGCAGGTGGGCAGCTCCTGCTTCCAAGGAGCTTTTCTTGGCCTGCCCTAGTATCTCTTGTACAGTCCACCTTTATTTCTAACTCTATGCTATACCCATTCCTCTGACTGTCATCCTTCACTCTGAAAAACACCTCTTTCCTCTTCCTCTTTTGATCCTGCCTTCTCTCATTAATTCAAATGTTTTCTTTGCTCTGCACCTTTTGGTTAGCTCTGCACCTCTTGGCTAGATGCCCATGCAAGGATGTATGGAACAGCCAATTTGAGATGCCATTGTTGTGAGGAAGTCCTGCTCTATCTAAAGGACTCCTCCATTTCCTCAATATTGTGTCTGAACTTTCTTGCTCCAATTTCGCTTTTTCAAACCCCCCTCCGTTAGTGTTTACTAAGAAGAATACCAACACATAGCAGGTCATATAAAATTCCTCTGCGCAACTGTAGGAACATTTTTCTCAAAGTACAAATTTCTCACATTTTTCAATCTGCATTAAATTTCAGGGAAAAAAAGCCAGGAAACGGGGGGAACATGGCGGTCGGAAGCTAACGGTCGCAGCTGAGCTCCCCTGGTGTGCGCTACCAGGACTGTCCATGGAGCACAGCGAGCATCCCAGATGAAGATTTTGTACAATAAATGTGGCGGTGGACCCTCTCATCACACTATCCCCAGCCGGAATACATTTTTTTGCCATTTTTTTTACACGTGGAGACCTAAAGAAGGAAGTGCTTCTTTTCTTTTTTTTGGAGGTAGCGTCTTCTATATCCGGGTTGGTTTTTGAGGCTCGAGGCAGCACGGCACCCTCGGAGCTCTCGTTGCTGCTGTTTGTCTGCACAGCGCGGGAGTGGAGGCGGCGGATCTCTGGTTTACAGTTCCTGGTCTTCGCTGGCAGAGTCAGAACTTGCGAGTACGTCCCTCAGAGGTCCGGTGAGCAGAGGCGGAGGAACGTGTTGGAGAGTCGGTGTAAGGTAGGAGTTTGCTCCCTTCTCCCTCCTGAGCACACCACTTTTCCAAACGAAGGTGAAGGTAAGATCTTGGAAATTCTTCAAAACGAGGGCACACCGGCTGTATGGACTACCTTTGAGATATGCAGTGAGGTCTATGCCACGCAGACGAGTCTAAAAGGGTCGGCTGGGACTGTTTTACTGCACTACTCACCTGTGAGAGTCTCAAGGCGCTGAGGGGGGAGGATCAGCAGTTCTGTTTCAGTTGAAGAGCCAGGTCTTGAGAGCCTTCCTGAAAGAGTTCAGGGAGAGGGCACGCCTGATGTCGGTGGGGAGCTCGCTCCAGGTCTTGGCTGCAATGTATGAGAAGGATCTTCCCCCTGCTCTGTGGATGCACAGGGTTTGGGCAAGGGGTCTGTGGGGGCGCCGGAGTGGATGCCTTTCATGGTTGTGGTGGTCTGCTAGGTCATGATCGGTGCCCAGGCAGAGATGGTGGCCTGGATGGCTGTCTGTGGGGTCAGGCATGTGGTAGTTGAAGTTGACGTAGAGGTTCTTTATCTTCAGGTGGAAGTAGGAATCCGGGCTGTCGCAGAGGTCTGGGAGGGGGTGATGTCCATGGCTTCGCTGCAGGACTTGGTGATTTTCTGGATGGTGCTGAAAAAGTTCCTTGGAGTTGCTGGAGTTGGCAAGAATTCTGTTGTGGATGAAGGTTCTTTGGTGGTCCTGAGTCGTTGATGGTATTCCGTCATAGCGTTTTTGTAGGTAGTGTAGTTTGTGGGTGTTTTACTGTTTCTCCAGTTCCTCTCCAGGTGTCTGCAGGTGCCTCCGGCTTCTTGGAAATTGGTGGTGAAGCAGGTGGATTTTCAGGGGCGTTGCTTGCCGGGGTTACGTAGCGGGGTGAGCTTGTCTGTGCAGTTGACGATCCAAGTGTGAAATGCCATGCCTGTTGTAAGGGCTCACCTGTGTTTACTGCCGGGACGGCATGGATGAACAGGATGCTAGTCCCCAATTTCCCTTACCCACCTCCTTAGCCCAACTATGTCAAAGCCAAAGAGGGAAGGTGGGGAAGGAGGGAAACAAAACAAGGGAGGAGAGGGAAGGGGTAGATGTCCACTTGGTCTTCTTGAGAGGTCCTGCTACAATCCTAAAAAGGGATAAGTGAGTACTAAGTATGGGTAAAACAGGATGTATAAATGGTCCTTTCTGGTTCCTAAGGGTTATCTTGAATGAGAGATACCATTTTGTGCAAGAAACCACTTCCCAGGGACAATAAAACACCTTTACTGTATAGAAGGAGGGGCACAGATTATTAGACAATAGGAATGCAGCAGTAAGCAAGAATAACCGAGAAAAGAAATAAGGTACAAACAGTAGCGAAAGGCACTGTAGAAATAATAAGCCCCAAAATAAACTGAACAATAGTTCCCATACTCCTAAAGGCAGGGAAAACAAAAAAACTCTATTCCCTTAGCAGGAGAGTAAATGGGATAAGATTAAAATTAAAAAAAGGCCAAAAAAAAGGCAGGGTGGCAAGACTGTATAAGACGTACTAATTAAGAACAATGTACTTCACAATTCTAATTATGCCTTCTCTCTGTTACAGAGAATGGAGAACAGAAGAGCTTCCTGAAGTGAGCAAGAGGACAAGGACTATCAGATAAGTGCTATACCACTATAAACAATATATACAATAGCTCAGAAAACAAACAAAATAATGATGCTTTAAAACCCCTTGCCTAATTCTCTGTATTGCAGAATCAGGATGAGAAGGGGTTAAGCCCAACAAGAACACTGAAGCTGGAGAGTCCCCTAGCAACAGGCAGACAGCAAATGCCCCGGAATAATAATCAAGGACCTGGAAGCAAGGAAGCAAAGAACTCCACAATGGCGAGCAACGCGAGGAAGCAGCAAGAACCCCCAACGTCAAGAACCGGAGGACCATCCAAGAGAAGGTGAGCAGGGAAATACTGAGAACAGCGGAGGCAGGCCTGGCGGGATCCAAACTGGAAAAGCGAATCGCGTTACTAGCATGGATCCCGTCCTTATATGCCGCAAACCCGCCCCCAATGGCCGTCACGTCAGGGAACGACAGGTGGGGCTCTTGGCTCCGCTCTCCATGGGGGTGCCATCGGGGGTGGCAGCAGCTGCGGCGCCTGACAGTACACCCCCCTAAGAATCCCTCCCCAACTGGTTTGGGCTTCAATGGATAACAGTGATGAAACAAGCGAACCAAACAAGGTGCATGGACAATAGATGCCGGTTCCCAAGAACGCTCATCAGGCCCGTAACCCTTCAAATGAATCAGGTACTGCAACCGGCGACACACCCTACGGGAGTCCACAATATAGGCCACCTCATACTCAGGACCATCATCCACCAACTCAGGAGGGAGCTGTACAGGAACAACAGTGCCAGGGGCAACAGGCTTCAATAATGACATGTGAAAGACTGGATGTAAACCCAAAGAGGCAGGTAAGTAAAGTTTCAGAGCTACAGGGTTCACCACTTTAGAAACAACATAGGGACCAATAAAGCAGGGCTTAAATTTGGTAGGACAGCTAATTTGAATGTTCCGAGTGGACAACCACACCCTGTCTCCTACAGAATAAGCAGGAGGAGGTCGACAATGTTGATATGCTCCTTCTTTTTACTTTCTTTTTGCCTCATCCAAAGAGTTTTTAGCGGAGGCATGAATATCCTGGAGATGAGATACCAATTCCTGAACAGCTGGGGAAGTGGAAGACGTTAAAGGAGAAACCAGACCACAGCGAAGGTGAAACCATAAGTACAGAAAAAGGGAGAAACCCCAATAGAAACATGCTCACTGTTATTATATGCAAACTCCGCAGTCCATAATACCGAATGTCAATCCTCCTCTCCTTGTAAGAGGTGACACCTCAAATATTGTTCAATACACTGGTTGACCCTCTCTGTCTTACCATTAGTCTGGGGGTGATGAGCCGTATAGAGATGCACATCTATCTTCATGATGCTATTTAACCCTTTTCAAAAATGGGACACGAATTGAGGGCCCCTGTCTGATACAATGATGGAGGGTAAGCCATGAAGTCGTACCATCTGTTGGAGGAACACATAGGCTAGTTCTTTGGAAGTAGGTAATTTCTTCAAGGGTATGAAATGGGACATCTTGGATAACATGTCAATGACAACAAGTATGACAGCATGCCCTAACTTAGTAGGGGGCGGTTCTACAATGAAGTCCATAGTGATGGAATGCCATGGGGTAGGAGGAGTAGGTAGAGGAGACAAGAGATCAACAGGTACTTGGTGGGTACTTTTGCTTTGCGCACAGATGTAACAACCCTGAACATACAACCAGACATCTTGATTCATAGATTGCCATGAAAAATGTCTTTTAAGCAGAGCAAGGTTTTTTTTATATCCTGGGTGGCCTGCTAAGGCGTGTGTATGACACCAATCCAGTGTTTGTGTTTGAAGAGACTGAGTAAGGAGAAGTAAGTCACCTTGAATAAACACTAAGTCGTTACTTCTGACCCCATTATGTTTGGTTTCGAGGCTTCTGAGTTCTTGTGAGTCGTATGCAACATCTACCTCTGCCATAAAAGATTCCTCTGAGAAGGTACCCCCCAACACACGATCAGGGTTCAGGATACAAGGTGAGGCTTGCGTGCTCAGCTCATCTGGTAAGTCGTAGCCAAAACAGGATAAGGCATAAGCCATGCCGTGTTTGTTGCCAGCCTGGAACTGAATGACATAGTCAAAGTTACTAAAAAAATGGGCCCATCACAATTGTCTCATAGATAAAGCCTTAGCAGCCTTTAAGAACTGCAGGTTTCTATGATCTGTGATAACCGTTACACTGTGCAGGGCTCCAAGCAGGTACTGACGACATTCTTCGAAGGCTCTCTTTATAGTAAGTAGCTCTCTATCTCCCACAGAGTAGTTTACTTCAACAGATGTTAGCTTATGGGAATACTTTGCCACAGGATATAGATGTCCTGCCTGTCTGTCTCTCTGACGATTCAAAAAGGGGGTGGTGATGGACAGAGTATCTGAGTTAATCAGAACACTCCTACCCAGTCAACAGATCAGGGCTTGATCCATCACTGTTTTTTAGCTCACTGCACCATCCCAGTTCAGAACCTGGCTACATGCAAATTAGTCTGTCCCTGGCCCAGTGCATCATGGGAACAGGGTAGACCAAACTACCAAGCCAATTCTTTACTGGAAAGGAAAAAAGCTTCCGGGGACCGGTTTCTGGCATTACAGCCGTCTTCGGCCCGGCTTGCTTGAATCCTGATGGTGCAGTCAGCAAGGGACTCACATCTGAGCATACCCTTCCACGCTTGTGGTGGCCAAAACGATTCAAAAAGGGGGTGGTGATGGACAGAGTATCTGAGTTAATCAGAACACTCCTACCCAGTCAACAGATCAGGGCTTGATCCATCACCGTTTTTTAGCTCACTGCACCATCCCAGTTCAGAACCTGGCTACATGCAAATTAGTATGTCCCTGGCCCAGTGCATCATGGGAACAGGGCAGAACAAACTACCAAGCCATTTCTTTACTGGAAAGGAAACAAGCTTCCGGGGACCGGTTTCTGGCATTACAGCCGTCTTCGGCCCGGCTTGCTTGAATCCTGATGGTGCAGTGAGCAAGGGACTCACATCTGAGCATACCCTTCCACGCTTGTGGTGGCCAAAACGATTCAAAAAGGGGGTGGTGATGGACAGAGTATCTGAGTTAATCAGAACACTCCTACCCAGTCAACAGATCAGGGCTTGATCCATCACCGTTTTTTAGCTCACTGCACCATCCCAGTTCAGAACCTGGCTACATGCAAATTAGTCTGTCCCTGGCCCAGTGCATCATGGGAACAGGGCAGACCAAACTACCAAGCCAATTCTTTACTGGAAAGGAAACAAGCTTCCGGGGACCGGTTTCTGGCATTACAGCCATCTTCGGCCCGGCTTGCTTGAATCCTGATGGTGCAGTGAGCAAGGGGCTCACATCTGAGCATACCCTTCCACGCTTGTGGTGGCCAAAACGATTCAAAAAGGGGGTGGTGATGGACAGAGTATCTGAGTTAATCAGAACACTCCTACCCAGTCAACAGATCAGGGCTTGATCCATCACCGTTTTTTAGCTCACTGCACCATCCCAGTTCAGAACCTGGCTACATGCAAATTAGTCTGTCCCTGGCCCAGTGCATCATGGGAACAGGGCAGACCAAACTACCAAGCCAATTCTTTACTGGAAAGGAAACAAGCTTCCGGGGACCGGTTTCTGGCATTACAGCCGTCTTCGGCCCGGCTTGCTTGAATCCTGATGGTGCAGTGAGCAAGGGACTCACATCTGAGCATACCCTTCCACGCTTGTGGTGGCCAAAATGATTCAAAAAGGGGGTGGTGATGGACAGAGTATCTGAGTTAATCAGAACACTCCTACCCAGTCAACAGATCAGGGCTTGATCCATCACCGTTTTTTAGCTCACTGCACCATCCCAGTTCAGAACCTGGCTACATGCAAATTAGTCTGTCCCTGGCCCAGTGCATCATGGGAACAGGGCAGACCAAACTACCAAGCCAATTCTTTACTGGAAAGGAAACAAGCTTCCGGGGACCGGTTTCTGGCATTACAGCCGTCTTCGGCCCGGCTTGCTTGAATCCTGATGGTGCAGTGAGCAAGGGACTCACATCTGAGCATACCCTTCCACGCTTGTGGTGGCCAAAACGATTCAAAAAGGGGGGTGGTGATGGACAGAGTATCTGAGTTAATCAGAACACTCCTACCCAGTCAACAAATCAGGGCTCGATCCATCACCGTTTTTTAGCTCACTGCACCATCCCAGTTCAGAACCTGGCTACATGCAAATTAGTCTGTCCCTAGCCCAGTGCATCATGGGAACAGGGCAGACCAAACTACCAAGCCAATTCTTTACTGGAAAGGAAACAAGCTTCCGGAGACCGGTTTCTGGCATTACAGCCGTCTTCGGCCCAGCTTGCTTGAACCTGATGGTGCAGTGAGCAAGGGGCTCACATCTGAGCATACCCTTCCACGCTTGTGGTGGCCAAAACGATTCAAAAAGGGGGTGGTGATGGACAGAGTATCTGAGTTAATCAGAACACTCCTACCCAGTCAACAGATCAGGGCTTGATCCATCACCGTTTTTTAGCTCACTGCACCATCCCAGTTCAGAACCTGGCTACATGCAAATTAGTCTGTCCCTGGCCCAGTGCATCATGGGAATAGGGCAGACCAAACTACCAAGCCAATTCTTTACTGGAAAGGAAACAAGCTTCCGGGGACCGGTTTCTGGCATTACAGCGGTCTTCGGCCCGGCTTGCTTGAATCCTGATGGTGCAGTGAGCAAGGGACTCACATCTGAGCATACCCTTCCACGCTTGTGGTGGCCAAAACGATTCAAAAAGGGGGTGGTGATGGACAGAGTATCTGAGTTAATCAGAACACTCCTACCCAGTCAACAGATCAGGGCTTGATCCATCACCGTTTTTTAGCTCACTGCACCATCCCAGTTCAGAACCTGGCTACATGCAAATTAGTCTGTCCCTGGCCCAGTGCATCATGGGAACAGGGCAGACCAAACTACCAAGCCATTTCTTTACTGGAAAGGAAACAAGCTTCCGGGGACCGGTTTCTGGCATTACAGCCGTCTTCGGCACGGCTTGCTTGAATCCTGATGGTGCAGTGAGCAAGGGACTCACATCTGAGCATACCCTTCCACGCTTGTGGTGGCCAAAACGATTCAAAAAGGGGGGTGGTGATGGACAGAGTATCTGAGTTAATCAGAACACTCCTACCCAGTCAACAGATCAGGGCTTGATCCATCACCGTTGTTTAGCTCACTGCACCATCCCAGTTCAGAACCTGGCTACATGCAAATTAGTCTGTCCCTGGCCCAGTGCATCATGGGAACAGGGCAGACCAAACTACCGAGCCAATTCTTTACTGGAAAGGAAACAAGCTTCCGGGGACCGGTTTCTGGCATTACAGCCGTCTTCGGCCCGGCTTGCTTGAATCCTGATGGTGCAGTGAGCAAGGGACTCACATCTGAGCATACCCTTCCACGCTTGTGGTGGCCAAAACGATTCAAAAAGGGGGTGGTGATGGACAGAGTATCTGAGTTAATCAGAACACTCCTACCCAGTCAACAGATCAGGGCTTGATCCATCACCTTTTTTTAGCTCACTGCACCATCCCAGTTCAGCACTCCTCCAATGGCAACTTGGGAGGCGTCTGTTTACAAAATAAAAGGCTGTGAAGTATCAGGATGCGTTAAAAAAAGGGCTCTAACAAAGGCTTTTTTAAATAAGAAAAAGCCTTTTCAGCTTCTGGAGTCCAATGGAACAACATCCCCTTTTTTAAAGTTTACTGATGGGGATTGTAAGAGCTGCACATCCTTGTATAAATTGCCTATAAAAATTTGTCAAGCCCAGGAATCTCTGCACTTCTTTACTGAACAAGGAGAGGGCCAATTTGTGATGATCGCAACCTTTTGGGGATCTATGGACACCACTTTTTCTGATAAGAAAAAGCCTAAGAAGGTGACTTCAGGAACATGGAATTCACACTTGTCCAGTTTTGCGTACAAGTGGTTATCCCTGAGACGGGTTAGGACACTCTTCAAATGTCCGACATGTTCTTCCACCGACGAAGAATAGATCAGGATATTGTCAAAGGAAGCAATGGTGTTTAAGTCTAGGGTCTCCCTTAAAACGCTGTCAGTAAAGAATTGAAAGGTGGCGGGGTGTTACACAGCCCGAATGGCATCACTAGATGCTCATACAGTCCGAATTTTGTTCGATAGGCCGTCTTCCATTCATCTCCAGCTTGTACTCGAACCAAGTAATACGCCCCTCTCAGATCTAAATTAGTAAATATGGAGGCCGATTTTACCTGGTCGCACAGGGTTTGTATAAGAGGCAGAGGATAACGGTTCTTTATAGTCTCACCGTTAGGAGCTCTGTAGTCGATGCAACACCTAAGACCTCCTCCCATTTAGGTATAAAAAAAAAGAGGGGAGGATGCTGCAGATCAAGAAAACAAATAAATCCTTTTTGCAGCATGTCATCCAAATATTCCATCAAATATGTGTTTTCTTTTTCCGTCAAGGCATACATGCGACTACACGGAATTTTGGCACCAGGTACTTAGTCTATATGACAGTCATATGACCGATGGGGTGGCAGAGTTGATGCTTTTTCTCTGTCAAACACATACTCAAACTCCTTGTAACAGTCAGGTAATTTAGGGGCTGTACAATCAGTGCTACTAGCTACTTGTTTTATTGTTGTAGGAGACTCAAGGCAAAAGTTCATGCAATACTCTGAAGTGAAATCAATAGTATAGTTTTCCCAGTTGATGTCAGGATTGTGTTTCGTGAACCACAGGAGACCAAGGATAGCTTGGAACTGTGGTGAGGAAATAATATCAAAACAAATAGTTTCATTGTGTTGCTCTTAGAGACCCACTTCTAACTCTATAGTGGATGTGTAATAGGTCCAGACTTCATATGACTTCCGTCAATGGTCTTAACCATGCCTATGGTGCTCTTCGGTTTTGTAGGGATACACATGTTCTTGATTCAAGCGGAATCAATGAAATTTCCAGTGGCCCCAGAATCAAGAATGAGTTGTATGGCAATCCTCTGGTCACCCCAACTGAGCTGAGCAGAGAGAAAAAAGTGTTGTAGAGGATAAGAAGTAGGCCCTAACCCTACCAAGTGGGAGACCGGTAAATCTGTCCCACCTGAGCGATCCGTCTCCACCATGCTTAGGCAAATCAGTTCCCCGACTCCATACGTTTAACTCTGCAGTCCCTCAGAAAGTGCCCTAATTTGCCACAGTAAAGACTGTGGGGCCGATTCACAGAACTAATCTGAGACAAAATCCTAAACTTACTACTTTTGATATTCACAGAAGGCATTTAGTAGTAGTAAATTTAGGATTCTGTTTTAAGTTAGGATTTTGTCTTAAGTTAGGATTTTGTCTTTAATTGGGCTTTTGTCTTAAGTTATCATTTTGTCTTGTTTTATTTTTGTCTAGCACTTTGAGCACTTTACGGTTTCTTTTCAGCACTCTAGGCGGTCTATAGTAAAGTTTGAACTTTAGATTTTACAAAGATTTGCAATTTACAGTGCATTGACTCTGGAATTTTAAAGGAAAAACATGGTAAAACATCAGAAAAAAACATGTAAGAAACTGTGTAAAAAACATTAATATGGTCAATTAAATTTGCACATAGTATTGTACATAGATCCATTGTAAATTATATGGAGATGAAACATTGTACATATGAGATTTATTTATAGTTTTTAATATATGAAATTATATTTATGAATTTTATGGTATTGGTGCAAAGATATGTGTTGACATATATGTATATGTTTTTTTAAATACAGTATTTATAATATCTGTGTTTTTCCAAGGAGATTCAGGCATTTATGCCGAGTATGAGAGTCATTGTTTACAATTAAGTAAATGCAGTTATAATCAATAACTAGATCAAGCAAGTAGTGCAATAACATTGAAAGTTGTATTCATTTGCAAAGTTTAAACAACATGAAGTAAGAAGGGATTATGTCTTCTATGTCCATGCTAGAGCGCACTACGTGATTATGTGCACAAGGGGCGGGCAGTTGAAAAAAAAAAACACTTATAAGGTATACAATGCTGCCTACATTTTGTGTGAACAAGAGCACGGAGGTGCTCGAAACGCGTCGCAGCAGAGCGGAAAAGAAAAAAATACCTTCTGCCTCGAACGTTGTGGTCTGCCTTCTTCATTTTCCCAGGAGTGGATGAGTGGAGAAATTGCCGTTTGGGTGTGTGTGTGTATATATATATATAAAGAGTCAAAGAGGGTACATATAGATGCATCATGCTAACATAATATGGTCCGATACTCCTTATGTATAGGAAATCTATTTTTTATCCCTCAGTACGGCCTTTTTAGCATGATGTAGCTAACTAAAACAGCTCAATCTTCAAATATTCCTGCATCAATCTGCATTAAATCTTTGAGCTCCTGCTGAACTAACTGAGCCTTTACTGCTGCTGGGAATGGACCGGCCAAGGAGGAGGTGAGTTTAGTTGCGCAATAAGAGCAACATGCAGGTCAACATTTTACACAAAGGCAACACGTGAATATGATACCGGCTATACCTGCCAGCACTATCAAAATTTTCCATCCCCAAGTAGACAACAGACCCCAGAACCAACCAGAGAGGGACCACGTACCAGTCTGTACATGTATTTTGGAAGCCAAACGATGTAGCTTCTGGATAGCCAAATGAACGGAGGGGGTTGAGTGAGGGATTTAAAGACAGCAAGAACTGCCGATCACACAGCATGCTCCTCCTCGATCTGCCAAGATAACGTCTAAAACCATACGATTTTGAAGCGAAACGAGTCTGGTCGCTTGTAGCTCTACGGTCAGATTAGTCAATATTCCTGCAGTGGTGTTAATTACCCCTTCAACTACTCTGGACAAACGGCGTACTTCTTTGCTGGTGATTATAGGCCCCCAGATGGGAAACACTCCTTTTACAATGTCGGTAAAATGCTGTTAAGGAGTATCTGTCTGGTCTATATCGGTAGTATCTATCATTCTTTTATTTCTCTTAACAGGCATAATTCGTTTATCTAAGAGGTGATCCTTGTGATAATTAGAAGGGGCAATATAAACTGGTGGATACAGGAAGGACAGGTAGCAACGTCCAGCCCAACCTCGTGGAAGCCAAGTATAGGCATTTTCTCCACAAACAAAATATACATTAGGAGGGGTTAACAATGGGGGGCTGCTAAAGGTACGCAACTGATAAGTATAATTACATTGGCTTTCTCCTACTGATAAGTACCTTACTCCCTGAACACAGAACGCAGAGGTACTATTTAGTATAGGCACTGCAATAGCCCTATCTTCAGTAACATTACGGTCTTGAACATGTCAAAAATACTGAGTGAAATTAAACTCAACAAAATCCAAAATCTCATTTTTCAACCAAGTGGTATTTTCATGCGTTGTATACATATTCATACATGCATTCAGATCCAAGGTTCCCTCTCCATTATTCCCCTCGGGGTCGAATCCTTGATGAACCTCAATATATGTTAAAATCATTTCATAATCCTTTTCCGAAAACCTTTGCGTGTCCACAGTATAATGCATATACATCATTGAAAGTAATTTAAACCAAGCCCCACAACTCCCCAGATGAGACAAGGGTAGGGATATGACTAATTTGTGCTTGTGCATAACAGATGGTAAAAGACCACAAACCCAACAATTTGTAGCATCGGTGGCGCTGTGTGTTTGATGAAGCATTTCAACAAATACATTTTTCACATAAGTCTGACGATGCCTTTCGTTATATGGGGCTAAAGTATGAAACTCATGTTCCGAAGGTGGGGCAGTTGTTCCTAAAATAGTATACATACGGTGGCGGAATTCTAAATAGATTAATACTCCTATCAATATGATTAATAATATTGCTATAATAAATATAAATGCAATTTTAACTCGTTGGGTCCAACTAGAAAAGACAGGCACATATGCAGGGAAATAACGCAGTACAAAAGGACTTCCTCTTCAGGAACGAAACGAGCAAAGGGATACATACTAACTAAAAGTCCAAAAATACACTCGGGCGATGCAGTCCAACCTGCCAGAGGGTGCTTCTTTCCTGTGTCCATTTAGAGCCTCACAGGTAGGCTCCTATCGTTCATCACAAATAATTCCAAAGCAAGTCTCTCATGTTGGAGTTATGTTCTCACACAACCCTTGAAGAAAACACAACCTGGGCCTCTTTAAACAAGAAATTCTGTCTTTCTTTCTGAACAGAGCAAGCAAATGTTCAAGGCTCTCAGCGCATTCAGTCCAGTGTATCGCTCAGTACCCCAGAAGTGCATTTAACAGACATTCGTGGAACAAGTCTGTACCCTATCACTCAAGTCTCTCCCTACCTCCTACCATATTCACCTGGGGTACTGCGTTATCTTCTGGGCCGCAGGTTGTATCGAGCATGGTTGTATCGAGCACAAGCATCTTCCTGATCAGAGAACAAAACAGAGGATGATGAATCCGGTGCAACAGGGGTAATGCGAGCCTCTCGTTCGACTGTAGGGGCAACAGAATCTGGGGCAATCACTTGTGCTGATGACAGAGCCCCTTCCGAGACCGAGACACCTTCTCCTTGCCCTTATCCTATTACCTGGGCATCAGAAGAAAAAAAAGGGACAAAATGAGGAACTCGCTCATTTTCCTGCGTCAGAACCCCTTCTTGGATTCGCTGATCTTATGGAAGTGGGAGGGGTAGTTTTTTCAGATGTGACACATGGATCCAGTGTCGCTTTACCGCCGTCCGCGTGGCCAACAAGATTCGAAACGGTTCAGACCAACGGCGATCCAAGCTGGATTTTTGCTGGTAATTACAGACCAGAACCCACTGTCCTGGCTCCAAACGATGATCGGGACCCTCCGGCAGGGGCTGCAAAACTGCTGAGACCTGTTGATGAATGAAATGGAGTTCTTTAGTCAAAGCATACAGATAGTCTGTCAACATAGAATACTCTATATCACGACACGTTCTGGGTCTCGGGACGCCCCAAACATTAGCAGTGTGCCCAAAAATGACCTCATATGGAGGTAAGCCAGAACGGGAATGTGGGGTAACCCGTAATGACATTTATGCCAGTGGCAGAGCATCTGGCCACTTCAATCCGGTACTTTCTTGAATTTTTGCTAATTTGAGCTTCAGTATTCCATTATACTTCTCAACCAACCCAGCGGACTGGGGATGTCGAGCCGCTTGGAATTGTTGTTTAATCTGTATTCCATTACAAATGTGACTGATGAATTCTGCATTAAAGTGCCTCCCATTATCACTCCAGATCACCGAGGCAATCCATAGCGTGGGAAGTATTCCTTTACCAATGCCTTTGCCGTTGCCAAAGCAGTTTTTTCCTTGGTCGGGTAGGCTTCCTCCCATTTACTGAAAGCGCACACCACGACCAGGACACACTTCAAATTATTTACACGCTCCAGCTAGATATAATCCATTTGGAGCACCTCAAAAGGCAAAGATGGTGGTGCAAAGTGTCCACTCAGAACAGGCTCCCTGCCCCCAGGTTTATGTCGTAAGCAAAACATGTAATATTGCACCAAATGAGCAGCGGTCTCTGGAATATTGGGATTGTACCATACAGGATCTAATAATGCACAAATACCTTTTGCCCCTATATGAGCTGAACCATGTGCCATTGTTACCACCACATTCACTAATGCATTGGGCAACAACCACCATTGTTTTTCTGTCAAATCAATCCAACAATCATCTGCATCTAATTTCCCCACTTTCTCTTTCCAGTGAGCCAGCTCAATAGGGGTAGCTTCTTTCTGTATTTCTCTGACACTCTCCATGGTGTTATTAAACTTCTCTTTTTCTGCCACCCACCTAGCAGAGCTAGTCACAAACATTGAGGTCATTTTGGATTTCGCAGTTTCCTTAGCTACTTGATCAGTAAAGGCATTACCTTCACCCACTGCATCAACCACTGCCTTGTGTGCACTGCATTTAACTACAGCCACCATCTCCGGTAACGTCAATGCTGTCAGCAATTGCAAAATCAAGGGGCCATGCTGTATTCGCTGACCATGGGAAGTAGAAAACCTCTTTCGGCCCAAAGTCGGCCAAAACTATGAGCCACGCCAAAGGCGTACTGGCTATCGGTGTAAATATTTACTCTCAATCCTTCACTTAGGTCACAGGCCCGAAGCAATGCCACTAACTCAGCTGCCTGCGCTGATTGATAGGGTACTCGAGAAGCCTCAACTACCGTGTGAAGAATAGTTATCGCATATGCAGCAGTTGTCGTGCCATCTGGTAATTTGAAACAAGAGCCATCGACATACAACTCCCCTTGAGGGTCAGATAGAGGATTGTCTGTCAGGTCTACCTGTCCCTTCGTCTCTTCCTCTGTCCGAAATATGCAATCATAAACATCATTGTTCTTTTCATTCGAAGGGAGGGGTAGTAACGTGGCAGGGTTCGGAGTGGCACATCAATTAAGCGTAATGTGGGGAGCAAACTCGTATGGTGCTGGGTCTTCGTTTTGTTCAATAATGTATCACTGTGAGATCAGTGTTCAGAACGAGCCCTTCCGACTGTCAAATAGCCACTGCGACCGCAGCAGTAGCCCTCAAACAGCTAGGGAGTGCTCTGGCGACGTTATCCAACACCACAGAGGAATAAGCACATAGTCTCTGCTTACCACCAAATCCTTGTGTTAACACAGAAAGCGATCAACCGTCAACTTCGTGTACATAAAGCACAAAAGGTTTTTGGTAGTCAGGGGTACCAAGAATGGGTGCAGAGCAAAGTGCAGATTTCAAAAGCATTTTGGCAATCATCAGTCCAGGGTAAAGGTTCATGCACATCTTTAGTGGTTAAATACAGGAGAAGTTTAGTGAGAAGGGAAAAATTAGGGATCCATTGGCGACAGTAAGATGTTATGCCGAGAAATGCACGGACATCACGCTGAGTATGAGATAGAGACATATTAAAAATGGTAGTCATACGCTCAGGGTGTAGTCTCCTCCCCTCTTTTGACAGTAGATGACCTAGATAGGTTACCTCCTGTTGACAATATTGGAATTTAGAAAGAGATACTTTATTGCCATTAGCTGCCAAATGAGACAATAATTGTACAGTGGCTTCCTTACAACCTTCCTCAGTATCAGAGGCCACTAACAGATCATCGACATATTGTAAAAGCACATTACCAGGGAATAGGACCAAATCATCCAACAATGTCTTCAAAGCTTGACTATAAATACTAGGACTCTCCGGGTACCCCTGGTGAGCGCGACAAAACCGGAAGCTGCAACCAGAAAATGAGAATCCGAAAATATGACAGCTATCACGATGTATCGGAATGCTACAGAAAGCATTCTTTAAAATCGATCACAGAGAAACATTTTGCAGTTGGGGGAATCATAATGAGAATAGTAGTGATGTCAGAAACCACAGGTTATTGGGGCACCACTATTTTATTAAGTTCACGCAAATCAATCACAAAACGATAAGTATCAACATAGTCAGGATCACTTCCAACACGGGCCTTTTTAAGACCGGTTAAAAGGGGCTATTGCATACATTAGCAGCCGTCACCTCCGCCACACCCCTTTTGATCAGATCTTGTATGATGGAGAGCAAAGCTTTCTCGCCCGCTGGAGAAATGTTATACTGAGGTATACGTGGAAGCCGATCATTTTGTTTCAGAGTAATATAAACGGGTGGAATCCTTAATAATCCTACATCTTTGTCTCCAGTGGCCCACAGCATCTCTGGGATAGCATCAAACTCAGGAGGGAGAGGTTAATTTTTGGTGAAACACTGCATAGTATGCCTGCCCAGGGGATTGATAGTCAAATAAACACCATCAGGTGAACAATGAATTTTTGCATGTAATTTCTTCAACAAATCCAAGCCCAATACATTTTCACCAAAATGAGAAGTCAAGAGAAACGGGGAGTCTACCGTAACTGGACCAATTGTGAATGGAATAGGTTTGGAAATGGGGCTTACCACCGGAATTCCCGAGAATCCCACTGAAACATTATTGTGCCCGGACAGAGCAGCCTCTGGGTCCAGAGAACGAGAAATAGAACTATTCATCGCACCCGTATTAACTGAAAACTTTTCAGATGTCCCCAGCAAATGTGCTTTTTCATAAAGACCTTGCTGATCTACGGGTACTGACACCTGGCCCCCACTCTGTCCTTGGCTGTCCTACTTATAGGCATACCCTTCGGTTGCATCCATCGCACAGTCCTCATTATAGTACTGCCTACCTCTCCGATTATCGAAATAATTATTTTCTGATCCGACGTGCGTTGCCTCCTCTCGTCGCATATCACTGTGATCCACACCCCCTCAACCTCTTCCTCTAATAGTTCCATTCTGAGCCAGCAACAATGGACAATGAAATCGCCAATGCCCTTCCTCCTTACAGTAAGCGCACTGGTTTGGGCCCAAAACAACAGCCAGCCCTCCGCCTCATCTGGTTCCCGCCCCCCTCGGGACGAACCCTCTACCGCCGCTCTCTCTGCTTCGTCCTCGGACGACTTGTTGCAACAACACCCGCGTCTTAAGATCTTTAGTTTTCTTTTCCGTCTTATCCTTACTCTCATTTTCTCTATGGTCGTAATATTGGGCCATACTCAATGTTACCGAGGGCGTAGACGTAGTCCAGGTACTTTCAGCGGCTTGTAGCCGCAGAGAATCTTCCGGTAACAAATTGGTCACAAAACGATTAACAAATAATTAGTATACCGCCTTCCAATGATAAATCCAGTCCACTAAAGTCAATTAATACACCTTCAAATCTAGTGAAGAAATCAGGAACGCTTTCGTCTTTCTTCTCCTTAGATGCTGTCAATTTATCCCAATCCACTTTACGAGGCTGAATTAAGGAATGCATGTAAGTAATAATACGGCCAGGTAACGCCAATAGTTCGGGTTTTGATCACCAGGCTTACGTTCCTTATCCCAATCTTTTATCTGTTCCCATGTTCCGCACAACTCCTGAACATGGTCCCGATCATGCACCTGATGCCATACATCAACAGGGACTAGCAATGCAAAAAATAGCTCTATGTCAGCTAGGGTCATAACGGCTGAGGAAGCCGCTTCTATGAGTTCTTTATAATAAGCCGTGGGATTCTTACGGGGGTCAGGTAGTTGCGATTTTAGAGAGAGGACTTCACTCCTCTTCCAGGGGGTGTGAACCCATTGTTCCTGCACTTGTGCCTCTAAACGAGGTCCAGTCACAACATCCTGATCATTTTTTAATTCCGGTATTTCAGGGTAAAAGATAGGATGGACTTCTCGCATAGGGTGCTGAGAGTCCCATGAGGAACATTTTTGGTGCTTCTGCCCTTGATAACTTAATAGAACCTCGACATTTTTGTACACTTCCTCTGGTCTAAGTTCAAACTTATGAGCCCTGTCCCGAATATCATACATCACTTGGGGGGCCATCCCACCTGCAAAACACTGTTCCCATAAAGTAATAAGACATGTGGCCATGTGTTTCAGGGCATGTTGCTGCATAACAGGCTCAAAGTCTTGGAGCGTGCTCCATATATCAGTTATAGTATAAATAGGATGTTGAATCCACTGGGATGATTGATTTTCAACCATCTGTTCCTCATTTAGTCCTAGAGTCGAATGAGTAAACAACTTTCGTGTGTCAAAATCCCCCAGAGTAGGAGCTGGAGTTGAAACAGCTAGGGATGGGGTCGTGCTCGCGGACTGGGAAGCCCACGCAAGGGTAGGGGAAGATGAAACCTCTGTGGACATACCAGAAGATGGCAATGTAACAGACCATAAGGTAGCCGTCTCAGACAAAGAGGGAGATAAAACAGAGGACGTTCCCAGAGAGACAGTGGAAGAGGAAACAACAGGGGCAGAGGCTGAAGTGACCTGTCCTGGAGTTGGGGGAACAACGGGATATATACGTTGTGGAGCATAAGGTAGAGGTGGACGGGTGTCCAATTAATCCTCCATCTCATCCTCCGCTTCAGTCCTAGCCACGTAGGTCTTATCCACTTGCAATCTAAATTGCCTATCTGCACAATCAATTCCCTGTTCGGTTTGAGCTTTATCATAAGCAATGGCTTTCTGCTTAATCGTCTGACCTCCCTGCATTCTGCATAATTTCTCCTCCCGTATACGTCTACGTTTTGCTTACTTCTGCCATAGGTTTAGGGAATCAAACATTGACTGTCGACTACGTTTAGAAAACAATCGATCCTGCAGGAAATGTATCTTTTTCTAATCAAAAGACCCGGTTAAAGGCCATTGCAACTCTACATTATCCTTAGTATATTTATGCCATAGTGTGTTAAGCAAGATAGGTGTAATACCATGCTTTACATACATATCATAACTCGGGCTGCCCTCAGGCGGGGCAGGTTGACTTTCAGCCAATCGCCTATCATTAGGGCGGCAACAACGTCTGAAAAAACAAATAAATTTGCTAACACGCGGCATAATGATTGTTGTCACGTATTCCTCATTCAATCATAAAAACGTACTTTCAAACATGGCCATGTTCAAACATTCACAACATATTCAACCTCACTCCTATTCGAACACACACAGAACAATAATATATGTACATACAAAGATATTCAAATTGACATGTCTCTTTTATGTCTTTCCAAACAAAGAACAGAGCCCGTCGACTCCTAATCATGGAGAATCAATCAATTCAGATTCCAGACCAACAGATACCAAAATCAAGCAGTCCAAAGACTACCAAGAGACCGCCGGACAGGTATAACCACAGACTGTCCTACAGACCGTCCTGCAGTCTTCCTGGTTCATCCTTGGGACTATTCTGACCAAGCCCGCTTCCTTAGCACCGCTTCAGATATGTCCTCAAGGCTACCCAGGTACAACCACAGGCCTTTCCGAGACCAGTCCGGCCTGGTGTGCACCACACGAGCCACACCAGGGCGTCCGATCTCTATTGTTCACAAAACAAGTCCATGGAGCATCTCCCCGTGCAGCCACAATGGTGCCCCGTCAGACCCCCTAAATTCTCCATGGTACACCGACCACCAAATCCTACACAGTTAACTGCTTCAAAAGCACTGCTCAACAGCGTATTCCAAAAGACACCAAAAACAATCCACTCACCTGGTGCACGCAGGTACAATTGCGTATTCTCCACTGCCAACTCCTGAAGACCAACACGGTCAGCTCCTGGGTTACGCCCGTAGGACTCCGGCAAAGGGTCACTAGCAGCTGGGGCACTCTGATCGCGAGTAAGCTCCCCTTTCTTTGTACTTTCTAACCGGTTATGGGGAGGACGACCCTATCACGGAGTCCCACCAGAGTCGCCAACTGAAGTACCATAAAAATAACATAAAGAGCTATACCTACCAATAGCCACAATCCCATTACCAAATATTCAGTCAGTTGGCAGTGAAGAAAGTTCAATCATTTATTAAGCAAAAATACTCTATAGAGGAGCCTCTCCAACCCTCACCCATCAGGTGTGCGGAGAAGACTACTGGCTTGCATTCAAACATGAGGTTATATACTTTTCAGTTCAACACATATAATCACTGTAAAAGGAAAAACATCCGTTGGCCCTCGAGCTCCAGGAAAGGACCATATATGGCACACATGTTTAGTTCAAAGCTTAACTATTTATTACTGGGAAGGTCAGGAGGGGTGACTACCTTTCGTCTTGGTGCCCGGGAGTGTAGGTACAGCGCCTCCAGGAATGCCCTTATCGCACCCAAAGCCAGATGCGACCTTGAGTCTCAGGACAGTCGAGTAAACAGCCTACGTTCAGCTGCTCCCAGTAATTCAGATGAACTGGGGCTTGACAACTGCCGGAGACTAACATGTGATCACAGCCCGTGTTTGAGCATAGGTTCAGAAAATGGCGTCTGTATGGTTCTCGGCCTACTCTGTTAGCAGTGTTAACGCAAGGAGTGAATAAATGCTGTCCTTCCTGCAAAAGCAATATATATATATATATATATATATATATATATATATATATATATATATATATATATATCTATTACCTACTGGCGGTCGCCAGTAGGTATATATAGTTAGGATTTTTTCTCTATGGGATTTTTGAAAAATCTATGTCTAATAACTTTGGCGTTTGTGGACGGAATTGGCTGAAATTTTCAGGAAAATGGAACATTTTGTTTCTGAGCAGCCCCTGAAAATTTGGGGGGGGGTTCGTCAAGGGGGGGCCGAGAAAAAATGGGGGTCCCAAAACGCGTTTTTACCATGTTAATTTCCATAGGGCGGTTGGCCTCACTTTTAGCCCGAACGGCTGAATGGATTTGCACGAAACTTGGCAAAATTGTAGGGACTGGTAGCCCGATGTGCCTTTGCTAGGTCTCAATATATGTGCTCCAGTGGATTTTGAGAAATTAACGTTCAAAAAAAGATATATATCTGTGACAGCGTCCCGGGTAGCGCTCCGTTTCGCGTACTTTTCGCGTTACGGAGCTTTGCGAAGCGAAGCTGATTGGCTCTCCGGTGTCTGTAAACATTCCAAACAGTCCGTAGTGGCCGCCATCTTGTCTCTCGGTAGGATCGAGAGACAAGAGGAGGCCAAAGCGAAGGGGCAAATGACCATAAGGGGGCATAGTAGATCCTCCCTGACCCCCTAGGTTTGATGTGGAGGCTTTAAAAGGGCCCCGCGGGGCAAAAAAAATGTTTTTTTTCGTGGGGTGCGCCCGGTTCGCGAACCGGGAAGCGGTCTGGGGAGCGTACTACAAGGAAACAAGAATGATTGACTTTTAACTTATTGTATGTTTATAGACTTTTTTTGATTTTTTTATTTTTTTCTGCCGAGTGACGCCTCGGCCTATCTCCACGGGATGCAGTCCCTACCATCTCGGCGTTTAAGCCCAGGGGGACCGGTAGTGTGGGAGAGATAACGTCTGTTAACGTTCGATTCGAAGGAAATCAGGAAGTGTTGAAAAACATTGTCTGCGCCATCTTGCCTTTTTTCAAATGCCACACTTTTGTCGTGCACGGCAGCCATTTTAGATGCCTTGACCAGACCCACTCTCTGCACGCTGTGGATCCTTAGCATGGCTCCCCACCCTCGCAAGCATCTCCCCCAGGCACTGGTCACCCCCGCTCTCTGTCTTATGCATGGGCAATAAACCTCCCCCCATCTGCGCTGCTCTTCCTTGAGAATCACACCCTGTGCCCGCCCGACACCTCCCTTTCGCCCTATTCACTACCGCACCCTCTGACACTCCTCTTCCTCTGTGTCCGATTGTCCAGGCCGGTCCCAGGCTATCACCTAGCCCTGCAGATGTAGTTTATGGCCCCAGCTGTAAAGAATCACCTCTCTTCAAAGGAGTTACAGCATATCAAGGCCCCCACCCGATGAGATCCGTCACACCACACGCGTTCCTACTATCTGAAAACCATCCTGTATTGTGATTGGGGAGGGGACCGAGCTTGAAGCGGAAGATTCCAGGGATGCCTCTTTGTACATCAAAGTTTTTACAATTATGTGTCACATTAAAAATATATAGCACTCCAACAAAGTAGTAGGATTATAAAACTTTAATAACTTATAAATATATACAACGCAACAAAAACAGTAAATACATTTCAACTTTTTTTGAAAAAGAAGCAACAATGGTCAGTAGCTGTGTTTTGTGCGAATAGTCCCAAGGCAGCACAACGTGCTGAGTTCTGGACGGCACCCAGGTGATGTTACCTGGGTGCCGCACTGGTTTTGGGTATCCTACAATGCAGCTCCGAAAAACGGCGTGGGGCGTCCCGGGGGGTGCGGGGGGAGGCCTCGTCAGTAGCGGTCTGTTGTGCGAATAGTCCCAAGGCAGCAGAACGCGCTGAGATGTGGATGGCACCCAGGTGATGTCCAGTAAGTTGCCGCACTGGTTTTGGTATCCTACAATGCTGCTCCGAATAACGGCGTGGGGCGCCCCGGGGGGGGGGGGGGTGAGGCGGCGTGAATGGGCCTCCCCAGGTGGAGGCTCGTCTGCTGTAGTGGGGCGCCCCTTTACCGTTTCAGTTGCCATTCCGCCCGCTTTTGGTACACTGTGCCAAAATCCGCCATTCAGCTGAGTTGCGCCCACTCTTGCGGTGCAGCGATAGGCGGCTGCCACAGGACTCTCAAAATGGTGGCAGGCTCTTTCCTTTTTGGGCCTGGTCCACTGAAATGGCCCTGGGACACGTTGGAACTCGGACGCTTGTCTGCTAGGTCTTGGACCCCATTCTCGAAAGCGTCCCCTCAGCCTTGAAGATTCTACAAAAGTCTTGGGGGCCCCGAGATGGTGGTGCTCTCATGCTGACGCCAGCTTCAGTCTGAAACATCCAGAAACACTGTAGACTACCAATTCGATTAGTTCCGGTAGCGCCCCAACGTGACCCGGTAGAGAAGAACTTGCCCTCCCCTCTTTGACTGATGGTTCTTGTTGCCTGTCCCTTCTGTTGTCATTTAACAGAACTATTTAGCCTGCTGAAAGGGGTTGTGTTCCGACCGCTGGTTGGAGGAGACATTTTCTGGACTATATTCTGGACCTGCGTTGTCGCGTAATGCGTCATATGACGCGCCGCGTTAGCGCATCCGGAAATGCTCCGGTGCGCAGCTTCCCGGAAGCGATCCGGGGCGCGGCGCGCAGCGCGTAACGTAAGCATAACAGGTCATGTGACTTGTTAATAAAACTTTTCATTGGTTCATTTTACTTTTCTTATTCCAATGATGAAAGGCTTGGTCATATGACCTAAAAATTACACTTTTTATTACTTTCGAACATTATTTTTTCTTAAACATATATGTTATAATGTTCCAGGCTAATGTACTTTCCCGGAAAATTTACAACTGTCCTGCAAGTAAAATATATTCCTTTTTTGAGATGTCATCAGTGATGTCATCAGTGATGTCACTGACCATGTCATGAATGATGTAATATGTGACATCATCAGCAGTGGATTGCGGGTGCGCGATATATAGTTAGTGCAACTAACTATATATGGAATTTCAATGGTTTTGTGTGAGTAAAATAAGGTTTTTTAAATGCTAATTCCTAACTATATATGGTCTATAACCTATGGTTTTTTCAGTGAATTTTCAAGGTTTTGTAAATGCTAATTCCTAACTATATATAGTCTATAACCTATGGTTTTTCCAGTGAATTTTCAAGGTTTTGTAAATGCTAATTCCTAACTATATATGGTCTATAACCTATGGTTTTTTCAGTGAATATATATATATATATATATATATATATATATATATATATATATATATATATATATATATATATATATATATATATATATAATATATATATATATATTTATCCCTTAGGGACGAGCAGCTGGGAGGTGAGAACGGGTGTGGGCAGGGACGCAGGGGCATCAGTGGCGGGGAAGAGAGCCGGGCAATGCGAGGCACAGAGTCAACAGTAAAAGCCAAAATCAATAAAACAGACAATAAAACAGTCAAAATGAATGACAATAGCAAGAAACAAACAGGTGTGTAGTTAATCAGTGGCGAGGCAAGGCACAGCGGAACTGCTGGGGAGAGAGCAGATCTCAGACCAGAGGTCAGAGGTCTAGACCGAATTGGTTAATTAAATAGTCTTGAAGCTAGTTCTGTATCCTACTAAAGCATATTCAATAAATATTAAATTGAAGGCACATTATAAGGTCTAAAGCAAAAGTGTTCCTCAGTAAAGTTTGTCAGTGGCTGACCCACTGGTACACTTCACATAGAAACCCTAGGTATGGTAGGATGCATATCACAGCGCTATAACCTATTTTCATCCAATCAGCATGAAATGTTGTTACCAGTAGCTGTATAGTACATTTTACAATTAGTTTGACACTAATATTCTTCTTTATTCGAGTGATCTTTTTCTATGTTTTCTAAAGGGGTCCTACTACTGAATATTGATCTCTTCACACTTGCTTTTCACCAATGCCTGGCTTCTCTTGCTTGTTCCTACTGATATTAAAGCCCCTACCAACAATCACTGACAGAATAGCGAGGACAATAATATTGTGTGGACAGAATATCATGTCAAAAATATTGTGAATCAAAATATCAAGAATGTAACTGCAAATAGGTAAGAATAGATTTACTATTCTTAACTCCACATCTATGTACCTTGAAGGTATATATCATCAAGGTACATATATGTGGAGCTTTAGTAAAGCTTGGCATGCCCACAGAAAGTGGCCTTCACAATATTTTTGTCTTCGATATTCTTGACACAATATTTCATCCACATTATATTTTGGACTCAATATTTTGTCCAAACAACCCCTACCATACACCTCCACATACAGGGGTGCCATCCCTCTATATGACTGAACACAACAGCAACTGCATCCTGAGAAACTTTAGCACCTGGAATGTCCAACCACAACTCAAATTAGATTCCTCATCTCAAACCAAAGACTCACTATCTTCCATTGGTCTTTAGACCGACCCATTGTACTGGACAAACTATGAACACAATTGTTTCCACACCAAAACTCAGGGACTGAACAGTTAATCTTCCTGTCATCTGGAGAAACCACAACTCATCTCCTTCAACATTAACCTGGCCACCATTACCACTTTTACAATATCAAAGAGATGCAATACCTTCTACAGACTAGTTCAACTTCATCACACTCAACCATCACTTCACTACATCATTAGTATCACACTTGTATAACAGAAGAGAAGGGTACCCAATGGCCCCAACAGAAACCACTCAAGGCCTACTCTTTCCAGAAACACAGAAGAAAAATAGTATGATTCAATACAAATGTAGAAATCTTACAGAAGGAATGCAAAACTGAATTGCAGAAGTCAAATAGCTGACTGAAATGACACATTCCATAACCTAGCCTCCCCAGTTACCAAGATCACACTACCTCAATAACTTTGTGCTGCACTTGAAGACCTGTGTGTCATGATAACCAATATCCTGGAACATTGCCTCAAACCTAAGTCACCCAGTAACCTCCAGCCTCAGTCCACAAAGTACAAGACAATCGGTGCTGGTGGAAACGACTCCTCCCCACCCACTTCTAGTAACTCCTCAGTACCAGCCACCCAGCTATCTCCCCCATCAGATGCATTTTCACCTGTAGAGGACATGCTAATTTCCACTAACATACCTATCCAGGCCTGAAACATTACTTCTAAACTTAGACATCTTCCTCTCAATATCTCTTACACAAAGCCAATCATACAAAAGATGAATCTTAATCTAATTGATTTAGCCAACAGCTAATGAAATTCCAATAGTGCACTCCTCTAAAAACTGGAAGAAAGAGCTGTTTTCACTTAAATGTCCAACATCCTATCTTTCTAATTGTCACACTGACTTCCATTCTGGCAGAGGATCACTGTACACCTCCATATCCGCCTGAAAATCACAGTTGATATGAATTGAGTTGCCACATACTGCCTCTAGGCATATCTGCAATATAGTCTGCCGCTCCTACCTACTAGAGGGTCATGATATCTTGCAAGTAATAATTGTAGATGGGACTTCCTCCTACCTTTCTGGCTGATAAAGCCTTATCTCGCGCCACCATACTCAGTAAATGTATTCAGAAATGCTGCAAGGTTCCATTATCTTGCAATCCCGTCTTGAACGATTACCTCAGCCCATTAACAGGCCTCATCAGGTCCTTTAATGTGAAGTATTACAGCTACACAGATGACATCCAGATAATCCTCAAGTTTGAAAACCTGGAGTGATCTGACATAGACCATTGCCTATAATAAGTCATTGATTTAGAATGCTAATAAATCACCTGAAACAACTTACTTGGACTTAAAGGTACAAAATGGATGTACCATTCTATTAATCATAAGACTAAGAAAGCAGCAGCAAGGCAATGACATCACCTCTGCTTCACAAACCACTTTCTCTCTCTCTCAAAATACTTGGTCAGATGTGCCGCTTTCAAAGCACTTTTCATTACCCACAGGGTAATCTAAACAAAGCTTAAGTAATGCACACAGCCTAGAGCACTGGCCTCAAAACTGGCAGCCCAGCCCTCAGTCCTTTTCTGCAGAAAGATACACACTGATGTAACGTTCTTCTCTGTCCACAAAACAAAATTATAAAACTCACTCCCAGCCAAGATCTGAAAAATCCAAAACCAACTCAGATTCAGGGATGCTTTAAATACCTGGCTATTTCAGTAAAGGTGACACCACTACTGGAAAGCAGTCCCAGCTCCTAACAATCCCACTAAGTTGAGTCAGACACCTATGTACGACTAGTAGGAATTCACATCTCTCACTCCTCTTGGCTCCAATCCAAGCTTATGTATGTCTAAAATATTGCTTACATTATAGGAACCCTCTGGTCATCATGCCCCACACCAGAATGTCTCCTTGTAAGGGAAAACATAACACTTTTACCTATAAGCATTGCCAAATATATGTCTTACTGATCTTTGCTTCACTCCATATAAGTATAAGCTGTGTCACAGCAGGAGCACGCGAGGATTATCCAGGGCTCACACTAATACTCTTTCATTTCAGGTTACACCAGAAGCCAACAGTTTGCCAACAAAACACAACCAACTGAATAGCTTGCTACCCATCCACAAAGAAGAACTTTGGGCCACAACACAGGGCAACATTTCTATTGCTTGTCAAACTGAACATATTCAAATGTATGTTTCATCAAGCTAATGGACATTTGGAAAGGTAAATGTAGATTAATTCAAAATAATGACCATGCGAACTAAAAGAGTATATTTGAACTTATGACAATACATCTGCACCAAAGAGCAAACCTTTAGATCAGAGAATTACCACTCAGGGTAAAATTTGCTTTTGGGAAATGCTGGCACAGTATCACAAATGTATGAGACAACTAAACAAGTATGACATGAGCAATCCATGAAAAAGCTATGGTCATTCAGGTAAAACAATATTGCCTGCATATATCTTTTCACAAACAAACATTAAACATGATGTTTATTAGGTCTGCATAATTTTCTACTGCACACTACATATTTTAATTAGACCCCAATTACAAATGGCCTGGAGGAGACTGTGATATATATTGCAAATGTTAAATTAGATACTGGGGAGGTCTGAATTTATCAGGTGAGATTAATAGTATCAATTAGGATTTTTGGCAGGAAAAGGGACATAAGATACATATTTTAGTGCTCTCTGCACCAAAGCTGTTTGCCCTGGTATTTACAAGGCACTTATCCCCCCACTGAAGTTTTTCCAAGAAAGATATTTGCAAAGCTAATCTGTTGAAATGTACCTGGGAAAAATGTTGTGGCTATGGTGTATGCACTTCCAATATGTGCTGTAGCAGGAGTTACTGTACTTTTCAAAATTAACTGGGCCAGACAACTTTCATAACAGTTCACATAACTCATAGTTTTAACCATGGTACAAAGATGTGTGCTACAACCTACAACACGTAAACAATATATCACAAAAGACTTTGAAATACATCAGTTAGGGTGCTTTTGAAGCCAAACTATGCCTAAATGACTACCAATACTCCATAGCACGTGACATAACTAAGATATATTTCAAGTACTGTGATTTTAAAAAGCAGCATTACTAATACACGTCTGTGCTTCTCTTTGCGGATGATACCTTGTTAATATCGAAATCACTGCAGGGTTTGCAAAAACTCCTGAACTCTTTGCAATTGTTTAATGTGGATTGAGGACTGGAGCTTAACAGCTCAAAGACCAAACATGATTTTTAGTAGACAGTTACTGACTTCTTTCAAGAGGAGGATGTTAGTGGGCAAAACAACTCTATAAGTAGTGCCAAGCTTTGCGTACTTGGGGATAAAACTGACCAGGACCCTATGCTGGAAACCACAGGTGGAAAAAGCCCAAGTATCCTTAATTCAACATCCAGCACTCAAAGGAAAAATCCACAGGAAAACAATATCAAGAAGGGTGGGTCAAGCATCGGAAATTTATAATGTGAAGGCCCTAGGGGCGGTGCGCTATGGCGCTTAGCTGTGGGGTTACTCTTACACCAAAGGTCTGTCCATAGTGGAGCAATGGTTTTTAAGAACCCTATTTAATCTGCCCTAAGCACACCTCTGTACCCTCTTTATTTAGACATGGGCCAAAAGAAAATAGCTGATAAGATTAAATGTAGAATGTTGATCTTTTTACACAGGTTATCGTCAACTCCTGCCCTTGAGTCTTAAAGTGAGGGTGTGAAAGATCTTTTAGTTTCCAAGTACGCATTGGAAAATTCCCAGGCTATGTGCTATGAAGAATTTGCTTAATCAATTGAATATTGACGAGTATTGGAGAAAGTAAACAAGGTGACCACGAATCTTTCTCCCCGCAGGGAATCACAACGCCGTCATTACAACAACTGAGTTGTGATTCCGCATACCATTACTCCGCAAGTCGGAACAACGACTTGCGGAGGGGGGGAGGGTGTTGTATTTAAAATCCAACACCTTCCCTATTGTTGACACAGACTGGAGTTGGAATAGTAAATTATACTATTCCAACATCCTGTGCACCCCTTTCGCAAGTCATTGTTCTGACTTGCGGAGTAATGGTATGCGGAATCACAAAGCGGTCATTGTAACGACCACGTTGTGATTCCCTGCGGGGAGAAATACAGCTGGATACTATCATACATTCATTGGACTAACCCCAAAAGCATATGCCTAAAAAAGCTATTTGGGGAACATGTGGTGCTCAGCACTATTAGGATGTGTATGGGTTCCTTATCCGCGTCTTTTATCACACAGAAACCGTTAGCGGCCTATGAAGGTACATTTGATGAAGTTGCCACTCCACTGGCCAGTAAACATTATTTGCAATTTAGGTATGGCACCCTACCCATAAGGTCATTTACCAGTCGATGGCAGCAGGAAAAGGGGCAAAGAGTTGATATGTGTCCGGGCTGTGAAGAGTGTTCTAAAAGACCCATTCATGTTCTGTACTTTTGTCCCCTATACAAACCAATACGGGCAAAGTGGATTGTTCCCTTCTGTAACATTCTAGGCTGTAGGAGGCACAAGGAAATGTTCAGAATATTACAGAATGACACCATTCAGATAGTAGTCTGTTGTGTGGTGATGTTTTTTAGGACCTTTTGGATTAAGCGTGCAAAACTCCTACATTCTGCTATGGTTTTTATATAATTATGGTTTTATGGTGGGAGTCACTGAGTTGTGAAATTTTGCACTTTAAATAAGAAGGTATTTTTTTGCGATTTTGATACCCTATA
The DNA here is from genome assembly GCF_964261635.1 of Lissotriton helveticus. NCBI lineage: Eukaryota > Metazoa > Chordata > Amphibia > Caudata > Salamandridae > Lissotriton > Lissotriton helveticus. The sequence goes on along the minus strand of NC_136072.1, from coordinate 383,319,424 downwards.
ATTTTTATAGCAGTGATTGTGCAATGATTACTAGTACCTTTTTTGTTAAACCAATATTGTTCTCTATTGACATTTTTAAAGTGTATTTCTATGTATTTATGTATTTGTTTACTGTGTAATTGTTGCCCCCTAGTGCATTGTATATTGGGGAATTAAGACCCCTGGAGTCCTGAGGGTCCCTGGGGGCCAACTAGCCCACCATGTACCTCCAGTAAGCGCCAGAGAGCTGTGTTGTAGAGTGGTGTAAAAAGGGGGCTTGGGGGGGCGGAGCTTGCCAGCGCCGATGGTGGATGCTTGAGCGCTGAGCTCCGCACCATCACCCGAACAATCATGACAAAATCCTGTTCTAACGGAGCCCAAGAGCTTTTGAAGTGGGGGTGCGGCCCCCGAAGCCAGCCGACAACATCATAGGGGATTGCTGCAGAATTCTGACCAGCCGGGACGGAGTTGCGGCCAGATATCCATTCCGGCAAACAAAGCCCCAAAGCCTCGGGCTCGTCCTGCACTCTACCCAGCGTGCATCGTCTTGCGTGCGGCTGAAGCTGCGGTGCCCAACCCGGAGGCGCCGGAACAATACTAAAGCCCCGAGTCTCCCTGCAGACGGACCCTGAGAGGCTGCGGGGGAGGAGAATAACCCTCGGAATCTGCACACACCAGCGGAGGTAGGCTCAGCAGAGCCCTGATGGCCCGGAAAGGAGGGGAGTGATAACAGCGATAGCACGAGCTAGGCCGCAAGGCCATGGATCTGCCTTGCACGCTGCCTGAAGTTCGCCACATGCCGGGCGGCTGGAGCCACGATATCTGACCCGGGGGAGCCGGCACACTTCCAAGGCCCTGAGGGGGTCACAAAGAAGGAGGTGCGGACCGCTGTCCTTCTTGCGCACGGGGAGAATTCCCTGCTGATCTGGGCCCACACTTCCCCGGCCCGACACACCAACAAGGCCGGGAGAGGCCCTCTACTTACGAGCAACGGAGGAGCTCGGCATCTGCCAGGGGTTCACATGCCCGCAGGCAGACACATCAGCGTAGTGAATAACCAGGGGGAGACTGGTGAGGCCTGGAGTTACTGGTCTCCTGCACCCCCCCTCCTGGCGCGACTGCCTCAGAGAGGCTGGACTGTTCCCACTGCGTGTTATACAACGGAGGTGAGCGTTGAGGAGGCCAGGGCCCTAGAGTGCTTCGTGAGCGAGCTGACAGACGGCGCGGGGAACCCTGCGGAGTGAGGGGGCCTGACGTCCCCCTGCCACCTGACATGGCCCCCCCAATAGCAACATAGACACATTGCGAATTCCCTGGCTAAAGCTCTGCTGACTGCCCCCACTCCCCCCTTCGGACAGTGAACCGGAGGAACTGCTATTGGCAGCTGGGGTGGGAACCCGGTTGGACAGACGGATACGACCACCTTTATTGCGCCCATAGGCGGTCTGTGTGACCCTGTTTCAAGCCTGAGGGGAGACCTTGCTAGTGCCGGAGGAGAGACTAGGTGGAGTGCTAGAGGAGGGAATTCTGAGTCGTGACTGGCACCCGGCGGCTAACTGAGTGGAACTGTAACTTTGCGGCTGTTCTGAGCAACATGGGCAAAGGGGACAAGACGCAAACTTGAGGAGGAGAACCGACAGGAAGAAGGAAGTTTCATTGTTTTAGGATGTATGTACTTTGCCCCTTGCCTCCACGTTCACAAATTGCTCACTACAGAATGGTCTGCGTGCGCGGCGCACTCGGCCTCCTAGATTGTCACACAGGACCGGTGCTCTTCTGGAGTCCTTGCACCTCTCACACTATGCACTTCACATCGTAATGTATAGTACATCGGGTGTACAGGAACATGCTCAGTCTGCCACTGTTCGCGCCCTCACATGGAACGTCAGGGGGCTGAATGATTTCAGAAAACTGAGGAAAGTGTTGGGCTACTTAAAAAGACATAAATAGACATAGCGTTGCTGCAGGAAACCCACTTGCCATTATCAAGTAGGATGCTACACAGCAGAGGCCTAGAGGGGAACATAGCTGCGGCCGGGTTTACTACCCACGCCAGGGGGGTTATCACATGGGTTAACCCGGGTTCGAAAATCCACTTACAGACACTGTGCACCAATCTAGAGGGCAGATACGTCATAGCGTCCTGTAGGGCGTGGGGCTGGACTTGCTGGTTGTCAATGCATACGGCCCTAACTACGATGCCCCAGAATTCTACGAATCGCTAGCTGCAAAGATTGGCACATACGACACGGCCAAAATAATATGGGGAGGGGATTTTAACCTGACACTTAACCCGGACATGGACAGGTCTACAGGCCCACCTCGCAAGCCGTCGGCAGCGGCACAGATGCTGGTAGCTAGACTTCTTGGGTTGGACATGGAAGATGTGTGGAGAAATGCGGGTCCGGGTGGGTACACACATTACCCGGCTTACCACGGTGTGCACACTAGAATAGTTTATTGGTTTGCTACCTCGGGGACAAACCGTAGCATTAGACACTGCAAGGTACTACCACGCACATTGTCGGATCATTCCCCCATACTATTGGTAATGGAGGCCACGGTTAGGAAAATCCCTCCTTTTACATGGCGCTTTCCACCATATTCGCTCCTAGACCCAGTTTTTTGCGGAGAACTGGCAGAGTCGAGTGAAATATTCTTTGAAAAGAATGTCGGATCGGTGGAGGACTTCCAGACTGTGTGGGAAGCGTTTAAAGTCTACATACGGGGCATTGCGATGTCTAAACACTCCAGCGTCCTGAAGGCGATAAGAAATCGGTTGGCGGTGCTAGAAAACCAGCTGCTCGCCCTTGAGGCACAGCAGCGGAACCGACCAGATGAGGCCACGGAGGAGGGAATCAAACGCCTCCTAGTGGAGTTCCATGATGAAGCAGATAGGTAGGTTAAACATTTGGGCAAATATGCCACTGCCCGCACATATGGAGAAGGTGAAAGGCCTGGCTCAGTATTGGCTAACATCCTTAAAGGCAAGAGAGGGAAACCGCTGGTCACGGAAATGAAGGATGCCGATGGACATTGTGCCACGGATGAGGTGGACATAGCTACCATCTTTAAAGATTATTACTCGGCATTGTATTCCTCGAAGTGCGGGGAATTGTCAGCTGAAATCCTAGATTATTTGCAGCATATAAAGCTCCCGTTCCTCACTGACTCTCAAAGGGAATTCCTCATGTACCCTATACAGCATGACGAAATTAGGGAAGCCCTGGCTTCAATGCGATCGGGCAGCGTGCCCGGCATAGATGGCCTGACGGTAGACTTTTACAAAACATTCCAGGAGCAGCTGCTGCCGCATATTTCCACTCTGATGAGCGACATTTGTATCCAGGGAAGCATACCGTGCTCCATGAGAGAGGCAATGATAGTCACTATTCTTAAGCCGGACAAGACGCACGATGAGCGCGGATCATACAGGCCGTTATCGTTGCTGAACGTGGACACTAAGCACTGCTGGCCCCGAATTAGTGGCCCAGAGCAAGCAGGGTTTATACCTAGCTGAAATTTGACTTACAATATAAGAACGGTGCTAGGAACTATCCAACATGATAAGCAGGACGTGACGGCTGCGGCTGTATTCCTTGACATGGAAAAGGCATTTGACTCGGTGGAATGGCCATTTCTACTCCAGGTATTACGACGGATGGGAATTGGGGAGCCCTTCCTGCAAATGATTGGCGCTCTTTATAAAGGGCCCTCGGCAAGAGTGCGAGTTGGCAACGCGATCTCGCGACCCTTCTACATAGGCTGGGGAACTCGTCAAGGGTGCCCCCTATCCCCCCTGTTATATGCACTAGCGGCAGAACCATTGGCCTGCGCACTGAGAGAATACTACAGCCATAAGGGCATACGATTTCCGACCTACAAAATAGTAGTGTCCATGTATGCGGATGACACGCTGCTGTACGTGCATGACCCCGCGACTAACCTTCCCCCGCTGCTGAGAGAGGTGGTCCACTTCGGTGCGCTTTCCGGCCTCAAAATCAACTGGGCAAAATCCATTATTTTTCCTCTCATGCCAGCGACTAGACAGGTGGAGATGGAATACTCCCTCCAGTGGTCCGAAGACCCGATTAGGTATCTTGGGATACAACTTCATACGGACCCAGACCTGCTCATCTGTCAGAACTACGGTAGAGCGATTAGCAAACTGGAAGATGATATAGTGCTCTGGAGTAAATTGCCTCTCACTTTGATGGGCCGGATAGCAATTATGAAGATGGTGATCTTGCCGCGTTTTCTGTTCCTCTTTAATGCTCTTCCAATAGTGCTATCTAAGGCCTTTTTTCAGCGGCTGATGAGTCTCATGATCAGTTTAGCATGGGCGGGAAAGCAACCCAGGGTCAAGTGGTCGACACTTACTCTGCCCTACAACATGGGAGGCCTGGCATCCCCAGACCTTAAACTTTATTACAGAGTAGCTCAGGCGTCGCACCTGCACACTTGGGTGCACGGAGACAAGCTGATCCCGCATGTCCCCATGGAGCGACTCTTCGCACACCCGCAGCCACTCTAGGCCACGATTTGCATGCCTTTGGATCGCAGAACAGGAGTGCTAGACTCCATAACCGCTACCTCCCATGCATGGCACTCACTCCTACAATGGCAGGGGGGTGCGCTACTATATTCACCAGATATGCCACTGGAGTGAATGCTCTGGATTCCACCTATGGGTGAGAAGGGTGTCACTAGAGAGTTAGCGAAACTAGGTCTTCACCGGTTGGGTGACCTCTTCCTGGATGGTGTGGCCAAAACCTGGGACCAAACGTGCGGTGATAGCAGAGCGATCCCTCAGCTACAACACTTCCAATTGCACAGGGCGTGGAGTGCTCTTTTGAAGCTGCTTAGTCCTGACATGGCAGAGCCCCCAGAAGTCCTTGAATTGACATATGTCATCAAGGCCAGGGAGCCTCGGAAGCTCCTCACGAATCTATATAGGTTAGCTAGGTCACAAGGAGAACACAAGATTATGAAAGCGAGACTGGCATGGCAAAGAGACCTGGAGACCACATTAGATGATGCGATATGGCGATACTGCTGTGAAAGTGCGAAGCGGATATCGCTTAATGGACGGCATAGGTTGATCCACTTCAAGTTCCTGCAGAGAGTGTACTACACTCCGGAGAGACTCCATAGATATGGTCTGAGGCAACGGCAGACTGCGAACGTTGCCACGCCACTAATGCTGACTTCATGCACTTGGCGTGGAACTGCCCGGGCATCCAGTCTTTCTGGTGTGACGTCTTTTCGGAAATGAGCAAAATCCTGGAGGTAGACATGACCCCGGAACCGGGCTGGGCGCTCATTGGTAACTCCAAGCGGCTACCGGTAGCAATTTGCAGACTCACAGATATGGGGATGCTAATGGCTAAGAGAGTAGTAGCATACTGCTGGATGAGAGGACCGCTCCCAACCATAACTCGATGGGCGCGAGACATGTTGTACTGTAGCACCCAAGCGGAGAATTATGGCGAATTAGTGCCCCCCAAGAGCCGCCCTAAAAAAATTTGGGCATTGTATCAAACTTACCTCAATGGGAGGGAGCGAGAGAAATCTGACAGTCCGGAGACGGGGACCCCAAATCGGCCAGCAGACAATGGCTCTGAACCCGAACCTTGGGCAGTGCGATATGAGGGCTGTACACATGATCCAGAGATTGCTTCATGGAGCGTGACAGAGACGCTGAGTGATGCAGGTACTGATTTGACGGGCGGAGTGGCAAGGAGGACACACTGTTCATTCCAAGGCTGGCTGGGACATTGTAATCGGGACACACATTCCAGATAGGATAGCTCTGATGGTGCGCAGACATTGCTCAGGGACATATTGGGAGGGGGTGTGGCTGTGGAACAGAACTAGGTAACACTTTGGCAATCACACATTTATCATACATGGTGAGCGTTTGGAGGTAGGGGTGGGGGGGGACAGGGACACTGATTGAGTTGGGAGTTACTATTAGTTAAGTTATGGCACGAACGCACTTCTCTTTAATCTGAGGCGTGGAGTAGAGAGGAGGGAGGGAGGGGACGAACTATTGGAGAAAACAACGAAAACACGTATGACAACTGCACCCCGCTCTTTTGGCGGTGATAACTGTGAATTTGTCAGCTCCTGCGAGGAACACGCCGCCGGACCCCCGGGTTGTCGGCTGTTGGGCTGTGTTCGCATGTGTCTATTGTTTACTCGGAATATATATAACGCGGCCGGCCCTAGAGGTTGTAGTCCTGGAGCTGTGTATCTGAAGTTCATGGCAATAAAAAAAAAAATAAGGGGGGCTTGGCCTTGGTCCACCTCTCTGCAACGCAGCTCCCTGGCGCATACTGGAGGTACCTGCTAGGCTAGTTGGCCCCAGGGACCCTCAGTATTCAAGGGGAATTAATTCCCCAATTTACAACGCAGCAGGGGGCGCGTTTGCAGAGTGCTGCAGGGAGGGGGCGGGTAATCCAGCGCAATTACTACTTTTTAAATGTAACTTCTGCCCCGGGAACCAACCCCCGGGGCATGGCCATATATTTACTTTTTTAGTTTTATTATTGGGTTCCCCCCATCCTGAGGCCTCTATTAGCCCTGGGAACACCATCCCCTAAGAGTGTGCCTCTTATTTTTCTTCTTTTTAAAAGTTTTATTCAGGGAGGAGGGCCGCATGTTGGGGACCGAGGGTCGAGCTCTAATGCCGCCAAGGTCCCTGCTGGCTCCCCGCCTTCTGCAGGAGCCAGCATTGCTGTTCCAGAAGGGGAGCTGCTGACATGCAGCTCCCCTTGTGGAAAAGCAATTCTGCTTTAGTTAATTGAAGCAAGAGCAGGTTTTTGCCTGCTCTCGCTTCAATGAAGCAAAGCAGCATTTGCAATGACAGGGCTGTGGGGGCCCCCACTATTAGTGTTTGTCAATGCCCCCGGGACCTGGCCCAACCGGGAGCCTCATTAAAATGAAGCGCGGAAGCCCGCGCTTCATTTTTAAAAATAATTTCAGCGGGATTCGCGACCCCAGTTCAGTGTCGCTTACTGGAGGCACCTGGTGGGCTAGTTTCCCCCAGGGACCCCCGGGATTCAAGGGGACTTAATTCCCCAATTTACAAAGCATCAGGGGGTGTGTTTGCACACTTGTAATATCAGGCCCGCCCCCTCCATGCACCACTGTACAAACACGCCCCCTAGCGCATTTTATATTGGGGAATTAAGCCCCCTGGAGTCCTGGGGGTGCCTGGGGGCCAACTAGCCCACCATGTACTTCCAGTAAGCACCAGTGAGCTGTGTTGCAGAGTGGTGTAAAAAGGGGGCGTAACCATGGTCCACCTCTCTGCAATGCAGCTGCCTGGCTCATACTGCAGGTACCTGGTGGGCTAGTTGGCCCCCAGGGACCCTAAGTATTCAAGGGGAATTAATTCCCCAACTTACAACGCAGCAGGGGTCGCATTTGCAGAGTGCTTCAAGGAGGGGGTGGGTCTCCAGCATGATGCCGGCTTTTTTTAATTTAATTTCTGCCCCGGGGACCCCATCCCCCAGGGCATGGCCATATATTTACTTTCTTACACTTTATTATTTTTTAAGGAGGGGGCTGTGTTCCCCCCCTCCTGAGGCCTCTATTAGCCCCGAGGACCCCATCCCCCAAGGCTGTGACTCTATTTTTGTCTTTTTTTCAGGGAGGGGGGGCCGCATGATGGGGGCCATGGGGGGAGCTCTAATGCCCCCATGGTCCCTGCCAGCTCCCCTCCTCCTGTGGGAGCCAGCATTGCTTTTCCACAAGCGGAACTGCTTACATGCAGCTCCCCTTGTGGAAAAGCAATACTGCTTTGCTTCATTGAAGTGAGAGCAGGCTTCCCTGCTCTCGCTTCAATGAAGCAAAGCAGCGTTTGCAATGACAGGGCGGGAGCTGAACAGCTCCCGTCCGGTCATTGCAAACAGCAGTGTCCCGGTTTGGGCACCCCAGGATACTGCAGGAGCTGGCCCTGTTGGGTGGCAGTCCCCAGGGCCATCAAGGGCTCCAGGAGGGGGGGCAGCGTGGCCCCGCTCTCAACATTTGCAAAGCCCCAGGGCCTGTGGGTTTTTAACGGACCCCAGCATTTAAATACAAAGTGCCCAAGGCAGGTGGTGATCCCCGGGGCAGTGTGGGGGGCTTGAGCCCCCCACATTCATTAATTATCACATCCCCATAGAGGTGGCGGTCCTCGGTGCTTGGGGGGCCCACGAGGCACCACCACCCTTATTTAATGAAGCCCCATGGAGGTGACGGGCGCAGAGACAGCGTGGGATGCCCCCAGGCACTTTATGTTAAAAAAGCCCAGGGAGGTGGCGTTCTCCGGGGCTGCGGGGGGCGGCGTGCCCCCGCACATAATATGCATAGCCCCAGGAAGGTGGCGGTCCCCAGGGCTGTGGGGGCCCCCGCTATTAGTTTTTGGCAATGCCCCGGGTCTCATTAAAATGAAGCGTGGAAGCCTGCGCTTCATTTTTTTCAATAATTTCGGCGGGATTCGTGACCCCAGCGTGAATTCTGCCTAAATTATTTTTAAAATGTTTTCTTCAGCCCTGGGGGTCCTTGTCGGACCCCCTGAGCAGGCCTAGGGAGTCAGGGTGTTTCTACCCTGCCCCCTTTCCTTGTTGGCAGCCAATCAGAGTGAAGCTAGTGCCCGGGAGGGTCCGCGAACCCACCGTGGCCATAGATATCAAAACTTTTTCTTTTTCTAATTTCTCAGGAACTTCTGAACAGATTCAAACATTTAAAAAAAACAGCTCTTTCTGAACTAAGACCTACATTTTTGCCAAATTTCGTCTAATTCCGTTCACCAGTCCGGGCTGTAGCAGCCCCTGCTTGACAAATCACCCCGAAACTTTCAAGACAGGAGCTGACCAGAGCACCCCACTAGTTTTGAAAATTTTGCGAAGTTTCGTCAACTGGTGCCAAAGTTATAGGGAAAAGAAAAAATGCTTTTTGAATAGAAACAAGGTCCTAACTATAACTACCTACTGGCGACTGTATATATATATATTACCTACTGGCGGTCGCCAGTAGGTAGTTATAGTTAGGACCTATTTTCTATAGGAAATCCGCCACATTCTATTTGGAATAACTTCGACGAATCTTCGCAAACTTTTCCAAACTTTTGGCCAGCTTCGGTCCGCTCCTGTTCTGAAAGGCTCGGGGTGATTCATCAAGCGGGGGCCGAGAAAAAAGGGGTCCCAAAATGTGTTTTGCTAATGCAATTTTCCATAGGAACCTTTAGTCACAGCTACAGCCCGAACGGAATTATACCAAATTTGGCAAAATTGTAGCCCTTGGTTCAGAGTCATGCCTTTTAGTTTAATGGTGTAAATCTGTTCAGTAGTTGCTGGACAACTCAAACTTAAAATGACATATATATCTATGGCCGCGGAGGATCCGGGCACCCTCAGCACACCCTGCCGAGTACGAGCTGTATGCTAAATGGCTGTCAACACTCCAAATCAGGAAGTGTTGGCAGCCATCTTGTGCCTTGGTAAAACCGAGGCACGAGAAATAAAAGCATAAAACGCAAAAAGGGGGAAGGGTAAAAACACCCTAACCCACTAGGCCTGCTTAGGGGGTCCAACAAAGACCACCAGGGCCCCCCCTTTTTTTTTTTAAAATAGGCAAAATGCGCACAGGGTGTGCGGATCCTGCAGATAAAAAAAAAACGAAGGCTTCGTTGCTAATTAGCCCCCAGGGGCCAAGTCCCGGAGGCATATAAAAAAAAAAGTGTGAGAGGCGCAATCCCCCCCCACACTGACCCGGAGACCGCCACCCCCGGGCAAAGTAATAATAGTTGCGAGGGGCACGCGTCCCCTCCACAGCCTCCACCACAACCTGGGGCTTGTTAATCAAATGGCGGGGGCTCTAATGTCCCCCCAAGCTCCGGGGACCACCACCCCTTGGGGCTCGATTTAATTTTGATTGCAAGGGGGGCACACTGTCCCCTGCAGCCCTGGGGACCTCCACCCACCGGGCTGGTTACTGAAATGTTGGGGGGGAGCTCTAACGCCGCCCCAAGCCCCAGGGACCTCCGCCCCCAGGGTTTGAATTAATTTTGATTGCGGGGGCACATTGCCCCCGCAGCCCCGGGTAACACCACCCCCCTGGGCCTGGGGCTTTTAAAAAAAGAATACCGTGTGGGGGAGCTCAAGCCCTCCCACATGCCCCAGGGACTGCCCCCTGCCCAGGGCTCCAAATATTTAGATTGGGTAGATTGGGGAGTCCGTGACGGAACCACCCAGCCCTGGGGACCACCACCCCCCGGGGCTTTGAAAATGTGAGGAGGGGGCACCCCCCTCCTGGAGCCTTGTCATGGCCCACGCGGCCCCCCTCCCCAAAATGCAAATATAAAAAAAAACAAAGGCTGACCCCGGGGGATTGGGTCCCAGGGGGCCATAAATGGCCTAAGGAGGGGAGCAAGGCAGCCTCCCTCCCAAAAAAACCAATATTGCCATACCCCGGGGGATGGGGTCCCCAGGGTAGATTTTGGCCTCAGGAGAGGGGGCCACGCGGCCCCCTTCTCAAAATTGTGAGAAAAAAAATGTGTGAGCAGGCTATGGGGGATGGGGTCCCCAGGGCCAAGAATATTAGCGAAAGAAGGGAGGCCACACAGCCCCCTTCTTTAAAAAAATAATACCGGTATCGCGCTGGAGGCCACGCTCCCTCCTTTGAGCACTCTGCAAATGCGCCCCCTGGCGCATTTGCAGATGGGGAAAGAATTTCGCTTCAATACTGGGGGTCCCTGGGGGCCAACTAGCTGATCAGGAACCTTCAGTTTGCGCCAGGGGGCTGCGTTGCAGAAAGGTGTTCTGAGGCCACGCCCCTTTCTACACCTCACTGCAACGCAGCTCTGTGGCACTTACTGGAGGTAGCTGGTTAGCTAGTTGCACCCCAGGGACCCTCAGTTTCAAGGGGAGTTAATCCCCTAACTTAAAACACGCCATGGGGCGCTTTTGTACAGTGGTGAAGGGAGGGGGCGGGGACTGAGTTGACTTGTGTGCCAACACACCCTGTGGCACAGCTTGAATTTGGGAATTAATTCATCTGAGGGTCCCTGGGGGACACCTAGACCACCAGGTAACTCCAGTAAGCACCACAGAGCTGCGTTGCAGAGTGTTGTAAAAAGGGGCTGGTCCTCTGAACACCTCTCTGCAATGCAGCTCTCTGGCGCTCTGGTACTCTGGCGCTCTTGCGCTGTGCATGGTGCCATACACGATGATTGCACAGTGCAGACAAGCACCTGGCACTGAAAATCACCATGAACAGCATTTATCCAACACACTCCGCCGCTTGCAGAGCGCTGCGTAACGCGGTGGAGTTTTTTTTGCACTCCGCGGAGTTCCGCATAGTAGAACTCCGCAAACTCCACTCAGGCTTACTCCTTAGGGGCGCAATATATAGGTGCAGGGGAGCAATAAAGAGTGAGAGGTCAGCCCACAGATAGCAGGTCTGTCTCCTGCAAAGTAACATGTTGGACGCCCTATCTTGAATTTGCTGCAATCTGGAGCAGAGAAGGATTGTTCACAACTTGCAGCCAAAGAACAATCAGTTCTAGGTGAATCCCCACTGGTCGATGCATTGATGGCAGCAGCCAAGGCTGGAGGGAATATGGCAGTATCCCCCAGTTCTTTAGATATTGTTAAAGATGGCAGCAGTCTTGGAACAGACCCTGTGAATTTTCCAGCTTTCTGTCAAGCTAACGGCCCCAGCTCCAACATGGATGTCACAGCCCTTTACTTACCACACCCCCTCACACGAAGGATGATATGAACCCTTCGGTTTATTATCAGGCATTGGACTGCCCTTCAAAATCTATGATTACCCGTCCAGATACCTTGGTGGATAAGGAGGTAGTGGCTGAGGCTCAAATTGGGACAATGGATCTAGCATGTTGGAAACAAATACCTGGGGGTTAGCGTGGCAGTCAGGTTACTCAGACACACAGATATATGGCTGTGAGCCCCCATCTATATGTCCACTGTTGGTCTGGGTGTTGATGATGGGTTTGGCTGCTACCATTCGGGTGGTCATGAGGAGGGGAGCAGGTCTGCTCTGAAGGGCAGGGGCAATACTAAGTGGAGGTCTATGGAGCCGCGTAGAATGCAACAAGCTGGAAAATCTGTGAGGTAGTGGCAGACAAACAAGATAGGAGCCTCTGGGGCGAAGGGTAGCCCACTTAGTAACTGGGTCCCGTAAAGAGGTACGGTAAAGGCACTCATCTCCTGTTTGTCAGCAGTCCAGGCTGTAGCTGCTGTAAATAAATGCCCTAAAGAAAAGCTATCCCCTCTTAGGTGCTCCACTCCTCATCCTTTATCCCCTTCAGATATATCTTGTGGCACCTCCTCCGAACATTTTGCTGCTCTGGCCTATAAGGAAACCGGGCTAATAATCAGAGGGGCCCCCTGCAATGAATACGGGCAGACGTCAGGGGAAGAGAACACAACTGTTAAGGGAAAAGTCCACCCACATAAATCGAACAACGGCTCACAAGGAATCCACAAGTTTACATATATTGCGCAGGAGCTCACAAAGGGGGGCAACAGAAGAATCACGGGGATAAAGGAATTCAAAATATAAGTGTACAAAAATCTTTATTTTTCTTTTATCATATTTGATTCATATATTCATTATTCAAAACATAGGACATCATAACAACTCAACATATAAATAGAAAATTATTGTCGAAATAAATATACATAGTATAGCATAGTTTCCCCACATCAACCTCTCCACAACCATTCATTCACTAGTACTTCAGACACACACACATACATTCATACAAGTTCCATATGCTGAGAAAATTCCTCAAGGTAATTCCCACAATTACACAAGAGAGGGATCCAGCGGAGCCTAGATAGCGCACTGCTAAAGAGGCCAGGTCGATTAAACAGGATCCCACAACCAGGTAACGCCAACGCGCGTTTCGGTGCCATGCCCAGATCCACGGGCGCACCTTCATCAGGGCTTGCACGTCGAGGAAGGGGGGAAGACACAGCTCAAAAATGATACACCCGTGACAAATCTGTAGTAAAAAGAGAATTCATTGAGATTACGCAATCCAATTGCTGGCTTATAAAATTATACAAGTCCTGTGTTCAAAATATTGACAATTTACCAAGGGGTCTGTGGCATTCGCATAGTTTGTTCAATTTCGTATGTCATAAGTACACATTACATTCAAATAGACATAAAGTTCAATATTTCACATGTTGCCTCAGAACCCCACCCCATGTCAGGTAAGCTCCAAACAGTGTAAATAGCAATTTTATAAATGGATGAAAAAAGCCAAATTTAAAATCACACACTGGAATCCCCGACCACATGAGTAATTAGAACTCACAATCAATACATTCCTTCAAAACATTCACACACTCTAGATGTATTACCTTGTGGTCCAGCGGCAATCCTCAGAGAGACACTGAGAGGAGCAATTTTTTTCAATCTCATTTAATTTTTCGAGGGAGCACATAACCATTTTCTAAGGTGGCCTAGTAGTAAACTAATCAACCACCTACGTTTGTTAGGATTTTAAAAAATCCAGTTTTAAGATTTTACCTGGGCCACAGGGGGTATTGGTCCGTAAAGGAACGCTGGCGATCCGGAGGAGGTCCGAGAAAATAACCGTAAGGGGCTCACTTCAGTCCATTCATAACCTATAGTAACAAGAATCACAAATTTTAGAGGAAATAGGCACGGATAGTTGCAGTGAAGGTCATCTCATACAAGGTTGTCCCCCTGTTAGCGTTAGGGACATATGCTTACCAGCTACCGGGGTTAATCCATCCACCCATAGTAATTAGAGCTGTTTGCGAAGCGATATAAATCCACGGGAAAATAGTTTGAAACTCCAAGGGTTTTCGAGAGCATGTATCTGGATAGGGAGAATACCGAAAAGATCGTATAATTAGTTCTCATAAGCTTAAAGGAACAACTATTCCTCGCACGATGGCTTTTTGTGAGCTCCTGCGCAATATATGTAAACTTGTGGATTCCTTGTGAGCCATTGTTCGATTTATGTGGGTGGACTTTTCCCTTAACAGTTGTGTTCTATAAGGAAACGGGTACAGAGGAAAACCCTAAAGAACAGTCTTTTACGGCAGTCATGCAGATACTGCAAATTTAGCGCACTGAGGTACAGTCATACTACGCACAGTCAAGGGCAGACAATATGAAAATGGAACAAACAGTGTCAGAGATGCCGGGAAAGATCACTAACTTCACCACGAAGATCACTGAGCAACAACAGGCAAAGCCATCCCAGACTTGACAAACTGGAATTGGGACTCTCAGATCCAACTTGCCCACCGTTGTCCTCCTAATCGCAATGTGGATAATTCCAAGCCAATGTTGGAAATGTTCTTCTCGTACCAGCAATCTCTCTTAAAGCATGTCTCACAAAATCTGTAATGGTAAATGCAATGTTGATTGTAGCTCGGTCAGACCTCTGCAAATTTACTATAGATAAAATGCGTCAATTTATTGATTCCTTTAAGGCCACCAGGGAGCAGGTATTCCTGCAAGAGCCAGGACAACTTAAGATCATTAAGGATGGCCGAGTACTGATGTGCTACTCTGAGGCTGATGGTTCACAGGCTTTGACCCGCTTTAAGGGCTCTACCATTTAGAATTATTCATTATAGATACCTCAACGCTGTATTTCTTTCTACCCCTTCCTCCACTGCCTCTACTTCCCTTTTCCCTATGAATTTCTCTGCTTGCATAGCTGGTATCTAGTTTTTTCTGTATATGTCATTGGTGATTGGGTGTTGGAGCTGGTTGGTGGCGGAAGTTGGGGTGTGCTGTTGAGGGCTACACTCCCATAAGGTCTGTCAGGGCACCAACAGCTCAGATGGCTGGGATAATTCCCTCCCACATCCACGGGGAGGGTTGAGGGGGGACGAGGCGGTTGAAAAGGCTGGTCATAAAATATCATTCTGGGATGGAGGGAACAGTTTTCTCCATGATCAAGGGTGGGTGGGGGAGTAAAACAAGACAGAATGTTCTATAAAAAATGAGTATGCATACTGTTTATCTTTGTTTTCTTGTGGTCATTAGGACGAGTATTAGGCAGCATACCCTTTCAGATTAATGGCTAATATTAAATGTATGAATTGGAATGTTTCTGGCCTAAATTCACAAAGTAAGTGCCTGTTGGTTAGGGAGGATATAGCGAATTATAGTCCTCATCTGCTAGTCTTCACAGAGGCTCACTTAGCGTATGAGGATCATCTATTACTAAATTTATTTTGCTATGACATAATTACTTCCACCTCACAAACTGTTCCCATATGGGGGGTTGTATTATTGTCTACAAAGAACTTCCAATGTAACATCTTGAAAACTGTGGCAGATCCAAGGGGGAGATGGGTGCTTGCACAATTGTTATAATATTCATAGAGATTTGTTATATGTGTACTTTACAGGCCAAATACTGGCGATCCGGAGGAATTGGATACACTCTCTTTAGAGCATCTAGACTATTTGGGGAAACTGATTATAATGTGTGATTTTAACTGCATAATGGATTATAGTATTGATTCACCCAATTGCAAAAACTACCCCATATGACTAGGACTAGGTTACGAGCTGACCCGGCTTCATTGGCACTGTGATGTATGGAGGACTCTCCACTCAGCTAACCCTGGGTATACTTTTTATTCATGCCCACAAAAGCACTACTCCAGGATCTATATGGTTTTTGTCAGAAGGCCTTTATTAGCAAGGGCAGAAATAGAAGTATGCCCGAGGATCGTGTGAGACCACAACCCCCTTCTATTTACAATCTGTCTCGTCAATTTTCATTTCCCCATCATCCATTGTTCAAAGGTTATTATGGGATTTACACCTCAGGTTTATTAAGGGACTTTCTTACTAATAACACAGGTACAGCTACACACTACATTGTCGGGGATACCATGAAAGCGTACATCTGTGGCATTACATTAAAGTATAACATCAAACAAAACCGAGCTGCTTTGGATGCTGCATATCAACTGTGGCAAGAAATTCTACAGCTCGAAATTTCTCATGCACCTAAAAATTGTTCAAGGTGCACTGACGAGCAGGCTACCTTTCTACAACTAATTGAAAAAAAGTCTGCGTAGAGGGCGGGAGCTAAAAGAGCAGATCGCAACTAATTATGCTAATAATAAAGCTCCGCAATACAAATACGGTGACCGTGTTGGTTACGTTTTAGCTTATCAAATCTCAAATAAGCAGTCTAAATGTACAATACAATGTATCAAAAGCATGGGCATTATTTCTCATACGAACCCTGCCTCTATTATAGAGCAGTTCTCCTTGTTCTATCAGGATTCATACTTTCAGCATCACATAGACTGCCAGTCACAGATCATAACATACATACATAAGTGCAGGCTGCCCCACTTAGTGGATGATCAGGCAGGCGAGCTAAAAGCTCAGTTTTCTTTGGGAGGGATGGAGGCGGCCTTGACAGGTCTCCCTTCAGGATGCTCTTCCAATAGAGTTTTATAAGGCATTTAAGGATATACTGGCTAGGGAATTCTCAAAGTGTACACAGAATATTCATGATGGTGGGGAAATCCCAGACTCCTGGAATGTGACCAACACCATGGTATTTTTTAAAGAAAGGCAAGCCATCAGAGGACATGAGGTCATACCGACCAATCTCCCTTACAACCTTGGATGCTAAGGGTTTGACTAAGGTCTTGGCAATGAGACTTACCCCTCTCCTTCTGATGCTAGTCTCTGAACAACAGCATGGATCCATACCAGGAAGGGACACTACTAATCACACCAATACAGCAGTTGCTGAGTTTGACGTTGCAGGGAAATCCAGCACCAGGATAGGCATGATCTTATTAGATGCCGAGAAGGCCTTTCATCATGTGAACTGGGACTGTATGTGGGCTTCGTGGTGCACGTTCAATGTTGGTGACAAATACATATAAATACTACAGGCATTATATAAGACCCCTCCTGCTAGGGTGATATACTCAGGGAGGTATTCAAGTACATTTCATTTATACCTCTGAACTCGACAGGGATGCCCATTGTCTCACCTTTTAATTGCTTTATATATCGAGCCATACTTTAGATTGTTGTTTTGGAAACCCGGCATTCAGCCATTGACGTTCGGGGGTCATGAACTTAAAATTACTGCGTACGCAGACAATATGGCTGTTTGTGCATCAAATGCACTATCAGCTCTGGGACAGGTTTTTAAGGAGGCCGCTGATTTTGGTGAGTTTTCAGGGTATAGGCCAAATATTTCCAAAACACAGGTCCTTGTGAACTTTGAGTCAGATGTCCAAATGGTAGGGGTAATCTTGACTGCTGTATATCTCGGTGTCAAACTATATTCAGAGGTGGGGGAAATAATCAAATTGAACTATGAGCTCCTGCTTATATTGGTCATTGCCAAAATTAATGCATGGAATAGGCTACCACTTACTACAATTGGATGATGCAATATAGTTCAAATGAATATCCTTCTGGAATGTCCTTATCTTTTTCAGGCCATGCCTTATTAGGTCCCGGATTCTTTTTTAAGGTGCCTGGAAGGAGCCATTGGAAGTTTAATATGGGGCTAAAAGGGAGCAAGACAAGCAATTCGACCTATGAAGCTCCCATATAAGCAAGGGGCTTCAACTCCCTGATTTAAAGTTGTATTTCTCGCCTACGTTTGTGGGGCGCCAGTGTAGTCAAGGTCAAGGTCAAGCAAAGCTTTATTCAACTGTTGTATTTAACAATCATAAAAGCACATAAAACATACGGATACAATTGCATTTAAAATTACACAAGTTAATAAAATGATCAAATAACAATATTTACAGGATACGTAAAGATTACATCGACTCTGTTAAAAACCACATACAAAAAACTGGAAGGATACACAGAAGTTACAATTCATCAATTAACATACTCTTTCTCAATTGAAGCACCTTCATCAGAAACATTGATAACCTCCATGCTACATGTTCATCCTCCAGTAACTGCAGTCGAATTAGAGCTGGGCAGCATTGCCTCAAACCCCGTTGTTTTAAAAGTGGTCTTATCCACACTTTCCTCAACTCTATATAAAATGTACAGAAAAAGGACTAAGTGAATGGTGGATTGCTCAGATAGTTTATCGCAGGGGCAAGGTATCAACATACGTGACCAATCATTCATTTTTGTAAATGTCACTAATCTTTGAACATTGCCCAATCTGAATCTTGTTAAAAGCAACCTATCAAACCCACGGGGTACAAATGATAAATACTGCTCCATTCCCAAGGTAGTGAGCGTTAGTTGATGTCGCATGACGGTTTAGGCTTTAAGATTTCCTCTGACATTCTTAACGAGCCCAATAATACGAAACCCTCTTTATTTAAAGCCTATCTGGTAGTCGCCAGCATGGTGCTCAAATTAGTTAAATAATCTGGATGACCCAGATCATTCATGAAATCCCGTACAAACCTAACCCAAGGAATTTTAAGGGCCCCCTCCAATCTGAAAGTAACTTGCAAAATCTCCCTATTTAGTTTGGTCTGATCCTTACTCTATAACCAATACCATAAAAGTATGGGTTCCAACTTAATGAGGTCAGACATAAAGGGGGGACCCAACTCCTCGTGACAAACATAAGAGGAGGTACTGGGTGGAGCGGATAGAATGTACCTCAGATAGGAGTTTTCCACTGTTTGGAGTGCAGAAGAATGAACAAAACCCCACACCCCAGCCCCATACATCACAGTTGAAATGCACTTGGCCTTGTATATTTGCAGGAGTTTGCCAGGAGGCTTCCTGCCTAACCTCTTTGCAAAAGATGCAAGTACGCTAGTTGTCCTAGAGGACGCCAATTTTTTAATAGTTATTGTTTGGGCCCATGAATTGTTTTGGCTAAATAAGATGCCAAGATAAGAAAAACCTTTAGTTGAGGATAATTTTCTATCATTCACAAACATATCTCTCAACCTCTTTGTTCCATGGTCATATCTCATAATATACGTCTTAGGGATGTTTATACTTAGGCCAAGATCCTTCACGTAGTTATTAAAACTGTCTAGGACCCACTGCAAGCCTATTTGTGTATTCGCCATCAGGAAGCATCATCTGCGTAAAGCAGAGCCGGAATTGGTCGCCGATTAACTTGGGGATAGTCTTGGCCCTTCTTTACTAGGGCTTCTCCCAATCCGTTGATGTAAAGATTAAAAAGGAAGGGGGCCAGCACACAGCCTTGCCTGACCCCTCTCCTGAAAGGGAAGGTTTTAGAGCGCTCACCACCCAAGCCATAGCGCACACTAGCAGTAGCTCCACTATATAGACGCTGTAATAAAGTGATTGTATGTGGGTCCACCCCCGCAGCCTTAAGGATCTCCCATAATCTATTGTGCCTGACCGAATCAAAGGCTGCGGTGAGGTCCACGACGGCCAGGTATATTCTACCCTTTTTCACTCTTGTATATTTTCCTATTATAATTGCTAGGTTTAGGCTTTGTTCAATGGTACCAAGCCCTTCCCTAAAGCCATACTCTAAGTCAGATAGTATGTGTGTGTCCTCTGCCCAGTTTTACAGGCATTCTAAGATAACACATCCAGCCACTTTGACCATCGAATCAAGCAAAGAAATCGCCTATAGCAACTAGGGTCATGGCGGTCCCCCTTCTTGTATATCGGTATAATATTCGATTCAACCCAGGTCTTAGGATTGTTTGTCTCGCAACTTGTGCAATTAACTTGAGTTATTATAGGGCTCCATAATGAGACATTGGATTTGAACAAATCTACTGGAACGCCGTCAGGCCCAGTGGCCTTACCACCCAGACTGAAGTCAAGAGCTCTGTTCACTTCTTTCAGCGTAACTCTCAAAACCACCTTATCAGTATGATCTAATGGGGTATCATGCAAATATGAGACAGGATTTCCTTGGTCACTATAGACCTTAGAAAAGTGCTTGATCCAAGAATCCTCGGAAATAGCAATCTCAACTGAGGGACCCTCACCAGCTGTTAAAAAAGGGGCCCTCACAGTTTTCCAGAAAGCAGCACTGTCTTTCTGTTTTGCCACACTGTGGAGGGATTCCCTCGCTTCATCTCTCATATCGCTTTTTCTCGCTTTAATAACCCGTTTGTACTCCAGTCTAGCCAGTCTAATACTATTAGGAAATCTAGGGTGCCTATGTAACTCGCGCATCAGATTTGAATGCGCTTGAGTACATTTCTTGTCAAACCACCCAGAATCCTTAGGTTTATTACATTGTTTTACAAATAATAAATTCCTAACCTCTTTTGAGATTTCAACAAAAGACTGCACTATGTCCTCACAGGGAGTTTGATCACTCAGGCATGCATCAAAGGCGGGTTTACAATTCCTGATTAATTGCTTTAATAGCACTTCTGAGTCCACTTTGGCCCACCGTAAGGAGTAACCGTTAGTTTTAATCAATTCTATATTGCCAATGACAGTATTGATTTTTTCTTCCCTTTTAGTCGTATACTTAGGCAATTTAACCGATAAGCATAGCGGAAAGTGATCACTTCTGGAAATATCCCAACCTTAAAGGAAAGCACCCAAGTTGCACAGATGCTTGAGGCTGACATGAAATCAATAGTGGATGAAAGGCCTCTACCATTAAAAGTACTTGCCATGTGCACTGGAGTCGCTAAAAATGTGTTAACAAATCCCAGATCACTAGTGAATAGGAGTTCATTAAACGGTTCCCCCACCAAAGTGTGACAAAAATGGGTATTCACTCCTCCTCCTCGTTAACCATGCCACACATTCTAGGATCCTGTGAATTGCACAAAGCACAATTGAAATCCCCCACCACAAATATGGAAACTTTCGATCCAGCATTACAGATGTCATTCAATGCCCCCCTATGTCCTTTACCACCATATGAAGTTTGTCTGATGGAACATTATTATAGAAATTAACCAAACCAAAGCGGTAGGTGACACTTAATGATAATACAATTATATGGTAATGACAATCCCCCTGATGGAATTCTACTTTATTATACCTCATCTGGTTTGAGATATACGTACAAAACCCTCACCTTAGGTCTTTCCCCTTTACCCTTCACAGCCTCAGTAAAGAAGGTCTTACAACCATTAATATGTAGTGGTTCTAAAACCCAGGTTTCCTGTAAACAGAGGATATTACTATTTTAAATGAGCTCGCCCCAAAGAGGATTGTCAATCTTACAGCGCAGCCCCGATATATTCCATGAGATTACATTACAGGCAGGGGATACAAGGGTGGCCTGGGATTTAGAGGACACAGCACTGGGGTAACAGGGTGATCAATACCGGGTGGAACAAGTGGATTAATAGGGCATTCACACTGTTCTAACAGGACAGTTGACATCTCAGTGCTACCTCCCCTATTAATTTGCTTTTTATTGGATAACTAGGATGAAAACCTTTCCATTATAGTGGTTTGATCTTGACAGCTAAACTTATTTATTGTGCCCACTACATTATAATTGACCTGACTGCCATTACTTTTTAAAATCGGGACAAAGGGTGACAGTCAGTCAATATCTTCCGGGTCATTGAGAGCCTCGAAGTAATTATTGACTGGAACAACTTATCTATACTGTGCTGTTCCCATGGGTCTTTCCTTCACCAAAGTATACTGAGGGAGTCTATTTGGTTGGTAAAAGAATCCCAGGGGGACAACACTTATCCCCTTGCTTCTAACCGGCCAGCTGCACACCCTGTCCAAAATAGTTTAAACCAAGGCTGGAGACATAAACGTCAACACTATGCAATCTCCAGGTATTGATTTTTTAGATCCACCAACCCAGCCAATTCGCCTCGCCACCTTAAATTCAGTAAATAATTTACGGGTTATTCCGGTCTTCTCACTTAAAAAGTGCAGAGATTTATTTCTCAGGGCAGACCAGTGTTCTACCTCTCCTGATGGCAATAAGGGAACATTGACCAGAACCACGGTATACAGGGTTACTTCCGGGGAAATATGCAGCTGGCTTGTTTCTGAATAATGCCCCCAAGCCATGCTTTGAAATCCTAATCTACCTTGGGTATGATCCTCATGGCTTGTTGTAGGGCCCCCCTGCCTGATGTGACCCACTTTGAATCATTGCTCGTACTTTCTTACCCTATAAATCTACTCTGGGCGGAGTGAGGAGCCTCATTTTCACATGCTAAGTGTAACCTTACTGATGCACCCAACGTGCTATACCTAGTCTGAGCCAAATTATTGAATGAATTTTGGGAATTGGTTGCTTGTAATAGTGTTTGGCCAGGAACTTCATTCGTAGAATTAACATGTGAATGGTTTAATGTACAGTCCACTCTGCTGCTAGGGGGTGCAACTGTTAGTCTACTTGAAGGAAGGTCAGTTGGAGCTAAAGGAAAACAATTAATATGCCTTTCCAAATTGACTAGCCTACCCTCAATATTAGTTAATATAGTTGTTAATGGTTTCAGAAGGGCTGAAACAGTTAGCTCCAGCTTCTCCCAAAAAACGCCATGATTCACTGCCGAAATACCACTAGCGACTGCCCTAGCGTTAGGGGGCAGAGTATGTTCCTGAGTCAACGCTCCCCCCGTAATCAGATATACATCCCCCTGACTCATGCATGAGGCGAGGTTGCTTGCTAGTGCCCTGACCCTTCCTCTTCTTCGGTGGGGGGGGGGCAAGATTCCTCAGATGACTATTTTTCACCTTTTGCCCCCTGGTCATAACATTTGATCTATTTACTCTGTTAGACGGCTGCTGAACCTCTGGTAAGATTGCCGTATCAGGGTCAGTTGGTACAGTAAGTGGAGTAATGGGAGCTGGGGGATCGACTGGATGTATGGTGTTAGCTACGGGGGCAGTCACTGGCAGATGACTCGGGCGTGCTAAGGGCTCGAGCCATAGTCTGCGTTCAGTTAGGGCCATTTCATGCATCAATGCCGAATCAGCCCTAATTGAAAATGCATCTAAAGTTCCCATGGCCCTCAGCCCTGTTAGCGATTTACGTCTGCTCATACTATCGGCCCCTGTTTTATACTATAGTGCCACAAAAGCAAGCGTTATACCCTGATACCCGAGTTCCACAGTTCAGACTACTATACCAGACAA
This sequence comes from Lissotriton helveticus, assembly GCF_964261635.1. Lineage (NCBI taxonomy): Eukaryota > Metazoa > Chordata > Amphibia > Caudata > Salamandridae > Lissotriton > Lissotriton helveticus. The sequence goes on along the minus strand of NC_136072.1, from coordinate 383,296,384 downwards.
TGTAAATGTAAATGTAAATTGATACTTGTATAGCGCACTACTCACCCGCAAGGGTCTCAAGGCGCTTGTACGAATACCGCTGTGGAGCCCATACGGGCTTTCCCTGGGAGGTGTCCACTCCTGGGCACCCCCAAGGTGGAGGCCAGGCATCCTTAGCGTTGTGGGGGCCGTTGTGGAGATTAAGCAAGCTATTGCCCAGAGTTGCAGAGTGGGACTCCATGATTGGAATAGGCACCGAGGCGAGAATTATCAGGTCCGTGGAATTTTGAGCCCAAGACCCGCCGAGGCGGGGAATTGAACCCTGGTCCCGGGCTAGACTTCTGCATCAGGGTCTGCCGCTCTAACCATTGAGCCTATGTCATACAGGTCCTACAGGTCCTGGAGTGTCAATGACCTGGCCCAGCCCAGCCGTGTCCGACCTTGACCCGGGCGAGGCCCAGGCACGCCAGCGTGCGCCCCGCGCTGCAGGAGCCTGCCCCGGTTTTTAAAGTGCCTCCTGGTGCATTGGGATGATGAGGGCGGCTCCTGCTGCTGGGGCTGCTGGTGTCTGAAGTCCACGTGCTCTACATATGCTGCACAACAACAACACCGTCAAAAATGCTGAGAAACGGGTCCCAGGCTGCAGGACCCCGCGCCAGTTTTTAAAGCGCCTCCGGGCACGTTGGGATGATGACGGCAGCTCCTGCTGCTGGTGTCTGGAGTCCACGGGCTCTACGTATGCTGAACAACACACCACCACCAAAAATGCTGAGATACGGGTCCCCTGAAACTTTATATGTGTAGAGTCTTAGATTTCCTGCAGTCTTCTATGCCGTCCTCACTGTGAGCGTCTTCAATGTCAGGAATCCTCCAAATCTATGGACGCCGGCCTGCTCATCAGTCCAGACTTTATAATTTCTCAATCCTTATGATACTCCGGGAGAGTGCTCCTCGTAAATGATGGCCTGTGTAGTCTATTAACCCCGGCTGACCCAGATGAAGTACATTTCTGCTATCAACTAGCGCTGGGTGTAGACTACAGGCTTTTTCTTATACTGGTTGGGGGACCCAAACTATTAGAAGATGGTTTGCTTTACGGCTGTGAAAGATACAATTCACATTTGGAAGGAAATGTGCAGCAAATATTCAATTTCTTTCTTAAATAAAGAAACACCATTGTGGAATAATCCTGCTTTTCCGTAAATGCTTCAAGATCTAAATGGGAAGACCTGGGCACGATAGGGGGTTCAGACTATTGGACAGGTGTACAATTCATATAGCTTTTGCTAATTATCCCGGTTACAGGCTAGCTATGGGCTCCCGCACAGGGCACAAGTAAAATAAGTGGGGGGACTGACAATATGCAAATGAGCCCATGACGTCACGCGCGGAACGTGTCCCGGTGTCTGAAAATTACAACGGGACACGTTCAGCTTATTTCTGTGGGGCCCAGCTTCTTGGCAGGGGGGACGGCATCCACCCTGTGAAAAGAATGGGTCGACACTGTCCACCCGCGTGTTCCACCGACTCGAGCCCTGCTCCCGCATAACTTTTTCTTTAAATATGTACAAATTAGAGATTACTTCCTGACACGCTGTAATTACCTGATGGAACTTGTAGGTACAGAGCTAATGGTGTGCCTTTATAAAGCCGGTAGGACACCAATGATAAGCTCGGTATGTCAGGTCCTTTGCCAGCATGTAACTGATGACAACGTGTTACTGACTTCAAAATAGGGTCGGTAGCTGTGGACTGATGTTCATGTTTCATAGATAAAGAGGGTATTGACGATTTTGGATGGATCAGTCCATTCTAACAACCTGAAACTGCTACAATTCAAGGCTATCTTTCTTTAATAATATACACCAGAAATAATCTCTGAATGGGGTGCCAATGCTTTCAGGTATAAAACTAGGTACCGAAAATGTAGGAAGCCTTCGGCAGACGTTGCACATATGTTTGTGATATGCCGAGCCCTACAGCATTTTTGGACTGATGTAACTAAATTAATGTCTTATTGACTAACTTTTCATGTGCCTTTATACCCTAAAGAAATGTTGATGAATGTTAAATCTGAATGTGATGGTGATACCAAGTGTCTATTGTCAATAATGAGAGTTTGTGCCCGGTTATGTATGGCTCGGTATGGATACTTGTGCCCCTCCCTAATACAACTGAATGGTGGTGTCTTTTGAGACAAATATGAGTCAGAGTGGGCCCTGGCCAAAGCGAGAGGCTCTTCTTCACTCAGGAAACATGACAAAATGTGGGCGGGTCTCAGCTGGGATTTGTCACATTGTATGGATGATTGATACTTTTTCCTTCAGATGCTTGTCTGGGACTGCCCAACGTATGTATGTGTGAATCAGGGATATCCTGGCCCCTAGTTATTTTGAAGTCTACTATCTACTTTTTATTTATGTTGGCTGACACTTTCGCCTCAATGATTTCTTCTTCTTTCTGTGTAGATATTTTGTTTAACGAGTGTTATGCATTGAACATCTCTGACTTGAAATAATAATAAAAAATTAAATAAAGGAATATCCACTGCACGTGATTCATGATTGAACGTTTTAGGTATTTGTCCAGTAGTTCTATGACAGAATTACACACACATGGACAATTAGAGTCAGAATTACAAAGATTAACGATCATAGGCTACAGCCTGCAGTTTGCATATAATTACTCACTTTTGGGAATTCAGACAAGTGCACACCTGGGCAAAGTAATCATAAAACTATCAACTATGTACTAACAATGGCAGATTGCTCGCAGAGTGGACAGCACATTCTTAGAGTTAATAAAAAGGTGTGAATCTCTCCCCTACAGCCCCCACAATCTATATATATATTCGCTGCCCTTTTCCACCATATATGCACTACTAAAGTCAACTTGTAATTTGCAGATTTACAACTTTCAGTGGTAAATTCATTGCAAATAATATATATTGACAATGTTGAAACTTTGAGGGCATTTACAACATATGCAATGGACACCCCTTTAGGCACTTCCCATCTCCCCACTACCAAGAGCTGATAACATACTTAAATAGCAGTCACTTGGCTCCAATATCTACATGTGAAATTCGTGGCAGCAAAAATACTCCGCTCCATGCTCTATGAATTAGGATCAGTTGAGAGTGTCAAGCTCTTGGGCACAGGGCGACCTGGCGATTTACAAAGCAGTACGGTGATAGAGTACAGGTGAAGGCAAAGTAGTGTACATAATCAACAGGATTCATACTACAGTAACAATAGAGGGTTAGGGTGTCAGCAAGTACTTGTTTATAGTCTGGTTCCATTGATGGATGCAGCTCATGTAGGAATGTTTAAGACACTGATGTTCGAAGCCCCTCTTGATGGCATAGTTTGAAGAGGCATGTCCGAGTTGTACTGAGAGAACATTCCTTTCCTTTTGGTGCAGGGTCTTGGGCTCAATGTCCGCGGACTCGATAATTCTCGCCTCAGCGCCTACTCTAATCATGGGTCCCACGCTGCAACTCTGGGCAATAGCTTGCTTAATCTCCACAACGGCCCCTACAACACTGGGATACCTGGCTTCACCTTGGTGGTGCCCAGGAGAGGCATCTCACAGGGAGAGCCAGGAAGGGTTCCACAGCGTTATACAGCGCCGGGACGCCCCGTTGGGACAGCTGTGCGCTTTACAAAATACACTACATTTACATTTACATTTACATTTCAAGAGAAAGGTTGTTGGGGAGTGGTGTGTTTTTCTAAACGTCAGAAGCAGGAAAGGCCGAATTAGAATTTTGTTTCTTCTGGAAATCTGGTATTTTACTGACAGGCATTCGCATCTGTTCTGGTTTATTACCGTGAAATGTATGTAGCCTTATACCCTGATCAGTGTTCAAGGGTAAGGCAGCCTATAGATGTAAGAAGAGGTGTAATCCACTGAAATCTTTTTGGATTAGAGACAAGGAGATCTGCAGTATGGAGGACCTCTCTGAGGAGATGCAGTAAGCAATTTGGCAAGTCGATCAGTGGGCGATTTCCGCAGTATAAGTGAGAAAGGAGTAAACCCTTGATAGTGAATGTCAGATATTTCTTTGCAAGAAAGGACTTCACCCTACACAGAATTTTCAACTGGAATCGTGTATTTCTGGCTATTTTTTGATGTGCACATCAAGGCGGAGTATTTTACCAAGTCTGAGGCCAGGAGAGTTTGCTGACATTTTCAGGTGAGGTGATAACTTTGAATACAAGGCCCATATCCACAAGTTGATTAGTCAAGTGAGAGGGAAATTCCTGGCCTTTGTCGAGGAAGAGCGTAAGAAGATGTCTTCCGTGGATATACTTTTAGTTTTAAATTAGGCATTCAGTTTTAAATTTCCCTAAGACACAATGTGTTAAGAATGTGTGCAGCAGGGGGGCGTGGCTTGGGGCCCGAGGGTGATGGCGGCGTTCGAGTGAGGCTCCGCTGCGGCTCCGGGAGCTTCACTGGTTTGAGACCATCTCTTCCTGCTACGAGGTGATGCCACTGCACCGGGACACCTCCAGATGAACCTGCGACGCCGGGAAGCTCTTCTCTTGCCCGCCAGATGGAGCATTTAGAAGCAGTGAGTCTTCGCGGCCTCGCTGACATTGCGGCCGCCATTTTGCGCTCCTGTGTCGTCCTGCCAGCTGACGCGTCCTTCTCCCCTCACAGGCGCATGGACTCACACATCTGCCAAGATAACCCCAGATGGCTTGGCGGCGTATGGAGATCTTTTTCGTATCTCATCAAATGAGCACCTTGACACAGTGAGTTTTTAGCGGTTCCGCTGCTAGCACGACCGCCATTTTGTGTCAGCTGTCGCAATTCCTTCTTTTCTTCTTTTCACCGGCATATGGAACTTTTCCACAACGCAGTCCGCTCTCTGCTTGGCCCAAATATTGCCTCATGGAACTCTTCCTTGTCAGCGCCTCATAGCTCCATGCATATCCCCTCCGCCATGTGACTGTTGCAGATTACTTGCTACTCCATCATTACTGTGGCCACCATTTTGAGGTACCTCAAGTGTCTTTTCACTATCTCCTCTTTGAAGGCTCATGCAGCTCTTGGACACAGGAAGTTGTCTCCCTACCTTTTCAAAGCTGGCTAGTGCTGTCTCTGACTTGTTGTTGACTTTGTGATTTACGACTTTGTTCTTCAACATCTCATCACGCATCTGCCTTATTGTTATTCGAAGCCTGGATGCCTTCTTCATATAGTAGGGAGTACCTTTTGGACTGCAGCCATTTTACTTGCCGCCAAGTGACTATTGCATGTTGAAATCCAAAGCTCACACAGTTTAGTTATTCTGCGGCCTTTTGTGCCAGCTGTGACATGTTCCTCTCTGTGTTTTTGTTCCCTACTGACTCTCCTTTATTCAGCTGTAGGACATGAATCACGCTTTCTTTTTTATTATATCTCACATTGCTTGCCTTGTCTGTTATGCAGATTTGGCACCTTCTCTAATGTTTAAACTGCATCAGTACTACATTTGATTCTCCTTTCACTCAAGTTGCTCTCCCTGTTTACGTTGCAACTCTCTTTGTGGAACCACTCACTCCTTTGTGTGTCTTACGCACATTGCGTGATAGTTACATTATCTCACGTGCTTTATGGAAGGCTCAAGTCTGTGTCTCATCTGCCTCTCACAACAAAGACTAAATTAATTAAAAACTCTAAAATCTTCTCTGCCTTCTCCAAACTAGAGGACTCCCTCACTTCGTCTGGTTCTGATTCGACAATGGAATCCTCTCACCCTACGTCGGGGAAAGCCAATACCAAAAGGCTGAAGAAGGATCCCCCTCGCCTCTCAAGTCATCTACACCTGTCTCTATGGAGTTATTGCTGGATGAAATCAGATCCTTTCGTCCTTTCTTAGAGGAACTTCGATCCCTTCGTCCTTTCATGGAGGAAACCAACGACAAACTTCAGGCTCTAACGGACAATTGGTCACAGATGGAAACAAGGGTGTCCTCAGTCGAGCATTCCGTCACGTCTCTTCAGGAAACCTGCTCCACAGTATCTAATTTGAACTCTCAGGTGTCTGCTCTCCAGCGGCAGGTGGAGGAATTGGAAAACAGAAATAGGCGGAACAATCTTCGCATATATGGTCTTGCAGAGGGCCTTGAAGGCTCAGACTCACTTTCCTTTTTCAAATCGTTCCTCCCCAAATTACTCCGCTTGCTGGAGGGCACGAATCTCAACATTCAGCGAGCGCACCGACTGGGTCCCCCATCTGCTTTTGCTTCTCCTACACAGAGACCTAGAGGCGTCATTTTATACTTTTTAGAGTATACTGATCTTCTGAAAGTCCTGACAGCTGCCAAATCTTCTCCGAAATTGACATGGTCTGGTTCTTATTTGTTCTTCGCCCAGGACTACGCAAAAGCTGCGGCTAACCGTCGTAAGGCCTTCTTAGGCATGAGAGAAGACCTTCGTTTGATGGGAGCAAGATATGGCCTCTATCATCCTTGCTTATTTAAAGTCACCTCTATTAACAAGACTACCACCTATGAAGACCCGATCCGTTTGCAGAGTTTCATCAACGCGCATAAAACCTCTACCATGGATTCATCCGGACCTTCTTCTTCCTTCACTGGCTGAGCTGTATTCATCTTAGTATTTCTAATGTTGTTGCATTTTGCTTCTCTGGTTTTCTAAAATGTCCTAGAACTTTAAATCTAGCCTTCTTTACGTTGTATTGACGTTCACTGTTGTCTACGCTTGCGATCCCATTTTTGTCTGTTCCTTACTTCCTTGCTCTCCTTCTTTTCCTCCGCAGGAACCCGTCCCTGTCTGCTGATGTCTCCCCGGTTTCCCGCCCAGCTGACCTCGGATGTGTTGCCTTACCCGTGTGGCCCCACCACCCTCAGTTCCTTCTCATTCTCTCCTTTTGCAGGTATATTGTTCTTTTGTTCCTTCCTTCTATGTATTCTTCCTCTTATGTTTTTTCTTCCCTCTCCGTGTACGGGTGATGATTTCTTTCCCTCAGGATTTGCTCCTTCTTTTATCTTTACTTTCTTCACTCTATGGCCTTTTATACCTCTCTTCATCTTTTACTTGCTTTTCCTTCCCTCTCTTTATTCTCTGTTTATTACCTCTTCCCTTCATTTCCTTTTTCTCGCTTCTCAGGAGTACTTTTTTTCCTGTACTTTCGTCTTTTCTCATGGGTTTTTTCTCTATTTTTGCCACTGTGTTTATTATAGGTTATCTTGTATGACATGTCATTGAATATAATTTCATGGAATGTTAAGGGTATTAATTCTCCAATCAAGCGCCAGCGGATTTTGTCCCACTTGGCTAAGCTGAATGTTGATGTAGCTTTCTTGCAGGAAACTCATCTTTCTGACATTGCATCGGCAAAACTTAAAAAAGGTTGGGTGGGTGAGGTTTTTTATGCACAGGGTGATGGCAAACGCAATGGTGTAGCAATTTTGTGTCGAAAATCTCTCTCCCTCTCCCTTATCTCTCAAGAGTCAGATACCAATGGCAGGTGGACATATGCTAAGGTGTCTCTTAGAGGTGTTCCAATCTCTTTCCTTAATGTTTACGCTCCTACTGTAGGGGAACCCCTTTTTTGGGTTGAGCTCTCTCGCCATATTACCCGATTTATGGATGATAACTTCATTCTTGCTGGTGAATGCAACCATCCCCTTGAATTTTTGTAGACAGGAACTCTGCTGCCCATTACACTCCTAACAAATCCCATAAGCTTTTTACCCAAGCCATTTCCCACCATAAGCTTATTGACACATGGAGACTTTGCAATCCGACTTTACAGGAGTTTACTTTTTATTCTCCTTCTCACCATTCCCAGTCACGGATTGACTACATTTTTGTTTCTCACAACATTGCTCAAACCCTTGCTACTGCCGAAATTGGTCCGATTTTACTCTCAGACCATGCCCCTGTTTTGATCAGTATTGATGTCCTCCCTAAATGTGTTGGAACTAAGAGATGGCGCTTCAATAACGCTCTTCTTTTGGATCCCATGTTTACCACTTCTTTTACCACTTTTTTTTGATGAATTTTTCCTGCTCAATGACACTCCCTCTATTCCAGCACATACTATTTGGGATGCATTTAAGGCTGCAGCTCGAGATTTTATTATTCCTTTTGTGGCAAAGAAACATAAAGCTGCTCGTAAATTTACTGAGGATCTTCTTTGTGACATTAAGAGATTGGAACACGCCTATTTTACCTCACACTCGCAGGACAGTCTGACTGCTCTTGTGGCTGCCGAAATAAAGTTTAACAAGAAGTCCACAGAGGATGCCTCATTGTCTTTGTTGAAGTCCAGTGCTACATTTTACGGAGGCAGAAACAAGGCTGGGAAAATTCTCGCAAATTACCTGAAGGTTAAACACAACGAGCTGAACATTGAATCCATTTACGACACCAATTCCGTTCTTAAACACAAGGATGCTGACATCCTCACTGAATTTTCCCTTTTCTACAAAATGTTGTACACCTCTGAGACCCAACCTTCTCCCCATTCTCTTACACATTTCTTCTCTACCGTCCAGAAACCTGAACACTTCCCTCTCGACCTCTCCCATTTGGAGGTTGACATCTCTCAGAGGGAATTCCTTTCTATACTTCAGCACCTCAAAATGAACAAGGCCCCTGGACCTGATGGTTTTACTGTCAAATTTTACCTTCATTTATCTAAGTTATTGATTCCAAAACTCCATTCTCTCCTAGATACGTTTGCTGCCCTGGGGAAGGCTTCTGGGTCCTTTTCTGATGCCCATATTTGTTTAATACCCAAAGAAGGGAAAGATGCCAAATACTGTAAGAATTACAGACCCATTTCCCTAGTAAACATCGACTATAAAATATTCGCTAAGTCGTTGGCGGCACGACTGGATCTTTTACTTCCCGCCCTCCTGGGTGAAGAGCAGTCTGGGTTCGTGAAGGGCCGATTTATCACTGACAATACTAGATTACTGTTTAACATCTTATCGAAATCCTCACGTTTACACCATCCTCTTACAGCGATTGCCCTGGATGCCGAAAAGGCGTTTGACTGGGTTGAATGGGCCTACCTTTTCCATACTCTCGAATGGTTTGGCTTTGGTCCCAAATTTATTTCTTTGTTTTTTTACTGTATTCCCACCCGCGTGCAGCAGTTTGTGCGAATGGCCATGTTTCTTCCTTTTTTGATCTTGGAAGAGGTGTCCGCCAAGGATGTCCCCTCTCCCCCTTTCTTTTTAACTTGGCTTTGGAACCTTTTTTGTCCAAACTCCGTCAGAATCCCAACATTCAGGGTTTTCAAACCACTCATTCCCACATTAAACTTCCTGCTTATGCAGATGATATTTTACTCTTCCTCTCCAACCCCACAGACTCAATTCCGGCTTTCCTAGAGGAAGTTCGGCATTACTCCCTGATATCTGGCTACAAACTTAATAATGACAAGTGCGAGATCTTGCCCTTGACGAAGTTCACTTTTAAACCTGACTTCAACGCTTCCAATTTTACTTGGAGCCCCTCGCAAACCAAATACTTAGGTCTACATATTACCCCCTCGATCTCAGATACCGTTTCCCTTTGCCTAAACAAATGTATTCAAAAACTATCGGATTTAGTGGCCCGGAGGCACCCTCTTTATTTGTCTTGGTGGGGACACCTCGATACTATTAAGATGATGTTGTACCCCATAATCCTTTACACGATTTCCAATATTCCTGTGCCCATTCCCTCTAAATTCTTTAAGAAGATTAACTCGGTCTTGTCTTCCTTTTTATGGAACAACAAGAAATCCAGGATGTCCCTTGCTAGACTAATCCGTCCGGCATCAGAAGGCGGAGTCAATTTCCCAGACTTCCCAGCATACCAAAAAGCTTTTCTGTTAAGGCAGGCTTCCTTTTGGTTACAGGATCCCACTTCCTCCTGTCCTTTATGGGCTACGGTCGAGAACAGTTTCCTTTCCCCTTTCTCTTTTGCTGAATACATTTCTTTCACACGTAAACCTCCTTCTATTCCCACTCCCATTCACAAATTTACTACCAAGCTCCTCCTATCATCCAGTCCTCCTCCCCCTGTTACTATCGCTGATTTCCTTTCTTCCACTATTTGGCATAATGCACATCTCCTTGTTCACGATAAACCCTTTTACTGGAAATCCTGGAGGCACAAGGGATAAGTTTGGGTATCGCAATTATTTTCACACTCTACCTTTCTACTTTTCTCGACTCTTTGTTCCTCCTTTGATTTACCTGCTTCCTTCGCCCCTAAATACCTCCTACATAAAAAGGCAGTGCTATCTACATACACTCGACTTTTGCAAGCACAGACATCCCCCTCCTCTTCTCCCACCCCTGTTGCACGTCTTCATTCTCTTCTTCGTTCTATCTCCAAGGCTTCTACTCTCTACAAATAACTCCATGCTAACGAGTCTGTTAGGCCTAAATCCAAGGTGGAGGAGCAATGGGAACAGGATTTTGCCACGACTTGGCCTATTCCCCTGTGGGACAAGATATGGTCTAAGATTCGCAAATCGTCCAGAGCGGCGACCCTAACGGAATGCTTTTTTTTTTTTACAACAGGTTGCTTCATACATCTTCTACCTCAAACAAGCGGTTTTCTACCATTCCAGATGTGTGCTGGTCTTGTTCCTCCCCGCATGCCACCCTATTCCACATGCTGTTCCTTTGCAAGTCGGTGCACGACTTTTGGGTACAGGTGTGGGCTCAAATAAATGTAATTTTCCATACTCGCATTCCCTTCTCTTGTGCTCATATCTTTTTGGGTAGCCCCTCACCTTGTTGGGAGGACGCTGAACTTGATGTTCGTATTGTTGACTTATTGTTAGCTGTTGCGTTGCAGCAAATTACTATCAATTGGAAGGCTGCTTCTACCACCTCTCTCAAAGCATGGTGGTACAATGTTTGTCATAACCATAGACTGGACACTACTTTTGTCTTCCCCATTCACATGGCTGTGAAACGTGCAGAATTGTGGCTTCCTGTTACACTGTATTTAGATAATTGTGCTAATTATTCATTTCATCTGCAGCCTTCCCAACAAGAAGTCCCCAAACCCCCTTGAATACCCTTTGCATTTCTTCTTTTCTTCAATATTACTTGCTATGTATATACTCTTACCTGAACATGTATGTAACTACTGCATTGCCTATATTTGGCCTTATTGCCCATGATTAGACCATGTCATTGACCACTTTGTAAAACCTTTCCTGATTATTTTTGTTTTCTTTTCCCTTCCTTTGGTTCCCCTTCATTTTTTCATATATTGTGTATTGATACCTTGTTTTTTCTTCTGACTAATAAAATTATTTTTGAACTCAAAAAGAATGTGTGCAGCACATAAACAGTAATAAAGTGACATCTCCACACAAGAGAAATACTACATCAGTTTAGAACAAATTGAGTAAACTGTAATGATATAAAAAAGAGACCACAACAATAAAAATCCAGTCAGTAGGACTGGAGATATTCAGTTTCAAAGATTTAGGTAAGCGTGAGAAGCTGGCCTGGTATATGATGTCCACTAATGTAAGTGGGCGACTGGCACCAGTCCAGACAACCCTTATGGTGATTTAAGGGGTCTTAGACTACCTCAGAAAGCTCTCTAAGTGGTAGTTGTGGAAAGCAGCCTTCAGGCTTATAAAGCAGCTTCTTTTATCAGAATGCATTCTTATAGTATAGATCCAGTGAAAAGAATCTCACCAAGTATTTATGAAAATATGTATTTATTATATAATACTCTTTAGTACTTTCAAATATCTCGTACATGGAGGTAAACACAATGCACTCAATACTTTAGCAAAGAAACACAGTAAATAGCACAAAATATACAGGGTCCCCAAGGAGGGGACCAAACCATATACTAGGAAAGTGGTAAAAGAACTACAACTAGGATCAGGACAGGGTGAAGAGGATGTGCTGGGGACCCAAGGAACCACCCAAGGTGAGTAGATAGGGACCCCATGGAGAGCTTGTGCAGTGTCAAAACATGACCACGTGCTCCGTACATCTCTATGTGCAAGTCGTGGTTGGATTTTTAAAGGTTAAAGACCCTTCCCAGGGGACCCAGAAGAAACCCAGTGGAAAACAGAAGGTTGGAGAGTCACCCCACCCATGGATACCCTAGTACCCGCATTATCTATACCAGGGAAGCCAGGTGTATACGTGTGAAGTGGTGTCGGAAACCGCCGTCGAACCCAATAGAGGACTTCAGGAAAGTGCCACTGTTGCAGAAGGAGAAAGTGTCCGGTAGATTCCGAAGGTCGATTATAGATGAGAGGTACCTGCAAGCAGAGTGGACAGAGTCTATGTCACTCAGGAGTGACCAGGAGATTTGGAAAACGAATGCCCTCGTGTCGGATGTTGCAGGATGGGTAACAATGCCCTTTACTCTGCAGCTGTAAAGACTAGGCGACACTGAAGAGGACAGGAGCCTTGCAGAAGCTGTCCAATGAAGGATGTTGAGTACTAAGGAGGTCGGTGTGCGGCAGGAGCACCAACAAGCCTTTGCAAATTCAACCGATCCAGGAAGTTTAGAAGGAGCAATGTCGGAACCAACAAGGTCCAGGGGACTCACCAAAAGCAGGGGCGTCAGGGCAGATCCCAAGTATCAGGAGAGCCCAAAAGAAACAAGTGTGACCCTTAAGTGGACTCGCTGGGCAGAGGCACTGTAGTCGCGAGAGGACCTCAAGCAGATCACAAAAAGATGCAGGCCACGATGCACACAATGTGGTGTGGCTGAAGATTCTGGTCATTGGAGGTGCTCGAGATTGAGGCTACGTAGAGCCTGAATATCTTCTTGTAAGGAAGCCAACAAGCCTTTGCAACTGAAGGTTGATTCGGTGCACAGGGGTTCAGTTATTGCAACCCCCACGAAGGATACTTGCCTCAAACTTGGTGAGAGGGCAGAGCAGGCCTCAGGAGCTGGCGAAAATTATCACTTGTGTTGCAGAACCTTAGGGAGTCAGGAGGAGCTCAGGATCAGCAGACCATCCACTTAGTTGCGGTGACTGCGAATGCAGGGGAGTGACTCCTTCATGCCAAGGGAGATTCCTTCAAGTGTCTTTGATGCTTCACAGGCCTTGGAAGCTTCTTGTATAATACACAGGCACAGACAATGCAGCAGACTGGAAGGGAGACTGAGTCAGTCCCAAACAAAGTCCAGTGAAGTCCAGAGTGCTCAGACGGTAGAAGAAGAAGTGGTGTCTGATCTAAATCTATTATCCACGACGAATCTAAGGACTTACACCCAGTTAAGCCCTCAATAACCCTAGGGAAAAGGTTGGGAAGATTCAGGGGACCCTCCCAGGGGAGGGTCTGGACAGGGGGGAGGTTATTCCCATGTCATTTGTCAAGTTTCGCCCAGAGCGGGAGCCAAAGGCTTGCAGGACTGGTTTGAACTGGAATATGCACAGGGACACCAAATGTGCCCCTCATGCAGACTTACTGGCACTGGAAAGCGTACGCACCCCACCCCAATACACTAATTCCTATCTGGGAGGTGGTCACACCTCCCTGTGACAGGATGCCTATTGTTCTGTCTTCCCCTGCTGAAGCTGGGTTCAGTAGCAGGAGATCAGAATCATGTCTCAGGTCGGCAGCAACCATTTTGTGCTGTCCTTGTCAAGAAGGCTGGTACCGGGAACACTGTGAGCCTAATGGAGGGCTCTTACAGTGCCTGGAATCACATGGGTGTATGATTCAAACATGTTTGATGCCAAACATGATAGGATTCGCCGCAGCCAATTTTGAGATGGTCATCACTTAATTACAGGGTACCCCTCTTCACTGACAACCCAGGAGAGTAGACTGCGTAGTCTGCCGGGGTGTCCAGCTCATGCAGTGGCACCCTCTGACTTAGAACCGAGCACCCTGTCCTTAGGATTGCAAAGGCCTCCTGCTGTAGGGGTGACATATATGTATTAAGTTCCGTGATCATAGATATAGGAAACCTATATCTTTAGTAAGTGGTGCAAGCACCAACTTACACAGGCTGAAATGGCAGGCATGTAGTTCCATTTTAAATTGTCTTTCATGGGTGGCAGAATACATGCTTCAGCCCATGGGAACCCTCGGGGCACCTAGGCCGTGGGTACATGGGTACCATATACCAGGGACTTATAAGGGTACCCCAGTATCCAATTTGGGGGTACCTAAGTACTGAACATAACAATTTAGGGTGAAACCAGATAGAGCAGGGTCCTGATTAGCAGGATCCCAGTCAGACTAGTCAAATACAGCTTAGCACCAGGAAAAAAGTGGGGGTAACATAGAAGCAGATCCTACTTTCCTACAGTAAGTATTGTGCTGAAAGCACAATGCACCACTCGTGGTCATCTGGTCATGTTAGACCAGGGGGAAATTACAAATTTAGGCCAACCATGATGGAGTGAGCGCCAGATTCAGGGACCGGGTTAGCCTGCTGAAAATGTTACCTTCGCAAAGTCCAGTGCAAAGAGTCCAGTTTGCGGGGAAGAAGGCCACAGGAATGAGAAGAGTGTGGCGGATGGTTATTGCTGTAGTGCTAAGAGAAGGTTTGGCATCGCAGATGATCATCACTCTAGTACTAGTACATGTTGGGCGTTGCAGGTGGTCAGCAGTCACCACAGGCTGCCATTGCTGTAGCACAATCTCGCTTTGCCATTCGTCTCTGGCAGTGACAGTTGGGCGAAAAGTCAAGTTACTTGGACCTTTGTAGTCATGTGCATCGCGAGTGGCAAGAGTTCAGTGAGAACGGGCATGTTCGTGGTCGCAAGGAGCCCAAAACTTCAGGATTTCTCGCTTTTCTTCAAAACTTCATGATTTCTCGCTTTTCTTCAAGGGAGTGCACTCTGATGCCAGCCAAGGGTCTAGGGCCTTGGGAGGCACCTCTTGGGGATCAGGGACTCAGCTGAGAGAGGTCTGCAGGGCACAGGCAGGTCCAGTTACAGGTCCATTTGCAACAGGTTAACTGGGCAGTTGTAGGGAGACCTCTGGAGCTTGTTGTATCTGTGTAGCTCAACCCCCTGACCCTTGAAGTCACTCAGGTTATCCTGGCCCGAAGGAAGTAGGTCCAGTCTTCCTTCTCACAGAGAATGTCAGGCGGCAAGCAGCAGGGCTGTGCTCTGGCAACAGGTTAGTCCTTCTTCCAGGAAACCAGGTCCAGTAGTGTATTGAGGAGTGGGTCTGAGGGTCTTATTTTTCTACATGGTGCCAGTTTTGAAGTGGACATAACTTCTAGACTTTCCCCTCACAGATGGGTCTGGCATTTCCTTCCTCTCTGCCCAGGCTTCAAGGGGTCTGGGTTAACAAAAAACTGGAGTGGTTTTTTCTAAGTGTGCTGAGGCAGCTCCTTTGAAATGTAAGTTGGGGTTGAGAACTGCTCCACCCACACATCCTGGAAGGATGGCCATCCTGCCAACACCTATTCCCTCCTCTTTGTCTTACCGTCTGGGATCCACAAACGTTACTTGCCATGCTAATGACCGTCATGTGGTCCAGGACATAGGCTGCAGGCACCAAGTGGTTAAGACAAGACTTAGGGTTCTTGTAATGGACACATAATTACCTTAGATCAGTATAAATTATTTACTGCTGGGTAGACAGTAAAGAAGGTGACATAGCACATCCTCAATGTTTTTATAATGGCAGTAGGGTTACTTGCATTAAAGCATAAGAAGGCTAATTTAAGTAAACTTTGTAACAAAAATGGAAATAAGTTCTTAATCGCATTTTCCTAACTACATTGTATTTGTTTTATTAGGATGCTTTTACTCTTAAGTGATTTGGAATGGTAGCCATTTTTAAGCTAAGTGTGGTTATGGGTTCAAACAGTTTTGAGTAATATCCCTTTCTGTTGCTCATCAGTAAAAATACCGGCTAATGAAATGTTCCTATAATATTAATGATATTTGAGGACAGAATAGAGGCACAAATAAGGTTACAGCAACTGTAACTCACATAATATGGTTTGATGATTTTAAGGGTCATATGCTTGCTATCCAAGTATGCATATCTGAGTCTTATGAATATGTTAAAGTGCTCAGGATGACACAACCTTGGACCAGTCAAGATTGAAGTCTTACTCATGCACTTTCCACAAGCAGTACTCCTTAGCGATATTGCTTACCTAATATATTATGGCAAGCTGAAAGGAAGTGCTGCAGCCACATCAATAGCAACATAATTGAGACGTACTAGATGGTGTGCATCTCTGAATCTCTGATGGTATTTTGACACATGGAATGATAGAGCTAAACTGAATAGCTAAGCCTTTTAGCACTGAGACTGCATCAAACCAACCCACTGATTATGCCAATATTTTATAAGGGGATGAGGCAAGACACACAATTGCTCACTCCCGGCCTGATTCCCAAAGGCAATCTGAGACAAAAGTCTAACTTTACGACTTTTGGTATTCACAGAGGTACTCTCCGCACCCGGCCGTACTCTCTGACTACAGTTGTACTCTCCAGCTACAGCTGTACTCCCCGGCTGGAGCGGTATGAAGTGTAATAATGGTCTGGAATACAATTTGGCTGGAGGAGGAGAGTATGGCTTGGGAGCGGAGATTCCAGCCTGACTGCGGATGTAAAGATACGACTCGTAAATTACCTATGTGAATACCAAAAGTTGTAAAGTTAGACTTTTGTCTCAGACTGCCTTTGTGAATCAAGCCTTCTGTATAGTTGCCTATAGAATCATAGGAAGCTAAAATGAATACCTGCATTGGTGATTCCCCTCAATGACCTTTATTCCAAGCACACTTAGATTTCAATGCTAACATGGACCAACAGCGCAGCCCTAATAGTACTGCAGTGTCAGCCCAGAGTGAAACGTTCCTCTTGCCACTGGACTTTGTGTGCAGCCATCATTAGATGCAGAACTTATGTTGGGCACATGATCTATCATGGTCGTCCAACAGTTTGCTGACATCTGCAACTGAACCAATTCACAATAAATATATTTTATATGTTACTTTATTTTGTTTTCCATCCTTTTTCATATTTACTCTATAGATGCGTGGCCAAATCGTATTATGTAGACAATTCTTGTAAAAAAAAATAAAAAATATTCGAAGTTTAGGTGTACACTCACATAGCTGTGATTGACCATCACCCCTGCTGGCTTATACTGGTTTGCATTCAGGTAAAAGGGAAGCAACAAGATCCATATTGCTGAGTGCTGTGAGCAACAATATCAAGGATTGACAGAAAGCTTAACGCTTCTGTATATATCATTATCATAATCAAGTTTGTGGCCTTGAGCTGCAATTATCAGCCACCTTGGGTTTGGCAGTGTGCCACTAGGAAGCCTAGAGAACATCCTCTTGAAACAGTCTTTGTTTGGCAGACACCTGCTTTTCGACTCCTCATCGCAGATGTTTCTAGCAAATGTATTGACTTATAGCTACTGTTCTCATAATGAGAGAGCATCACAATCCTTAGCATTAAAGTTAGATGGAGCCATACCGTTCAGAGCTGAGGTGCATATTGGCTGGATTCAAAGGGCCTCATTAATGAGGCCGTGCGTCACTTTTATGCCGTCGGTGCGTCACTTTTTGTGACGCACCAGCAGCGTAAAAAATGAGCCATATTTACAAAAGTGACGCATCTAGGTAGATGCGTCACTTTGTAAACCCCTGCGCTACATCATACCTGCGCCAGGTATAATGTATGCAGGGGGGCGTTCTGACGCAAGAAAGGGTCATAGAAGTGACGCAGTGAAATCTATAAGATTTTACTGCGCCACTTCTAGGAGGCAAATACGTCAATTTCTTACGCCTGCCGACAGGGGCTTGCCCCATGTGAAAGGACACATTGCTGGAGTTGCGTCACTTTGTGACACACTCCAGCAATGCGTCACTTTTGCGCCATACAGATACGTCAGAAATACTGACGTATCTGTAACTCCTTGCGCAATGATGCGTCATACTGTAAATATGACGCATCATTGGTGTCGCAAGGAGGGCGCAATGAAAAGTGACGCATCGCTGTTTTCACGCAGCGATGCGTCACTTTTCATAAATGAGGCCCAAAGTTTCTAAGTTTATTGAAGAGTAGCTCGAACATGACTGCAAAGGAGTTGTCAGTGGCCAAGTTTCCATGATCAAATTGATCTGCGTCCTGTCTTAAATTAGAAAACAATGCCCTGAAGTGATGCTGAGCCATCTGGCAGAGATGTTGTGCTGTGTCTGTTGAAGCACGTTCGCTGGGCTATTCCCTGTAGAGCCCCTCTTACTGACAGCGCACCCATTGCCAATTGCACTACAATGTGCCAATACCGTTCCCATTTGAAAAGAAAAAACAACAACAAAATATGTGCCGTGCTGCAAAATCTGTAGCTCTTACACACTGAGTTGCTTATAGGTTTCAATATTACAAATCAGCACTGAAGTGACTTGCATTTGAGCTGCAGTCTCAAGGGGTTCATTAATGGAGTAAAATAGGGTATTTCTTGTTAGTGCTGAGAAGCACTGCAGAGCTTTCTATGGCTTTCAATAGTTGAATAGCAAGGAATACTTTAACTCAGTATTGAGGTGAAGTGAAGCACTTGGAGTGTGTGGATCAAAACTGTATGCATGTTTGTACCAAAGTACAGAATTATAAAGGACAGGAATGACCTAAGTCAGAATTCATGTGCATCAACGAAGTTCTATGCGCCTCTAAGGTCTAGTATAACAAGGTTTTGACAGATGTGATTAGGGACCACTGAATCTGTCGGCCCAATTGGCAGCTGTGTCGCTGGGACAGAGGGCAACAGTGCTGCAGATGCATTAAAGTCATTGTAGGCATCTATCTCATGATGTCACAACACCAATCAACAAGAGGTCAACATGTTGTAGGGAGCACCCAAAAGTAGAAACAGAATTATGAGTGGTTGTGAGAAATTGTGCTGTTGGTTGGCTGGGGTGTGAACCCTGGTCAGCAACAGTCACAATCCCTGTCAGTTTTTCACTGCCAGGACATTTAAAGCTTAAAAGGCCATGCCCAACCTTTTGATTCCAATGCACCCTGGCCTATGGGCTACCTAGGGCCTGCCTTAGGGGGGACTTATATGCAATAAATGGGGCGTTTAGGGCTTGGCAAGGAAGTTAGATTGCCAAGTCGAACTGAAGTTTAAAACTGCACAGAGGCTGCAATGGCAGACCTGGGACATGTTTTAAGGTGCAACGTAAGTGGGTAGCACAATTAGTGCTGAAAGCCCATTAGTAGCATTTAATTTACAGGCCCTGGGTATATGGTATATGGCATACCACACTACAAGGGACTTATAAATAAATAGAATATGCCAATTAGGTGTAAGCCAACTAAGCTGTGTTTAGGGTAGTAAGCACAAGCACTTTAGCACTGATCAGCAGTGGTAAATTACAAAGATTCCGGAGGCGAAAAAAAAAAAAGAATTTCAGCAGCAAAAATGCAGATACGTAGACACAAGTGTGGGGGAAAACCACCTTAAAGCTGATAGGTCTAACACTGTTGCTTTGAAAAAACTTGCACTGGGGCTCCATCATTTGCGAACCCTATAAAATAAAATGCTGCAGGATGGAAAGGGCAAAGTAATTTGAGCACAAGGGGACTGGTGCTTTTCAGACAGCCAGGGCATACAGGAATGGTGCAGTACAGAGCAAAGAGATAAATGTGGTAGTGGAAAACTGCATGGATACCAGGACAGGTTAATGGAAGAGAAAGAGAGGTGCAGAGGGAGACACTGTGAGTTGAATTAAGAAATGGATCAAAAGGACAGCAGTGCAATGGTAAGATGCAGTTGACAGTGACAATGAAAAGGGGAATGGGAACAAAGTCTACATCTGAAGTATATTCGAGATAGGAAGAAGCTAAAGAAAACATTGATAATTTTAAACAAATTAGGAATTCACCCTACATCCTGCACTAAATTGGTTGTGGTCAAGATACATGTAAACAATTAAGGAACTCAACCTACATCCTGTAGATATATGATTGTAGGGGTGTACCAGATATTTGTACCCTCAGCCCCACAAAAGGTTGTGATAACCTTGGCAGTGTCATAGGATTTTCAATTGATGTACGAAATGTATGTATGTATGTATGTATGTATTTAATGCTTGTTAAGCGCAGCTGTCACCCAAAGGGTATCTTGGCGCTGAGACCAATCTAATCATCAGGTGAAGTGCATTACATTACTCTTGGAAACAAATAGGTCTTGAGATCCCTTTTAAAAGAGGACAGATCTTGTCTACTCCTCAACGTCAAAGGTAAGGTGTTCCATAACGAGGCGGCTGCGAAACTAAATGCGCGGCCGCCCATCCTCACTCTGTTGATCCTGGGAATCCTCACCAGAAACGCCGAGGAGGATCTCAAAGGTCTGGCAGCTTGATACCAGGAGAAAAGATCTTGAAGTGGTATCGGTCCTAGTCCATGCAGAGCCTTGAAGACCAAGCACGAGGCCTTGAAGGCAATCCTCTGCTGGACCGGTAGCCAGTGAAGATCAGCCAGTGCTGTGGATGAAGAAGCGGAGCGAGGACAAGATAGAGCCAATTTAGCCGCCATGTTTTGAATCCTCTGCAACTTTAGGATCAAAATCTTTGGGGCTCCCAGCAGAAGTGCGTTACAGTAGTCTATCCTACTGAGAATAGAACTACGCACTACCTCAGCTCTAGCTTCCCGGGGGAGTAGTGGCAGGATCTTACGTAGGGCACGAAGCAAGCCCATACAGGTCGCTGCAGTCCTATTTACAGAGGCATCCAACTGTAAGTTGGGTTCGAACATAACTCCCAGGTTGCGGGCCGATTTCGCGGCCTCCACCGATCCTCGAATAGAGGTTGGCCAGAAGTCATCCGGTAGCGCACGGGGGAGGCGATCAAGGGAGTAGTGGAGTACCTCCGTTTTTGACCCATTAAATTGGAGTGAGTTGGCTCGCAACCACTCAGCTGTAGCCGACATACAGCGGTGAAAGGTGTCCCTCGAGACTGTCTCAGTGCCCTCAAATGAGAAAATCAGTTGAGTATCATCGGCATAATTGATGACTGATATGCCAAATGACTTTATCAGATCAACCAGGGGCCGGAGATATAGATTGAAAAGGATCGGACTGACCCCCAATCCTTGGGGGAAACCTTGATTCACCTGTCGTGTAACTGATCGAAAAGGTGGTAACGCCACAGCTTGCTGTCTGTTGCAGAGGTAAGATGTTATCCAACTTAAAGCCCGACCAGTTATTCCGACGCTCCGAAGACGACCCAGTAGAACCTCATGGTCCACCATGTCGAACGCGGCCGACATGTCAAGCAGCACTAAGAATGCTGACTTTCCCCTGTCGACACACGTTCGTAGATCGTCCAACACGGTGACCAATGAGGTCTCGGTGCCATGGGCCGGCCTGAAGCCAAATTGAGCTACGTCCAGACAGGAGTTTGTTTCCAGGAAGTTAGACAAGGCTCTCGTGACCCACTTCTCAATAATTTTTATTGCAAATGGTAAAAGCGAAATGGGCCTATAGTTGGCTGGGCATAGAGGGTCCAGCATAGCCTTTTTTAGCAATGGTGTTACTATTGCCAACTTCCAGCTGTCTGGAACTGAGGCCGTGATCAGCGACTGGCAGCAGATGGAATGGAGTGGAGGAAACAACTCATCTTGGAAGGCCTTCCAGATCTTATGAGGCATTGGGTCAAGCGGTGAACCTAAGGAAACACTGTTGGCCAAGATGCTAAATTCCTCTAGCGAGGGAACAGGGAAGCTGGATAGCTGGAAAAGCACTGCCTTGTTGTCCACCCATACGGATTCCGAGTGGCATGGGAATTCCATCGGGTTAGATGGAGGCGGCACAAACTGCCCAGATGTTACGAGTCCGTTCAGAATGGTCCTGATTTTCTCCTCAAACGCGAGGGCCAAAGAGTCACAGAGTTCCTGAGAAGCCGGAATAGTTGGTACTGCACAAGACGGATTAGATAAATTATTAACCAGCTTGAACAGGGTCTGCGATTTATTAGAAGCCTTTGCCAATACGTCTTCCAGGAACTTTGCTTTTGCGCTCCTTAGCTGATTTTTATATTCCTGCAGGGCCGCTTTAAAAGCTGCCCTATCCAGCTCCCTATACCCTCTCCTCCAAGTGCGTTCGGCCTGTTTACAGCGGAGCTTAGTTTGTCCAAGATCTTCAGTGAACCAAGCATTGGCTCCTCTAGGCCTGTTCTTCCCCTTTCGTAAAGGGGCCAACTCATCCAGAGATGTCAAAATTTGCTGGCAGAGGACAGCATAGCTCTTATCCACACTATCCTCCACCATGAAGGTTCTGTGCAGTAGTGTGGGTCGAGTGGGCTCCCTGAGAAGGCGAGACCATTGTCGATTGAGCTTAGTGCCACCCGAGTTGCTTGGTTTTAACAAAGCAGGCAGAGCAATAGACATGATAATCAGAGAGTGGTCGGTCCAACACTGATCCACGACCTCTTTCACTACAACTAGCTCCTTCTCGGCGAATACCAAGTCTAGAATATGCCCCTTTGCGTGAGTAGGTGACGAAACCAACTGTACAAGTTGAATGTTATTACACGCTTGGCAAAGTTCTCTATAGGCTAGATCTTGAGGGCCGGAGGGCCAGAGATTGAAGTCACCCAATACCAAAAATTTAGCATGGGAGTTTGAGAGGTAATAGATCAGATCAACCAATGACTGAAGGGCCATTGTTGTAGAAGAAAATCTCAGGACAAATAATGTGCTTTGTTGTGCACTGGGTATGGCACAAGATGTGAGTGGCTAACAGTCTGAAGATTCCATTTTGTTTGAAAAGAGACCCAGGCTATCAAAGTATGAAACTCACCTGTACCAACAGGTTTCTTGTAGTAAATAGCAAAGAAGTAAGAACACACACACAGACGCACACAATAATGTATGAAAATGTGGAGTAAAATCCAGAGGTCTGAAAATCGCAGTCAATGTAATTCTTGGAGAAGGTAAAAGTAAACAAGAGATAGGCAAAACATCGAATATGGTAGGAAAAGCAGCGCAGCCAGAGAACCCGCTAAATACCCGCAATATAATGGAGACATGGTTATAACACATATGACAATTGTGTGATTCACGTGCAAACATTGCAAAGAGATCTGCTTAAGAAGGGTAAATATCTGCGCTAATTGTGCACAATAGTGCATGTTATAATTCATTCTGAGTAGCAATACTGGGAATGATGCTTAAATTGTACATTTAATAAAAATAACTCAATAGCCCTCCTTTCAATTTCTAGAGTACTGTAGAGATTTTACTTTTTCCATGCAGTAAAATCGTCCCAGTATCCTGTACTTATGAGTAAACCCCAATGGAATGGGGATTTACCGCACTGGGTTGATTTTTCAGGCCATAAAAACACACAGAATCCCTTAGGTCGAGCATTCGAGACCTTATGTATATACTTATGTATATACTTTAGTATATATACTTCAGTATATACTTATATGTGTATGTACTTTGTGGTCTCTGGAGATCACCCCTAGGACTTGTCTGCTTCCGCTTAGGGACGTATTTTTCTGTTCAACTGCCTCTATTTAACTGTCTTGATAGAAAATGACCAGCAGAGGTCAGTAAAATAGCAGAATTGCTTTCTGCCGAGGGACTTTCTTTTAAAAAAAATTCTGGCAACTGCCTCTATTTAACTATTTAACTATCTTGATAGAAAATGACCAGCAGAGGTTAGTAAAATACCAGAATCACTTTAGCATTCTCTAGATTCCAGTCCATAGAAATAGTCTTCCACAAGCATCCGTAGACAATAATATTTTTTTCAAATCTTGTATTTTCAGTGTTCAGTTCAAAATAAACTTTATTCGGTTTTTCACAATTAAAAAACATAAAAGTATACTAAAACTCAGCCCTACAGTACAAATGTAATCATTAATGCATCATTTAAAAACGGGGAACATGTAATCGTTAGCAGCCCTACTACATAATGATTATACTCACATTTGTTATTTACAGATTTTAAAATCAGGACATAAATATAAAAACAATTAATCATAGCTGACCCTCGACTTGATTGCAGACTTTAGAAAACCAACAATAAAAGGGACACAGTATTCCCTCGATAGCTGAAGAAACAAAAGAGCTGGCGAGCTTGTATAAAATTAATCTTTTTTAAAACAGGAATTGAAAAATATTTCCGGGGGACATCATAGAACTTACATAAAAACATGAAGTGTAATATATCCTGTGGGGACATCCCGTCGCAACCACAGGGTGCTAACTGTATTTTCAGTGAAATAACCACCAAAGGCCCTGCTTTTATATTAAATCAGAGCTTTGGACTATACCGTTTCCCGCTGAAAGGCGATATTTCTCTCCATGTGTTCCCATACCTGGCATGTCACGCAGTTTGGTGCTTAATTTTCCTCCATGTTAAAGAACAGTAGATGTTTCAGCACCCAGGCTAATGTGCTGCACGGCTAAATACATATAAGGTCCCAAAGGCGAGACCGAATGCATTGCAAATGCTTGTTCCATGTGGTTTTAATGTGTGGATTTCGCACCTTCTTAGTGGTACGGTGCATGAAGCGGGGTCAGAGGCAGATGTGAATGGAGGCTTGTGAGGGAAGTATGGAGAGGGAAGTGAAGGGCTGTTTTTTTCCTTTTAGCTGGGCAATGGATTATATGTTTGCTTCTATAGTAAAAAAAAAAAGCGGCATGAGACTCATTCGATTTTCACAGCCCTTTTGATTCTGCCAGTTAAATCAAGTCAGCCTCGCCTAGCCAATACAACCTAGGGTTGAGCAGGACTCCCAATGAGCCCCTTACTGTTTAAAAAGGTTGAGAAAAGCGACTGTTGAGAGCGTGCTCGTTTGGTTTTAGACAAAAGCCTCTACCAATCAGCTTAAATATAATTTAAGAAGCAGATATTCCAATGAAAGTAAGTCTGTTTTTCTGAACTGCACAATGCCAGGTACAAGGGCCCTCATTTATGAAGAGCTTGCGCCGCCGGTGCGTCAAAAATAATGGCGCATCGTCGGCGCAACGCATGCGCCATATTAATGAAGTGGCGCATCTCCGACGATGCGCCACTTTCAACCCACTGCGCACGGAAAACCACTGCGTGAAAATGCACTGCGACACGTAAGTATTAATGTATGCAAGGTGGGCGTTACCACGGAGAAACACGCGCAAAAGTGACGCATCCATATTAATGACTTTATCCACTTTTGTCGCATCTGTTGCGGAAAATGCGCATCGTTGCGGTTACGTCAGAATTGGTGTGCCTACAAAACGGACGCGCAGGAAATGACGCATCGGCACATAGCAAGAGGAGAGGCCACAGTGGACATTGCTGCAACTATCCCCACACCATGGAGGTGGTAATGCTGCGAGTAGCTGCCAGGCGGAGACGACTAGCACCAGGAATCCAACCACAACCCCCCCCCAGGCAACGCCGCAGAAAGGAGCGGTTATTCCGTCAAAGGAGCGTCCTGAGAGGCCTCAGGAATGAGGAGGTCATAAGTCTATTTCGCCTCAAGAAGCAGACCATACTACATCTAATGCGACTAATTGGACCAAGGCTAGAGGTAGGAACCAACAGGCCTACCAACATACCGCCACAGGCAAAGCTCCTGGCTGTGTTGCATATGCTAGCGTCGGGCTCCTTCCAGACAACAGTTGCCAAAGTGGCAGGAATATCCCAGCCAGCTTTCTCATCATTCCTACCAACTGTCCTGGATGCCATCATCCAACTGACACCCCGCTACCTCTGTTTCCCCAACAATCCACAACAGCAGATGGAGATCAAGCAAGGATTCCATGACATAGCAGGCTTACCCCATGTGCTGGGTGCCATTGACTGTACACATGTGCAATTAGTACCTCCGGCAGCAACAGCACATTGTACATAAATCGCAAACATACATATTCAATCAATGTACAGGCCATTGTGGATCACCGTGGACTATTTACAAATGTGCTGGCAAAATACCCTGGCAGTGTACATGATGCCTTCATATTCCGGAACTGCATCATAAATGACCGCTTCAAGAATGGCCAGTATGGCAATGGCCTACTTGTAGGTAAGCAAAAGAGTATGATACAATGCACCATCCATGCTACCATACTGGTAATATTGCTTCAATGACGCTTCAATGAGGTCATGGATGGAATAATGTTGTACTAGCATATACATATACAGCAATAGAAGGGGCATAATTAATTAAGGTCATGCGCTGCTGGTGCCTAACTTACAAAATGGGAAAATGTCACGCACCAGTGGCACAAGTCCTTCATAAATGAGGGCCAAGGTCATGTAGAGGCATATAGGGAGCCAATGCATGTCCGTCCAAATCTGTGTCCATTTCCCAGCATAACTATGTGCCAAAGGTGTCTTGCATGTGAGTCACTGGGTGTGTTCTCTGCAACATCCATGGCCAATGGACACTGCCAAATGAAATATTACACACAACATATGGCCTGTACTCGACCAGAACCATTACAAGCATTTCATTGTACCTTCTCATTTATTCCATTACAGCTGACCAGGGATATGGCATCCAGCCATGGGTGATGACACCTTATGGAAACCCACAGTCGCCACAGGAAGTAGCGTACAACCAAGCACATTGCAGGACCAGGAACATTGTTGAAAGAACATTTGGTCTGCTCAAGGCCAGGTTTCGGCGCCTGGACAAGTCTGGTGGACGTATGCTGTATTCACCAGAGACAGTGTGCAAATTAATTTTGGCTTGTGCAATACTGCACAACATATGTGTGCTCACAAAAGTCCCCTGGGATGAGGGACCTGATTTAAATCCACAAATGCCGGAGGATGACCAGGAGGACGGCCATGCTCCTGTAAACCAAAGCACAGCAGCAGGCATCCGCAGACGTGCTGACATAGTGCATAATTTTTTTTAAGATTGTGAAAAATAACATCCTCATCATGCATTTGATTTTTGTTAGGACTAATAAAAATACATCATACAACCTTTACTCCCTTGTGCATGATTATTTTTCCAAAATTTACACTGCAAGTTGCATGACAATCTCATATGTGGATTACATCATCAATCAATCAATCAAAGCTATTATATAGCGCACTACTCACCCGGAGTGTCTCAAGGTGCTAGGGGAGGGGGGGTCCGCTACTGCTCGAACAGCCAGGTCTTGAGCCACTTCCTGAAGGCAAGGTGGTCCTGGGTCAGGCGGAGGTGGGTCGGGAGGGAGTTCCAAGTCTTGGTGGCCAGGTAGGAGAAGGACCTTCCTCCTGTGGTGGCTCTTCGGATGCGGGGGACGCCGGCGAGGGCATGGCCGGTCAATTGAAGCTGGTGTGTGGGAGCGTAGAAGTTGAGGCGGCTGTTGAGGTATCCTGGGCCTTGGTTGTGTCGGGCTTTGTGTGCGTGGGTGAGGAGACGGAAGGTGATTCTCTTCTTGACCGGGAGCCAGTGCAGATCTCTCAGGTGTCCGGAGATGTGGCAGCGATGGGGAATGTCCAAGATGAGTCGTGCTGAGGCGTTCTGAATCCGCTGGAGTGTCTAGTGGAGTTTGGCAGTGGTTCCTGCGTAGAGGGAGTTGCCATAGTCCAGTCGGCTGTTGACGAGGGCCTGGGTAACAGTCTGTCTGGTCTGGGTGGGGATCCACCGGAAGATCTCACGTAGCATGCGCAGGATGTTGAAGCACGACGAGGAGACTGCGTTGACTTGTCTGGTCATGCAGAGGGAGGAGTCCAGGATGAAGGCCAGGTTGTGTGCGTGGTCTGTTGTTTTGGGTGCGCTGCCCAGGGCGGGGGGCCACCAGGAGTCGTCCCAGGCGGAGGGTGAGGATCCCAGGATGAGGACTTCCGTCTTGTCCAAGTTCAATTTCAGGCGGCTGTTCTTCATCCACATGGCTACGTCTGTCATCCCTTCGTGTAGGTTGGCTCTGGCGGTGGCGGGGTCGTTGGTAAGGGAGAGGATCAGCTGTGTGTGGTCGGTGTAGGAGATGATGTAGAGGTTGTGTTGGCGTGCGATGGCTGCGAGGGGGTTCATGTAGACGTTGAAGAGGGTTGGGCTGAGCGAGGAGCCTTGAGGAACGCCGCAGATGACTGTGGTGGCTTCTGATCTGAACGGGGGGAGGCGGACTCTCTGTGTCTTTCCGGCAAGGAACGAGGTGATCCATTCCAGTGCCTTCTCCTGGAGTCCAACGTTGCTGAGGCGCTGCGCTAGGGTACGGTGGCAGACAGTGTCGAAGGCCGCGGAGAGGTGTAGGAGGATGAGTGCCGCTGTTTCTCCACTGTCTAGCAGGGCTCGGATGTCATCGGTGGCTGCGATCAGGGCCCTCTCGGTGCTGTGGTTGGCCCGGAAGCCAGACTGCGAGAGGTCGAGGGATCCGTTTGTCTTGAGGAAGGCAGCCAGCTGCTTGTTGACGGTCTTCTCGATGACTTTAGCAGGAAACGGGAGCAGCGAGATGGGGCGGTAGTTCTTGAGGTCGGTGGGGTTGGATGAAGGCTCCTTTAGTAGAGCGCTGATTGTGGCGTGCTCCGAGCTCTCCGGAAGGTGGCGGTGTCGAAGGAGGCGTTGATGATGTCCCTCAGGTGGGGTGCGATGACAGCGTCGGCCTTGTTGAATACGTGGTGAGGGCAGGGGTTGGTTGGAGATCCGGAGTTCATCGTGCGGATGGTGTCTTTGGTGCTGATCGGGGTCCAGGCGCGGAGGGTGGTGGTGGTGGGCGTTCGTTCAGTCGTGGCGAGCGTTGGTTGAGTGCTGAAGCTGTAGTGTATGTCCGTGACCATGTTGTGGAAGTAGGAGGCGAGGGACTTGCAGAGGTCTTGCGAAGGGGTGATGTCGTTGTTTCCGCCGTTGAGGTTGGAGAGCTCCTTAACGATGTTGAAGAGTACCTTGCTGTTGTGTGCGTTGCTGTCCAGTCGTTCCTTGAATGCATGTTTCTTGGTGGCGTGGATTAGTTGGTGGTGTTTTCGGGTGGGGAGCTTGAGGGCAGTCATGTTGTTTGGTGTTGGGTCTCTGCGCCAGGCTTTCTCGAGTGCTCTGCAGTTCTTCTTTGAGCTCTTGAGTTAGTTGGTGAACCATGTGGCTTTCTTGCTGCGGGGTCTCCTATGTGGGGTCTGCAGAGGGGCGAGGTTGTCTGCGCAGTTGATGATCCACTTTGCGAGGTTGGTGGCGGCCTGGCTTGGGTTAGTTGCGCTGGTGGGAGGGTTCATGCTCAGGGAAGTCGCAAGATGGTCGGCTGTGATCTTGTACCAGCTTCTGCGTGCTAGCTGTTCCTGGTGGTGGTGGATCGTGGTCCTTTTGAAGCTGAAGTTGACGCAGCTGTGGTCCGTCCAGTGGAGTCCAGTGGCGTGGCTGAAGGTGATGTCCATGCTGGATGAGAACACGGGGTCGAGTGTGTGTCCGGCGTAGTGGGTGGGGGTGGTCACCAGCTGCTTGAGACCGAGGTTGGCGAGGTTGTCCAGCAGGGTGGTGCTGTTGCAATCTTTGTTCTCCAGGTGGAAGTTGAGGTCCCCGAGGAGGATGTAGTCAGCGGAGAGGAGGGCGTGCGGGCTAATGAAGTTGGTGATGTCTTTGCAGAATTGTGTGCGTGGTCCCGGGGGTCTGTAGATGAGGGTGCGTCAAAACATACAGCACTTAAGATATGCAACAACATTGTCAGATAATAACTGCAATGTGCCTTTAATGAAGATTGTGACGCATGCCAATAAAGTCACATCTACTAACACTGGTCGCACCTTGGGGGAAAATATGTCATCAGTCAGCCATGCATCTAATTTACGATGCGACATAATGAAGATTGTGTCGCATGACAATAATGACGCTTCCACCAGAACAGTTCGCACCTTGAGGGGAAAATATGTCATCAGTCACCCATGCATCAAATCAATGATGCGACATAATGAAGATTGTGTCGCATGACAATAATGACGCTTCCACCAGAACAGTTTGCACCTTGAGGGGAAAATATGTCATCAGTCAGCCATGCATCTAATTTACGATGCGACATAATGAAGATTGTGTCGCATGACAATAATGACGCTTCCACCAGAACAGTTCGCACCTTGAGGGGAAAATATGTCATCAGTCACCCATGCATCTAATTTACGATGCGACATTATGAAGATTGTGTCGCATGACAATAATGACGCTTCCACCAGAACAGTTCGCACCTTGAGGGGAAAATATGTCATCAGTCACCCATGCATCTAATTTACGATGCGACATTATGAAGATTGTGTCGCATGACAATAATGACGCTTCCACCAGAACAGTTCGCACCTTGAGGGGAAAATTGGTCATCAGTCACCCATGCATCAAATCAATGATGCGACATAATGAAGATTGTGTCCCATGACAATAATGACGCTTCCACCAGAACTGTTCGCACCGTAAGGGTAATATGTCATCAGTCAGCCATGCATCTAATTTACGATGCAACATAATGAAGATTGTGTCGCATGACAATAATGACGCTTCCACCAGAACAGTTCGCACCTTGAGGGGAAAATATGTCATCAGTCACCCATGCATCAAATCAATGATGCGACATAATGAAGATTGTGTAGCATGACAATAATGACGCTTCCACCAGAACAGTTCGCACCTTGAGGGGAAAATATGTCATCAGTCAGCCATGCATCTAATTTACGATGCGACATAATGAAGATTGTGTCGCATGACAATAATGACGCTTCCACCAGAACAGTTCGCACCTTGAGGGGAAAATATGTCATCAGTCACCCATGCATCTAATTTACGATGCGACATTATGAAGATTGTGTCGCATGACAATAATGACGCTTCCACCAGAACAGTTCGCACCTTGAGGGGAAAATATGTCATCAGTCACCCATGCATCTAATTTACGATGCGACATTATGAAGATTGTGTCGCATGACAATAATAACGCTTCCACCAGAACAGTTCCCACCTTGAGGGGAAAATATGTCATCAGTCACCCATGCATCAAATCAATGATGCGACATAATGAAGATTGTGTCCCATGACAATAATGACGCTTCCACCAGAACTGTTCGCACCGTAAGGGTAATATGTCATCAGTCACCCATGCCTCAAATCAATGATGCGACATAATAATGATTGTGTCGCATGACAATAATGGCGCTTCAACCAGAACTGTTTGCACCGTAAGGGTAATATGTCATCAGTCACCCATGCCTCAAATCAATGATGCGACATAATAATGATTGTGTCGCATGACAATAATGACGCTTCCACCAGAACTGCTCGCACCGTAATGGGGAAATATTTTAACTGTACCATGCTTCAAGTCAACGATGCAACATAATTACGTTTTATTCGCATGCCAATAATGACGCATCACCGGAAACGAGTCGCATCGCAACAGGAAATGATGTAACCAGCCTGCCCTGCTCACAAACAGGAAGTTATATAATACTTTTGCTTTCTCTTTCACTCCTTTGTAGTCTCAGAGAGGTGTAGGAGTGTGTTTGCAAAGTGCTTGAGAGTTTTGTCCTGTCCTGCAGTTGTTTTACAGTGTGTGTCTTGCTAACTGTGTCCAAATAGTCTCTGTAGTGTTGTGTATTGTCTACCTGTGTGTTGTGTGTAAAGGGGTGTCTGTCTGTTTAGGGGTCTTAATATTCATTAATAGGGGGATTTGTGTTGTTTTAAGGGGTTTTTAAAGTTAGTAATAGGGGGATTAGTGTTCTGTGTAGTGGATTTATACTATTAGGGGGATTCCTGTGAAAGCCACAATTTTTTTTGTAGCATTCACACAGCGTGGCTTGTGCTTTGTCACTATGTCACCCAGGTCTAGGAACCTCACTGAGCAGGAGTATGGGGGGCTACTGTGGCTGATTGTCCACTACCTCCCAAACATGATTGGGAGTGGAGGCAGGGTACTGCTGGGTTACCCAACCCAAGAAAGGAAGCTGAGGTGGGAGAGGGTCCGGTACCAGATGTTGCGAATATTTGGAGTGGACCGGACCGGACCCTC
This sequence comes from Lissotriton helveticus, assembly GCF_964261635.1. NCBI lineage: Eukaryota > Metazoa > Chordata > Amphibia > Caudata > Salamandridae > Lissotriton > Lissotriton helveticus. The sequence goes on along the minus strand of NC_136072.1, from coordinate 383,264,547 downwards.
AGACAGTACAAGCATCGGTGGGCTGATGTCATCAACCGTGAGCAGGATCTCCTGGACCACCTTGGAATCGAGGTCGAGGGAACAATTGGTAAGTCAAATTACATTTATTTCATGTATTAACAGCTGTATTTTAAGGTTAAGCTATTCCATTGTGAAAGTACAGGGGTCTCACTGATGATCCCCTTGCACGGCTGTGACATCAGATATAGGGCCATATCTATCAACAAACCCTTTGGCTAATCTAAACTTGAGATTATCAAGGAATCCCTATTTATGATTTGCTAAATGGTATGTATTAAGAACAATCGCTATTATTTTAGGAATTCATTAATCTTTCGTATGTGCAACTTAGCATGTTTATACTTTGCAATTAAGGGATAATTCCATATGCATTGCCATGGCCCAGGAGGGCCATAGGAATAATTTGAAATAAAAACACTTATTGCAAATCAGCTATTACCTAATCGACATTTGTGAATTATTACAAGGGTGCAGGGGTGTCTCAAAGACACACTGCTGCAGCCCTCAAAAGTATATGTGTGTGCATATGGTGCACATACATGCCCTATGGCCATGTGTGTGCATCACCTGCCACCTTCAAAAAAGCAAAATTGTGCATGTTAGGAATAAAATGCACCTTACCATCAACTACAGGTTGGTGCTAATTTGCTAAATATCTAACATAATTTGCTACACAAAAATGCAACATACATAAAGGCAGATTTATGAGGCAGTTGTGCCTCTTTGCACCGCAATTGCGTCACTTCATTTGACCAACTGCCGCGCAAATAAAGCGCCCTATTTACAACGTTGTAAAGCACTGCGCCAAAAGAAGGCGTTCCTGCGCTGGGGGGGGGGGGGGCTTCCTGCGCAGGAACCCCTCATGAAAGTGGCTGAGTGAAATCTATGAAATTTCACTCAGTCACTTTCTGGGCAATGCTGCGTAAAAACCCTGCGCCTGCTTGAAGCAGGCGTAGGTCTTGATGCAGCATTGTGCAGATGGTGCATCCCTGAGTCTTGCTGGAGCTGCGTTGCGCTTGCAACGCAACTCCAGCAATGGCCCACAATTCCCGCACAGAAGCCTCGGGCATCTGTGCCGTTTGTTCACCATGGTGTGCTGCATTATAAATGAAGTCCCCCATAAAAGCACAATCACATACATCTACACAATGCAAACATATTATCGATATGGGACAAGTGTGCAAGTATTTGGCAAATGCCATCTCAATGTGACACCACAAACAAAGGATCACATGTGTGTCATACATGCAGTGGAAGAGTGTGCTTCACATGTGAAGTACTTAGCCAGAGACTGTTGTATGAATCAGGTTGCCTCATGGGATGCATCGTAAGCCAATGTTGAAGATACCACTGACTCTCATGTAATCTCTGTACTGTGTTGAAATATGCAACATACGCTGAGTATCTGCTCTATTGTCTTTCCCTTGTAGGTGGTCCACCACCATACACAAGGGGTGAGGTGGAGTCCTTCAAGGATCCTAAGGCCATTGGTGAGTGTGAAATCCTTACTATGTTTGTCTGTATGCTTAAAATGTCTCCTCATGCATGCCAAGTATGCAGACAGTGCCAAAATCATCATTCTTGCATGCAGCTTGTTTACACATCACATGTGCATGGAAGTGTGAAGGACTCAATGGCACCATGTGGAAATCCATAATCTCAATGATAAGGGTCACATGTATGAGGTGTAACAGTGTGCAAGGGACACAGTAAAAAATCTTGTGCTGCTGTAAGTATCTATCACATAAAATGAGACCACTATCAAACAATACATCTATACCTCCATAGAGCACCATACTCAGGTGTGAGGGTCTGAAGGCACTGAAGGGAGGGGGTGTGCTGCTACTGATGAAATAGGCAGCTCTTCAGTTCTTTAATGAAGGTAAGATGGTCCTGGTCAGTCGTAGTTGTGCGCCAAGGGACTTTCATGTCTTGGTGGCCAGGTAGGAGGATGATCTAGGTCCAGTGGTGGATGAGTCAATCCTTGGGATGGTGGCCAGTGGGAGGCTGGTGGAGCGGAGGAGGCGGGTAGGATGTGAGAACGAGAGGCGGTTGAGGAGTCATTCTGGGCCCATGTCATGTGTCTGTGTGTGTGTGTGGGTGAGGAGGCAGAACGTGATCCATGTGTTGACGGTGACCCAGTGTTGGTCAATATGGCCTGTAGAAATGCTGCTGTGGTGAGGCCCGTCGAGGATGAGTCGTGCCGATGCATTTACTATGGGTAGTAATTGTAAGTGAAGTCTGGCAGTGGTTCCTGTGTATAGGGCCTTCCCATTGTACAATTGGCTGTTGATGAGGGCCTGGGTGACCGTCTCACACGTTCCGGTGGTGATCCACCAGAATATCTATCGGAGCATGTGCAGGGTGTAGAATCATAAGGATGACATGACGTCCACTTGTTTGTTAGTTGTGAGTGAGTAGACCTGGAAGAATCCCAAGTGGGGTGTATGCTCCGTGGGTGTTCTTGCAGTGACCATTGTTGTGGACCAATAGGCGTCGTCCCTGGCGGATGTTGATTTGCCAAGAATGATAACCTCTGTATTGTGTGTCTACAGTATCTGCTGACTGACCTTCTTCCATTCTGCGGCGTCTATCTTTCCTTCATGGAGGTTGTTTGTGTTTGGGGCTGGGTCATGGGTGAGGGACCGTACCAGATGGGTGTCATTGGCATAGGTTTGTATGTTGTGGTGGTGTGTGCATGCAATGGTGGCAAGTGTGCACATGGAGATGTCGAAGAGTGTCATGCTGAGCAAGGAGACTTGGGGTACGTGACAGTCAGTGTATGTAGACCATGGCTACATGACACATGCTAATTGTAGTACAACATAGACATACCTCCTACAAGTAGGATTTCCTTGTGCCCCACGTGTGTCAGTACTAGCCATTGTTAGAGGGATGCAACAGTGCTGCAAGTCCATCATCAATTAGCACAATAATCATGCAGTTACCTATGCAACTAAAAGGGCCACCGGCAGATTTGACTATTGACATCAGTAGTGAATATGCATTGATGTACATGTGTTTAAATGCCCATTGCATCATTTATCATGCATAGTCAACTCACATACCAGGCCTTGATGCTGGCCATGATATGACGTCCCCTGTCAAGATGCGTCTACCATGATAGTGTTGTGCAGTGTGTGTTGCGTAGTGTGAAAATGCAGCACGTATTTACTCCCAAGCAGCACCCCATGTACAAGAGTTAAATGATAGGAGGCGGTGCACAAATCAATTGCAGTGCACACCTGTGTCTTTCCTTGAAACACATTCCTAATTTGGCCATGTTTTGTTTCCATGGTGCATTTTACATGTGTGTAGGCTTGTGCAGCATACAGGGATGATGTTCCATTTACCTTGCTATGTATCTGCGTATGAAGAGCACAATTACAATGCCTATACAAACCTTGCCTGCACACAGATGCACTGGCATCATTTTGAGAAGGGGCCTGCATATGTGAATGGCGAGCATTGGGTACATGGCCAGGACAAATGCATTGGAATGCACCATCTCATATGTATTGAGGCCTTACATGTCATGTAGATTATTTATCATGTTAGGTAGTACGCAACATCACTTAGCATCCCTGTGTATGACCATCGATGATGATGCCACCATGCTTTTAAATTGATGCCCTGTTAACGATAGCCCCTTGACAAATTTTACTGAAGATTGCATGAATGTGCATGTGTACAGGTGTCAATGTGTTAGTGCAGACTGATGTGGATGTCATTGCTCCATTACAGAAAACATGACACAAGATGAGGAGAGGCAGTATCGCATCCGTCTAGAGAGATACCGCCACATACGGAATGTTGGTCGTTCATTCAGGCAGATGGGACGCCGACATGAGCACTCACGTGCTGATGGAGCATGGAGATCACCAACTCCCACTCCACCATCCAACACGCGGAGCCGGAAGGAAAAGGCTAAAACCTCACTCATGCACTCCGGACAACCAACTGGATCATGTGAAGATCAACATCCCCAGATGGACACTGAATCTCCTACACAGAGTGGACCCTCAGGCATTCAGACATCAGCACCATCAACATCTGGTTTGGTTGCACCCCCAGCTGGTCTTGGTTCAGGATCTGCTACTCAATCCACTTCTGGACATCCCTCGGATATGACCCCAGTGACAACCACTGCTCCAAAATCGCAACCCACCACAGCAGAGGCCCTTCCAACGAGGACAGGTGGAGCTGCAGTAGCGCAAGTTGGACGTACAGCAACAGGGCATGCAGCAGCTCCCCCTGAGATCGACGGTGTGCTCCTGATGGCCAAAATTAACAAGATTGAGGGCCAAATGGAAATTTTTGAAAAAGGCCAAAAGGAACTGACATTGAAGGTTGCGGGCATGCAACTGCAGCTGGCCACCCTGCTGTCCATGGTTGCCGACATGAAGGCCACCATTGAACAAATGGATGAGCAGGAATGAACACAGAGTGCACAACTGTGGTCGTTGTCCATGACATGGAATTTCACATGTCAAGTTACGGACGTTGTTATTGTTTACATTTTTTAAATAGTTAGATAGTATTTAGGATAGTTGTAGTACTTAGGAATAGTGTTAGGATAAGTGTTAAGTTATTAGGAGTGGGTGGGGGTTGATGTATAGTGTATGTTAAATGTATTTTTAGATGTATAAAAAAAATATTAAAAAAAATATATCATTGTTTAGTTAGGTAGGTTAATTAGTATGTGTTTAGATTAAGTGTATGTATGCCTGATGTGTGATTGTTGAATAGGGGGTGGGGGGTCATCTGTGTGTTGTGTAGTATGTGTGAGGTAGGTATAGGAACAGTTAGACAAGATAAGTGTAGATGTTAGTGCATTAGATTAGATTAGTGTAGGATTTTAGAAATATATTTGAATAGTGTAGTGTAGTTTTGCATAACATTTAAATAGTCTGAACAATTTTTGTTAATAAAATATCTGTTTCAATTACAATAAGTTGTACTTGTAGGCATATGAAGTAGAGAAATCAGCTCTGGGTGAGCCTTACCCTTGCTGGCCAAGGAATGTCAACAATGATCTCATAGCTGAGATTACCGTTACATGTTACCTATTGTAAGCCAAATGTTCATTACACTATCACAAAATCATACAGGCCAATACTCACCCTTGAGGGACTTTAGGTAATGTGTCTCAGGTGAGCCCATTTGATCAACAATCATGTGTAAAGATTCTGGGACCTCTTTCATGACGTTTTTCCGTAGTGGAGCACAGCAGGCCTTCCTGTAGCGCTACCCTTTTGCAGGATTAAGTGCAGGACCGTGCCGTATCTGCTAGTTACTGCGCAATCCTGTTGTTCTCACCAGCACTGTTGCACAATGTCCTGTTCATCGCTAACGCAGTCACCTTTGCACAATGGGGCAAGTGTGTCTGCCTTGCAGTGAACATCAGACTTGTACAGGAACGGACACCTCTCAGTTAATCATTCATCACAACGGCCTCTTCCTCTTACTATGTCTACTGCATTGTGACAAAAAGGGGAGACAAGGAGAATTCATCATATTTGTCAACATTGAGCCTTCTTCACGCCTGCACTGGGTCTGTGTAATTTCTGGACAGTGCCTCACATTTCATGTTCCTATTACATCTGTGGCAGTGTCAAAAGGCAATGGATGTTGCTGGGAAGGCACCCAGCAACACCCATTGCACGTGCCTGTAACGCTGATCAATGCGTGCAAGGGTTGGATTTGCTGCATGCAGCATTATCCCATGACTATGTTCCTTGGTGATGGATGATGACTTTTAGGCAGGGTTAGGCATCACACAACGTCACAACAAGTGAGGGTCAGATGGCACAAGGGCCGTCATTTATTGGGCCACCTGGTATTGAGACTGTACCTCAATGTTTGCAGTGTTTCCCAATGCTGAGGGCCAGTATGACCCACGTCTTTCCTGCAAGTGGAAAAGAAAGCTGGTTTACAGCCTGGCTATGTAGATGCAGGGAAATGTGACCATGGATAGGTCTGTATTGCACACGTATGTCTTGTGGGCCTAGAAGCAGATTCATTGGTAGAGGTTTGCTGGCCCAGGGTTCTGGCTGACTGTGTAGGTGTGTGTGAGCTAACCCTGGGCGTAGTTCGCGGAGCCGCACTCCGCGGAGCTACGCGAAGACGCAGTTGCACTCCGCGACCTTCGCGTAGCTCCGCGGACATGCGTAGTAGCTTGCTAGACCCGTTCGCGCGCCGTTTTTCATCTTCGGGAGCGCGGTGCGCGTGTTCGGGGCGCTGCCTGCATGCTCGAGATAGCTAGCGCGCTAAGTTACTCAAGAGGTTTGTCCCGCCCGCTTGCGTTCCCTTATTTCCAAAGTGCGTGATCGCGTCAAATATCGCGCGAACTTACCCCCGGCGCACGCGATAATGTTATTCAGCGCGCGAGAACTACGCTACGCACCGGATCGCGGAGTAATCGACAGCTTCGCGTTCTCCGTAGAACGCGGAGTTGCCAAAACTCCGCAAGCTCCGCGAACGGAGCGTAGTTCTTCGCCCAGGGTTAGTGTGAGCTCCTTGAGTGTCAGTATATCTGTATGGGTGTGGATGCAGTAGAGCTCCTGTATGTGCAGGCGGAAGTGGTATTATCATGTGAGCCACAGGGAACATCTACCTACGGTTGTCTGGACATTCATCTTTTTTGTACTGAGGGTATTTTTGATAATGTTATTGAGGGCTTTCACATTGCACAGGCTGATGATGATGGGTGTGTGGCAGATCCAATCAATGCATCAGTTGGCAATAATTTTGATGCACTTGCAGAGTTAGCAGAGGGTGAAGAAGTATGGTGAGGATACTGCTATTATCCGTAATGACGGGGTGAGGGATGTGTTCTGTACAATGTATAGTTTGTGTGGCACATATGAGTGCAGAACTGTTTATCCAGCCCAGGGTACCCCCAGGTATAGTTCCATGTGGTAGTGGTTCTTGGGATTATGATGACTTTTTTTAACAACAAATGGAGATTTGTCCAGCTGAGGCACATACTTGTTGGCACATCTCGCATCCGTTGTGGTTAGTCGTGTCCTGTGATGTTGGGTACCTTGGTGAGGGAGAGGCAGAGCTGGGTGTGTTAGGCGCAGGGTACTATGCAGAGTCCATGTTCACTGATGCCCTCAGCAAGCGGAGCCATGTAGACATAGCAGACAAAGGTACTGAGGGACAGTCCCTGAGGAACTCAGCATCAGTACTGTGTGTGTTGTGCTGTGAAATGTATTAGGCTGAATCATCTGCTCCGGTCTGCAAGGGTGGAGACATTCCAGTGTGGTGTATTACCTTGCCTCATGCCATAGTGGAGTCTAACTGCTAGTGTGTTGTGGAACATTGTTTCTTGCAAGGATGCGATGTATTGTGTATATGGAGTGCCAGTGTGACCTACTTTGAGGATTGTGTGGATGTTGTTGTGGCATGTAGGAGGGACCTCTTGATGCTGTTGTTTGTCATGGCGGAGGATTGGGGATGTTCTATGTTCCTATGAACATCACTGGGTGCATGATGACCCTCTGGTGAATGATTTTGACTGCATATGTGTGTGGAAAGATGTGCCTGTGGGTCTTGACATCTGTTTGGTCAGCAGGGGTGTAACTGCTAATGTCATGTAGCTCTCAGCATTTGCTATTACTGTGGAGGTGCATGTTCCAATGGTGGAGGCCATGTACTGTCACTGTTTGTGTGCTATGGGGGATGCAGCCCTGTGGAAGATGTGCTGTGGGCAGGGGTGTGTGGGTGCTCCTTAAAGTATGTCCATCATGGTGTTTGTGATGTGAAACATGCAGACATGTGGACACCAGAGGATGGTGTGTAGTGTGGCTTACTTGGGCTAAGGTGTTGTGTGGTATGCCTTGTTTATGTTCATCTAAGTTGACATTCACTTTGATGATCTAGTGGTAGGAGACTGTACCAAGTGTGTATCAAAGGCATTGAGGCATGAGGGCCACAGTCTTTGCAGCAGCACTGAATTTTTTGTAGGACTTCATACATGAGACACCATGTGAGTGTTGAGTGATGTTGTTTCAATCACTGGTGTGAAGCATGTCCCTATTCCCATGCTTAAGTAAATCAAATTGTGTGCTACTCATCTTACGTTAGGATGTGCCTTTGATGCCAGCCACCTGCTGATGTTTTCCTTTCATACATACATACATGTGGTATGTCAGATATTTCATCATCACATACATACACCTTGGACTGACCCACAATCATGGTAGCGTGCAAGCATATCTGATGTTCCCAGTCACCCCCTCCTTGTACAAAGTTGTAGTGTTACTCATTCGAACTAAAGTCATCATTCGTAATGTTGCACACTAGCAATGCTGTTGTACACACGTTACTAGTCACTTTATGAACGTTGCCAGTTGGACATTGCATGTTGTGGGTGCACATTTATGTAAGTGACACAAGTTAGCAATTAGCAAGGTATGACAGGACTATTATGATCAAGGGACACATACAGTAGGGTTGACTTTGTACATGCACAGTCCATACATCAACATGACATTTGAGACATGCATGAGTGAGTAGTGTTTTCATTGTGTGAGACGGGAGTGTCAACATCATATGTTCACCTCATGGAGGGAGGCCACAGATAATTAATTGTACAACCATTGGCTAGCAGTAATTTGTTGTTCATCATTACTGTGGTACAATGTCAGTATTATGTGCACCAGACAATGTATATGTATTGTCCATGTACAATATGTCATGCTAACGCATGGTTCTGCGGAGGACTGGACAATCTTCAGACTGTTCTTCATCAGATGTGTTTGTTGTCACAGCTGATGGTGGACTCAGTGGTGCAGTTGACACGGGAGGCATAGACACATCAGGGGCTGCAGATGTAGATGGGATTGTACCAGCATCATGTTCCATGCCCATCAGGTACCGCATGAATGCACTGAGCATAAGTTGTTGATTTTCAAGCACAGCTGTTACATCACGTTGGTAGTTAGCCAATTTGGTCAGGTAGGCATCCTGTTTTGCATTCATGTCTTTAAGGGTGTCCTGAATTTCCCTCAGCCTGTTGGCCACTTCAATGCTGGCACTTGTGTTAGGCATTTGTCTGTGCCTCTGCTGCATGACCTCTGATATCTCATTCATGGCGTGAAACAAAGTACGTGGTGGTGCATCATTGCTGCTACCAGTTTCCGCACTGCCACTATTGGATGATAGGCAACGGAGCACTCCCTCTAGGGTGCCTGCCATGCTCTCAATGCCTTTATGCACCTCCTGTGCCAACTGCCCCTTTACATCCACGACACGTTGTTCAAAAGAATTCAGCGTGTTTGGCGAGTGGTGAGGCAGAGATGTTGTGGGAGGTGGCGTTGGAGTGCTTCCAGGTTGGGCAAGCGGAGATCCCACTGTGCTGGTTTGCCTTCTGGTGCGGGGAGAGGGAGTTTGTATTGATAGTAAGAGGTCCTTGATGACGTCTGTGTCCACTCTTGGTACACTTTCCACGCCGTCATCATCGGATTCAAACATAGGTTCCTGCTCATGAGGATGTGTACCATGCTCTGAAATAAAAAATAGATGTATGTTTATGATCATGTCTGACATATGGTGTACAGATGCACAATTCTGAGTCATCTACCCTTTTTGAGTTTGATGTGTGTCAACATGTCAAAGTTAAAGCTACACATCATCACTCATGTTACCTAAAATGACATGGCATGAATCATTTGATGGATTCAAAATGTTTGTCCAAAAACATGGCACATGGCCACACAGTGCTTGCACACTTGCAACATTCAACCTGATGTCTGTTTTGTTGGTGTATATTGGGGACACATTCCAGCACAGTAGCAAGTCCAAGTGGCTTTTTGCACTCTATATGTGTGCAACAGGTATCAGGCCACAATTACTGAGGATTGGGGACATGGATTTCTTACCATCTCCCATCATCCCACCTGTCATAGCCATCACAGCTGCGTTGTTTGTGTGTGGACCATTTCCTGTGTCTTCATGCTAATCACGTTACATTTTGATAATACAGATTGCTGCTGGTATGTTGCTCAACCTACACCCAGCTCCCCCTGTGTGCCCCTGCTGCCGCTGCTGAGTACACACTGGCAGGTGTGCTGTACCACCATATTAGTGTCCCATTAGTGGCCTCATTACAACTATTTTTACACCCTGTTTGCACACCATTTTGGTTTCAGTGCCACTGTTCCACCACCCCATGCACACTTGCTGCTCCCGCCTACCAGCTGCTCCTCCCTCCCACATCCCCATATGTCCCAAACTGTGCTCGACTGTGCTACTTGCGCACCAGAGACACACCTTAAGCAAGCCAGTCTGCAGCCATCTGCGCCTGGACCATGCCCAGCGCCAGGACCCCTTGTGGCCACTAACGCCACTACACCAGACTCAAGTACTACGCCGGTACCCTCCATGCACTCAATGCCATCCTACACAACAGTTGCTTCCAGGCCACCACAATAACATACACACGGGACCCTTCTCCTGCCGCACATGCAGCTTCACATGCAAGTGAACCACCAAAACCCCATGGAGTGGACCCAACCACCTCTGATGCATTATCCACAACACCCACTCCACACGAACACAGCCCATGTGGCTCTGGGATGTGCTTGACACCTCCGCCCCAGATGTGTGATCATTAAACTTGACCTGGTGGGACTACTCCTCTGCAACCAACATCACCATAGACATCCCAGACAGCTACAAGTTGAACCGCAGGGATTGCGCTGACTGATTTTGTGTATGGGTCACCATCGACCACAAGTCCACCCTCAAGGTCGGCACCCATGCAAACAACACCATCAACACCGCCAACCACCTGCACATACACATCCACACCAACTCCCAACACCACCTTCAGAGGACCCTCGTGTACAGCACACCAACCCTGTGCTCAGTTATGCTGCTCCATCAATGACCTCCCCAGCACCCACACACTCCCCTCCACGCACCACATCATCCTGTGGGACCTGACCTTACACCTCAAGGACAACAACGACGACAACTCCACCATACTGATCAACGACCTCACCAGACCCGGCTGCAGACTACTCGGGACCAAACCCACGCCGCCAGCCACAAGCTGGACCCCGTCTTCTCAACAGGCACCCACGTCACCTCCAACCACACCACTGACCTGCACTCGACCGACCACCACTGCATAAATTTTACCTTCTATTAATCAACCACACACCACTGCAGACAACTGCTGCCTCACCAATGCTGGGTAAAAGTAAACGTAGACCAGCTGGTCACACCCCTCAGCCAGGGCCCGAACTACAACCCCACCAACCCAGTCGCCAGTGCCCAAAACACTATGACAGTGTATGTAGGACTGCACCAACACCTTTGCCCCACTCACGTTGCCCTCCAACTGCCACGCCTGCAGCAGAGCCACCCGGTTCACCAACTACCTCCAGACCTACCAACGCACATGCCGGAAGATGGAGTGAACATGGCTCCATGGACAAACACTGCACAACCACACAGTCCACAAGGACGCCACGTGTATACATCACCACCTCAACAGATTGGCAAAGAGCTCCTCCGTCCAAACCTTTCTGGATACCAATGACACAACAGCAATGATGTCTTCAGCATCGTTATTGTACAGAGAAACCCATGTGCAAACGTTGTCAACATCCCACCATCACAAGAAGTGTGGGACTCACTGTCCATCTTCTCACAGCGCACGTTTAGTGCCATCGACGACAGCTTCACCACCTCATCCACACCAACTATGCCAGACTCCACCTCCCCAGCGAGGACCACCAGCCCCAACCGCAGCACTTCCTGGTACTACGTCGACAAGGACGCAACACACAAGGTCATGAACTCCGTACACTCTGGATCACCACCAGTACCATCACCACACCACTTATTGTAAAAAGCAGAGGAAGCGATCATACCACAACTACACAAGTTCATCTACATCTTCTTCAATGCAGCAACATTCCATGAAATATGGAGGCACACCACAAGCAATGCCCTCTTCAAGACGCACAAGGCACACCCCAAGGCCCTCGGGGACTCACCGCCCATCTCCCTGCTCACGTTCCCAACGAAGGTCATCTAGGTAATGATGTACATGCTATTGGGCCGCGGGCTGGTAGACCCCTACATGTTTCACCCGTCCCAGTCCGGATTCATACGTACATACAGCAGCAAGACAGTCCACATGTCCGGCACAGACAACATCATGCACCAACTAGCCAGCACCAAGTCGGCAGCCCTCTTCCTCCTGGACCGGTCAACCGCCTTTGACACGGTATGCCATCACACTCTGAAGACACACCTCAGAGAATCATGATTCCAATTGAAGGCCCTAGACTGAACCACGTCCTTTCTCTCCCGCAGAACCCAGAGCGTCCAGAGTATCCAAATCCCATCCATCAAATGGGACGCCATCAACATCATCTGCGGCGTACCCCAGGGGTCATCCCTTAGCACAACACTGTTCAACATGTACATGTCCCCCTCGTACACGTGGGCCGCCATCACAGCCTCTACATCATCTCCTACACCAACAACACCCAGCTCATCCTCTCCATCACCAGGGGCCCACACACACCCTCAACAAACCTCCACGAGGGACAGAATTCCCTCACCAAGTGGATGAGGAGCAGCAGTCTGAAACTGTACTTGAACATGACACAGGTCCTCATCCTTGGACCCACACCCTGAGCCTGGGACGACTCCTGGTGTGCAACCACACTGGGAACAGCAACAACACCCACTGACCATGCACGCAACTTACTATACATCCAATACTCCTCCCTCTCCATGTCTGAGCAGGTCGACGCCATGTCCTCCTCATGCTACAACTGCCTCCACATGCTATGCTGGATCTACAAGTGGATCCCCACCCCAGACTGACATTAGTGTTACGCAGGCGCTGAGCAGCAGTGGACTGGACTACCGCAACGCACTGTACTGAGGATTCCCTGACAAACACCTACAAGTACTGCAACGCATCCAATACACTTACGGCTCATTGATTGTCAACGTCCCACACCGCAGCAACATCTTCCCCCAAATGTGAGCCCTACACTGGTTCCCCATCAGCAAGTAGATTAGCTTCAAGCTCCAGACCCAGACGCACAATACACTCCAGTGGGCCGGAGCAGCCTACCTGTACAGCAGACTCAGCTTCTACACCCCCACACGCCAGGTCCACTCCACCAGCCTCCCCCTCACCACTGTCCACCGCATCCTATGACCAACCTACAGCAGCAGATCCTTGTCCTACCTCGCCGCCAAGACCTTGCACACCCTCCCGACCCACCTACGGCAGACCCAAGACCTACTCCCATTCAGAAGACTCATCAAGACCTGTCTCTTTGAGTGGTAGCCGCAGCCCCTTCCCATCAGAGTGGGAGATCCAACAGGTGTTTTTACATGCTGAAAGAGTTGTTCCAAGGACACAGACTTCTGTAATCTCTGATTTATTTTTCAAGCAGCTGTGGGTCATGCAGACTGCAACGTAATGCATTCCACAATGTATTTCAAGTGTTTGGTTGGTGTAGTCTTAGGTGTGAGAGAGTATGAGCTGTCTGTCATCAGCAATGGATACAATGTTGAGGCTGTGTTTGTTTTCAAATGGCGCTGAGGCAGCCCTGTAGATGTTGACAAGGGTCAGACACATAGATGGTCCCTCTTGCATTCTGCATTGGAATTACATGATTATGAAGACGAAGGTTGTCAGTCGGATCCTTGGACCTCTTGCTGGGATGAGTGACCCAGTTAAGCGTTGTTCCTTGGAATCCTGCTTCATGTAGTGTAGCTAATCTGTGTGGTGTTAGGCTGTGTCGGAGCACACTCACAGTTCTTGGTCCCGGAGGGTGCAGATGTCACCTGTGGCTGTGAATAGGGTGATCTTGGTGCTGTTGTTGATGTGATGAGGACAGGGCTGTAGTGATCCCACAGGTGGCTGTGTCTCATGTTGGAGGGGGTGCATTGAGCTTTGACTGGTGTCTCGGTGGGTATTGTAGTATGGCTGTTGTGTTGGAAGAGGTTTGCGTGGTGCTGCCTGTGGCATCTCCTGTGTACAGCAAAGTTGTTGTAGTGAAATTTTTTACTTTATGGTGAACTTTGTTGGACACTTATCACCGGTCTGTAGTGCCAGGGTGATGTCTGTAGTTTTGCAGCATAGGTTGTATTATTCATGCAGGACCTTGATGAGTTTGCAGGACTTGGCATTATCGTAGACTATTTTTTAGTGGTACTCCCTCATTGCGTCCATGTATGTGTTTTACATTTCAGGGGCCTCATTTCTGAAGGACTTGTGCCGCCGGTGCGTCACTTTTGTCCATTTTTAAAAGTGGCGCACCGGAGGCGCAAGGCCTTCATCAATAAGGCCCACAGTGCTGCAGACTCGCTGATGATCCATTTGTATAATTAACTATGGTGCATATTTGCTGGATGTTTATTATCTGGACTGCGCACCTTGCAATATAGGTGTGCTGCAGTGCATGCATAGGTACAGATCATGAATGGAGGCCTTTGGTGAGATGGTGCACATTCCTGCAAACTATTGATATTGGATGTTCTTTCACTGCAAGAACACCATTGGTACACTTATGTTTTTCCCAAAGTCATGACATCATAGATGTGCTGTATTCACTGCATGTCACTACATGTTGTTATTGATGTTATATACGTCATTCATCCACACGTAGCTGGTCAGTGCTTAAGTCATGCATTCACGTGAGGAGCATCATTCAAGTACATGATACCTTGGTGCAGGCCTCTCCCAGTGGCACTGCCTCACCCCTATACCTACCATGATGCAGCTGTGAGGTACTGACACAATTGCCAGATGCTAATGTATTTAAAAACATTTGTAATGATTGCACATCACCACTACTGATATTTTTATTTGGATGTGCAGACCCACCATGCATACGTTATACATGATGCTTGTGTAATGTGGCACAGGGCTTCGCATGCTGAGTAACATTCATGAGTACTTTCCCTTACATATGCAGATGATGTGGCTGAAACCATCATGCACAAAGTAGTACAATTACAGATTTTGGGCCTGCATGGGGTGACTATGAGTAGGGTCTCTTTATTGGTGTCACCTGTCCTTCACCACGACACAGGTGCACAATGCTTGGCATGCGCCGACCCAGGCAAACTTGCACCATGTTGCAGGGGGTCCAGCGGTGCAGGGGATCAGTGTTTGTGTGCATGGAAGGGACACATTCCTGCATGATGCAGTCATGTAAAGATTTTTCCGCTTTCTATGTGTCCACTTGCATGCAAAAGCTATATGTTGGGTATATCCGAGAGGGAACAGTTTGTATTTCTTGAGGTTGTGCATGCCTTACACAGACCCTGTGGATGCATATATTTGTGGAACAGCGTCATAGTTACAGTTTGACTTTGCTATTGGACATTCTCAATTGGACATGGATGTTTGTGGGTACACCCCCAGCAACAGCCCTGGAATTGCACTTTCTCACACTTTAATGTGGGAATGGTGCAATGACATGATATGTTGTACTATGTTACATGGCTGTCTGTGGCCTATTATTGTGGGTGTGGCACATTGTGACACCACTACATGATCAAAATGACATCATGGTATTTCACGAGGGTAGTTGGATATTTGCACCTGCGTGTGGCACTTGTCAGGTGCAGCAGTGGGCTGGGACTTCACTTAGGAAATATGTTATTACTTTGACAGGGGTAGGTGTTTACCAAATGTGACATGTGCATGTCCCTGGTACAATACTTTTTGTAGACCCTTCACAGTTCATGACATTGCATGACTACTCTTTCCACTACACGTCTGTAATTGAGCCGGCTACCTTACTTTATGGACTGCACAACATTACCTTCTTTGCACATTTCCCCTTGTAGGGACTTACCCTGTGTGTCTTGCGGTTCCTCATGCTCTGCACTGTCCTGTCCTGGAATGCCAACCACCAACTCGTCTGGGATGACCGCCGCAACCCGCTCCTCAAGGTCATCCAGCTCTTCCTGTTGTGATGGGCTGCCTCCTGTCGCCGCTGCTTCTTTGCGGTTTTTTGCCATTTTCTCTTTTGTCCGGCGCTTTATGTCGTTCCAGCGTTTCTTCAGGTCAATGACTGTCCTCTTAGATTGGGCCACACAGTTGACCTTTGCCAATATGGACAGCCAAATTGCCTCTTTTTTTGAGAGTGGCAACTTGGAACTAGCAAAGAGCTGGTGCTGGTGGTCTGTGACCTCATTTATGAGTATGTTGTTTTCCTCTGCACTAAAATGAATTTTCCTCTTCCTCTTGACATGGGTTTCTCCCTGTGTTTCAGGCTGCGCATCCTGGGTGCCATGTGGCTGGACATCCTGGCTGCCATGTGGAAGGTTCCCTTGGCTGCTGCTCTGTCCTTCAGGCTCCATGGTAACAATTTTTTCCATTTGCGGGAGAATTAGGAGATGGATGCGTGTATTTTTGGCGTTTTCCGGATTGTGACGCAACGTAAATGTGACGCAGCGATGCGTAAGCTTACGTCAGTTCCGCGATTGCGACTTACGGCACTTTTCCCGCACTTGCGTGACTTTCCGGTACATCAGGACGCCAGCGTCTGCGTGTCTTTTTTGCGCCTTACGGCATCACTTGCGACATGATGCGCCATTCGATTAATGTGACGCATCCGCGTCGCAAACTTCTGACGCAGCGCGTCGTAAGGAATTGTGGCGGATCCCTGCGCCTGCGCAAGGATGCGTCACTTTTCATAAATGAGGGCCAAGGAATGTAAAATACGAAAAACATGCCTTCAGGCTGAGGTGTACATGAAAATAATTACCTCTCCACCTCTTTGTTGCAACAATGATTACTGCTTACATAAGGTAAAAGAAATTGCTCTATAAATCATGAGATTCTACGTTTCAAAACATAAAGGTAAACAAGATTATTTTTACATTTGAAAAAACAGCCGAACACGGCAACCCTCTTGTGTCCCACAGAAGCGCCTGGGGGGAGCAAGATCAGGCTTTTACCATCTATTACTATATGAGTGACAGGCCCGTGCTGAAGCAAAAATCTGAAAAATATGTCAGACTTGACAACTATCTCTGTACCCTCGGGAGTATCCAGTGATGTTGGCTTGTTCATTTTCAAGATGCTACATTTTTTTTTTAAATATCTGTATAATGTCTAAAATGTCTCTGAGAAGAGTTTTTGAAAGAAGGAAGCTCGACTTTATCTTTTAGAGATTATAGTCTTTCCTTTTTAATTGATACTGGTCATTCGTAAAGGATGCTAATGAAGTGGCCTGGGGCAGCATTCATGTGCCACATAAGAAATATAGAGTATATAAGACATTAAAGCCTTATCAGAAAATTAAGAACACGGGCAATTTATGTAACAATCATGAACACACAAACATAACATATGGGATCGCGGTTCTGATTTATGTCATTATTATGTCATTCACTAAAGAAAAGGTGCAACACGTGATGCACATTCACACATGTCAAATGGCACACACGCATGTTTCGACAGATAGTTGTGCTATTGTGTGGATTTTGGAGGTACATTTTCAACAAAGCTTAAGACCAAGAGATGTAACCTGGGTCCACAGGTACATCGCTTTTTTGATGTCACAAATGGCCCAATTCTGTGAATCTGGCTATTTGCCACTGGAAAAAAGCATTTTACTATGTACAATGGTCCATTTTGTGATTCAGTAACCAAATTGCAAAAATGGGCTAGCGATTCGGTATTAGGAAGGGGCGTGCTAAGGGCATACCTTTCTAATAGCGACTCGCAGTCACAGTGGTATGTAAGAATATTTTGTGACCGAAATGAGGTTGCAAAATGTTCGCATTTTACCACCAATTTGAAGTTGGTGGTAATATATTCTCTAAAGAGAAGGGGTCCCCGGGGAACACCTTCCCCTTTGTGAATGTATGAGAAAACTTTTTTGAGAGCAGGCAATGGTCCCACAAACCACTGCATACTCTTAAAAAGTGAAAAGCTGCTGTTCTGGGGGGCTGTTTGTTTGCTGACCTCTGCAACTTGGTGGTACTCTTGCCCCAGCGTTAATCACCTGCCACCCCTGCCCTCCTGCGGGCAACAACTCCGTGACTGACTCGTGCAGACCCTGGTGGGACTCCATGTCCCAGGGTGCCCTGCGCTATCCTCAAGTGGCCACAGCTGCAGGGGGAGGAGCCACCATGCGCTGAAAAGCGCTGCAGCCTTCCCGTGACGCGGGTTCCACCGAAGCTGCTGTATTGGGGGCCTGTTTGTTTGCTGACCTCTGCAACTTGGAGGGACTCTTGCCCCTGCGTTAATCATCTGCCACCCATGCCCTCCTGCGGGTAACAACACTGTGACTGACTCGCGCAGACCCTGGTGGGACTCCATGTCCCAGGGTGCCCTGCGCTATCCTCAAGTGGCCACAGCTGCAGGGGGAGGAGCCACCACGCGTTGAAAAGCGCTGCAGCCTTCCCACGGCGCGGGACGCGTACGGGCGAAGCCCGGGCCAGGGGCGGTGAAGAACCGTATTAACTCATTTACAGGGTCTCGGCGGCGGGGGAACCGCCCAAATCTTCCATACCCTTCATACGTAGTAAAAGGAGACACAGGAGCCTTCGTCTGCAGGAGGAACCCAGATTTATTTCAATAGCCCGGGCTATGGAACAGAGTCCCAAGCTAGTCAGAGACAAAACCCAGGAGGCTGCTACTTTACTCTGTAGCTTACAAGCCTTTTATACATTTCTCATACCATTCTTTTGGCTGTCAGTCCATTGTCCAATCAGGGCAGTGTTTGTAGTTGATAGCTTGATCAAGGCGATGCTTGTAGTTGGTGACCTGGTCAAGGCTTGGTACACAGAGCATTGTCCACTCTATGCTTCTAGTTGGTGACCTTGTCAAGGGCTTGGTACACAGAGCATTGTCCACTCTGCTTTGATCAGGGCTCTTTCTTTCAGGTCATTGTTCAATTGCCTGATCAAAGCCTGGTCTTTCAAGTCATTTGTTTATTTACCCTGATTAGAGTCCAGCAGTCAGACCATTGTCTAGATAACCTGATCACTGTGTCAAGGATGTTTAATCAGGCTGGGAGCAGGAGAGTAAAAAGGAATCATTCACTCAGGGTGAGGGCCATGTGGCTTCCTGATGAACTGAAGAGAACAGGGGGTTGGGCGGGTGACAGTTCCTGGGCAGAAATGCAGGCCTGCAAAAATGGATTTTTGTCGTACTGATAGAATTTTCCTCGTACATCAGGAAAAACAACCAGGTGGGTTCTGTGAAAGTGTTTGACACGAGATGGCAATGCAAAAACCAATAGAGTCCTGTTAAAAATGATTGTTGATCGAAAAATTATTTTCCTCAGCGGGCCCGTCCTTGCCCGTCTTTGACAGGAATAGACAGGACAGGGCTACCCCCTTGGTTTTACTTGTAGACATTGGCTGATTTAAAAGACCGGCGCCACCGAGGACGCTCCTGAAATTTCTGCTAGCCCTCCACAACAGCAAGTAGACTGGTTACATTTGATGATGTTTTGATCCCTTGCTTTCCTAGCTATTGCCATCTATGAATGAGTGACTTTCGCAGTTGGTTATTAGGCCAATTGATTTTGGGTGCTGTCTGTTTGGGCATATACCTAAGTTGAGTTGCACTCTCCCATGAGCCTTTCTGTCTTTCATATACTGCGTATGTTTGGTTACTCCAAAGAACTTTAATTGTTGAACTTACCAGTGTGGACATTATCATACGGGTTGTATCAATATAGTGTAAAATGGGGAAGCGTACCTGCATTCCTAAAAAAACTCGGGCACAAACTACCTCTTCTTTTCCGCCCCTTCCCACCTCAATTGATAAAATGCTGCAAAGGGCCCTAGGTGCTGTAACCTCTGAAATTGAACGCACCAAAAGGCAGTTATCAATCACCCCCAATCTTTTTCCTCCTATACCGGATCTGCCTAGTTCCAATACTCCCCCTGGCTCGTTGCTACCACTTCCAGTTGATCCTTTGCCCCCCTCACCCCAAGTGGATGCTGCAATAGACAGAACAAACATGGTAGTTGAGGGTATGGGCACACGCAAGAAGGGGAAGCGTAAGCAGGCAGCCGGGAAGGTAATAACGAATAAGAAGGCGAGAACTGGGAGTGACCCAGGGGTAGGAGACTTGGCTAACCAAAACCCCATAACAGAATCTATACCAGTGATTAGCATTGAGCCTAAGTACCCAGGTTGGGTCCAGTTATTATTAGCAGACCTACTGACCCAAGGTAGTGCTTTGATTAGCCAGGAGGTTGCCCCTCTAGGTGCACAATTAAAATCTCTAACATCTATGGCAACCAAGTGGCAGATGCAACCTTGCCCGTCTGTATTACCATCCCCAGGAAGGGGGGGACCAAACCTTAATCCCGATCCTAACTTGAAGGTACCCTTGGATAAACAGGTGACACCTGGCACCCAATGTTCCAATGTACAGCTCCCCGCCAGTCGAGATCATAGTATCATCCCCTTTGCCCCTGCTGCACAGCGAGACCACAAGTGTACTCCCAACACAACTTCAAGCACTATTCGTGAGGTGGCTATGGGCGCCCAACAAAAGGTACATACGTTGAGGATTCAGCAATCTACTAGGGCTGGTGTGGAACTCAGAAAAAGTTGAGAAGAGCTGGGGAGCAAGCCTCATACGGTTCTCCCAATCATAAATCTCCCTCCAGAATCCCTTCCTTATGTAATTGTCCTAACTGGGGTCCCCCCCTTAAGCCGCATCCAGAGGGAGACCCAGCTAGAACTTAGGAACAAGAGTCTATTTTGGCTAGCAACACACAGGCAGTTCCCCTATGAAAGGGCGGGGGAAATTTAATGGTGCGGCGAGTAGACTGGGTGGGTCCCAAAAAGAAATCCAAACCGGGAGACTGTGTGGTTGTTAATTTAAAAAAAAAAAAACAGATCGTACGTTTCTTACTCAATCATAAAACTGCCTCTGGTGAGTCCCGCACGGATGTGAGAGCCTTTCCGTTGGACTACTTCTATTCTGATTGTCTTAGTTCTGGGAGGGCAAATATCCCCTTGGGACAGCCTATACAGGGGGGGACAATGGAACGCCGGTCGTACTTACCTCAATAGTAGACCCCTGTTCTTTAATCTGCCCGTTAGCAATCGATTTGGGCCCCTGGAAGATGTAGATTGACCATTAAGCCCTCTTGGCATGGACTCTCCTAAGACTAGCCAGGAACACATGGGAGGGAGTGCGCTGGCCATTCAGGGAATCTCCGATTGGGTGCCCCTGGTGGCACCAAGCACTGAAACAGGGATTGATGTGTGGCGCAAGCTAGGAGGCGGGGCCTTGGAGCAACAATCCTCGCCACCGGGGTCTACACCTATTAATTCTTCTAACCCTCCTAATGCTACAGCAAAGGTTTCAAAACAATCCAACACAGATGGACCCTCCAACCCCTCTGGGGTGTCCCTAGTTCAGCCGGTGTGTTAAAAATCGTATCATGGAATGTAGCTGGCATCAAGGGGAAACTCTCTTGCCCTGAGTGGGGACTTTTTGTGGACCAGTACGAAGTGTACCTATTTTAGGAGACATGGGCTAGAGATGATAGCGTTAGGGTGGGCTTTGCATCCTTTAGCATCCCAGCTACCATTAGAGATAGGGGCAGACCGTCCGGCTGATTGTCTATATGGGTAGCTTCTCACGTGGGTTGTAAACTTACCTCCCTGAACACCTCCTCTAATGACATACAATCTGTAATGCTCAGTTTCCCTTCTAAACTGAGGATAGTCATTATTAATGTATACTTGCGGCCTGTAAGTTTGCCCCAGGAGTCAAAAACCCTCGAGGAATTAAATTCCTTTATCCTTAAGGTTCTGCCTAACTCGAGGCTGATAGTCGGGGGTGACTTAAATTGCCACTATGAACCCCTCTTAAGCACACAGGATACGACGATTAGTGAGGAGGATTTGCAGTGGGCTATCCCCGACCCTCAAACCTACCCAGTTAAAACTTGGTCACCCCTAGCACTTCAATTAAATGCTATTATTTTAAACCATTCACTGAGAGCTTGTAATGGCCGTACACATTCTCATAGGCCAGGGAACCCAACATTCAATAGAATCGGCCAAGCCTCTCTTATAGACTATATTCTAGTAGGATGCAGATCATGGAATAGGGTCTTAGACTTTGAAGTAATTTTGCGCGTAGATACGATCACAATGCGCTATCACTAACACTGAAGGTCCCGGACACCGGAATCTTCCCTGCTAGCATTTCCCCCCCCTGATGAAAGGCTAACTCTCACTACCAACAGGAGGAGAATAAAGTGGGGGGCACTAAAACAAACACCCAAAAAACTGGCAACCATATATGAATTGGTTATACCAACTCTGCAGGAACTTACTAGTGTCCCTGTTCCTGCCAATGTTGAATTGGTTGCAACTCTGCACAAGAACCTCATAGACAAGCTAGCTGACATCCTAAACCCATTAGTACGCCCTAAAAAACCAAATAAGGCAACCTATACGTCGTTCAATGACACCTGCCGCAAGGCAAAACGTGCACTGCAAGTGGCCATTAAAGGGAAAAATAAGCCTCTAACCAAAATTAGGTGGGTCCAATACAAAGAAGCTGTCTCTAGTGCAAAACAGCTCTGGGAGGAAAACAAATGGGGGGACATTAAAACCGCTCTGTTAAATTGGGACATGAGAAAGTTTTGTACCATTGTTAGAACTGGTAGTAGCAAGGCTAATCCAGCAGGCGAACCAAATATTCCAGCAGTACTGTGGGCTGATCACTTTCGGGCATTATATGCAGTAGATCCTGCTCAGGACTCCCACCCTGTTAATCATGGAGATCTGGCAGGGAATCTACAGCTCTATAGGAGTGGTTTTGAGGACCTATTTGCCATAGCCCCCAGTCAGGTAGTCGAGGAGGCCGAGGGGATAACACCCCAAAAGATTACCTCTGTAATAAAAAAACTACCAGCAGGAAAAGCACCTGGTTTCGACAAGCTCCCTGGGGATCTGATCCAGGAGGAACCTACAGTTTGGGGCCCCTACCTGTGGGTATTATTCAATGCTATCCTGAAGGGCATGGCTATTTCCGATACCTGGGCGGGGGCTAAAATTGTCCCAGTTTTCAAAAAGGGCTCACCTCTGCTCCCTGCAAACTATAGACCGATCAGTTTGATCGATGTCACACAAAAACTGTTTGCACGGGTGTTATTAGATCGGATTCAGGGCTGGCTGGAAGAGAATGATATCATCAGCCCATATCAAGCAGGCTTCAGGAAAAACACCTCCACAGTCGACCAAATGTATAGATTCCAGCTTATCTTCTGGAAGACGATATCAATAGAGGGTGGCAGCCTCTACTTGATCTTCGTGGACCTGAAGACTGCTTTTGATTTGGTGCCCAGAATCATACTTTGGGGGGTCCTAAGGGAAATGGGGATTCCCACATATTTACTCAACCTCCTTATCAAGCTCCATGACGCCACCTACGCCCAAGTAAGATGTGGCAGGGGTGGGGAGTTAACCAACAGGCTCCCAGTTGACAGAGGAGTGAGACAGGGTTGTGTGCTTGCACCGACCCTGTTTTGCCTCTATGTCAACGCACTTGTTGCACAACTTACGGAGGTTAAGGACAATGATGCCCCCAAGTTAGCGAACTCTAAGGTACCAGCTTTGATGTTCGCTGACAACACCCTTTTGCTGTCTAAATCGCCGATGGGCATCCAGAGGATACTGGATAGGTTTGAATCATTCTGCAACAGTAGGGGTTTGGTCATCAATACCTCCAAAACTAAGTTTATGATAGTCAACCCGCCTAATAAAACACGTCCCTATCCCCATTTAAATGGTATTACATTGGAAAGGGTTTCCGTGTTTGACTATCTGGGCGTCACCCTTTCTGAAGATATGGCATGGACGTCCCAATTAGTTAAAGCTAAACTTATGTTAGCCCAGACCACCGGGGGCATAGCCAAACTGCTAAGGGAATCAATAATCAAACCTATTGTCCCAGTAATTGAGATCTACAGGGCACTAGCGAGGGGAGCTGCATTATAGGGGGCGGAACTCCGGGGTCACTGTTCTTCCACTTCTCTAGCGGTAGAGGAGAACAGTTTCCTCAGACAAATATTGGGTCTTCCGTCTAGCACCCTGCTAATCCCCTTGCGGCTAGATTTAGGCATTGCCTCGATTGAAGATGAGGTAACATTGAGAACATTAACCTTTTGGCGTAGGCTTTGGGTGACCCCAGAATTGGCACAGTACCAAGCAGAAACAAAAGAGTTGCTATCTTACCCAGGTGTATTGGAAAAAGTCCTTTGGTTTGCACATGTAAAGCAAGAATGTAAAAAGATAGGCAAACCAAACCGCTGGAGTAATCCAGCAGAAACCAGTCCCGCGATCCCTCGAGTAGCACTATTGAGAACATACCGAACCCTAAAATTTGAGGCCATTCAGACAAACTCTAATTAGGCACCCTAACAATGCAGTTTCTTACAGTCAAGGAGGGCTATAAACTAGAACCCCATCCTGCACGATATTTTACCTTATCCAGCGAGGAAGTTATATGTTCAGTTTAGATATGGCACTCTACCCCTTCGGGCCTTCACTGCGAAATGGGCTGGGCAGCCCGATCTTGGGTGCCCTGTGTGTTGCAACCAGGAGGAATCTGAGCTGCATGTTTTATTCTTCTGCCCCGGATACCAGGTTGCGAGGCGGTGCTGGCTCACACAACTTTGCCGGAACTTGGGGTTTGTGCAATGCAGGGAGGCTTTTAGAGATTTAAAGTATGATACCTCCATGCCGATTGTTTGTTCTGTTTCCCGATTCTTAAATGCAATGTGGCGGCGGAGGTGGGCCTTTTTAGAAAAGGAAAAACAAGCAAAACTCAGAGTGCAATACCAACACAAGTGACCAGTCCATTTCTACTCATTGCCTGTTAAAGGGATACAGTTATTTTTGTATGTTTTTATATTGAATGTAGATGGATTTTGTGGTTTTAAAATTATTTATTGAACTATTCAACCAATGCTTGAGCTTAATTATATCAAATGAACCGTTCTGCTATTAGAATGTTTGCCTATGCCCGGCACTCATGTCCTTTACTTTGGCTATATATCACCGTACTGTTTTGATGGAATTTATATGTTTTACCTTCTGGCAATTAATTGTATTTAGAATGTATCCTTTTGTGTGCTTGCCTTGTTCATACTGTCAGTTCTTTTACATTTGTATTTTTCTAAAGGTCCTACTGACCGAAATAAAGGTGTTTGATCTGGAAAAGAAAACTTTTCTTTTTTAAACACATCCCGTTTTCCTTGAAGGAACATGGGTTGCATCTAAAAAGAACAAAAACGTTGCTTTATTAAAAAACACAGACATGGTGGTCTGATGACCCCAGCAGACCACCATTCATGTGTTTTTAGTGCTTCCCAATGGTTCGCAAATTGCGACCCCCGTTAGGAATCGAAAAATGTGTCAAAGGTGCATTAGTACTTAGATGTTAGCGATTTCCTAAAAGCAAATTGCAAAAATTTGCTGTTAGGTAATTGGAAATTCAAACTTGCGTACATGTGGCCCTAAATACAGACCACACAACATTTATCCATGACAGCCTTCAGGACACACAGAAAATCTAGATATTCACGAAAGAACATAATGATTCCTCTAGGTTTAGAAGAGTGAGGATTTAGTTGGCCTAAACATTGGGCACAGTGTAGGTTAAAAGGAGGAGTAGCGAGTAGGCAAAATAGTTCTGGGATAAATTTCTTCAAAAAGACAAGCAGATTAGGACCTACAACAGTCTTTGTATAACCATGCAGGCCAAGATTATCTATATATATATATAAAAACCAAAGTATGTCCGTATGTCCTTTATGCATTACTACACCATTCATCCGATCGGTCTGAAACTTTGGGAAGTTGTTGAGTACACTCCCGCGAATGTTTCTGGCTAAAAAAAAAAAAATTGTTAAAAGTTGTTGAGTACACTCCCGCAAAGGTTTCTGGCCAAAAAAAAAGGAAAAACTTGTTAAATATCGGCCCCCCAGCCACCCAGGGCCCTCATAATCTTTCCAATACTGAACGTTTACAGTTTACGGTGCGACTCGCTTTTGCAATGACCATCAACAAAGCACAAGGACAATCGCTGCAAGTGTGTGGACTAGATTTGGAGAATCCATGCTTCTCACATGGACAACTGTATGTAGCCAGCTCACGCGTCGGAAAACCTTCTGATTTATTCGTGTACGCACTAGATGGAAAAACAAAAAATACCGTGTATCCACAAGCACTCGAATAAATAAACAGAATTAAAACAACACTTTAAAATGATTTCCATATTAAAATGAATAAGTTTCAATAAAAATGACACAATGTAAATTGAATGTTATCATAAAAAGTTTCCTTAAATTTCCTTTCTTCTGGGATCGCAGCAACACGCGACAGGTAAGCTAGTTGCAAATAATTCTGTTCTCATGATCCTCTGTGTGAAGATTGAGCTTCAGGACCTCCTATTCAAGTAAAGGAACTTTAGTAACCACATCTTGTAGAGAAGTAGTGTGTTGCTCCATTTCCACCATTTTACCATACATGATAATCCAGCAGTCCTCAATTTGTTAAAGTTTCTTATTAGTACACATAAAAGGTTACAAGCCCCTCACCTCAACAAGGATGGTGTACAAAATAGGGTTATGTGATGACAGGATAGGTGATGGAGGGTCATTCTTCACCCTTTTAGACTTTGTGCTAGGGGAGGGGTCTTTAGCGGTAGCAAGGATGTCGCTGGCCATTTTTACTTAATGAGCAGTGTGATGAGGTACCTTGTGAAGAGGTTTTATCTTACCCATCCAAGAAAGACATTTTGACTCAGGTAGAATATGACAGCAACAAATGTAGGATAATAACCTCTAACATTTAAAAGCGTAAGTGAACTGGTAGAAAATTAACTGTGTTAATGTGACAAATCAAGAGAAGAAGGGTCACAAGTTCAAATTATAGACAGGTACCATAACATCATTGAGGTGAAATCAGCAGCATTACTGACAATGGCAAGGCATTTTGTGAGGCAAATATGAAGAGAACAGGAGACCTGCAATGGCTGTTTTTCCTTTCCTTTCTTGTTAAAAAAAGAAGTAACATAAGCATTGATGTTAGCATTAAAATAATATTCCTCAGATGTACTGGATAGTCATGGAAGGCATTGAATGAGGTAAATATATGCTGCTGCACAGGGAAGAAGGACGTACAAGCAGCACACTGACAAAAGTTTTTTAAGCCTAAATATTGAGAAACAAAATTATATATATATATATATTTACTTTCTCCAAAAAGTTTGAGAATGTTAAACGGCAGGCATTAATGGCAAAAATGCACTATGGCTACAGGTGCAACAGGATGAAAATGTGGAAACCTCTGGTACTGATTTAAGTTCTGTTTTGAGTAGTCCGGAGTCGGATGACAATAATCCATTGGCTGGCCAACAATCAGTCACAAGTGGCTTTACCCTCTCTGAAGAGTTAGAGGACAGACGGCAAACCTTGAGGCCGAGACTTCTCCCCAGATGAAAGGCGGCGCCACCGGAATAAATGCCACAAAGAGAGGAGGAAACAGAGGAGGGTTCATGAAGAAGAAGAGAGGAAGAGGAGCACTCCAAACCAACTGAACTCTATCATCGCCCCTAAATCTGTAATTGATAATACTGTCATTAGTCTTACAGATTTTGATTTGGATACAGAGGAAACCCAGCTCTTGGCCTTAGGCTTATCTTACTGTCCTAATAGGAATTTATACGTAAACTAAAATTGATAAAGTTCTACAAATTGAATAAAGTTGCTACTGTTGCCAATACTATGATCGCAGATTCTTTTCCTAGCAGGAATTTGTTAATTTCTGATGTGCCTATTTTTAAAACTATGCATGTGATTGTTGATTCAGATGAGGAACCTCCTTTGGCTGCCACATAGGAATTTTTGCAGTCTATGGGGGCTGCTAGTAGTAGTCTAGCTAGTAGTCCTTTCTGCCCTTGTTCTACATTTTTTCCCTTGATGCCCAGAAACGAGCTTGATGTTTTTAATGATCGAATGCATGAGGATTTGAAGGAATTGAATAGATCTATAACTTCAAAACAAAAACGTAGAATCTATGTCGAAATTAGATATTCCACCCTCATGCGTAAAATTAGCAATCATGGTAACATCATCGTGAACAAGGCAGACAAAGGGGGCAATGTTGTTTTGGGGCCTCAAGATATGTACATGAAGGGGCAGAGAGGCAGTTGAACGACCCCTGTTGTTATAGGAAGGCTTCTTTTAATGAACTCAGTCGAGTTAAGGACTTAATATGCACTCAGTTGGCTCAGTGGAAAAGGGAGGGTCTCATCACTAAGAATGAATTTTTGTATTTGAAGAAAGACCATCCTATAACTCCTGTACTTTATCTTTTGCCCAAAGTCCATAAGGGGTTGTCACCTATACCAGGGTGTCCTATCATTTCTGCCCAGAACGGTTTACTCGAACCAATCTCTAAATATGTTGATTTTTTCCTCTATAGTTATATGGAATCTCTGCCATCGTACATTAGAGATACAGGTCACTTTTTATCTAAACTTAAGGAGGTCACTTGGAGTCCAGATTACCATTTTATTGTAAAAGATATCTGTTCATTATACACTTCTATTAATCATCTGGACGGCCTACATGCAATTCAACATTTCTTGTCAAGTAGAGACATACAATTTTATGAACATAGTAAAATCCTAGTAAAGATGATTGAGTTATGCCTACACAATAACTTTTTTCTTTTTAACAACGAAGTTTACCAACAGCTACGGGGCGTGGTCATGGGTGCATGCTTCTACCCAGCTATGCGTGTTTACACGTAGGCTTGTGGGAGGAGCATGTCCTGGGTCGCGTCCCAGGTTCTGCTGGAAACCAAGGCACTGGAATCATCCAATTTTGGCGTTTTATTGATGACTAGCAGCCCGTCCAGACATTGTCCGGGTATGAAATAGGATGTGTGTAATGTGTGTATTCAGATACGGCCATTCGCGTGTTCCCCCGCTTGAGGCCCAGCTGCAGCCCTGGTTGATGTTAGCAGGCACGTGTCCCCCCGCTAGAGGCCCAGCTGCAGCCCTGGTTCATGTTAGCAGGCACATGTAATTAGTGTAGTGATCAGCCACCTGAGCCCGGCTACAGCCCTGGCTGATGTTAGCAGGCGCGTGTAATTTGGTTTAATGTGAAAGTTCAGTAACAGCGCGCATGAGAGGCTGCAGTAATTGTCCCCTCAGACACGCTCAGTCACGTGTGCCCCCGCTTGAGGGCCAGCGGCGACCGTCTAACAATTAGAATTGTGTGAGTCTTGAATGATTGTTTCCCGTTGTTCTTATTTTTTTATGACCCACAGCGACGCTCTTCGGCCCGAGTGCTTTTTAGATGTACCCAGGCCAAGCCACACACTGCATTCGGCCCTTTCAGACGCACCCAGGCCAAGGCACACACTGCATTCGGCACCCCAAGTATGTGTGAGACAATGGGCAGTCCCCCAAGGGAGTCTTGTGAATGGTTACTTACCATGCTTCGAGGTGAACGCCTTTGTGACGCCCCCAGCACACGGCCACAGCCGACGATCTGATTAATGTACGACCCAGATGGCATGAAGTGCGGAACGTAGCACACGCCGCCAGCATTTGTCATGACCCCAGCGTGCCCCTTGATGCGGCGCAATTGCGTAATTGGAGCTTCACATGGCATGAAGGGCGGACACACGCCCACAGCGCGGACACACGCCCACAGCGTTTGTCACGGCCCCAGCGTGTCACGCCCCCAGCATGCTCCTTGATGCGGCGCAATTACGACTCACATGGCATGAAGGGCGGAACGTACCACACGCCCCCAGCGTTTGTTACACCCCCAGCACATACCCACAGCAGAATGCAGACACGCCCACAAGGGAATACTTTGCTGGCACGGTTCTTTTACCTTTTAAATGTATATGGTGGCCGTCTGCATAGCCTATGTCCTTCTGCTGCAACTTCCCTTTCCAACGCTGTATTGGGTGTTGTGATTGGTGCTGTGGTTACTGAGATTACCCGCCTCAAAGGTTTGGGCTCTCTCTTTATAATATTAGTATAGATGTTTTTTAATTTGACAAGGATCTGAAGAATCTGCAGAGCAATTTATGAAGAACATCAGCAACAATATGCTCAATCTAGAATTCACGGCTACCATCAGCAAAGAGAGGGTTGAATTTCTGGATGTGGAAGTATATATTTGTGATAACAATATCCACACTAAACGTCATAGGAAGAGCACAGCCGGCAATTCAACTCTCCATGCTTCTAGTGCCCATCCCCGCCATTTAATTAAAAGCATCCTCTATGGGGAGTTTTTTGGAATTCAACGTATTTGCAGCAATGAGAATGATTTGGGATTATGTTTGAATGAATCATTCCAAAGATTTTTGAATCGTGGTTACAGAGATATTGATCTCAGGAATGCTATGAAGAAAGTGCTATTAACCTCTAAGGCCTCGCCACAAATGAATAATATTGAAACTATACCCTTTACGGGTGCAGTGGATCCCATGAAAGAGGAAATGACGGTTAGATTTTTTACTACTTTTAGTAGTCAGAAGAGAAAGATTCGCAATATCCTCAAATCTAACTGGCCTATCCTTAAGACTGATATTACTCTGGCACCACTTTTGAGCGAGGTCCCTTGTGTTACTTTTCGGAGGGACCCTCTATTAAGGATGCTCTAGTGAAGACCAGTCCTGAAGTCGTGAAAACTACTAATTGGCTCTCCAATCATACAGGCTTCTTTAAATGCAGCATTTGCAGACAGGCTGAATTCTACCTGACATATATTGATGTATTAGCCCCACGATTACACACGTTATACAGAGAAGCCCTGGAAGGCAACGCACTGCCAGACACGACATCACAGGCATTGATAGTGTCCCTGCTGAAACTGGGCAGAGACGCCCTGCAACTGGAAAATTATCGGCCATTATCCTTATTAAATACTGATTACAAAATCCTTAGTAAATTACTAGCAACCCGCCTGTCCCACTGCGTAGCAGACATAATACACCCAGATCAATGTGGCTTTGTGCCGGATAGGAGCACTACGCTGAATCTGCGGAGACTCAGTCAGCTGATGTCGAAGGGTGGTAGGACTGGGGCCACAGAAGGATGTATCTCCCTAGACCTTAGACAAGCCTTTGACTCCCTGAGATGAGATTACATGTTCGTGGTCCTGGCCAAATTCGGCATGCCGCCCGAATACATTGCATGGGTGAAGCTGCTGTACCTGGGCCCCACCGCACGTGTCCGCACCAACAAATGTATTTCAGAACAGTTTGACATAGCAAGAGGGACTAGACAGGGCTGCCCACTATCGCCCTTGCTCTTCATCATTGCCTTAGAACCCTTACTGATAAAAGTACGGAATATAGCAGGTGACAAGGCGATAACAAATCTAAATGCACATCATATTATTTCCGCGTATGCAGATGATATCTTATTATTCCTTAAAGATTTGACGAGCCCGTTAGCACCATTACCAGGGGTATTCAATGATTTTAGAGAGCTGTCAGGTCTCAGGATAAATGAAACTAAATCATACAGATACAGCTTTCAGGAGTCTTTTGAGGGCACGCACATACAGTTCACACCACACAACTTCCAGATGGCGCCCGTGACTTTCAAATATTTGGGTATACAGATATACAGACGGACGCAGGATATGATGGACGGTAACCTAGGCGCAGCACTTAATACCTTGAAGACACAAGTCGATTTTGGAACACGCTACCGCTTTCAGTGTCAGGTAGGGTCACTATTACAAAAATGGTGGTACTTCCCAGAATGCTGTATTATTTCACAAACATACCAATACTAGTACCCATGTCCTTTTTTAAAACACTAAACTCGATTTTGACGGAACTAGTGTGGGGGCCCGGCAGGAGACGCATAAGCCTGGTAAAATTGCAACTACCGACAGGTAAGGGAGGTATGGGAGTACCAGACATGATTGCTTACAGCTACGCATGCCAGCTCCAATGGCTAGCCTACTGGCTAGCGGGACGCAACCTACATGAGATGAATATGACTGATGCTGATAGAACGAGAGGGGCGATCCACCGGTTGCTGCTCCCGCACGCTAAGATGATAGATTCTGCCCCGCCCTTGATCAGGCTAGCGCTTGAACACTGGAAGGCAGCAGTCAGATACACTAACAAACAATCCACATACGCCCCCACAATACCATTACTGGGGATCCCACTGGGCACTGGCACACTCACGGAACGCAGGCTGAAACCGTGGCACGACGCAGGAGTGCTATCTGTCGGAGATTTTTTCTCGGACTGACGCCTTTTGTCGGTGATGGATTAAAACCATGATCTCTTGACTTGGTAAGAGTATTCTGCATCATTCAGAAACTCAGTCCATCACCACCCCCTTTTCCAAAATCGGTTTATCCACACTATGTGTGGGAGGGTATGCTCAGACGTGAGTCCCTTGCTCATTGCACCATCAGGATTCAAGCAAGCCGGGCCGAAGAAGGCTGTGATGCCAGAAACCGGTCCCCGGAAGCTTGTTTCCTTACCAGTATAAGAATTGGCTTGGTAGTTGGGTTTGCCCTGTTCCCATCATGCACTGGGACAGGAACAGACTAATTTGCATATAGGCAGGTTCTGAGCTGGGATGGTGCATTGAGCTAAAAAACGGTGATGGATTAAAACCATGATCTCTTGACTTGGTAAGAGTATTCTGCATCATTCAGAAACTCTGTCCATCACCACCCCCCTTTTCCAAAATCGGTTTATCCACACTATGTGTGGGAGGGTATGCTCAGACGTGAGTCCCTTGCTCATTGCACCATCAGGATTCAAGCAAGCCGGGCCGAAGAAGGCTGTGATGCCAGAAACCGGTCCCCGGAAGCTTGTTTCCTTACCAGTATAAGAATTGGCTTGGTAGTTTGGTTTGCCCTGTTCCCATCATGCACTGGGACAGGAACAGACTAATTTGCATATAGCCAGGTTCTGAGCTGGGATGGTGCATTGAGCTAAAAAACGGTGATGGATTAAAACCATGATCTCTTGACTTGGTAAGAGTATTCTGCATCATTCAGAAACTCTGTCCATCACCACCCCCCTTTTCCAAAATCGGTTTATCCACACTATGGGGGTCATTATGATGGCGGATTTCCCGCATACTCCGGGCCGGCGGAAGCCACCGCCGGCCCGGAGTATGCGGGAAATCCGCCGAGGAGGCCTGAAAGACCCACCGCCAAATCAGGATGGCTGGTGGGTCTCCCAATCCGTCCGCCGCTTTTCCGCCGCGGTCGGAAGGCGACCACGGCGGAAAAGCAATAACATGGCTGGCGGTGTCTATCAGACACCGCCAGCCATATTAGGATGCAGGGTGAGTCATGCTTTTCCGCGGCGGCTTTTCCGCCGTGGAAAAGCATACGAACAGTCACTTTGGGGGCCCGTTGCGGGCCCCCTGGGTGAAGGTTGCGTGGGGGGTGCACATGGGGGGTACCTATGGTACCCCCCTGCCCTTGCGTGCACGAAGCGGCAGGCACCGCGCGGTGCCTGCCGCTTTGTGCATGCAAATGCACACCTTTCGTTTTTTGCATTGCGGCGGATGCTGCTTCAAGCAGCATCCGCCGCAATGTAAAACATACAGGATGTGACCGCCAGGGTGGCGGTCACATCCTAATTGCTATGGAGGGACCGCCGCTGCCCATGCGGACGGTCCCTCCAACTCAGGGGTGGCGGACGGACGCAAGTCCGTCCGCCATCCTAATCGGCCCCTATGTGTGGGAGGGTATGCTCAGACGTGAGTCCCTTGCTCATTGCACCATCAGGATTCAAGCAAGCCGGGCCGAAGAAGGCTGTGATGCCAGAAACCGGTCCCCGGAAGCTTGTTTCCTTACCAGTATAAGAATTGGCTTGGTAGTTTGGTTTGCCCTGTTCCCATCATGCACTGGGACAGGAATAGACTAATTTGCATATAGCCAGGTTCTGAGCTGGGTTGGTGCATTGAGCTAAAAAACGGTGATGGATTAAAACCATGATCTCTTGACTTGGTAAGAGTATTCTGCATCATTCAGAAACTCTGTCCATCACCACCCCCCCTTTTCCAAAATCGGTTTATCCACACTATGTGTGGGAGGGTATGCTCAGACGTGAGTCCCTTGCTCATTGCACCATCAGGATTCAAGCAAGCCGGGCCTAAGAAGGCTGTGATGCCAGAAACCGGTCCCCGGAAGCTTGTTTCCTTACCAGTATAAGAATTGTCTTGGTAGTTTGGTTTGCCCTGTTCCCATCATGCACTGGGACAGGAACAGACTAATTTGCATATAGCCAGGTTCTGAGCTGGGATGGTGCATTGAGCTAAAAAACTATGATGGATTAAAACCATGATCTCTTGACTTGGTAAGAGTATTCTGCATCATTCAGAAACTCTGTCCATCACCACCCCCCTTTTCCAAAATCAATTACTACTTTTAGTAGTCAGGAGAGAAAGATTCGCAATATCCTCAAATCTAACTGGCCTATCCTTAAGACTGATATTACTCTGGCACCACTTTTGAGCGAGGTCCCTTGTGTTACTTTTCGGAGGGACCCTCTATTAAGGATGCTCTAGTGAAGACCAGTCCTGAAGTCGTGAAAACTACTAATTGGCTCTCCAATCATACAGGCTTCTTTAAATGCAGCACTTGCAGACAGGCTGAATTCTACCTGACATATATTGATGTATTAGCCCCACGATTACACACGTTATACAGAGAAGCCCTGGAAGGCAACGCACTGCCAGACACGACATCACAGGCATTGATAGTGTCCCTGCTGAAACTGGGCAGAGACGCCCTGCAACTGGAAAATTATCGGCCATTATCCTTATTAAATACGGATTACAAAATCCTTAGTAAATTACTAGCAACCCGCCTCTCCCACTGCGTAGCAGACATAATACACCCAGATCAATGTGGCTTTGTGCCGGATAGGAGCACTGCGCTGAATCTGTGGAGACTCAGTCAGCTGATGTCGCAGGGTGGTAGGACTGGGGCCACAGAAGGATGTATCTCCCTAGACCTTAGACAAGCCTTTGACTCCCTGAGATGAGATTACATGTTCGTGGTCCTGGCCAAATTCGGCATGCCGCCCGAATACATGGCATGGGTGAAGCTGCTGTACCAGGGCCCCACCGCACGTGTCCGCACCAACAAATGTATTTCAGAACAGTTTGACATAGCAAGAGGGACTAGACAGGGCTGCCCACTATCGCCCTTGCTCTTCATCATTGCCTTAGAACCCTTACTGATAAAAGTACGGAATATAGCAGGTGACAAGGCGATAACAAATCTAAATGCACATCATATTATTTCCGCGTATGCAGATGATATCTTATTATTCCTTAAAGATTTGACGAGCCCGTTAGCACCATTACCAGGGGTATTCAATGATTTTAGAGAGCTGTCAGGTCTCAGGATAAATGAAACTAAATCATACAGATACAGCTTTCAGGAGTCTTTTGAGGGCACGCACATACAGTTCACACCACACAACTTCCAGATGGCGCCCGTGACTTTCAAATATTTGGGTATACAGATATACAGACGGACGCAGGATATGATGGACGGTAACCTAGGCGCAGCACTTAATACCTTGAAGACACAAGTCCGATTTTGGAACACACTACCGCTTTCAGTGTCAGGTAGGGTCACTATTACAAAAATGGTGGTACTTCCCAGAATGCTGTATTATTTCACAAACATACCAATACTAGTACCCATGTCCTTTTTTAAAACACTAAACTCGATTTTGACGGAACTAGTGTGGGGGCCCGGCAGGAGATGCATAAGCCTGGTAAAATTGCAACTACCGACAGATAAGGGAGGTATGGGAGTACCAGACATGATTGCTTACAGCTACGCATGCCAGCTCCAATGGCTAGCCTACTGGCTAGCGGGACGCAACCTACATGAGATGAATATGACTGATGCTGATAGAGCGAGAGGGGCGATCCACCGGTTGCTGCTCCCGCACGCTAAGATGATAGATTCTGCCCCGCCCTTGATCAGGCTAGCGCTTGAACACTGGAAGCCAGCAGTCAGATACACTAACAAACAATCCACATAGGCCCCCACAATACCATTACTGGGGATCCCACTGGGCACTGGCACACTCACGGAACGCAGGCTGAAACCGTGGCACGACGCAGGAGTGCTATCTGTCGGAGATTTTTTCTCGGACGGACGCCTTTTGTCACACACAGACTTCACCGGGTTACACCAGACTCCTAGGGCGCTATTTCTCACTCATGCGCAAATTACACACTACATAACCTCACATTGGGCAAGAGACGGACAGGAACCAGTTACAAACACGCTGATTACAATGCAGTATCTTATGGGGATGGGTAGCCACCTGACAAGGTGGCTGACTAACGGCATTCGATCAAGCAGAGCGGTGTCATTACAGCCCCTCCGTGCCCGCTGGGAAGTGGAAGCAGGCAGAGCTCTTAGGGACAAAGAATGGGAAAACGTACTGAAATATCCCAAAAAAGTAGCACGCAACCAGAAGTTCAAATTCATCCAGTTAATGATAGTACACAGGACATACCTGACCCCAAATAGACTACATGTAATGTTCCCGGAGTCAGCGAATACCTGCCCTAGATGTAGAACAGAAGACGCAGGATTATTGCATATGTTCTGGGACTGCCCTAGGCTCGGGGATTATTGGGGAGCGATACAGGAGATCCTGACGGCTATAGCTCCGAACAGGCCTTACACGTCCCTGCTATTCAATATTCTGGGTCTGGGCTACAGAGAAAGGAAAAGAAGTGTTGCCACTAGATTTGCAGACCTAACATTGCTGGTGGCTAAGCGAGCAATAGCGATGAGATGGAAGTCATCTAGATCACCGGACATTGAGAGCTGGCACGGAGAGGTAGTGAGATGGGGGAAGGCGGAAGGTCTGGAATTACAGAGAGAAGAACGCAGGGGACTTAGGAAAACACACATCTCAATAGATTGGAACTCACTTCTAACGGAGTTTGAAACAAGCGCTTCAGCGCACTTTAGGTAGGCATTAGCAAGAGATAAAAGAGTCTGGGCTCTGGACCGGAGCCCAATGTCATCAGACACTTGGTTATTGCTCAGGAAGCACGCGTCCCTGGTCCATTCGGAGAACAGGCTGCGGAACCTGATATTACGACACACAATACATGCAATGTAAAGGTAGGCAATCGACGATTAAGACAGCCATAACAATGTACAGACATGAGACATTACCGGAAACATTTACAAATGGGTGTTTAGTAAGTGCTGTGGGAGGAAGGGTGGGAGGGGTTTATAGACGTTTCTGGGGGAAACAGTAACAATAAGGAAATGAAAAATTGCACTGCTTTATTATTTCTAATTTATGTCTTAACGAAAGAAAGTTTGTAACATGATTTAGTAACAAATATATGCATGCAATTGGATTATTGGTGCAACAATAAAAACATTTTTAAAATAAATAAATAAATAAATGCAGCACTTGCAGAGCCTGTAAGTTTGGCAGTAACACTAGGGAGTACCATGATGCCTTCATCCAAGAAGCTACCAAGATTAGAGGTTTGTTTACGTGCAAAACGGATCACACTGTTTATGTTTTGAGATGTACTTGCAATTTGCAATACATTGGGAGCACTAAGCTCCAGGTTTACAATCGCATCTTACAACACCTACCTGCAATTGTTAACTCTGATCACAGCTACCCAGTGGTGCGTCATTTTAAATGAGTCCACCAAAATAACCTCAAGGATTTGAGTTATTTTGTGATTGACGCTGTCCCGGGTTCCAAGAGAGGTGGTGATAGGGAGTGTAAACTTAAGCAATTGGAGAGCCATTACATTCTTCTTCTTGACACAAAGATTCTGAATGGTCTCAACACAGGGGAGGATTTGTATAATGTTTTATGAATATTTTTATGAATATTTGTATAATATTTATAATATTTATATTGGTCATTTGCATTTCAGCATTGACCTGCTTTCCTGTTGAGGGGCAGGCTTGTTTCCTCATTAGTAACTACTTTTATTTCTGACTTCCATTGCTGCTAGTTGATATACGATTTTTTTTAAATCTAATTATGGTTCAATTAATTTTATCAGGATCCTTTTTTATCATGTTTTTATCAGATTTTTAACTAGTTTTTCTAGAGTTTCTGGTCTTGCAGTTTTTTTATCTGGTGGAGATGTGGTTTTTGGGTCTTGGTGGCTATTTATTGGACATATGTTTGACTGTGGCACTTTAGAAATTTGAATGATGATTTGAACCTTTTTTGATGAGGAATTAATATTGGGTACGATATCCATTATCACATGCATTAAGACATATATTCCTTGTCTTTTTCTATGTTTCTTTCAACCAGGGTTACTACTATGTACCCTATTTACTATCCGGGGTTTATTAGGGATTATTAATATAATGTTTTTTTTTTTATTTTTGAAATTGCACTTGCACTTTAATGATGGTATAGGCATCCGCTGCTGAGATATTTTAGTAAATGTATCTCTGATCTAATTTTTAATTTTAATAGCACTTTTGCACGTGTTGATTGCACTTGTTTGCACGTTTGCTCAACCCAGCATATATTATGGATCTGTTGATTGCAGAATTATATGGGCACTTGCCCTTTATTTGTTGTCTTTAATTATGGCATTTACTTTTATTTTTATATATAAACATATGTAAATAGCCCTTTTTCTTAAGGACATTTTTTCCATGTTGTATTACTGATGGAAAATAATGCGACTGAAGATCTTCAAATCTCGCTGCTGACAATGTGTCTTCTATGTTGATGCTTAGTTGGGAGGAGCATGTGTAGACACTCTGCATTGAAACTCGTTGGTTTCTCTGTGCATCATGTGATCAAGACCGGGTTGCCCCGGTCGAAACGCGTCATGCTGCCAGAGGATGAATAAAGCACTTTTTCACTGGAAATTGCACAAAGAGTGGTCTGTACCTGTTGTTCATGAATGTGTCTATACTTCAGGAGTTCGGATTATATATATATATATTCACTGAAAAAACCATAGGTTATAGACCATATATAGTTAGGAATTAGCATTTACAAAACCTTGAAAATTCACTGAAAAAACCATAGGTTATAGACCATATATAGTTAGGAATTAGCATTTAAAAAACCTTATTTCACTCCCACAAAACCATTGAAATTCCATATATAGTTAGTTGTACTAACTATATATCGCGCACCCGCAATCCACTGCTGATCATGTCACATATTACATCATTCATGACATGGTCAGTGACATCACTGATGACATCACTGATGACATCTCAAATGACATCACTGATGACATCACTGATGACATCTCAAATGACATCACTGATGACATCACTGATGACAACATCCAGTGACTGTATGTTTCTGTAAAGTTAAAATATGTCTTACATATTGAAGAATGATTGGATGTATAAGTGTCTGGATGAAGGATTTAGTAGGTGCATGACTGACTGTATGAGTGAGTGATTAAATGTGTCTCACTAAGTGCATGGGTTAGTGACTAAACTGTCTTAATTTGTGCATCATTATGTCTTTTGTTCTGTAAACTGCTGCATGTGTTGATCAGTAGCTATATGAGTAACTATATGGGTTATTGATTGGTTGCCCAAGTATTTGTATGGGAGACTGAGTGTGTGTGTGTGGGTGGCTGGGAGGTGTATGACTCTGTGAATAGATGTGTGAGCAGTTGATTCACTAGATGTATGGGTTCAAAAGTGCATGTGGAAACACCTGTATGGGCGGTTGACTGAGTGCATTGGTGAGTGAATGGATATCTCAGTGCTACATGTCAAAGTAAGTACATATGTAAAACACAGTACATGTGACAGTTGACATATATAAATAACTGTGCATAAGAGCCAGTGAATGTGTGAGTGGCTGTATGGATCATTGTGAACTTGTATCAGGCATTGTAAAAGAGAGTAAATATGTGTTAGTATATGTTTGAATAAGTAAGGTGTGTATAACTGTATAGTTGAGGAAATGGAGGTGTGATTGATTCTTTGCATGACTGACTAGGTGTGTGAGTAATTCCATGGATGAGTGACAGTCTGTGAGTGTCTGTTTACACTGAGTATATCTAAAGTTTTAATAGAGTCTGAAGAGGTTCATCGTATTATCACATGAATGATGTCATCAGTGATGTGATCAGTAATGTCAAATGAGATGTCATCAGTGATGTCATTTGAGATGTCATCAGTGATGTCATCAGTGATGTCATTTGAGATGTCATCAGTGATGTCATCAGTGATGTCATTTGAGATGTCATCAGTGATGTCATCAGTGATGTCACTGACCATGTCATGAATGATGTAATATGTGACATGATCAGCAGTGGATTGCGGGTGCGCGATATATAGTTAGTACAACTAACTATATATAGAATTTCAATGGTTTTGTGTGAGTAAAATAAGGTTTTTTAAATGCTAATTCCTAACTATATATGGTCTATAACCTATGGTTTTTTCAGTGAATTTTCAAGGTTTTGTAAATGCTAATTCCTAACTATATATGGTCTATAACCTATGGTTTTTTCAGTGAATTTCATTGGTTTTTTAAAAGCTAATATCTGTAGCTGTAAAATGTATTCTTCTTTAAATCCAAAAATATATTTTATATGTTTATTAATAATTTTTTTTTTAATACTTTTTTTTTGTTCGCTCCCGGTTCGCGAACCGGGAAGCTCCCCGTTAGCTCATCTTGATGCCGCGACCCAGTCCGCGAACCGGTAAACGTTCCGTTAGCGCAACTGCCGCGTTAGAAATCAACATCGTGACGCGTCGCGGAAGCGCGACGTATCACGTTGTCGCGTAATGCGTCTTATGACGTGCTGCGTTAGCGCACCCGGAAGTGCTCCGGTACGCGAACTGAGACGCAAAGCGCAGCTCCCCGGAAGCGATCCGCGGCACGTCGCAAAAGCGCGACGTATCGCGTTGCCGCGTAATGCGTCTTATGACGCGCCGCGTTAGCGCACCCGGAAGCGCTCTGGAGCGCGAACCGAGGCGCGAAGGGCAGCGACCCGGAAGCGATCCGGGGCGCGTTCCGCAGCGCGTAACTTAAGCGTAAGAGGTCATGTGACTTGTTGATAAAACTTTTCATTGGTTCATTTCACTTTTGGTTTCATAATGATGTAAGGCTAGGTCAGGTGACCTAAAAATAACACTTTTCATTGGTTTAGAAATATTCTTTATCCCAAATGATGAAAATCCCTCCTTCTTTCCTCACTCTGACTTTCATCTTTGTGAGAGGAAGACCATTTTTGAGAGTTGAGCAATGGCTTCAATAGTTGCTTCAGCTGGTGCACCCCCACCACCACCTCCACCTCCTCATGGGAAGAGAGGACCACCTCCCCAGTTTATCAGCCAGACAGAGGAGGAAGAGGATGAACTAGAGGAAGAGGAGAACGAAGGACCACAGTTCTTACAGGAGGTGCCCCGGGTTTCACGTCGGAAAGCCAGCTTTATTTGGCAGTTTTTTTCACTCCCTCGAGGGCAAAAAAAAGTAAATGCTAGGTATGTCACCTGCCTGATTTGTAAAGACCGGTTATCTAGAGGGACTGATAAAAAATATAGCTACGGAAACCATACAATGCATCGTCACATGGTCAGGTGGCATCCATTGAACTACAGCCAGGCGGAGATACGTGACATGCAAGATAACCCAACAACAACTCCTGTGGCCAGGTCAACATCACTAATATCGTTGACAGCAGCAGAGGCACGGGAAACCGTGCCAAACATTCAGGAGAACTTTGCTCATATCAAACATACCTGTATGTATTGCGGTGCATTGCTATCATGTGGTAACATGAGCATTAATTTAATAAACCTAGCTATTAACAATCACAATTGCCCTAACCGCCCCAGACAGTAATTTTTTTTTTGCTCCTGTTGAGCCCTTTTCAATGCCTGTTTTTTGTTGTTTCCCCTCCATCAAAAACAAAAAAAAAAACATAAAAATGTTCAAAAAATACAAAAAAAAGAAAAAATGTTCAGAAAAATAAAAAAAAAATATAAAACAAAAACATTAAAAAAAAGTTCTTTTCAGAACTACCTCCCCTTTCAAAAAAAAATTGCTAGAATGTTTAGCACTCTGGCAAGCTCTTTTTTTTTTAGTTCGCTTCCCCGTTCGCTTCCCGGTTCGCGAACCGGGAGCGAACCAAAAAAAAAAAAAAAAAGAAGAGTAAGTATAAGGGAAGTAAACAGAGAGTAATGTTAAAAGAAAGACAGCTATAGGGAGTAATCCAGAGATACTGTTTAATAGATCTATTTACCGAAGAAAAGATGGAAGAGGGTATAATTGTGAAAAACAAAATAGATAAGGAAGTGAAAGAAAAAAAAGAGAGTAGAACAATAACAAAGAAGAGTTTCTTGGAGAATGTGAGTGAATGTTCAAAATAAGATTAAAACATGTGGAATAACAGAGAGAAAAAACAGAAAACAGAAAAGAAAAAATAACAGAAAAGATTAATTGAAACAGCAAAGAAATGTAAATAACATAGAACCATATCATCAACATAGGCAATAAAAGTTTTGCAGCTTTTATCGGCAGAAATGTGTCGCTAAAGCCGCTTTTGCGGCGGAAAACTGCCGCTAAAACCACTTTTGCAACAGTTTTCTTCCAATAAAAACAGCAATAATTTTATTGGCTGTGTTCATAATATGCCCCTTAGTGTGCTTCAACTACACAGAGAAAGCATAATGAACAAGTAGTGAAACAGTGATCAGTCAAAGACACTAAGAGTAATAGAGACGGAGTGAGTGAACAAGAGTGAGGAACTATGAGAAGAGAAAGACTGAGAAAAGGAGTGGAAGGAGTAGAGTAAGTAGGTAATAGAGAAAGGAATGAGGGAAGTAGCAAAGGCAGGAAACTGAGGGTTAAAGAAATGAAGCTGTCGAACTACTAGTTGGTGAATGTGATAGAAATGTAACGAAAAGAGTACAAAACATTTACCTTATAATTGTCGTTAACTTACTCACTTTTTGTTTTTATACTTTCAATCTGTGAAAGAGAGAACAAACATTTGAAAAATATTAAAACATGTATTTAAAAATTAGAAAAGACAAGGGAAAAGATTGAAGGAGAAACAGAGTTTCTTTTCCTCATTTCACAATCACATCACCTGTGTTGCCTTTGGTTAGGTATCTCATAGTGCAGATGGAGTCTAGCATATCAAAGAGTACATAGAAGTTGAGCAAAATATACAACAATTTTGACATTTACAGAAGACTTAGCTTCTTATCTTGTTGGAGATGAAGTCAGGCCTGTCTTGCAACATGGTGCATCTTTTGCATCACTGCTGCATCAGTTTCATGTGGCACGGGTTTTTTACAGCATGACACATCTGCCTACATGCATCAATTTGTAATTTTGTCGCCTCATAGCAAATCTTTTCCACCGCCGCTGCATCACAAAAGTGACGCACAGTGGCGCAAAAGAGGCATACACCTATCATAAATCTGTCCCTCACATTTTAAATGATTGATTCAGGATGACGATAAGGTGTGGCCTATCCAGAGGTTTGTTTAAGCTGAGGCCTACTCAGGGTTTTAGATGAAATTTACGCTTGTTGAACAGTACAGAGGAGATAATACATGTGAAGACCTACCAATGAAGTAAGTCATGTCCACTTCACTCTTGAACAAAGGCCAGACCTCTTCTGTGTCCATGGACGGACCTAAACTTCATCTGCACAATGTCAT
Source organism: Lissotriton helveticus (assembly GCF_964261635.1). Taxonomy (NCBI): domain Eukaryota; kingdom Metazoa; phylum Chordata; class Amphibia; order Caudata; family Salamandridae; genus Lissotriton; species Lissotriton helveticus. The sequence goes on along the minus strand of NC_136072.1, from coordinate 383,220,798 downwards.
TCGTAAACTTAGGAAACACAGGTGATGTAATTGAAAAATGTGGAGTTTCTTTTCCTCATTTCACAATCACATCACCTGTGTTGCCTTTACTTAGGTATCTCATGGTGCACATGTAGTGCAGCATATTAAACAGTACCCAGAAGTGCAGCACTGCATGGAACAACTTTGACACTTACAAAAGCTTCAGCTTCTGCATGCCCCCTACACAGTGCTAATTATATACATTTTAAACTGATGGTATCTTGCTGGAGATGAACTGAAACCTATCTTGCAACATGGTGCATCTTTTACACAAAAGTGACCCACAATGGAGCAAAAGAGGCGCACGGCCACCATAAATCTGACCCTAACATTTTAAATGATTGTTTTAAGATGCCAATAAGGTGTAACCTATCCACAGATTTGTTTCAGGTAAGTCCTACTCAGGGTTGCAGATGGAATTTAGGTTTGTTGAAGAATACAGAGGAGATAATACATGTGGAGGCCTACCAACGAAGTGAGTCATGTCCACTGCACTGTTGAACAAATGTCAGACCTCCTCTGTCTCCAGGAACAGGCCTAAACCTCATCTACACAATGTGATGTGTAATGTTAGGAAACACAGGTAATATAATTGAAAAACGTGCAATTTTTTTTGCTCATTCCACAATCATATCACCTGTGTTTCCTTTGCTTAGGTATCTCATTGTGGAAATGTAGTCTATCATATGAAAGACTACGTAGAATATGAGCACTGTATGCAACAACTTTGACACTTACAGAAGCCTCTCCTTCTCCATGCCTCCTACACAGTTCTAAATGTACATCATAAATACAAACAGTACAGAATTAATTATACATGTTAAATGGTTTATTTTTGCTGTTCTCAGAATGTATCAAATTTCACTAAAAACAGTGACTTGAAGGTATTCATCATATAACAGCGGGGAAAAAAAACACAATCAAAATGATTGTGTTTAAAAAACCCATACAACAGAACAAATCAGAATTCAGAACTCCTTAAAGTTAACTTACTTTCCATGACGTCGAAGGGTGTCCTATGAACAGCTTACACTCTGTTGTGCTGTTATTACTTTCAGACCGCCACTTTCTGAAAGAAAACCTCCATCGTTTTGAAAAACATGTTACATACAATAAATGACTTCTTGCTCTCTACCACACGTTTCCACAAGGCCAAATCATGTCTGAGCCATTTATAACTCTTAGAATTCTTGTAAGCCAATCCCGTCATGTTGTATTTCCGCAACTTTCACAATTAAAATGTTGAAGATCATTTTCACAATCCTGGACTAGTAATATCTTCCCCTTCTTGCTCAGTCATGTTCTACATTTCCTATGACACTGATACTGCTTACTATGAAGCAGACTTACACTACCTCTATGACTACTACAATTATTTAATTCTCTACATCACTTTTAATCACAAAGCAATGTAAAACAGTAGACAGCATTGCAGACTTACATTCCCTCTACTCCATGTTTTGATTGGCTGCTTCAATTTGCTTATAAAAAGAAACAGTTTTTCTGAATTCATTCAAAGTGCACTTATTTCTCCATGACGTCCAGTGTTATGGTAAGAAGTTATGTCTCTGTACTACACTTATCCTCAAGGCCAAATCGTGTAGGAGCCATTAGAACTTCTTGAAATTCCTCAGAGCACATCCCGAGATTCTTTCCCTAAAATTTTGGTTTTAAAAACACCAGGTAAGAGTTTTTAAGGTCATACGGCAATTTGTTTTTGAAAATTAAAACAGAATCATTGCAGAATGACCAGCCATTTCTAGACTTTAAATAAGCTGTGTAATGTCCTGATGTTATTGAAGGACCGTCATGATATATAATTGCTGCAGTTACAAAAGTCCTTCCTGATATTGACAACTGTGAAGCCACAAAATTTTTAATTAAAGTTGTCAATTTTGTTCCATCAGGCCTACATCGTTGGAACATTAAAATAACATACTGGCCATATGTTCGTATAAATAATGTGGACATCATTTCAGATTTACATTGGCTACACTCCATGTTGTGATCAGCTGCTTTTACTAGTTTATTAAAAGAGACTGATTTACTGTCTGGCAAAGTTAAATATATAAATCTTTCTGAGTCTACACTAGTAGTACTTGATACCCTACAGTTCTCGCAGTCATGCTGCCATTGATAAGAAAGCCCAAACAGGTGATCTTCATCTACACCTTCAGCATGCAATACATCAAGCATATACATTAAAAACTCCTGAGAATCTTGCTGAATATTTTGAGAGAATTGTGTTTGGCCTGAACATCTGTCTAACAGATTTCGAATTTCAGACACACTTTCTGTTTTTGTTCTATCAGTGCTACATTTCTCTAACACAGAATTTAACAAACTGCAAAATCTTTGATCAGAATTGACCACAATCTCTTCTTTTACATTTTCTAGAGAAAACAAAACATTAACCACTACATTAGCATAGCAGTTGACACCAGAACTGTTTTCAAATTGAAAACCAACAACATCTTCAACAGAATCCTTTTTGTTTCTGCTTATAATTTCAGGTTCATCGACTTTTCGTCTTTTTGCTACAACCTCCCCAGTATTGGTCACATTTCTTCGTTTCCGGCCTACCACACGTTTCTCAAACAAAGGATATTGAGGCAAATGTGGCGCATACTCTCTTCTTAACCTATTGTATTCCTTAACACAATCTAGATCCGCACAAATGTTTGTGACATTACACTCAATCAAGTACAATCCCGATAAAGTTCTAACTCGTGACAATGCCACATATGCCATACCCTCCTTGAACACAGAACTGCCAATATTCACCAATGCACTGTCTACACTTAAACCTTGCGATTTATGGATTGTTACCGCATATGCCAAGCAAACAGGAAACTGCTTACGGCGAACATATAAGTCTTTTACAAGCAAAAATCTAGCAGAACAACGACCAATTAGCTGTACTTCCTCAATGCCATCAAATTTAATTTTTAAAAATTCAATTCCATCTCTATTTCTGTATTTTACAAAATCAACAATATTACCCATTGATCCATTTACCAGACCTCTTTCAACATGTAAATTCCTTCTTAAAATTATACGGCAGTTCAAGCACACATTCAGAGTCTTTTCAAAACCTGCAGTTTTAGATATAGTCTTCTCTAATGAATCCAATTTTGTTTTCAAATTCTCAGACAAAATAATTGTTGATCCCATATGCTCTACTCTGTCAATAGCTTCCAGTTTCACAATCTCTTGCTTTTCTAAATGCAACATTTTGTTGTTGAATTTGGCACATTCTGCAAGAGTTGGCATCAAACATATTCCAGATTTCTTCTCAGTAATTTTCTGAAAAATATTCTCAGGCACAACATCTTGTTCTGGATATAAATTTGACAGTAATCGTGCATGTAAAGCTTCTTTCCCATGCTCGGTCACTTTTCCAATTCTAACATCTTGTAGAATAGTCTTGTAAACTTCATCCTTCGCCTGACGCATATTTTCATGCAGTTCAGCATAATTGAAGTTTAACCATATATTGACGTTGCCAATGCTCCCTAGGCACTTCCTGGTATCTTCATGCGTGAGCATTTTGAACACAGGTTGCCCTTTCACTGGTGTCAGCTGCAGAAGATCTCCGAAAACAATGATGTGTTTGCCACCAAATAACACATCATACTCTGTTTTGAGAACTTCTTGCATTCTCAAATGCACAAAGGCAAGCATGACATTGGAAACCATGCTTACTTCGTCAATGATAAGAAGTTTCATTTTCCTCAAGATTCTTGAAACTTCACAACAAGCATCTCCAGATAGCTTGTGATATTGTAATTTGTTGTCATGCTCCACTGGCAGCATCAGTAAACGATGTAAAGTAATCCCTTTAATGTTATGTGCTGCCAGTCCAGTTGGAGCGGTGACAACACAAGACAGCGATGACTCTGTCCTTTCCTGCAAATAACATGAAATTGCTTTAATAAGGAAACTTTTTCCAGTTCCCGCTTCTCCACTCACGTACAGTCGGACAGGCTTCAACGACGTACATGAGCACTCTTTCTTCTCATGACTTAATCCATGATCAATTTGCATGGTAACTTCGTCATATATTTTCCTCTGCTCAACGTTGAGTTGTCTTTCCAACTCTTCTAAGTTAACCGCATCCTCCTGAGCATGTGCCATGGCTCTTTCCACTTCATTCATAGCAGTGGCAGCTTCATTTTCGATAACAGGTCCTCCTAGTGGATCCTGACTCAATGAAGCAGAACTCTGACTGTCCTGAGAACTGTCTCTGGCAATCTCGGCTGCAATCGTTGCTTCCTGCTCGATTTCCGCATTCAACATTTCTACATATTTGGGAAAAGCAGGACATTCAATGGTCTCCTTGGCGGCATTGAAAGAGTCTTCGTAACAGAGGAAATCTCCAAGCAGTTCCTCTTCTGCACGCCAAGGCTTGAAAAGTTGCAAAAGTGCTAAATAGAAAAACTCCTTTTTTTCAGGAGATTCGCCACTCAATTTTCGATGGTTTACCAAGTGGCATTTTCTTTGCTTGACCAGACATCCCTCACTTCCTATTACAGCATACACTCCTTTCTCAGTATCTTCTTTGATGTTCCTCTTGAATATGCAATTTTGAAGAACCTCATACAGACAAACATTCTCGAGGTGACTGCTTCGATTTGGATAATATGTATCCAACATGTTGGTCTTCAAAATGTCGGTACTGTTTGGCTCCTTTTCCGCCAAATACTCAATTTCCCGCACAGGTTTCCGAACTCGATTACGCGTTGCAGCAAGACCAAGACTCGCCCAAACGATACTCCTGGACTTGGCATAGAGACTTGCTGAAGACAACCGGTCAGAACATTCGTAAGCTCCGATTTCTCGATGCGACAACATCTTCAGACTGAAACTGTACAACTTCTTACTGAGGCTCTTTTCATGGGAAATGTCCTCCCACATATCCTTCAATTCTGTCTTCTCTTTTTTGGTGATGTAAGATGTCACATACCGAGCCACAGCCATACAGTTATCAGCCACAAACTGTATATCCATGTTAGCATTCCACATGGACAAAATCACCGGGTTGTAGTCGTTGATGTACTTGGACTCTTCGTTCCTCTTCAAATTGTATGTGTTTTTAGGTGATTTCTTCATCACATTATGTCGCAGCGAAGACATCAAACTGTTCACTCTTCCTTTAGAAATCACCGGTCGTGGAAAGCCGAAACGACATTTGGTGTAGAACTTGTCCTTGTTTCGGAATTTACGACGACAGTACTTTCCACATCGATGGCTTTGGAAACGTAGAACTTTTTCTCTTAGGCTTTTCTTCTCCTTTGCGTTTGGAACAGCACACGTAGAATACTGTTGTATGAAACTCATCACTGAGTCTTCTGGATCCGTTCCAAATTTAGGTGCATCCTTGATCCACAGCAACATATGTATATGAGGAGCACCTCTTGCTTGGTACTCCTTTCTCCAGAAGAAATCCAACACCTCTCCAAGAGGTGGATTCTTCTTATTCATGATGAAAGACATCATAGCTTCGAATCTATGATTGAAGTACCTACATACATTGACTGGATCCAAAGAGCACAGTTCTCCGGGGGTCTTGAATTCGATGTTTTCTATGTTAGCATTTGCCTCTCGTAGAAATTCAAGTAAGTCTTCCCAGCCATACTCGGCACAGCTCAAAGTGAGGAACCATGTGGGAGTTCCTAAGTTCCTCAGCATACATTTTAAATCACCATGACGAAGGTACCAGTACTCATTAGTACCACGCTGACACGCCATGAGATTAATCAGGTGAGAATCCAAAATACTGTCTTGGACATTGACTTTATCCATAAAGTCACTTGCCGAGATGTTTTGCATGTGTATACCACTTTTCAAGATGTGGTTCACTGCATATGACAGTCCAGACAGATCGCTTTCAAACAGGAGATGAAACAAATAGGGAATGCATTGTCGAAACCTAGCATCTCCTGCATACAATCGCAAAGTCCGGTATTCAGAAGCAGGAATTTGATGAGGTCGCTCATCATATCTTCCTCCCTGACCTGTTGGAAAAAGCTGTGGGAAACACCGAGCTTCCAAACTTTCCTCCCAAACACTAATGGGACTCCCTTTGGCTTGTTTCATTTGAAACAACTCAATAGCATTCCCCATGACTTCCTTGGAATGCAAAGGATGAACACTATAATGTTCATATATTTCTTCACTAGTAGAGGGTTCTACTTTCTCAATTTGACCAGCACACAAATCGCTATCCTCTTCCTCACTTACTTCCTCTTCTGCAACATATACATTCTTATAGTATTTATTATTTTTTTTCAAATACAATGTTGCCTTTTTAACTTTCCTAACATCCACTAAATCTTGCCATATTTTCTTATTCTTTGTCGGAACCCCATTAACTAAGATAACCAGAGGTTCCTCTTCCACTTTTTCTACTCCAATTGTGTTAATGTTTTTCTTCAAATCTAGAGGCAAATAAACAACTCTTCCCTTTAATCCTCTCTGTAAATCTGATGGAGGCAATTTCCCTGTCTTTGGCTCCATTCTTACAATAGCCTGAAAGGGATGGATACTTTGAATCAAAATAAATTCAGAAGGAATCTCAACCAATTCCAGATTATTATGAACTGCTCTAGCAGGCATCTGGTTTTGATTTAATTTGTTACAACAATAAGTACACACACGTTGATCCAATCCCAAATCAAAACAATTTTCTACCATCAAGTATGTTGTGAAATCCTTCCATTCACTATTATTTTCCCTTTCACTTTTTGCATATAAATCCACTAACTTAGTCTGATTCTTATAATAAGTGCGTCGACAACACACACAAGTGAAATTTGGCCTCTCACTTGATTTGACCTGAAACGTCGCAATTTCCCTCTGGAAATTATCTGTACTGGAAACCTGTACACTATCTTCCACATTACCCGCTTCTTCTTGGTCAATTTCAACATTCTCCTCTTTACTTCCAAAGTAACAAAACTCAATTTCTTCACATATATTCTTCACATCTATTTCAGAACCATGCAAAAGAGCAGCACATAATTGTTTAAGCATAATTGCTGTACTCTTAGCATAATACAACATTCTAACTAATTTCCTCACTTTATTATGATGCACTGCTAGCATCCTGAAATGATGAAAAACACTCTGGCATACTCTCCTGGAAAGACAAGCCAGTGAATGACCATGCAAACCTGTCACTTCTCTCACTCTGCAAGGATCTAATTCTTGCAACAACTTCATTTTCTGCTTCAAACTTTTCTTATTAAATGACCGTACAAAATCACAAAGCAAATTGATGGAATCCTGTCGCACACTGCAAATACTACTACACTTCCAGGTGTACACAGGACCCTTAGGACGTCTTCCTAAAACCTCATTACCTAACACCTTTTCTGCCTCTGTTGTCACAAGTTTTTCTTTTTCAACTGGACAACCATCTTTCACTTCATAAGCTCAACCACTGGTGTCAACTGCATGCACCAAATCATTATCCTGGAAATAACTCTCCTCATTAAAAAATGCCTCACAGCTTGAACTATGCATCCATTCTCCAGAAAAAACTTCACAAAAATTACTACGATTAACTATTCTCTTCCATCTACTATTTCTTTTGAAATCATAAATTGCCTTGTTTAGCTTCCTAATTCTATTGATTATCAAAATAAATAACTTACGTTTAATTTCAAATGCCTGATCAATAACTTTCTCAACTTTTTTTTTTCTCTTATAAAAAACCACTTTCTGTTGACCTTTCTTAATATTTTTTAACAAATTGCCAATTATCCTGTTGCGGAACATTCGTTTACGAATGTCCCTAAACTGTTGTTTCCTTCTACTATCATGCACAGAGTTATCTCTTGCTCTAGCAGTAACATTTTTCATTGGCCTTTCCTTTCCATTTGAATTGCTTCTCCTTTTCTGGACTGAAACATTTTCTGTAGTAATATTTTTTTTACTACAGATATTTCTTATGAATGTTTTTGTACTCTTACCCGGTGCTTTCTTGGTGACTTGACAAATCTTTTTGTTAGAGGACTGCTGCTTTTTTTCATTGACCTGCTGTCTTTGACGTTTTGCAGCCTTTCTCAGTCTTTCTTTGGTTGGCATGGTGAAATCTTGAAATGATCTGCAGTTGAATCTGTGGTAAAATATATTAAAAAATGTTATTAACCACTATTACCCAACAGTAAATCAATAACAGTAATCAAAAACTTAAAACACTACTTGACATTTTTACATAGAAGATTTTTTAGTGCTTGGCAAATTTAGAATACAGAAATAGCAGAAAAGAAATGGAATTTATATTCATTTTACCTGTGCTATTTTATATGTGAATCTGATCTAATTTTATGAGCATATTTTAATATTTTATTGAAGACACTACACATAACCTGTTTTTGAAGGTGTCTTTATTTTTAAATTAAACGGTTTACATTTTTACTTTTTATTTATTATAAATTTTTTAAATAAATGTTTATAGTTCCATAGGCTCAAACACGTCAGCTTCCCATCCTATGTCATATAATTCTGACAAATCTGCATCCTCATCACGTTCTTCTTCATCCTCAGGATTTAAATCATACAAGGGATCAACATCCACTGATGTTTCAATTACGAGTTCAATGATGAGGTCGAAATCAACTGATTGCTGATTGTCACTCATGTTGATGTTGTCTTTATCTTTAAAGAAAGATAACAACAATGAGATGTTGCAGAGTAAGAGACAAATCTCAGAGATTATAATAGTAAAATTGTTTAACAAGAGTAACATTTTGCAGCTATTATTTAGCCATGTCCAGCGATGCTGAGAAGGTGAAGCCTATGTCTAATTTTTCAGTGAACAGGACTCATCTCTTCTTAACCTTGGATAAGCCTCACCGACTCTGTGTCCCCTGCACATACTTAAATGTAAAGGGGCAGATTTATGTTAACTGGCACATCCCCAGGCATGCACCAGTTAACGTGCACCGCTGCTCTGCCACCCATGGTGTGCCGCATTTACAATCAGATAGGACAAAGCTGCGTCAAAACCCTGCGCCTGCTTGAAGCAGGCATAGGTCTTGACGCAACATTGTGGAGATGGGGCACCCCTGAGCCTTGCTGGAGCTGCATCGCACTTGCGATACAACTCCAGCAATGCGCCACCTTTACGGCACAGATGCGTCACGCATCTGTGCCATTTTTGCCCCATGCTGCGCCGCATTGTAAATGCAGCACACCATGGGTGGCGGAACAGCGGCGCAGGATGACTGGCACATCCCTGGTGATGCGCCAGTCATCATAAATCTATCCCTAAGCTTCTTATCTTGTTAGAGATAAACTGCCATATGTATCATCAACATATTTTGCATTTCCTAAATAGCGAATTTTAAGGAATAAATAGCGATTCTTTACCATTCCTAATTTGCGATGAGCAAATTGCTAATTGCAAATTACCCATTCATTTCCATGGGCCAGGAGGCCCATAGGAATGAAGGTGCAATTTGCGATTAGCAATTAGCTCATCGCAAATTAGGAATTTTTCCAAGGGTGCAGGGGTGTCTCAAGAACACCCTGCTGCACCCCTGAAAAAGAAATTTGGGGGCATATGGCGCACATACATGCCCTAAGGGCATGTATGGGCATCATATGGCACCTTTTGTTTTTTGGAAAAAAAGCTTTTTGAAAAATATTCGCAAATTACCACCAACTAGAAGTTGGTGGTAATTTGCAAATCCTTAATGGCATTTTTTGCATATTTTTTGTTTGATACATTGCATTTAAGGAATCGCAAAATTTGCAAATCCTTAAGTGCAATCGCAAAATAAGGAATAGCAAATTTTGCTATTCCTTATTTTGCATCAAACTTGTTTGATACATACCATTTGTCTAATTAGCATTCGCAAAGGCCGAAATTCGCAGAATTTTGGCCTTTGCGAATGCTAATTAGCTTGATACATATGGCCCCAAGTGAGGCCTGTCTTGCAACATGGTGCATCTTTTGCATCACTGCTGCATCGGTTTCATGTGGCACGTTTTTTTTACACCATGACACATCTGCCTAAATGCATCAATTTGAAATTTTGTCGCCTCATAGCAAATCTTTTGCACCGCCGCTGCATCAGAAAAGTGACGCACAGTGGCGCAAAAGAGGCATACACCTATCATAAATCTGTCCCTAGCATTTTAAATGATTAATTCAGGATGACGATAAGGTGTGGCCTATCCAGAGGTTTGTTTAAGGTGAGACCTACTCAGGATTGCAGATTAAAGTTACGCTTGATGAAGAATACAGAGGAGATAATACATGTAAAGGCCTACCAATGAAGTAAGTGATGTCCACTTCATTGCGCCAGTCATCATAAATCTATCCCTATGCTTCTTATCTTGTTAGAGATGAACCGCCATATGTATCATCAAACTATTTTGCATTTCCTAAATAGCGAATTTTAAGGAATAAATAGCGATTCTTTACCATTCCTAGTTTGCGATGAGCAAATTGCTAATTGCAAATTACCCATTCATTTCCATGGGCCAGGAGGCCCATGGAAATGAATGGGTAATTTGCAATTAGCAATTAGCTCATCGCAAATTAGGAATTTTTCCAAGGGTGCAGGGGTGTCTCAAGAACACCCTGCTGCACCCCTGAAAAAGAAATTTGGGGGCATATGGCGCACATAAATTTTAAAAACATTCCTTTACCTCAAAAACAATTTTCAAGTCATAATTTAAAAACACTGCCCACAGGGAAATGACTTAAAATGTCCTTAAGACACATGAAAGTGTTTTTTTAAAGCCTTTGCAACTTTTTTGGGTCACTTTTAACATGGCTATGTAACTCAAACAGTCAAAATCTAAATTTACCATGCACAGGTGGGAGCATATTTACAAGGAATTTGCTCCACGGGGAAAGGTCTTTTAATTTAATATGGGAAAAATAACATCAGAGACACTGAAATGCCTTATAAAGAAGCATACACCATTATGTCCTTGTCATAAATTTTAAAACCATTCCTTTTCCCCAAAAACGATTTTCAAATCATAATTTGAAAACACTCCACATGGGGAAATGACTTAAAATGTCCTTAAGACACATGAAAGCGTTTTTTGATTGCCTTTGCAGCATGTTTGGGTCACTTTTAACATGGCTATGTAACGCAAACATTCAAAATCTAAATTTGCCATGCACAGGTGGGAGCATATTTACAAGCAATTTGCTCCACAGGGAAAAGTCTTACATTAAAATGGGAAAAATAACATCAGAGACACTCAATTGCCTTATAAAGAAGCATACACCATTATGTCCTTGTCATAAATTTTAAAACCATTCCTTTTCCCCAAAAACGATTTTCAAATCATAATTTGAAAACACTCCACATAGGGAAATGACTTAAAATGTCCTTAAGACACATGAAAGCGTTTTTTGATTGCCTTTGCAGCATGTTTGGGTCACTTTTAACATGGCTATGTAACGCAAACATTCAAAATCTAAATTTGCCATGCACAGGTGGGAGCATATTTACAAGCAATTTGCTCCACAGGGAAAGGTCTTACATTAAAATGGGAAAAATAACATCAGAGACACTCAATTGCCTTATAAAGAAGCATACACCATTATGTCCTTGTCATAAATTTTAAAACCATTCCTTTTCCCCTAAAACGATTTTCAAATCATAATTTGAAAACACTCCACATGGGGAAATGACTTAAAATGTCCTTAAGACACATAAAAGCGTTTTTTGATTACCTTTGCAGCATGTTTGGGTCACTTTTAACATGGCTATGTAACGCAAACATTCAAAATCTAAATTTGCCATGCACAGGTGGGAGCATATTTACAAGCAATTTGCTCCACAGGGAAAGGTCTTACATTAAAATGGGAAAAATAACATCAGAGACACTCAATTGCCTTATAAAGAAGCATACACCATTATGTCCTTGTCATAAATTTTAAAACCATTCCTTTTCCTCAAAAACGATTTTCAAGTCATAATTTGAAAACACTCCACAGCTCCTATGCACAAAAAAACCCTGTCAGTACTAATACTTCACATTTTCTCCAATTACAATTTCTCAAAGAAACAAAATCTATTTGTAAAACACTTGAGACAAAGCAACATTTGAAAAACACAACTTTCTTCATAATTTTATCCTTAAAACACACTATTCTCTATCTAAATTAAAAAAATCTTTTCTCACCTTAGCAAATACTTTGAGTTTCAAAACAGTCTCAGAAACACACCAATTTGTCTTCAGCAGAGCAAAAGGTATGCACTTCAGAGTCTGCAGCTATCAAAAGCACAGAAATGCTGTAATTCTTCACACATATCTCTCATGGCACCTGCATATCCAGTGCATTCTTTAATTTAATGATTTTTTCTTGACCACTCAAAATACATCTTTCAAAGAACTCATCCATGCACCCTAACTTTCTGTTTTCAGCAATCAAAATCCACCAAACACTGTTACTGCTTCATTAACACAGAAACTCCACAGTTTTTTTCATTTTAAACTCTTAATTTTTTCAACTGCCATTTCATTGCCACACTTCATCTGACTACAGGAGAACCTTCTCTCACCATGTTTTCTGTCTGGATTGTTGGACATAGTTACATCTATTGGGCTCAGAGGTATGCTTATAACAGAAATTTACCTAACCTCAATTTACAAGATGTGGAAATTAAGTGGTTTGGCCACAGAGGATTAAAATGTCACCAATTGATACCATTGGTGAAAACCTTTATGCATTTGCCAAAACCTGACCTGTTAATTGTGCACTGTGGAGGTAATGATTTGGGCACTTTGACTGGGGTAGGTCTGGAAATGCTTTTAAAGGACACCTTTGAGCAATTAATGGCACTTTTTCCTCAGACTGCCTTGGTATATTCAAATATATGCCAAAGACAGAAATGGAGGTGGTCGAACCAATTTTGTCCACAAATTGAAAAGTCGAGGAAGCATGTAAACAAATCTGTTTCAGCTTACATGAGAGACCATGGAATGGGCTCCTTGTACAACAATAACTTGCGTTACTACATGCAAGATATCTACAGAGGAGATGGAGTTCACTTCTCAGATGAGGGCAACAGAGTTTTCATTCTGAATTTAAGACTGTGCATTGGTACCTACTTATAAGTACCTAAATGTACCATAAACCCAAAAGCTCTTCTCAGAGCTACCCTACATCTGATCACTCACAATTATTATTTTTCTCTAACTTTTTTCACTAATTTTCAACAAAGTACGCTCCCCGGGGCGCTACCCGGTACGCGAACCGGAAGCTAACCTCGCGAAATTTTTTACAAAAATGTTTTTTTTCGCACATATAAGCCTCCTCAGCCACCCTCAGAAAACCTAGGGGGTCAAGATAAGTCTACCGTGCCCCCTTCTACCCATTCTGAACATTATTTGCCCTCCATCTTGTATCTTAAGTCGACCGAAACACAAAATGGTGGACTCCCGGAACGCTTAAGGTTCGCGTACCGGGGCGCTCGCCAGTTCGCGTACCGGGGCGCTCCCCGGGAAGCGCACCATCAATAAAGGTGGGAAAGTAATTTACAGAAAAACGACTGGAGACACTCTCACCAAATATAGATTAGCTCATACTACATACCAATCCCTACCATTTTCACAAATTTGATTGAAATTCCATTTAGCCATTTAGCCTGTAGACCTCTCTAAATACCCTGAGGTAAATTACTTCACAAAACACATCTGAAGTGTTGGAATTGACAACCAATGAAAATGTTACTTTCATTTTCTACTTTTATTACCTGACATTTGATTGGTTATGTACCTGAATATATATAAAAAAAGAGAGAGAAACACAGCCATTTTGACTACTACTTCCTGAAGTACATTGCAAGTGCATTTTCACTAACAACTTAAACTTGTTTTTAATAGGTAAGATGTTATTTTATAAATTTGAAAGGAGAACTATGTTATGCACTTTAAATTAATTTGGTAAAACATTTTCAGATAGTTATATACTGTCCATCTGTAAGAGTTAGACATTGAGAAAGGCTTTATTATTATAATTATGGATTGATTTAGGTTTCTGTGGTATAATTATGAATTTACTTAGGCTTCTTCACAGGCACTTTTTAATAGTACTACTTCATGCCTGAAACCATACAGTGCCCATAGATTACTTCTCTGTTATAAACTCACAAGTACCTGTCTGAACTTAAACCCAACAGTGCCCTATCTCTACTGATATATTTATTTTTTATGCAAATTACAGCAAGAAAATGGAAGGAGAGCAGAATATTTCCTTCGAAATTGTTCTGGAGAACAACACAGAAAAAGATATTGAGGACAATGATGACTCAGATTTCATGGATGAATCACGGGACCATGAATTAGTTCAATGTGTAGAATCTGTGGATCATTTACTTCATTATGATGACGGTCAAATGTGGGAAGTTATGTTCACTCAACAAGAGGACATATCTGACAGTCAAATGTTAGACATTCTATTAAATTTTGAAAAACAATCCGAAAAATAAAATTATATGTAATATTAAAAAATTATTTGAGTCTTTAATCATTTTTATATGTAATTCATAAACTAGTGAAATGTTAGAAATGTTATTAAATTTTGAAACACAATTACAATAATAAATAATTGCTTAAAAAATTAAAAAATTAAAAAATAATCAACAAAACCAACAATCAATTAACATACAGTATTTGAAAAGTCTATCATTCTTTTTTCCTTATAGTACGCTGCCCAGAACGCTTCCCGGTTCGCGAACCGGGCGCTCACCACGCAAAAAACAAAAAATGTTTGTTTTTTTTGCCCCGCGGGGCCCTTTTAAAGCCTCCACCTCAAACCTAGGGGGTCAGGGAGGATCTACTATGCCCCCTTATGGTCATTTCCCCCTTTGTTTTGGCCTCCTCTTGTCTCTCAATCCTACCGAGAGACAAGATGGCGGCCGCTCCGGACTGTTTAGAATGTTGACAGACACCGGAGAGCAAATCAGCTTCGCTTCGCGAAGTTCCGTTACGCGTAAAGTACGCGAACCGGAGCGCTACCCGGAGCGCGCTTACAGATATATATCTTTTTTTAAACGTTAATTTCTCAAAATCCACTGGAGCACATATATTGAGACCTAGCAAAGGCACATCGGGCTAACAGTCCCTACAATTTTGCCAAGTTTCGTGCAAATCCATTCAGCCGTTCGGGCTAAAAGTGAGGCCAACCGCCCTATGGAAATTAACATTGGAAAAACACGTTTTGGGACCCCCCTTTTTTCTCAGCCCCCCCTTGACGAACCCCCCCCAAATTTTCAGAGGCTGCTCAGACACAAAATGTTCCATTTTCCTGAAAATTTCAGCCAATTCCGTCCACAAACGCCAAAGTTATTAGACATAGAATTTTCAAAAATCCCATAGGGAAAAAATCCTAACTATATATACCTACTGGCGACCGCCAGTAGGTAATATACTATTTTTCCAAAACAAGTTGCTCTTTCTGTCTCCCCACGCCCCAGGCAGGCAGATCGTTGTGTGCCGGCAGAGCGCGCCGGACATCAATATTCATCCACTAATATATATTAAACGATCACAAAGAGGTTTTGTACACCACCAGCTGTTTAATTCTCAGTCGACTGGGAATTAAACAACTGGTGGTGGGCAAAGCCTCTTTGTGATTGTTTAATATATACTTGTGGATGAATATATATATATATTACCTACTGGTAGGTAGTTATAGTTAGGACCTAGTTCCCATAGGAAATCCACAACATTCTATTTGAAATAACTTTGGCGCAGATTGACTAATCTACGTAACATTCTCCAAGAAGATGGCCTGCTCAGTTCCGCTCCTTCCCTGAAAGTTTGGGGGTGATTCGTGAAGCGGGGGCTGAGAAAAAACGGAGGTCCCAAAACGTGTTTTCCCCATGCAATTTTCCATATGGACCTCTAGACACGGCTACAGCCCGAACTGCTGAACGGAATTACACCAAATTTGGCAAAAAGGTAGAGTTTGGTCCGTAAATTGTGCTTTTTGTGAAATGGTGTAAATCCGTTCAGTAGTTCCTGAGAAAATCAAAAGTAAAATCATAGATATATATACGAAGTTGTACCGTACGCGTACTGTCCGAGGCCTTTTCGCGTACCATTCCGAGCTGCATGCTAATTGGTTGTAAAATGTCTGTCAACACTCCAAACCAGGAAGTGTTGGCAGCCATCTTGTGTCTCGGTAGTACCGAGGCACAGGTAAATTGAAAAACAAGTAGGAGGCAGGGTAGAAGCACCCTGACCCACTAGGCCTGAGGGGGTTCCACAAGGACCCCCAAGTCTCCCCCCCAAAATATTTTTTTTTTGTTTTAAATCTCGGGATATTCGTTGGGTGCGCGTACTGCGTGAAAAATGTTTACAAAATTGAAGCCCGCTGTATTGTTAATTAGCCCCCGGGGGGCTAAATACTGGGGCAATGTCTTATTTATAATGGGGGACCTAGAGGGGCCCCTCAGCCCCAGGGGACTGCCACCCCCTGGGGCTTAAACAATATTTATGCGGGGTGGCTCAGGGCCCCTCCGCAGCCCCGGGGACTACCACTTCTTGTTTTTTTTTTTTTAAAACCTGTGGGGGGGCTCAAGCCCCCCAACACGCCCCGGGGACCACCACCTCCCCGGGGCTCTATTATTGAAAATAGGGGGGTCCGTGAAGGACCCCCCAGCCCCGGGGACCACTACCCCCGGGGCTTTTAAATGTTGTGAGGGGGGCCACGCGGCCCCCCCTCCTGGAGCCTTGCGGTGGCACTGGGGACCGCCACCTCCCAGGGCCGGCTCCTGCAGTGTCCTGGGGTGCCTACCCCAGGGACCCTGTAGTTTGTTATGGTAGGGTGGGAACCTCACGCTCCCGCTCTACCATAGCAAACTGCTTTCCTATTTGGAAAATAGGAAAGCAGATTGCTTTTCCTCAGGGGGAGCAGCATGTAAGCTTCTCTCCCTGACGAAAAGCAATGCCGGCTTCAAGAATGCGGGGAGCCGGCTGGGACCATGGGGGCACTGGGGGCCCCCCCATGGTCCCCAACGTTTTATTTGAGCCCCGGGGGATGGAAGCTATATTTTTTTTACGGTAAAATTATAGTACGATGTATGGTGCAAGGTCATCCCGTATGCGTACCTAAGCAAGAAAAAGAAAAATATTTTCCAGATATTTATCAAATTTATGTATTTAGATGTTGGGTGGCTCTAAAAAGAGCCCTTGTGTTTATTGGGAGATTTTAGTACCTACAAGTAAGTCCAGATGCAGAGTCTAAAGTTCAAGAGAAAGACTCTGTTGTTCCCATCATCTGTAAAATTTACACCATCTCTCCTATAGATGCCATGCATATTGAAACACAGATTGTTGTTGTAAATGGACCCCATTCTATAGTCTCGGAGAAAAGCAGAAACAGATTTATTCACATGTTTCCTAGCTTTCTCAATCTGTGGACAAAATTGATTGGGCCATTTCCATTTCTGCCTTTGGCATATATTAGAATAGACAAAGGTAGTTTGGGGGAAAAGTGACATCAGTTCAGTAAAGGTGTCCTCAATAAACATTTCCAGACCTAACCCAGTCAAAGTGCCTAGGTCATTGCCACCACAGTGCACAATTATGAGGTCAGGGTGTTGGAGATGTGAAAAGGATTTCACCAATAGCATCAATTTGTGCCACTTTAACCCTCTCTGTCCAATCCATTTAATGTCTACATTTGGTAAACCTAGGTCTTTGTGATTTCCTTCCTGTTCTGCGTACTTTTGGCTCCAGAAAATATAGCTGTGTCCCACAATCCACACTCTAAGCATCTTGAAGGGAGGTCTGGATGTGTCTGTAAATGAAGTGGCAGTTTGAAAAGTAAACTTTTTCTAAAATCGTGGATAACATGCTGTTTTGAAAAAAGAAAATAAATGATTGGCTGTTTTAAAACATTCCACACTGAAAACTAGAGTGTATGTTTCTGTTTTTTGGAAGTCTGATTTTTATTGGTTAACAAAAATTGATAGAAAAGAACGTTACATAAGATTAGCTGGTATATTGACAAGTCAAACACACTTGCTGTTTTGATTTGCAACAATCTATGATGAACTTTTGACCTGTGTTCTCAGTTAGGTGTTTCATGAAGTGTTTCTATGGTAACAGGCAGAAGGCAGAATGGGGGTAGGGTAGAAAGTTATGTCATTTGGAAGGGTTAAAATGTTCAAGCAAAAGAAAGATGTGTTTGCTTTTGAGTTAATATGGAAAGTAATGTTATTTGTTAATTATATGTATATGTGTGTAGATTAAGTGTGTAGATTGTCAGGAAAAGTTTTCTCCTTGCCATAGGAATTTCTGTCCCCCTAGGCCTGCTCTGGGGGTCCTACAAGGACCCTCAAGGCCTAAAAAGATATATTTTTTTTATAAAGAAAAAAAATACACAAAGCACGCTTTATTGTTAATTAGCCCCCAGGAGGGCCAAATCCTGGGGACAATCTATTTATTTATAATGGGGAACCCAGAGGGGCTCCCCAGCCCCGGGGACCGCCACACCCAGGTCTTAAATTTTACGTATGTTGGGGGGCTCATGCGCCCCCCCCCGCAGCCAAGTGGACTGCCATCCCCAGGGGTTTCTTTTTTAAGAAAATAAAAAATACCTGTGTGGGGGGCTCATGCTCCCCCTCATGCCCCGGGGACCGCCACCTCTCCGGAGTTCTATAATTAAAAATAGGGGTGTCCGTGAAGGACCCACCAGCCCTGGTGACCAGCACCCCCCGGGGCTTTTAAATGTTGGGCGGGGGGGCACGCGGCCTCCCTCCTGGAGCCTAATTGGAAAAGAGAGCAGGTTAACATGCTCTCTCTTCCAAATAGGAAAGCATATTGCTTTTCGTTATAGGAAGCAGCATGTAAGCTACTCTCTCTGACGAAAAGTAATGCAGGCTCCCAAAGGAGGGAGGCGCTGGGACCGTGGGCACATTGGGGCTCTCCCCACGATCCCCAACATTTTATTTGAGCCCCGGAGATGGGGTCCCCGGGGATAATAAAAATTAGTGATAGGTGCTAATTTTTTTACGGTAAAATTTTAACACGCGTACCAAGCGCAGCCGTACGACGTATGGTGCGAGGTTCCTTAGTCATCCTGTACGCGTACCTCAGCAAGTAAAAAAGAATAAAAAAAATATTTTTACAGATATCTATCAAGCTTATGTGTTTAGATGTTGGTTGGTTCTAACAATGCCTTTTCTCTTTATTGCTTTATCTTTTGCAGAGTCTAAACTTGTTGAGGAGGAGTGTTTTACAGTGTGCTGAACTTTTGACCTCTGTGGTCAGTTGACTTTTGCATGATTTGTTGGGGGTAGGGATCAAAGTTATGTCAGTTGGAAAGGGTTCAAATCTTGGACCATTAGGAATGTGTGTTTGGTTTTGAATTATTGTGTGAAGCAATTTGATTTGCTATTAACATGTATATATGTGTAAATTGAGAGGGAAAGTGTGCCATTGTCTGGTTTTGCTAAGAACACTGAAGTAGAGAGATTCTGTATAAGAATATCTGCTGTGTGACTGGCATTTTCTTAATCTACAAATCAATGAAAGGTGAGTTGATAACTTGTAAGGGAATGTATGTGGTGCATTTTGTTATTAGTAAGAGTAATGTGTTTATCCTTCTAAAGTGTGTAGAATCACATTCTGAGTTTGTCTGCATTTGGATAACTATTGTGATAAAAGCATTTGGTAAGTTAATGTGTTTAGTGAGTCAGCTTTGTGTAATAAAGTGCAGTACTATAAAATGTAGAATGTGTGCAGTCACTTTTTTCAGTTGTAGGGTAGTTAATAGTGTTGCTTGTTTAGAATTAGGCTTGTGTTTTAAATCTACAATTTTCCAGTCAGTATGCATACACTACTGTAAACTCTCTGGGGCATATTTACAAGCCTCTTGTGCGTCTTTGTGCTGCCATTGCGTCACTTTTGTTATGCAATGTTCGCACAAACGATGCAGCAAATTTTTTATGTATTTGCAAAATGAGTCAGGGTTGTGCACTGAAATGTAGCAGTTATATACATGGAATGTGTGCAGTCCCTTTATCGTTTCTAGATTAGTAAATGTGTTTTTTTGTAAAATGCAAGGCGTCATATTTTTTGTCTAGAATTACACTGTGCGTTTGTGTGCATTTAGGTATTATTCTGAGTGAAGCATTTTTGTATGTTTTGTGTTTGCGGAGATACAAGTTCTTAAATATCTATCCTTTTTCAAAGTTTTGAGAGAAATAGAAACTAGCTATTGTTTTTGTATTTGCAAAATGACTCATGGTTATACAGAAAAATGCAGTAATTATATTTCTGTAGTGTGTGCAGTCATATTAGCCCTTGAAGGGTAATTAATCGTGTTTTTTGTCTAGAATCACACTGTGTGTCTGTGTGCATTTAGGAATTTAGAAGCATTTTTGTATGTTTTGTGTTTACAGATACATAAATGGTTATAAAGCTATCGTTTTTTCTAGTTTTGAATTATAAACCGGTTATTGGTTTTGTATTTGCAAAATGACTCATGGTTGTACAGTAAAATGCAGTAATTATAGTTCTGTAATGTGTGCAGTGATATTAGCCCTTCAGGAGTAATTAATAGTGTTGCTTGTCTAGAATCAGACTTCTGTTTTAAATGTACAATTCCAGCATACAAATACTGCTGCATACACTCTGCGGCAGATTTACAAGCCCCTTGCGCCTTTTTGTTGTTCTATTGTGTCACTTTTTTGATGTAATGTTGGCAAAAATAATGCAGCAAATTGCTTATGTTTTTGCAAAATGAGTCAGGGTTGTCCATTGAAATGTAGTGGTTATATACATGGAATGTGTGCAGTCACTTATCTGTTTGCAGGCTAGTAAATGTGTTTTGGTAAAATGTAAGGTCTTATATTTGTTGTCTAGAATCACACTGTGCGTCAGTGTGAATTTAGGAATTATATGTGCTGCTTTTTCACATTCTCCCCCTCTCTCCTCATACTTCCCCCTATCTCCTCATCTCTCCTTATACTCTCCCTCTCTCCTCACACTCCCCATTTCTCTCCTTATACTCCCCCTTTTCTCCTCATAGTCCCATATCTCTCCTCATAGTTCCCTCTCTCTCCTCATACTCTCCCCTCTCTCCTCATACTCTCCCCTCTCTCCTCATACTCCCCCCTCTCCTCATACTCCGCCCTCTCCTCATACTCCCCTCTCTCTCCTCATCCCGCCTCACTCCTCATACTCCCCTATCTCCTGATACTCCTTCCTGTCTCCTCATACTCCCCCCTCTCCTCATACTCCGCCCTCTCCTCATACTCCCCTCTCTCTCCTCATCCCGCCTCACTCCTCATACTCCCCTATCTCCTGATACTCCTTCCTGTCTCCTCATACTCCCCCCTCTCCTCATACTCCGCCCTCTCCTCATACTCCCCTCTCTCTCCTCATCCCGCCTCACTCCTCATACTCCCCTATCTCCTGATACTCCTTCCTGTCTCCTCATACTACCCCCTCTCTCCTCATACAACCCCTCTCTCCTTATACTTCCCTTTTCTCCACATTCTCCTTCCTCTCTCCTCATACTCTCCACTCTCTCCTCATACACACTCCTCTCTCCTTATATTCCCCCTCTCTCCTCATACACTCCCTCTCTCCTTATACTCCCCCCTCTCTCCACATCCCCCCTGTCTTCTTACACCCCCCTCTCTCCTCATACACACCCCTCTCTCCTTACACTCCCTCTCTCTCCTCATAGTCCCCTCTCTCCTCATACTTTCCCCTCTTTCCTCATACTGCACCTTCCCCTCATACTTCCCCTCTCCCCTCATACTCCCCCCTCTCCTCATACTCCCCCTTGTTCTTATATTCCCTCCTCTCCTCATACTCCTCCCTCTCTCCTCATACCCCCATCACTCCTCATACTCCCCCATCTCATCATACTCCTTCCTCTCTCCTTATAATCCCCCTTTTCTCCTCATACCCCCCTCTCTTCATACTTCCCGTCTCTCCTCATATTCCCTCTCACTCCTCATACTCCCCCATCTTCTCATACTCCTTCCTGTCTCTTTATACTACCCCCTCTCTCCTCATACATCCCTTCTCTCCTTATACTCCCCTTTTCTCCACATTCTCCTCCCTCTCTCCTCATACTCCCTCCGCTCTCCTTGTACACACCCCTCTCTCCTTATGCTCCCCCTCTGTCTTCACACTCACTATTCTTTCCATATACTCCCCCTTCTCTCCTATACTCCACCCTCCCTCCTCGTATTCCCCCTATCTCACCATTTTGCCCCCTCTGTCCCCATAGTCCCCCTCTCCTCATACTCCTCTTACTCCCCCCTCTCTCCTCTTACTTCTCCCTCTCTCTTTATACCTCCCCTTCACCTCATATCACCCCCTGTTCTCTTACTCCCCCCTCTCTCCTCATCTCCCTATCTCCTCATAGTTCCCCCTCTCTCCTCATACTCCCCCCTCTCTACTCATTTTCCCCCTCTCTCTCCTCATACTCCCAAACTATCTCCTCATATACCCACTCTCTCCTCATACTTCCCCTCTCTCTTCTCATAATACCCCCTCTCTCCTCATACTCTTCCCTCTCTTCTCATACTATTCCCTTTCTTATCAAACACCCCGTCTCTCCTTATACTCCCCTCTCTCTCCACATTGTCCCCCTTCTCTTCTCATAATTCCCCCTCTTTATTCATACATACTTCTCTCTCCTTATACTTCACCTCTCTCCTCATACACATCTCTCTCTCGTTATATTCTCCTCATACTCCCCCCTCTCCTCATATTCTTCTCTCTCTCTCTTCAGTCAGGGTCTCTCCTTACAGAACTGTAATGATTTAGTCAGTGCTCAAGTACTGATGCAGTGAAGTAGGCCTTAGTACCTGTACTGCTTCAAAGCCCTATCCAGTATATATGTATTCTTCTATCCACCTGCACACTTGTGTTTCACATCTTCAATTCTTCACTCTGTATCCTTATACTTCCACCAAACACTCTGTGACTGTTATTGTAGTACTGTAGTGACCCATTTAGCAGTCTGTGATAATCATTTCACTGCACTAACACTCAGGCCTTAAAATATGTACTGCTTCAAACCCCTATCCAGTATATATGCATTCTTCTATCCACCTGCACACTTGTGTTTCACATCTTCAACTCTTCACTCTGTATCTTTATACTTCCAGCAAACACTGTGTGAGTGTTCCTGCAGTTCTGTAGTGACCCATTTAGCAGTCTGTGATAACCCTTTCACTGCACTAACACTGAAGCACTTATGAATTCAGTTAGACACTCTCCTTACAGAACTATAATTATTTAGTCAGTACCCAAGTAATGCTGCAGTGTAGTAGGCCTTAGGACATGAACTGCTTCAAACCCTTATCCAGTATATATGCATTGTCCTATCCACCTGCAAACTTGTGTTTCACATCTTCAAATCTTCAATCTGTATCCATATACTTCCAGAAAATACTGTGTGAGTGTTCTTGCAGTTCTGTAGTGACCCATTTAGCAGTCTGTGCTAATCCTTTCACTACACTAACACTCAAGCACTTATAAATTCAGTCAGGCACTCTCCTTACAGAATTGTCATTATTTAGTCAGTACCCAAGTACTAATGCAGTGAAGTAGGCCTTAGGGCATGAACTGCTTCAAACCCTTATTCAGTATATATGCATTCTTCTATCCACCTGCATACTTGTGTTTCACATCTTCAATTCTCCATTCTGTATCCTTATTCTTCCACCAAACACTCTGTGACTGTTGTTGCACTACTGTAGTAACCCATTTAGTAGTCTGTGATAATCCTTTCACTGCACTAACACTCACGCACTTATATATTCAGTCAGGCTCTCTCCCTACAGACCTGTAATCATTTAGTCAATGCTCAAGTACTGAAGCAGTGAAGTAGGCCTTAGCACATGTACTGCTTCAAACCCCTATCCAGTATATATGCATTCTTCTATCCACCTGCATACTTGTGTTTCACATTTTCAATTCTTCACTCTGTATGCTTCTCCTTCTACCAAAAACTCTGTGACTGTTCTTGCAGTACTGTAGTGACCCATTTAGCAGTGTGTGGTAACCCATTCACTGCACTAACACTGAAGCACTTCTAAATTCAGTTAGACACTCTCCTTACAGAACCGTATTTAGGTAGTACCCAAGTACTGATGTAGCATAGTAGGCCTAGGACATGAACTGCTTGAAAACCCTATCTAGTATATATGCATTCTTTTACCCACCTGCACACTTGTGTTTTATATCTTCAATTTTCCTTTCTGTATCCTTATTCTTCTACGAAAGGCTCTGTGACTGTTCTTGCTCTACTTCAGTGACACATTTAGCAGTCTGTGATAATCCTTTACCTGCACTAACACTCAAGCACTTATAAATTCAGTCTGGC
Source organism: Lissotriton helveticus (assembly GCF_964261635.1). Taxonomy (NCBI): domain Eukaryota; kingdom Metazoa; phylum Chordata; class Amphibia; order Caudata; family Salamandridae; genus Lissotriton; species Lissotriton helveticus. Next base: position 383,196,431 of record NC_136072.1, on the reverse strand, counting down.
ACTCGCCTTACTAAACTGTAATTATTCAGTCAGTACCCAAATACTCATGCAGCAAAGTAGGTCTCAGGGCATTCGTAAGTCTTTTAGTTTTAGCACAATGAATGAATTAGTACATTATGTTGAATGGGTCACTGCAACAATGGAATAGCAGTGATAGAGTGGTTGTTGAAAGTTTAAGGATAGAAACTGGGAAATTAAAGGTGTGAAAAACAAGTGTGGAGGTAGATACAAGACTGCATGTATACTGAGTAGGGGTTTGAAGCAGTCCATACCCTAAGGCCTACTTTGCTGCATGAGTATTTGGGTACTGACTGAATGATTACAGTTTTACAAGGAGAGTGCCTAACTGAATTAATAAATGTACACTTGTCTTTCACAACTTCAATTCCCCAGTTAGTATCCATGACGTTGCAGAAAATAGTTTGTGTCTCCCCTTATACTGCTCTTGGGATGTATTCAGTATCATGTAGTAATGCATTCAGTGCTCCAAAATACAACTTCTGATAAATTCATTCAGATACTTTTCTTGCAGATGTAGTTTTTCAAACTCTTTTGAATTATGTATACATTTTTGTTATTAATTACATACTTGTTTTGTATACTTAGTGAATATATTTGTTTAGTAATAGATTGTGATATTTTTATAGATTTATTTTCATAATATTATATATATATTTTTAAACAGATTCTTTTTATCAACACTAAAAGAAATTCATTATGCCATCAAAAAGTCAAAAGAGAAAACAATATAAAAATGATTATTTTTTTTAAAAAAGTCATCCACAACATTTACCTGAACAACAATGTGTGAACAAAAAGAAAAAAACTCCCGGTAAGACAACGAAGGATTTTTTGAAGAAGTTATCAAACAGTAGAAATAGTGTGGACAATATGAAAAGTAAAAACACAGTATCTGCAACAAAAAAGAAAAACAAGACAAAAAACAAAAATTATGGGAAATCATCTTCTAAACAAACACTGTATAGTAAAAGGAGGAATAATCAGTTTTCAGGAAATTAGAAAAAGAATGTTTTATAATAGAGTTGTTTTAAATTTGATAAAGGGAATGAAGAATTGTAAAAGAAAATCAGAATTTCATAAGAAAAAGAAATATATTCAAAATATTGTTGAGAAGGCTTTTCAATTAAAAAATAAATTATTTATTTTAACAATGAGGGGAATTCGATCACTAGATAAACCAATTAATTTGATGAAGGTGAAAAGTAAGTGGAGAAGACTCATTAATAGAACAAATGTTTCTGATGTTTTTTTGGGTGAATGGAAACATTGTTCAAGTTCTGAGCCTTTTTTTTAATAAAGAAAGTTATTTTCAGAGTATTGTTCCCAGAAATGTAGAAGAGGTGTTAGCTGAGAAAGTGTTAGGGGACTGTCCTAAAGCTCCAGTGTACACTTGGAATTGCAGTAGTATTTGTAGTGTACGGCAGGAATCTATTGATTTTTTACGCAATTTCTTATGTAAATATACTAAGAAAAGTGTTAAACAAAAGATTAAGATGTTGCAAGGTCTAGACCCTTGCAGAGTGAGAGAAAATACTAGTTTACAAGGTCATTCTCTGGTTTGTCTTTCTAAAAGAGTATGTCAAAGTGTTTTTCACCATTTCAGGATGTTAGCAGTACATCATACTCAAGTGTGGAAATTAGTCAGAACATTGTATTATGCAAAAAGTCCAGCACTAATGTTAAAAAAGTTGAACAGGGCTCTTTTGCGTGGATCTGTATCAGATTTAGTGAACGTTTGTGAAGAAATTGAGGTTAGTTACTTTAGTCCTGAGGAAGACTGTAGGAGAGTAGGGTCTGCTTCCTATGGTCACCCCCACTTTTTGATGTGATTCTCTGGTTTTTCGACTTTACTGTGGCTGTGGGCCTGCTAATCAGACCCACAGCCCAGCTGTTCTCTCTCTAAATTGATACCATGTACTTTAGGTACATACCAGATTGGTTACTGGGTCACTCTTGTGAGCCCCTGTATAGTGTACCATAGGTACCCAGGGCATAGGTGTACCCTAGGACTACCAGGGGCTGCAGCATGTATTGTGCCACCCTTGGATTGCCTTCCAAACTGACACCACAGGTCTTTTCACACAGCCTGGGTAAGGTGGTTTAACCCCTTCTATGCTGATGACGGCCGGGAGCCGTCATGGCACACAGTGCTCGTGTGCTGAGGATGGCTCCCGGCCGTCATGACCGCACCCGCGATCAGAATGTGCCACAAAGGCGCAGAATTGCAGTTGCGCCCGAGGGGTTAATCACCCCTTACTTACATATAGTATACCTATATCTGCCTTTTAGATATAGACACATATACACCTCCTATGGTAGGCCTCGACAATCCTGGAGGCAGAGTGCTTGGTTTTATGTGAGAGGGTGCCCTCGCATGAGCTGAGCCCCTCTGCAGCTTTCGGAACCATCTCCGTATAGCTGTTCTATGATATAGCCATACCATATACTCTTAAGTGCATTATAATCCTCGCGGTTAATGCTAACTTTGGTTTGGCTTTATCAAAACATGTTGTGTAAGGTGTCAAACATTGTAGAATACTACACCCCGCCAATACTGGCGGTGGGGGTAGCATTCCACTCTTCTAGAGAGAAAAGACATGTAGCTTACTGCTTTACCCGGTTAAAGTTAAACAGACCCTCAGCATCACAAAATGGATGCTGCTGCCCCAGACACGAGTCTGACCTCCAGTTGCTGGGGGAAACTCCAGCAAGGGCGGCCTGGGCAATAGGTTTCCTGTCCAGGGAGGTGCCAGCACCTCCCCAGACAGGGCTTTTGTGTATTGGGGCTGGGAGGGCTGCATTCAGTGAATGCATCTAGACACTGCCTGGGGCACATAAGGTGCTCCATGTATAGCCAGGTTAAAATCAGTTGCTGGGGCACTCCAGCCCCAGCTCTGGCACAAAACTGGACAAAGGGAAAGGGGTGTAACCCCCCCCTTCTCAGGTCCACCCATAGGAGGGACCTAGTCAGGTAATCCAGCCCCCATCCTTAGTATAAGTATAGGAGCTGTGTCCCAGGGACTTTAGATTATCCTGGATGAATCTTTGAAAGACATATCTTGGACCATCGACATTCCATTCTGACTGGCTGACTCACAGAAAAAAATCAAATAAGAAAATAACCAGGACTTTTTTCTGTGTAAAAAAGCACGACTTTTAAAAGAGGTAAATTATTTGAAAATGACAGTACTTCAGTATTATTACTCCAGGAAGGATAGTGTAGGGACAGGATTTACTATTCTAACTCCAGGAATGTGCAGCAGTAGGGAAAGTGTAGGATAGTGTAGGGACAGGATTTACTATTCTAACTCCAGAAAGGTGCATCAGTAGGGAAAGTGTGAGAAAGTTTATGTGTACAGTAATGAAAAAATAAGCTTTTGCCCAGAAATGCAGACATTTTTCTTTATTTAAAAAACATTCTAACAACAAATGACATAAACATACTTTTCTATGTTTGCAGAATCTCAAACAACTCTTTAAAAAACCTAAACAAAGTAAAAACCCAGAAAATCTGAAAACCGAACATGGAAAAAAAGACCAGACTCAGAAGGTAAATCAAAAATAAATTCAAAGAAATGAAACAAAAAATTTGACAGTACTTCAGTATTATTACTCCAGAAAGATGCTGCAGTAAGGAAATTGTAGGATAGTGTAGGGGCAGGATTTACTATTATTACTCCAGAAAGATGCTGTAGTAAGGAAAGTGTAGAATAGTGTAGGGGCAGGATTTTCTATTCTAACTCCAGAAAGGTGCAGCTGTAGGAAAAGTGTGGGATAGTGTAAGGCCTGGATTTACTATTCTAACTCCAGGAAGGTGTTGCAGTAGAGAAAGTGTGGGATAGTGTAGGGGCAGGATTTACTATTCTAACTCCAGGAAGGTGCTGCAGTAGGGAAACAGTGAGATAATGTATGGTTACAGTTATGAAAAATAAAGCTTTTGCACAAAAATGCAGACATTTTCCTTTTTTTTTTAAATACATTGAACCAAAAAAAACATAACCATACTTTTCTCTGTTTGCAGAATCTCAAAGAACTCTTCAAAGAACAAAACAAATACAAATCCATGGGAATCTGAGAACCAAACAAGGAAAAAACATCAGACTCTGAAGGTAATTCAAAAGAAAATTGCAAGCAATGAAACAGAAAAAATGACAGTACTTCAGTATTATTACTCCAAAAAAAAGCTGTAGTAGGGAAAGTGTGGGATAGTGTAGGGGCAGGACTTACTAGTCTAACTCCAGGAAGGTGCTGCAGTAGGGAAAGTGTGGGATAGTGTAGGGGCTGGATTTACTGTTCTAACTCCAGGAAGGTGCTGCAGTAGAGAAAGTGTGGGATAGTGTAGGGGCAGGATTTACTATTCTAACTCCAGGAAGGTGCTGCAGTAGGGAAAGTGTAGGATAGTGTAGGGGCAGGATTTACTAATCTAACTCCAGGAAGGTGCTGCAGTAGGGAAAGTGTGGGATAGTGTAGGGGCTGGATTTACTATTCTAACTCCAGGAAGGTGCTGCAGTAGGGAAAGTGTGGGATAGTGTAGGGGCAAGATTTATTATTCTAATTACAGGACGGTGCTGCAGTAGGGAAAGTGAGGGATAGTGTAGGGGCAGGATTTAAGAAAAATAAAGCTCTTGCACAAAAATGCAGACATTTTCCTTTTTTTAAAATACATTTAAACAAAAAAAAACATAATCATACTTTTCTCTGTTTGCAGAATCTCAAAGAACTCTTCAAAGAACAAAACAAATACAAAACCAAGGGAATCTGAGAACCAAACAAGGAAAAACACCAGACTCTGAAGGTAATTCGAATGAAAATTCCAAGCAATGAAACAGAAAAAATTGACAGTACTTCAGTATTATTACTCCAAAAGAAAGCTGCAGTAGGGAAAGTGTTGGATAGTGTAGGGGCTGGATTTACAATTATAACGCCAGGTAGGTGCTGCAGTAGGGAAAGTGTGGGATAGTGTAGGGGCAGGATTTACTATTCTAACTCCAGGAAGGTGCTGCAGTAGGGAAAGTGTGGGATAGTGTAGGGGCAGGATTTACTAATCTAACTCCAGGAAGGTGCTGCAGTAGGGAAAGTGTGGGATAGTGTAGGGGCTGGATTTACTATTCTAACTCCAGGAAGGTGCTGCAGTAGGGGAAGTGTGGGATAGTGTAGGGGCTGGATTTACTATTCTAACTCCAGGAAGGTGCTGCAGTAGGGAAAGTGTGGGATAGTGTAGGGGCAGGATTTACTATTCTAACTCCAGGAAGGTGCAGCAGTAGGGAAAGTGAGGGATAGTGTAGGGGCAGGATTTAAGAAAAAATAAAGCTCTTGCACAAAAATGCAGACATTTTCCTTTTTTTAAAGTACATTTAAACAAAAAAATACATAATCATACTTTTCTCTGTTTGCAGAATCTCAAAGAACTCTTCAAAGAACAAAACAAATACAAAACCAAGGGAATCTGAGAACCAAACAAGGAAAAAACACCAGACTCTGAAGGTAATTCGAATGAAAATTCCAAGCAATGAAACAGAAAAAAATGACAGTACTTCAGTATTATTACTCTAAAAAAAAGCTGCAGTAGGGAAAGTGTTGGATAGTGTAGGGGCAGGATTTACTATTCTAACTCCAGGAAGGTGCTGCAGTAGGGAAAGTGTGGGATAGTGTAGGGGCTGGATTTACTATTCTAACTCCAGGAAGGTGCTGCAGTAGAGAAAGTGTGGGATAGTGTAGGGGCTGGATTTACTATTCTAACTCCAGGAAGGTGCTGCAGTAAGGAAAGTGTAGGATAGTGTAGGGGCAGGATTTACTATTCTAACTCCAGAAAGATGCTGCAGTAAGGAAAGTGTAGAATAGTGTAGGGGCAGGATTTTCTATTCTAACTCCAGGAAGGTGCTGCAGTAGGGAAAGTGTGGGATAGTGTAGGGGCAAGATTTACTATTCTAACTCCAGGAAGGTGCAGCAGTAGGGAAAGTGAGGGATAGTGTAGGGGCAGGATTTAAGAAAAATAAAGCTCTTGCACAAAAATGCAGACATTTTCCTTTTTTTAAAATACATGTAAACCAAAAAATACATAATCATACTTTTCTCTGTTTGCAGAATCTCAAAGAACTCTTCAAAGAACAAAACAAATACAAAACCAAGGGTATCTGAGAACCAAACAAAGAAAAAACACCAGACTCTGAAGGTAATTCGAATGAAAATTCCAAGCAATGAAACAGAAACAAATGACAGTACTTCAGTATTATTACTCCAAAAAAAAGCTGCAGTAGGGAAAGTGTGGGAAAGTGTAGGGGCAGGATTTACTATTCTAACTCCAGGAAGGTGCTGCAGTAGGGAAAGTGTGGGATAGTGTAGGGGCAGGATTTACTATTCTAACTCCAGGAAGGTGCTGCAGTAGGGAAAGTGTGGGATAGTGTAGGGGCAGGATTTACTAATCTATCTCCAGGAAGGTGCTGCAGTAGGGAAAGTGTGGGATAGTGTAGGGGCTAGATTTACTATTCTAATGCCAGGAAGGTGCTGCAGTAGGGAAAGTGTGGTATAGTGTAGGGGCAGGATTTACTATTCTAACTCCAGGAAGGTGCTGCAGTAGGGAAAGTGTGGGATAGTGTAGGGGCAGGATTTACCATTCTAACTCCAGGAAGGTGCAGCAGTAGGGAAAGTGAGGGATAGTGTTGGGGCAGGATTTAAGAAAATTAAAGCTCTTGCACAAAAATGCAGAAATTTTCTTTTTTTTAATATACATTTAAACAAAAAAATACATAATCATACTTTTCTCTGTTTGCAGAATCTCAAAGAACTCTTCAAAGAACAAAACAAATACAAAACCAAGGGAATCTGAGAACCAAACAAGGAAAAAACACCAGACTCTGAAGGTAATTCGAATGAAAATTCCAAGCAATGAAACAGAAAAAAATGACAGTACTTCAGTATTATTACTTCAAAAAAAAGCTGCAGTAGGGAAAGTGTTGGATAGTGTAGGGGCAGGATTTACTATTCTAACTCCAGGAAGGTGCTGCAGTAGGGAAAGTGTGGGATAGTGTAGGGGCTGGATTTACTATTCTAACTCCAGGAAGGTGCTGCAGTAGGGAAAGTGTGGGATAGTGTAGGGGCAGGATTTACTATTCTAACTCCAGGAAGGTGCTGCAGTAGGGAAAGTGTGGGATAGTGTAGGGGCTGGATTTACTATTCTAACTCCAGGAAGGTGCTGCAGTAGGGAAAGTGTGGGATAGTGTAGGGGCAGGATTTACTATTCTAACTCCAGGAAGGTGCTGCAGTAGGGAAAGTATGGGATAGTGTAGGGGCAGGATTTACTATTCTAACTCCAGGAAGGTGCTGTAGTAGGGAAAGTGTGGGATAGTCTAGGGGCTGGATTTACTATTCTAACTCCAGGAAGGTGCTGCAGTAGGGAAAGTGTGGGATAGTGTAGGGGCAGTATTTACTATTCTAACTCCAGGAAGGTGCAGCAGTAGGGAAAGTGTGGGATAGTGTAGGGGCAGGATTTACTATTCTAACTCCAGGAAGGTGCAGAAGTAGGGAAAGTGAGGGATAGTGTAGGGGCTGGATTTACTATTCTAACTCCGGGAAGGTGCTGAAGTAGGGAAAGTGTGGGATAGTGTAGGGGCTGGATTTACTATTCTAACTCCAGGAAGGTGCTGCAGTAGGGAAAGTGTGGGATAGTGTAGGGGCTGGATTTACTATTCTAACTCCAGGAAGGTGCTGCAGTAGGGAAAGTGTGGGATAGTGTAGGGGCTGGATTTACTATTCTAACTCCAGGAGGGTGCTGCAGTAGGGAAAGTGTGGGATAGTGTAGGGACTGGATTTACTATTCTAACTCCAGGAAGGTGCTGCAGTAGGGAAAGTGTGGGATAGTGTAGGGGCTGGATTTACTCTTCTAACTCCAGGAAGGTGCTGCAGTAGAGAAAGTGTGGGATAGTGTAGGGGCTGGATTTACTATTCTAACACAAGGAAGGTGCTGCAGTATGGAAAGTGTGGAATAGTTATGGGGCAGGATTTACTAATTTATCTCCATGAAGGTGCAGCAGTAGGGAAAGTGTGGAATAGTGTAGTAACTTATTATTTTTTTTAAATACACATACTAAAAAAAATCTCTTTTTTTCACAGAAAATGTCAACTCAGGAAACAGCAACATACATTAAATCAAGAAAAGGAAACCGTTTATTAAAACATTCAGGATATATATATTGTAAAGAAAGGATAAGTGAACCACGTAGACATTGGAGGTGTGTGCAATACTACTCATCCCATTGCAGCGGCAGAGCGGTTACGCATGATGATATCATTATTAAAACAACAGAACATAACCACTCTGCCTCTGCAATGGAGATTGAAGTAAGGGAAACTTTAAACAAAATGAAAGAAATTGCATGCACCTCCAATGACACTACTGGATCAATATTACGAGAGGTTGCACAGCATGTTCCTAGTCATGTTGCTAGTAGTATGCCTATTATTCCAAATTTGAGAAGAATTATACAAAGACAAAAGCAGGCAAGTAATACTCTTTTCTGTCATTATAATTCCTAATGAACTCACTATTTCTTTTTCTAATGAACCTTTCCTCCTGCACGACAACCAAACCCTCATAAACGTATTCTTATCTTTAGTACACCCCGCAACCTTGTTAAGTTAGAAAATAGTGAAATTTGGATGATGGATGGGACGTTTAAAAGTACACCCCATCCTTTCACCCAAATTTACACTATTCATGCAAAGATTAACCATAATGTAATTCCATTAGTATATAGTTTGCTACCAGATAAGCAATCTGCAACCTACACTGAGTTTTTATCAGTGATTATAAGCAAAATATCCAATAAAAGTCCTAGGAAGATAATTATTGATTTTGAATTGGCTATGATCAATGTGATCACTAAAAGGTACACGGATACCCAAATTCAGGGATGTTTTTTCCATTTTTCCCAGGCATTCTGGCGTAAACTACAAAAAACATCCCTGGTTGCAGAGTACTCAACTGATAGCAAGCTACAGTTCGAATTAAAAAAACTTACCGCTCTTTGTTTTGTCCCTCCTGAAAGTGTAGACGAGTACTACACAGCTATTACAGAATCTGATTATTTTAATGAAAATGAAGATAAATTGGCACCCTTACTAAACTATTTTGAGGACACATGGATTGGACATCTAAGCAGATCGGGTCGCAGGAGGAAGCCACGTTTCCATGTGGAGTGGTGGAACTGCTACACGAGCTGCATAGAAGGAGAAGGCAAAACAAACAATGCCATATAGGGATGGCATAACTCCTTCAACCATACAATTGGCAAACCACACCCTAATTTCTACTTATTTTTGGAAACTTTGAAGAAGGAGCAAAGTTTTCAAGAATTGGGAATCTCTCAAACATTAACTGGTAGTCTAAACCCACGCATTTCCAAAAAATCAAAGGAAATGTCTGAGAGACTATTGGCTATTCTACAACAGTTTTCTTAGTGTGTGGCTTTAGACTACCTTGATAATGTTACTAACATACTACATTTCTAACTTTAATCTACACCTTACTGTCCTGCTTTTACCTAAATTAAGTTAAAGATTCAATTCAATTGGCTTTTATTATTTTTCCAAATTATTTTTAAAATTTTTAAAGTCTGGTCAGCTTAACTTTAGTTGTTTTTTTTTTTACTTCCTCTTGTTTCTCCAATAGTAATCCATTAGAAGGCCAAACCCAAATAACCAAACCAAAAATTAAAAAATCCAAAATCCTAAAAAACCCTAAATTAACGAAGTCAATCTTGAAAATTATCGAAGATCCAGATGCATCTTTTAAAAAATCCAAAGTGCAAGAAATACACATTTTTTATAACTCCTTTCTGAAATTATTTCAAAGTAAACGAAATCCACGTTCTATTGAAATCAATGTGGTCTGGTTTGCAAATTCAAAATTCATTCACAAAATCATCTATACTCCACAAATTTTTTTTTAATCCCAAAAGCATTCTTGAAAGGTTTGTAAAGTCCATATGCATCCTAATAACAATCTAAAGCATCTTCTTTCAAAAACTATTCAGCAAAGGTTTCACAAAGGTCAAAAAGATGCTGAAAGTCATCCATAGACCACGAATTGCATGTTCTTTCCATGATCAATTGCAAAGATTTCTAAAGTTCAACTACATCCTAATAGTAAACCATTGACCAAGAAATCCATAACTTTCACCACTGCATCCTGGAAACAATTAAAATTTCACGACATACATATTGCATGTTCCATGTGACCATTTGCTTCGTGATAGCAATCTAGAGTCAAAAAAATCCATAATCTGTTTAAATAATTCTTGTATTTTTTTTTTTCCGGATGCGCCCAAAAAGTAAAACAACATGCGCAATATCCTAAAGCATTGTTACTCTATTTTATTAATAATAATATTTTCTAGAAATATTCATTTTTACTATGACCTCCTATCAGTTTGCGAAATAACTTAGCACTATTTCTGATCTGTCCTTACAGCAATATCTTCTAGATTCTAAAAAGCAATACGATTCACAATTCCAATATATAAAATTTCTATAAACAACCACACAAAATTAATCAAAAATCAACGAAACCAGCTAAGTGTGAAACGCGATCTTTCCTTTTTCACATTACATGTATGTCCTGCACTTTCAGATTTATATTTTCAATGCATTTCACATTTTAACTTTTAATAAACAATAAAAAGTCTACCTTTGTAATGTAACATTTTCTATTATTTAGTTAAACCATAAAAACATCTATTTTTAACATTTACTACTATTTACAGCAACCCGACATAGGCATACAAATTCAAAAAGCTTTATTCGACAGCAAGTCATAAAAGCAGTTACATCCTACCTCTACACAATAAATACTAAACCTACAATTTAAACCAAACATTAAACACTTTGTGCTGTCACTTAATATACATGATCTAAAATAATTCATCTAGAATGATTATAAAAACAGGACATGTATAAAAAACCATGGTTACAATAATTCATTTGGCTGCATCGAGTGATTGTAAACTACGGGTGCGAATAGCCCAAGCCCATCCTAAAAATTTTGCAACAGCGATCGCAAAATAAGGTGAACAATCTGTTTCCAGTATTCTAAGCGCCTCTGTGTGTCTGCGTGTTCCTAAATTTAGACACACTGGTTTTATCCATTTGCGGCGTGGGCAATCATAAAGAGGGCAAACAAACAGTAAATGGGAAACATTCTCTGTTAGATCTTTGCAATAATGACATTTCTCTTCTCGGTTTGTCGACCAGTTTTGGGTAAATGCGTTTAGAGGAAGAGTTCCAATTCTAAATTGGAAATACAGTTTCCTGTCAAACGGCTTTTCAATGGTATCCCAATAGGGTTCACATGATGGTACTGTTTTAATGTCAAGAAAACGTCGGGTTAATTTGGAATTAGATCCAGTACAAAAGCCAGATTGTTGAACCATGTCCCAATACGTTTTCTTCAAAATTAACTTTGATGGAAAACATGATGTATTGGTGTTAGCCCATAAATGGTCGAGACCCAGCTTCGTTAGTAGGCCCCTAATTTCTTTAAGCCACAAGATAGTATGGAAGCGGTCAGCAATAATAATGTCAGTTAGTGCAGCAGCGTAGTGAGCTAGTTCAGGGGTAGTCATTATCCGCCTCCAATATAACAGAGGGCGTAGACGAGCTATGTCCTATATACTTTTCCTGCCAAGATCGAACAGTAATGGAACAGTAGGAGTACTTTGTGGTGCCCCAACTAGGCGCCGCAAGAACATCTTCTCTGCCAATGACAAATCCTTCAGATTAGAAAATCCCCATAACTCCGATCCATACAGTGTAGCACTTATCACCTTCATGTTGTAGATTTCTAAAGCAGGGGTGATTGGCTTTGTCAATGATGCTCTATGTTTAAGCGCTACCACACCTGCTAGTTGGTGGAATTTTAAGATTGCCATATCAATATGACTATTCCATCTCATATTACCCTGAAGGGATATTCCTAAATATGTAAAAGCCTCTACCTGCTCTAGGGGAGTACCATTGAAAGTAATTGAGCCTTTAAAAGCCTTCCGTTGAAGCATACTATAGTTACATGATAGGCGACATGCTGAAATAACATCGTATACAATACATTTACATTTGCAACCTCTCCTTATCCTTTCTTTACAATATATATATCTTAATTAACATTATTTTGTTTCTAATAAAGTTTAAAGAGTTTCCTACCTGAGCGCAGATCAGCTTCCTGCTGCTTCCTGCTTCGACGATCTTCAAAATGGCCGCTTGAATACACGTTTACGCGTCGACGTCATCTAGAGCTACAAAGATGAAAAAAGGACTATTTTGATTTATTTATGTGTTATTAAATCAAATTTATTGTATAATGTTATTTTACAAGATAAAAATTATTTAAAAAATTGATAATGACTAAAATGTATTCTATTTTTACATGATTTTTCCAATAAAGAACATTATACAAAAAATATCGAGTCAATGTTTTGATTAATGTAATTTTTATAATTTGTTTTAAAAAAAAAAAGAAATTACATAGTAAATAATGATAAATGCTACTTACATCTATACTAATGCCATTTCCATCCAAAACTTGTCACAAGTACCTTTTTCAGAGCTTGCAAAGTAGTTCCGCGGGACTCTTAAGTTGAACTATGAAAATAAATAAAGGACAAAACTCTCAATTGAATACAATGTGAAAGCGTGGGGAAAATTCTTTCATTAATATAAAAACATATTATAGTAACATTTAAAAAATACTCAACAATATAGAAATGTTTTAGATTTAAACATATTTTTCAAAGTTTGATTTTATAAACAAATATTTCACTAATCAGTATTAAAATATTATTATACATTATATTATAACATTAACATATTTAATAATATATATATATTTTTAAGATATTATTTTCTAAATAATAATATTACTAAATAAAATATAAATTAAAAAATATATTTATTTATTTACATTCAACTAATATATATTTTTACTTTTACTCATTACCCTTAATTTAATTTTTACTAAAGTATTATTTTCTTAAACATTTTTTTTTTTAAACCATTAATCTTACAAAAATAAATTTAATATTAAATGTAAAGTAATATTTTTAAATTTAATCATTACTCAAAATGTAATTCTTACTTCTTTATTAGTTTATAATAAATATATTTTAATATTCTAATTCTATTTTTTTTTTAAATCAGTAATATTTTAAAATAAATAATACTAATTACAATTTTATTATATTATCAAATTTCATTTTTTTAAATGTAATACTTGAGTATTAATGTTCATAAAATATTACTAAGATACATTTATATATATTTACTCATTACTCTTTTTCAATGTAATAATTGAGTATTATTTGTTATAAAATATTATTATTTTAAATATTTTAAAATATACTCATTACTCATTATTATTTAATACTTGAGTATTAATTAAAAATAAATATTATAAAATGTACTCATTTAAAAAAAAAAAAAAACTTACCTTAAAACGTACTTACGATGTAATGGCATGCGTTGTAATAACATCTGCGTTGTAATGGCATGCGTTGTAAATACATGCGTTGTAAAAGCATTTGCGTTGTAAAAGTTGCGTTGTAATGGTAGTGCGTTGTAAAAGTTGCGTTGTAAATGATGTTTCCCATGATGAAAGGTTGGTATCTGAGATGTTTATGACTAGGTGTTTTTTTTGGGTTTGGGTTCTTTCTTCGTGACCGTGCTTCGCGTATTCGGAGGGCTCTTTTCCCTTTCCTTTCTTTTTGCTCCTCCTGGGTCTTCTATTTCGTCCTGGCCCAATTCTAAAAAATCGACAGGACTGGATCGTTGTCCTTCTTTTGAAGTGGAGGCTTCATTACTTGACTGTTGGTTAGGTCTAGAGACAGTTGTGCTCTGCATAGTGGTTTTTCTAGGTGGGCGGTTAGACGAGTCACTCCCGGATGATGAAGTATCTGTTTGGGCACTATACGGTTTATTTCTGCGTCTTTGGGCATATACATCAGCCCAAGTGTAGACTTCGTCCAGCTTATAGTCCAGGGTGTCCCTCCTGAACTTTCTCACCTTTCTTTCGTTGATTTCTTTGCAGTGTTTGTCTAGTTGTAAGTTAATTTCTTCCAGTGTTTTAGACAACTCATCAGACGTTAACAAGTTAGTTAATTCTCCTTCGATTTCTTTGATGTCTTTATCCAAATCTTTGAGGATGCAGGATAGTTCTTCGACTATTAGTAGAATTAGGTCTAGGCTGCATTTATTAAGAATACCATTCCATTTCTCTTTGAAAGCTTTTGAGTTTTTGCAAAGGGAGGGCTTTAGGGCTATCCGTAGTCCGCGTGGAATTCTTAAGGCTCTATGGTATTTAAGTAGTGTGCTCGCATGGAGCTTTTGGTTAACATGGCGTTTTGACAAGTATAAAAGTTGCTTAATACATTGCTCTTTGGTACGTCCTGTGGAAGTTTGACTGATATCTACTTCGATAAGCGAATAGATGCGTTGGCGTTCTTCATCGCTGTAGGCGAGGATGTTAGCTCTCGCTTTGGTTGATTTGCTAACTTCATCAAATTGCATGGTGGTGCTGATAGGGGCGTGCTACCCTCTCATGGGCGGAAAGAAAGTAATGACAATAAGTGATGGGTGGAGGGTGCACAGCTGGTGGTTGTATTGAATTTCAAAGACAAGTTGTAGTGGCTCAACTTCGAACGATTGGGTGCTCTCCCAGGTGGCGGCTCCGTCCGGTGACGCTTACATTATGATAATAAGTAGTGCACACATCAATGTGGGCACATCCCTGTATTTGAGGCACTCCTTTGGGTCATTAAAGACTCCAAAATGTTAATGGGTTCCTTTATTCATCAAGTTTCTATATTCATGATATTTGTGGCATATCAGTTGCAAATGGTTTCAGGCTTATAACATATTGAGTTTTATTATGCCATTCAATTGAGACTCCAATGCATTTCGGGCATACCTGCCCTTTATCAAGGAGTTCTAAAAGGAAGAAGATATAACAAGCAGTCAAGCTTATGTGAACAAACATGTTGGTAAGGTTAAAAAAGTGTGCAGGGTGCCCGTGCTCATAGTTTACAAAAAGCTGTGCTGTTCAAGGTTCGACTGTGTAGATAAGGTGCATTAGTGGCTGGTTAAGGAAAAAGGATAAAGGCGAGTGAAGGAAACGTGACGTTACCGACACTCGTGACCAGGCTGTGGTTGGGGCTCTATGTGGCAAAAGTGAGGTGATAAGGTTGTGGCATAAATCACGTACTTACAAAATGAATATGTGGCACGTCGGATTAAACCAGAAGGCTAAAAAATGAAAACACTACGTTAGTAATGGACTAACAAAATTTAACCAGCGGGGTATACCGTCGAAAAATGTGGAAGACTTACTTAGTTGCGCAAACGCGGCTTCGTGGGGCGAACGCCGGTTTTCGGCATCCAGATTCAAAGATACGGAGAAGAACATGATGAGGTATATAACGCCTATACGTTGTGATTGGATGAGCCAAGGTGATGGGAAACTAAAACTAAATGACGGACTGGTGTGGGAGCCATATTAGGCAGGTCAAAGGACAGGTGATAAAGGGGCATATTACTGTGTCTCCTTTGTTAAAAGTAAGGTAAGTGAAGCCCACCGCCCCAGGGATGATTCTTATCACCAGGTTGGTGTGGTTATCACGAGTCAGTAAGAATTTAGATTCTAGAAGATCAGCCTGCAAAGATTACAAAAGAGCTGAATGTTCCGGCAGCCAGCAAGATTTGGTAAAAGTAAAAGTAGGTTGTATCAAAGCATACAAAGGCTTGATACACTGGGCATATTCAGGAATATATGTACGCCCACAATTCAAAAATCCCAGCAAGGACTGTAATTTTTTCAGAGTTGTAGGAGCACGCAGTTGTGTGCATTTCTCCAAGAAGTGAGGAGCCAATCCTCGACCTTCATTGTTGAGTTCATAGCCCAGGAACAACACTGTGTACTGTGCAATGGATGTACGTTGTTACAACGCATGCTTTTACAACGCATGCCTTTACGACGCAAGTAGGGAAGGTGTTGGATAGTAAATTAAAACTATTCCCTATCCTAGAGCGCCCCCCAGCGCAAGTCGTTGTAAAAGTTGCGTTGTAATGGTTGCGTCGTAAAGGTACTTCATTCTAAAAGTTGTGTTGTAACAGCTGTTCCCCCTCTGCAATGTGAGACTTTGCAAAGTTGAATTTGTAACCAAAGTCCGCAAAGTTACAAATTATGCGGTCAACGCGACACAGATGCGCCCAAAGCTCGTCGTTTGTGAGATATATGTCATCCACATACGAACACGCATCTGTGTCCACTCTCTTTAAGAGAGAGACAATGTGGGCAGCAAACGCGGCTGAACTATTTTTAAAGCCCACTGGTAAACGTTTGTATTGGCATTGTTTGCCACCACTTGTAAAACTGGTCCATTGGGAACTAAGAACATCTAAATTGTGGGCAAAAAAAACATTGGAAATGTCAAGTGTGGATTTAAACCGTTTACGCACAAGACCATCCACTAAAGCAGAGCCGTGGGTATTCTGTACTGCACAGGTACGACAATGCGAGTTCAAATGCCGGTAATCCAATACCAAACAGAACGAGCCGTCTGGCTTGGTCACAGTAAAAAGAGGGTTATTCGTCGGATGGGATATTGAGGTTGAGGCTGTGGCATAGACCGTAAGGGAATCTCGTGGTGTGGGGAAAATTTATCCCAACCACAGTGTGTACGGTAGAGAGCCGGCGCAAGGGCTTTAGCCCACTCTTATGCAAAATTCAGCGCATGCTCCTTCGAGACAGTGTGTGCGAAACTAGGGAGGATCACCTCCTCCCCTCTCAGAGCTGCGAGAACCAAAGGTGGGGACCAATCAGCCTCCGCTAACAAAATATCATAGGTAGTCGTAAGATTTTTCCAAAATACCCCTTTTATTGTACGTTGTATGTCACTTTCAATTAAAAGGACTATGTTATAAAGTCTATCAGGGGGAGCTACTCTGGTATCAGCTGTCTCCACAACAACATACTGGTCAGTCGCTGTCACCTTCAGTAGTGGACAGAGGGCCTCTCGCACTATGGTAATCTCCGCCGTGCTGTCCAGCAAGGTCAGAGCCCATGCCAGATTCCGAAGCTGCGGTCTCACTATCTGTGTCATATCTCGCTGTTAAAGCGGCAACTTTCTTTTTCTGAAACTGGGGTATTTTCGGTGTTGAATCATCCTGCTTGCCTTTACCGTCTTTCGGGCGGGGCTGGTCACGTCCCTGCTGGCCACCCCGACCTCTGCCGCCTCCTCCACCACCGGTCGATGAGGCCGATGAGTCCTGAAAAGAACGAGGAGAGCGTTGTTCAGAAACCTGAAAACGATCAGGAGATTTTATCATTGCGCAATCGCGCAACACGTTCTGTAGGTGCAGGCACTGGAGATGCAGGACGTGACCCCTGTTTCTGTTGCTGTTGTTTACCCTGTTTTTGTTTTTTCGTCCAATTTTGCTTCTTAGCCTTGGGCTGGTCGTCAGTTTCCGACTTCTGCCCTTGGGGTTGCTTTTTCTCTTTTGTAGAGAAAGGCTTGAAACCCAAAACTATTACGGCCCACGGTTTTATAAGCCGCCGTAATAATGCCGAAGCACCTCGTGTACACCGCCGCAAAAATCTTACCCCAAGACTCACAGTCACCTGCCTCTGGTATCATGTCTTTAGGCAAACTAATTGTCAGAATCCTGTATTTCTGAACAGGAGTCGTGTTAGGAAACACTGCTTCCAGCTGGTCAAATTTCTCGGCAAGCCAGAAAGGCATATCATCCTTATCCTGGGGGCGCTTGCCCATTACTGCATTAACCATAACAGAACTAAGCTTCATACCGCTTGGCCCGTCTGGAAGCGCCACAGCACCTGGGGCCCCGCCAGGGAGGTTGTGGGTAATGTATTGCACTAACGATCGAAAAACACCAATTGCAACTGTATGTAACAGCCGTAAATCTGCAAAGGGAACGGCTCCATGTCTAGGATGCGGAGTAAGTCCAGCCAAAACAGGCCAGGTCACGCCTGGAATGGACAAAGGACCTAACCTTGAGCCTAACAAAGTGTGGGGTAGGGTGCCATTAAACCAAACTCGATGCTGCCAAGCATTAAGCGGAACCTCCTGTGTCCTATATGGAACATATTCCTGAGGCACGGCAGTAGGAGTATAAGTGTAGAACACATTAGTATTTGCATTCACAGCCGGGAAGGTCACCCACGAATAGAACATTTTGTATGGGTAAGCCACTTCCGCACTCACAACCATAATAACTGCCATGCCCTCCAACTAGACGTCATAAGCCTGCAAATGATTGCGAACCGCAATTCGACTATGCTGCGGTATGTCCACGTCAGCCATAGTGACACAGTAAGAAAGAGGTACAACAAAAACTACGTAGCACAACTGGGTAGTAATTCAAAAGGAAACCGTTTGAAAAGATTCAAGCTTGAAAAGACCTATGTAACTATAGGTAGG
This sequence comes from Lissotriton helveticus, assembly GCF_964261635.1. NCBI lineage: Eukaryota > Metazoa > Chordata > Amphibia > Caudata > Salamandridae > Lissotriton > Lissotriton helveticus. The sequence continues at coordinate 383,177,928 of NC_136072.1, read as the reverse complement.
TTTGTCCGACACCACTGTCTTCCGTAAACAATAGTGAAGGGGGTTAAGGACTGATATAAGCACTACTCAAGTGTCACGTAATAAGACCACCAGTCAGTCAGTCAAAAAGCGTTATTATCGGTTAAAAACCATAAAAGCGAAAGATACATAATAACATAGGACAACCCTTTAACCAACAGTGAACAGCAGTACAGAGTGTACATAATTAAAACAATACGCCTAAAACAATATATAAATAGCGTTTAAAACAAGATAAAAACAGATAAAAGCAGGCCACTCACAATAATATTGAAATTCCCTAGTAAATTACAGGGAGGTGCTAGAACAGTTATAGCATCCTACTTTTTGATTTTAGCTCCTCTAGTACACCACATAGAAAACAGGTATCTGGAGGTCACAAACACAGTCAAAGGGGAAAAGTCATATTTAAACAATCTAAACACATCCCTGTAATCCCTGAAACCCCTGGACTTGCATAACTGTAGGATCCATTTGGCTCTAGCCTTGGAGTACGAAGGGCAGAAGAGCAGAACGTGCAGATTCGTCTCTTCAGCTTGTTCACACCCGGGGCATAGGCTAGGTTCATGATGAGCCATTGACCACTTGTTTGTTGCTGCCCTCACTGGGAGAGATCCGTGTCTAAATTGGACATACAATTTCTTGGCCAGTGGGGGCTGAATATCGTCCAAGAATTTCTCAAATTGATACCTATCCTTGACTTCGAGAAAATTACTGGTCAACCTACCCAAAGATGGTTTTGATGCCATCTGATCCATTCGAAATTGGTTGAGTACTTTGACCAGCATCCTCCTAGGAGTCGAGGCAGAAGAGGGTACCGGGGAGAGCCACAAGTCTCCCTCCCCCAAGACCTGGCATAGCTGTTTAACATGCTTTAGCCAAGGAACTTTTCCCACACCCCTTAACGTCAATAGGTGACTAAGATCCTCCCAATAGCTTGAAAGCTCAGGTGTGAACCAGAGTCTCTTCCAATACAATAAGGGACGATTAGGGATAACTTCATGTATGGGGACCAGACCCAAGTCAAGGCGTAACGGGATCAGGGGTGTGCTCTGTGGGAGTCTCAGTAGGCTCCTGGTAAAGCTATTCTCAGTGATAGAGAGCGAGGAGGCGTTGGCGTGGCCCCATAGCTCTACACCATAGAGTGCCCCACCTCTCGCCTGTGCTTTATAAATTTCTACTGGTGATCCCAAGATTTTAGATGAGCACTCGTTGTGTACCTTTAAAATGCCTCCCACGGCTTTGGCCAACTTCATATTTGCCTTAGCTATGTGGGTCCCCCTTTCCATCTTATCATTCAGTGTTATCCCTAAATATTTGAAAGTGGAGACTCTTTCAAGCCCCGTGCCATCCAGATGAGGGAGGGGGCAATTGGGTGATTTGGAATTAAAAAACATGAATTTGGTTTTGGAGAGGTTGATCTCCAGGTTTCTTAGTCTGCAAAAGGAGCAAAAAGCCTCCAATGTTCGCTGTATGCCTGTTGAAGATTTTGATAACAAAAGGGTATCATCAGCGAACATCAGGGCTGGTATCTTACGGGCTGCCAAGCTGGGAGAGTCTTGATCCCTCGCGCCCCAGAGATGTTTGATCAAACCATTAAGGAACATAGAGAAGAGCATGGGGGCTAACACGCACACCTGCCTCACTCCCTTTTCCACCGGGAAAGCGGCCGAAAGCTCCCCATTTCTCCCATACCTCACTGTTGCAAAAGTGCCCTTATGTAAGCGTTTAAATAGTTGGCACAGATAAGCTGGAGCACCCATCTCCAACAAGATCGCCCATAGCTTCTCCCTCTGGACCAGGTCAAATGCCGATCGAAGGTCTACAAAGATCAAATACAAACTACCGGCCCCCATAGTCACCGTCTTCCTGTATACCATTGTAGTCTGAACAGTTGGTCAATGGTGGAAACTTTAGCACAAAAGCCCGCTTGAAGGGAGGTCAGGATGTGATGATCCTCCATCCAACACTACAACCTTGATAGTAAAATGTGGGCCATTAATTTCTGCAAGACGTCAATAAGACTAATGGGGCGGTAGTTGACCGGGTCCGGCGGGGAAGCCTTTTTGTGGATGGGAATAATCTCAGCCCCCAACCAAGTTGGGGGGATTTCCATACCAAGGAGGATGGTATTAAAATATAGGCACATGTAAGGGACCCAAACCTTTTGCTCGCTCAAGAACAAATCTCCCGGTATATGGTCCAAACCCGGGGCCTTCTCTGTAGCAAGGCTTTTGAGGGCTCCCTGAGTTTCCCGCAGGGTAACTGGATAGTAGTCCGGGTCTGTAGTGTCCTGTAGATGTGGAGCAGGTATAGCTAAGGGCTCCCTGAGTTCTCCGCAGAGTAACTGGATAGTAGTCGGGGTCTGTAGTGACCTGTAGATGTGGAGCAGGTATAGCTAAATCCGCTAAGATCGAAGTATTGGTATGAGCGAAGAGGGGCTTAAAGTGCGCTATCCACACCTCTTCACTTAGGTTAGGTGTTATAGCACACGGCCCCTTGACTGACTATTTGCTAAGAAATGACCACAGGTCGCAATGTCCAATTCGGCCACATCGGCCACAGCCTTGCCCAGCCAAGAGAGGTGGCCCTGCCTGGCCTCCTTCGGCCACAGACGGCCACAGACGGCCCGCTCTTTGCCCGGGCTTAGCTAAATACTCCCGTTGTGGAGTGGGAGGGGCTGCCGCTCTTCGTGGTGGGTCCGCTACCTTCTGGGACGCCGAGTCCCGATGCCTGCCCCCTTGTCGGTAACACAGTTCGGTTTCACAGATGCGAAGCGTGTATATATATATATATATATATATATATATATATATATATATATCGTTTATGTTGCTTTAGAACAAATACAATAATTCCACAAATCACATTAGCCAGGGCATGCTCCCTATACTGAGGGCCAGAGATGTAACAACTTTCATGGGTCCTTTCGGTGAGGCCAAGCTCGCAATGCAGTCACTGTCCCGAATTCCTCATAGAAAGAAACAGATCGTAGGTCCCAGTAATATCAGCAGAGAGAACATGCCCCGTAAGCTATCCTGCATTAATATTTACTTCGCTTGGAAAAGCATGCCCCCGTAGGATGTCCGCTTTCCACAATTACTTTGCTTAGGCAGCTATAGCAGACCCCTGCACGATATTGCAGGCGAAGGTATGCCCCCGTAATCACCGATCCCCTTTGTGAAGGCACGGGTCTCTTGTATTATCAGGAGGGTACCCCAGTTGTCGTGGTCACAACAGAAACAGCAGTCCCCCTTATCTCAAATGATATCACTGATTACATCATCCATTGACTATGTGTTTCTGTAAAGTTTAAATATGTTTTATATATATATATATATACATATATATATATATATATATATATATATATATATATGCCAAGGTTTATTGAAGAATGAGTGAGTGTATAGGTGTCTGAATGGATGATTTAGTAGGTGTGTGACTGGCTGTATATGTGAGTGATTAAACATGTTTTACTAAATGCATGGGTTAGTGACTAAACTGTGTGAATGTCTGTATCAGGCTGTTAGTTTGTGTGTAAGCGGCTGCATTGGTTGGTGAGTAGCTACATGAATGTCTATATGGGTTATTGATTGGTTCTCTGAGTATTTGTATGGGTTCATGAGTGTCTGTGTGGGTGGGTGGGGGGTGACTCCATGCATAGATGTGTGAGTGGGTGATTCACTGGGTGTATGGGTTCAAGAGTACGTCTGTAAAGGGCTGTATGGGTGGGTGGGTGTGTGTATGGGTGTGTTGGTGAATTAATGGATGTCTCAGTGGTACATATGTGAGTAACTACATATGTGAAAGGCAGTACATGAGTGTTGGAGTATATTAATGACTATATGTGAGAGTGAGTGATTGTGAGAGTGGCTGTTAGGATGAGTGTGTGCTTGTAACAGTGATTGTATAAGAGAGTAAGTATGTGTTAGTATTTGTATGAATAAATGATGTGATGTGTGTATAACTGTATAGGTGAGTTAATGGGAGTGTGATTGATTCTTTGCATGACTGACTAGGTGTGTGAGTAACTATGAATACGTGGTGGTGTTTGAGTGTCTGTATAGGTATATGAGTGCAAATTATAGTGCTGCATTGATGAGTAAAACACACAAGATGATGGACGGAATGTTGCAAAATGGCAAAACATCCACCCCAGTCACAGATCTGGGTTTAATCCATCGTTATTTTGCTCACCAAGCCTCCCCAGGTCAGACATGGCCATATGCAAATCAGTCTTGACCCTGTGCCTCATGGGAACAGTCCAGCCCGAACTGCCAAGCCATGTCTTCCCTGGACCAGGATCAAGCATCCTAGGACCGGTTTCTGGCTATCAGAAGTCTTCAGCCAGGATAGCTTGACTCCAGTGGCTTAGTGAGCACGGGACCCACGTCTGGGCATACCCTTCCCGCATTGATGAGTGACTGCATGTATGAGTGAATGTATGGGTGAATGAGTGGATGTGTGTGTGTAGACCTAGGAATCAATTAGTGGGTACCTAGTAACTGGTACTGGTATGTATATGGTTTCAAAAATAGTAGTCTGTCTTTTAGAGTGGGTGTATCAAAGGTTATATTTGGGTGTGAGGAGGTACAACAGATGATCATGTGGATGATGTCATCAGTGATGTCATCAGTGATGTCACTGACCATGTCACGAAATATGGAATATGTGACGTTATCAGCAGTGCAATGCGGGGCGTGAGTTATAGTTGGCTCAACTAACTATAACAGCCAAATTTCCCCAGTTTTGTAGGAGTAAAATGTCCAAATAACTATACCGTCCTTGAAACCTGTGTTTTTTTAGTGAATTTCCAAGGTTTTTTAAATGATAATTTCTAACTATTACGTCCCTGAAACCTATGTTTTTTTCAGTGAATTTCAAAGGTTTTTCAAATGCTAATTTCTAACTATAATGTCCATGAAACCATTGTTTTTTTCAGTGAATTTCAAAGGTTTTTCAAATGCTAATTTCTAATTATAACTTCCCTGAAACCTATAGTTTGTTCAGTGAATTTCTAAGGTTTTTTAAATGAAAATTTCTAACTAGAACGTCCCTGAAACCTGTGTTTTTTCACTGAAAATCCAAGGTTTTTTCAATGCTAATTTCTAACTATGCCTACAGAAGTGGGGCATGTGCTAAAAGAGGAAGAAAGCACAGAAAGAAGCAAGAGAAATGCAGAAAGAGGCAACAGAAGTCCAGAAAGAGGAAGAAAGGTGCAGAAAGAAGCAAGAGAAGTGCAGAAAGAGGCCTTGTTGCAAAGTCATCCCGTGCCCTGGGCACCCCCTACGTTTGCTGACTGGTACTGGTGGTAACTGACTCTCACTGACTCTGAGCTCTGCCTAACCAGACCCGGAGCCAGTGCTATGCAGTAAGACACCTACATACACTAGGGTACACTATGGGTTCGGGTACCCCTGTGATTGGCATGACCTCCTCTGTAAGGCTCTAGTACATGGCACGGGGATTAAAACTACTTCTAGGTGCCCAGCATATAATAGGGCATGACAGTTTAGAGGCCAGCAGCCCTTTTCTACACTTGCATGTGTGCACTGCTGAGCCTGAGGTTAGTTTAAAGTAGCCCTGTGTGTGCAGGAAGAGGCAAGAGAGGTGCCGAAAGAAGTAAGAGAGGTGCAGAAAGAAGCAAGAGAAGTACAGAAAGAAGCAACAGATGTGCAGCAAGAGGGAAGAGAAGTTCAGAAAGAGGCAGCAGAAGTGCAGAAAGAGGCAACAAAAGTGTAGAAAGAGACAAAAGAGTTGCATAAACAGGCAAACGAGGTACACTAAGAGGAAACAGTGATGCACACAGAGGCAAGAGAAGTACAAAAAGAACCAACAGAGGTTCATCAAGAGGCAAGAGGGGAGCATAAATGTGCAAGAGAGTAGCAGATACAAGCAAGAGCTGTGCATAAAGAACTAACAGAGGTGCAGAAAGAGGTAAGAGGGGTACAGAAAGAGGCAAGAGAGGAACAGAAAGGGGTAAGAGAGGTGCACACAGAGGCAAGAGAATTGCAAAAAGAAGCAACAGAGGTGTATGAAGAGGCAAGAGGGCTGCAGAATATAGCAAGAGAAGTGAAGAAAGAAGGAGCGGAGGTGCAGAAAGTGGCAAGAGGTGTGCAGACAGAGGCAAGAGGGGTGCTGAAGGAGGTAAGAGGGGTGCAGAAAGAGGCAGGAGGTGTGCAGAAATTTCTGCACGACAGGTGCAGAAAAAAACATGTGCAGTACAGAAACTACCAAGAGATGTGCAGAGAGAGGCAAGAGGGTGCAGAAAGAAGCAAGAGAAGTGCAGAAAGAAGCAACATAGGTACAGAAAGAGACAAGAGAACTGTAGAAAGAGGCAAGAGAGTTGCCGAAACAGGCAAGAGAAATGCAGAAAGTGGGAGCAGGGGTGCAGAAAGAAGCAACAGAGGTACCGAACGAGGGAAGAGAGGTGTAGAAATAGGGAAGAAGGGTACAGAAAAAGGTGATAGGGATGCAGAAAGATGCAACAGAAGTGCAGAAAGAAGCAAGAAAAGTGCAGAAAGAAGCAACAGAGGTACACACAGAGGCAAGAGGGGTGCAGAAAGAGGAAGAAAAGTGTAAAACAGAAGCAACAGAGGTGCAGAAGGAGCAAGCGATGTGCAGAAAGAGACAAGAGAAGAGAGGTGCAGAAAGAAGCAAGAGCAGTGCAGTAAGAAACAACAGAGGTACAGAAGGAGGCAAGAGGGGAGCAGAAAGAGGCAAGAGCAGTGCAGAAAGAACCAAGAGACATGCAGGAAAAGGGAAGAAGGGTGCAGAAAGAGGCATGAGGGGTACAGAAAGAAGGAAGAGAAGTGCATAAAGAAGCAACAGAGGTGCTAAGAGAGGCATGAAGGGTGCAGAAAGAGGCAGGAGAAGTACAGAAAGAAGCAACAGAGGTACAGAAAGAGTCAAATGTTGTCCAGAAAGAGGGAAGAAAGATATAGAAAGAGGCAAGGGAGTTGCACAAAAAGGGAAGAGGGGTGCAGGAAGAAGCAAATGAGGTGCAGAAAGAGGCAAGAGAGGTACAGAAATATGCAAGAGAAGTGCAAAAAGAGGCAAGAGAATTGCTCAAAAAGGCAAGTGAGATGCAGAAAGAGGCAAGAGAGGTCCAGAAAGAGGGAAGACGAGTCCAGAAAGAGAAAACAGGGTGAAGGAAGAGGCCCTTAGGGGCCACTTGGGTTACTTACAACCATCTGCTATGCCTTCCCAAGAATGAAGAGTCGGTCAGACAGTAGAGATTACAAACATCATTTATTAGCAATACTCTGCAGAGGAGTCCCATCTGACCTTCACCCTAAGATGGCTGCAGAGGGACTGACACCCCAACAGTCTACAGTGAGTAATCATTCCTCCCGAGAAGCCTCCAACCATGCCCACAATGGAAAACTATCAGCCAGGGCCGAACATGAACAAAGATGCACAGTAGTAGGAGCTACCACCTGCCAGATGGGTACATGTTATCTGCGATTTAAGGCTAAGGCGCTGGGTCTCAGTTTTTCCTAATGTGGCAGCTAAAACTACACACTCAGATAGGTATGCGAGGGCAGAATGGCCTATTCATTAGTGAGTCAGGAAGCAACCTTGAACAAGAGAAAAAATAATAACGAAGTACAGTGTTCTGCTAAAGCAAGCAATACTGAATAATGAGGCCTAGTTCGGGCACAACCTAAGCAGTCTAATAGGGATTATGAAATACAAAATGAAGTCTCACTCACTAACTGAAGCTTTGCACTTTACAAGGATAACTCAGTGGGTTGCATAACGTGATTACAAATGGCATATATTTAGCCACGCACTGGTAACCTAATATAGCATAAAATGATTGCGTTGCAGGGATGGGATTTTCAAACCTAACAGACCCTCCTTTTAGCATGGGTGGCTAAATGCTTTATTGGCTATCCGGTAGGGTCTTTACAATTCTAAGTGGGGAGGGGAAATCTCTATTCACATGATCAATATCTTAATACTCAGAAGTATTCAAATGCTCGCTATTAAGCAGGGAAACTATAAGAGATATGTTGACCTAAAAATCAACCCATCGATCTCTTTATGAAGCATGATCTTAGCATTTGTATCGCATGGATATCCTTTTCTTGGGAGTTGGTGTACTTACACAGCAGGCACAACAGTATACATGGGCATATGTTGTGCGTTAGCAACTGCTTCTGACTAAGGGCACATACCTACTTTCATGTTGCAGCTGATGGAATGTATGATGTGTAGACAAGGCAACAAACATTGGGGAAAAAGGAAGAGAGGCAACATCTGTCAGACCATTTCCTCATAGAAAAAACATAATTGTGAAAGTAAACATTATAAAGTAAGATCCAAGGCAAACGTGTTATCAAGCAAGCTATAAGTCAGCGAGGCTGCAAAGAGATGTTCTTCTTCAATAATGGAATGACCAAAGGATACATGGTAATTGGGAGAGAAATGCAATGGAATAGAATTGATGACCAGGGAACAGGGGGATGGGCAAAACTCTTCTTTCCAGTGTCTTTCAGAAAGCCATCACTGGCAGGCTCCTATTGCTCATCTGGCGTAGGCGCTGTTGAGCACCGGCGCTGGAGCTACTAATCTAGCTCTTTCTGGAAAAATCCTCTTCGCTCAGCATAGGCCACCCTCCCTCCTTGGAGGACACCCACGACTAATCCTGTCCAGTGTTCAGGCCAGTGCACCAATCTCTTCTTCCCTACTCTATCGCTGGCACCTTAGACAGGGTACCTGCAACCTATTCTTCATTCATGTAGTCCATCCCTACTCATTCAACTTTTCCTCTGGTGCACTGTCCTTCCCTCGGGGCACACATGGTTCTTCAATACACCCGGCACAAGGGGGGTCAAGGAAAATTTGGGTCAGACTCAAGAGGACCAGGGGGCAGAGACTCAAACACAGTTGAGCCCACAGGCTGGGCTCAATGGGCTAGGACTCAAGCACAGGTAGACCAACAGGCCGGGACTCCTGGATAGCCTCTCTATCTGTTTTGGTTTTCAGCGGTACTGCCTCATCCAGCATTTCTTTGCTCTGCAGCACCGCAGCAATCATATTCATGGATGTTCCATAACAGGCAGCCGGGCTGTGCATCACGTCCGGGGCCCCTCTGATGACTGCAGGGTGTCCCGGACCTATTAGTGGGTAGAATGCAAAATTTTAATTAACTGAAAAGGATTATACATTATACAATTATTGTTTTCCCTCCCAAAACCAAGTAGCGGGGTAAGCCTTAATCCATGTACTAAGTTCTGCAAGAACAATCCAGACATACTTTGAATCATTGCATCTGTCCATTCCTATATTATTCATCAGAAGAACCTCAAAAAGGGAATTTCAAAGCAATGGCTTGTTTGTGTTTCTTGTCTTAGCAAACTTGTGTTCAATAAGTCATAGAGATCACAACACAACTTCTACTTTATGAACCTTCACTGCTGTGCAGGTGGGCAGACACCTCTAGAATTATTTTTCGAAAGGGAGCTAACATAAGTATTGCATTTGTGACCATGCTCTCAGGTTATAGTTGTGGTAGGAAAATTTAAAATTGCTAATTTAACAGAGATCCTGATTATATATATATATATATATATATATATATATATATATATATATATATATATATATATATATATATATATATATATATATATATATATATATATATATATATATTACCTACTGGCGGTCGCCAGTAGGTATATATAGTTAGGATTTTTTCTCTATGGGTTTTTTGAAAATTCTATGTCTAATAACTTTGGCGTTTGTGGACGGAATTGGCTGAAATTTTCAGGAAAATGGCACATTTTGTTTCTGAGCAGCCCTTGAAAATTTGGGGGGGGTTCGTCCAGGGGGGGCCGAGAAAAAAGGGGGGTCCCAAAACGTGTTTTTAACATTGAGTTTTCCATAGGGCGGTTGGCCTCACTTTTAGCCCGAACGGCTGAATGGATTTGCACGAAACTTGGCAAAATTGTAGGGACTGGTAGCCCGATGTGCCTTTTGTAGGTCTCAATATATGTGCTCCAGTGGATTTTGAGAAATTAACGTTTAAAAAAAGATATATATCTGTAAGCGCGGACCAGGCAGCGCTCTGGTTCGCGGACTTTTCGCGCAACGGAGCTTTGTGAAGCGAAGCTGATTGGTTCTCCGGCGTCTGTCAACATTCCAAACAGTCCGTAGCGGCCGCCATCTTGTCTCTCGGTAGGATCGAGAGACAAGAGGAGGTCAAAACAAAGGGGGAAATAACTATAAGGGGGCATAGTAGATCCTCGCTGACCCCCTAGGTTTGATGTGGAGGTTTTAAAAGGGCCCCGCGGGGCAAAAAAAAAAAATAAAAATAATAATTGAACGGCTGAATGGATTTGCACGAAACTTGGCAAAATATTAGGGACTGGTAGCCCGATGTGCCTTTGCTAGGTCTCAATATATGTGCTCCAGTGGATTTTGAGAAATTAACGTTCAAAAAAAGATATATATCTGTAACAGCGCTCCGCTTCGCGTAACGGAGGTTTGCGAAGCTGATTGGTCATTCTGTCACTGGGCTATAGTTGGGCTACATCTGGCTGATATTTGGGCTACATTTGTTTTTTTGTGTGTCTGGCGGCCATCTTTGGGCTACATTGGGCTACATTGGGCTTCATTAGGCTACATTCGGCTAATTAGCAAATAGCTCATCGCAAACTAGGAATGGTAAAGAATCGCTATTTATTCCTTAAAGTTCGCTATTTAGGAAATGCAAATAACTTTGATGATACATATGGCGGTTCATCTCTAACAAGATAAGAAGCATAGGGATAGATTTATGATGACTGGCGCATCACCAGGGATGTGTTAGTCATTCTGTGCCGCTGTTCCGTCACCTATGGTGTGCTGCATTTACAATGCGGCGCATCATGGGGCAAAAACAGCACAGATGCGTGATGTATCTGTGCCGTAAAGGTGGCGCATTGCTGGAGTTGTATCGCAAGTGTGATGAAGCTCCAGCAAGGGTCGGGGGTGCCCCTGTCGCAGGGTTTCTGTTCTCACACAGAACTGTGGACAGAGGATTGGAACCTCGGCGAATTAGGGTGTCCCAAAACTCACGTTAGTAATCAAAAACTATTTAGCAAGCTAGGTACAGTGTCACATTGGATATAACAAACTCTCAATGTTTAGACAATCCAGAATATGAACTTATAGTACCTCAGGATACGTGGAACTCATGAACAGTCGGTCGTTATAGATTTCTTAGAAACCAGAACATGGAGTTAAGAAGAACAGATGTGTCTTTGAAATGTTTATTTACTAATGCCGTCTTCTCAGGCGTAGTACCTTAGATAATAAAAGTACACATATTATCAGTAGCAAAATTACCAGCATAGTTACTAGTACATAAAAAGTGAATGGTGATAGTATGTTAACATGCTGTAAATGAATAAGAGTTAGCAACACTTATAAGCAGCCGCGGGCCGTGGAGGGAGTTACGGTGAGGCAGGGAGGCGGGGAGGGGGAGAAGCAGGGTGGAGAATACAAGTACACATATTATCAGTAGCAAAATTACCAGCATAGTTACTAGTACATAAAAAGCGAATGGTGACAGTATGTTAACATGCTGTAAATGAATAAGAGTTAGCAACACTTATAAGCAGCCGCGGGCCGTGGAGGGAGTTACGGTGGGGCAGGGAGGCGGGGAGGGGGAGGGGCAAGGTAGAGAGGGCTCCACCCTGCTTCTCCCCCTCCCCGCCTCCCTGCCCCATCGTAACTCCCTCCACGGCCCGCGGCTGCTTATATCTCACCCTCCCTAATACACATATTATATTATTTGCTAAGAAGGTCTCTTTGTGTTGGTTTAGGGCGTGCCCATACTTTAGTGTCTTAGATTTGAAGGAATCACATCAGCATACACCAGCTCTCTCTTCATGTGAACCGCATCAACTGTTGTGTATGTGTGTTCGGCAAAGCAATATAAAACCCGCCTCATGCCCAGAATTGGCAGAAGTTGCACTTATGTTATGAGTATGAAGTCGTGGAGATCAGACCTCATAACAATTCTGTATCGTGTTGTTCTTGAAACTTTAGCACTCGCTGTACAGATATAGTTTAACAAGTAAAGCAGATAGTAGACCAATAACATATTATTCTCATGTAAACCACGATGAACTACTAGGTGGAAAGCTAAAGCAACAACTAAGTGTCGTGTGCAGAAGTTGCAAAAAAGGAAAAATGGCGTTTAAACCGGTAATGAGCCCATGCTAACTTAACACGGTGTAAAGATATCCAGGACCTAGATGACACCTCCTCATGATCCGGAAACGAACTGAATAAGATAATAGAAGTGCCATCTCATGAGAGCAGATTGCAAGTTTATATGTGGACGGTCCGCAAGGTAAAGCATTAAAAACTAGGAAAATTCAATGCTAAAGAAAAATAAAACAGCCAAGTACTTTATCGAGTCTTAAGCCAATAGGCAAGGTAAATAATAAAAACTTGACAAATAAGTCAATGAATTGTCAATGAAATGCTAGTACTCAGCATATCAAACATGAAAAAGGTCTATGACATAACTGTGTATGCAAAATAAGCTGCAACAGCCTCCAATAGGAAGTCACCGTCTTCATCCGAAAACAGTTCAGCCATCCAATTTAAAAGCGGAAAAGAACATACGTGCCGTCCCAGCACCGGATCCTCTATCACCATCAGAGGACAGCTCAGTGGGTTTTCAAGAAAGCTGTGTTCCAAGAAAGACTGTGCTGCCGCCAGTAAATTCCAGGGACCAAGTAGTCCATGCATCAATGCCACAGCCATAATCCTTTCGCCAGGACAAATCAACTCGTGAGTAATGATAGGAGTCATCAGCTGATTAAAGTCGACGTCAGGAGAAACCGGTCCGCAGAGACACAAATCAATGGCCCAATCGAAATCACAGGTCAGGCAGTGAAATACAGGCTGGACACAGGTGAAGTAGGAGAACCGAAAAGATAATCCATATGCCGTGCTTAATATCGCCAACGGCATTGTGCCATAATATTCTAGCATGCGATTGCGGAACAGTGTCAGCAGCTGCAGGGTCGGAGGTTGCATAGGAGGGACATCCATATTTAAAAATGTAAAAAAGCACAAGAGCGTCCGCTGGTAATGCAAGTAAAAATGCCAATCCACGAACCAGAGTGCAGAAAATACAATGAAAGGGAGCAGGGATGACTCCAAAGATTTTCTCAAATGAAGTCACGAGACCACTGGTAACAACTTTAAAAAAGTGTGCCAGGGATTTTGTGGAGGATGCGTTAAAGATAGTCGGAAACATGTTGCTGAAATTGAAAGGCAAACCTGTGTACGGGTGTTCGCTATGTGAAGTACGAAAGTTTCACGGGCCGAACTCAAGGCCACCTCTCTCTGAGACAAAAGAGCTCTTATTCTTGCCATGCCGTTGAAACGTGTCCCAAGGTTGGTATTTGTGGCCAGATTGAAAACTCCCTATGTTCATGTGTGGGAGGAAATAGAACATTTCTGCAGCAAATAACCCGTTCACTTACTGTTACGATAAAAGGAATACTTTTAATTAACTCAGAACAATCTTCATTATTGAGCATCAAATAACTACCATTTTCCAACAACTTGAACGTGGGGATGATAGCAGGAACTGGCGTGCCTTGCAACACGCAAGCCATATTTGGTCGGTGTTTGTTGCATGAATCGTGTAACTGTATGTGCCTACACATAAGTGAATGATCTGGCGTCTCAGTGCATTCCTCTCCATTCAGATAAACTTCTTGATCATCTTTGAAACATCTGTATGTGTATGGAAGCGACCAGACCTCATGGACAAAAGCACTACCTAAAGGTTCATAAAGACCTATTGGTATATATTTCATACAATTTGAAAACTTATATAAAGCAAAAGGCAGCGTTATTAAACCGTGGATAAGGCATGTTGCCAAAAAACCCGCAATCCTCTGCTGATGATGTCACTGAGCATGTCATGAATGATGTAATATGTGACATCATCAGCAGTGGATTATGGGTAATAGTATCTCTAGTTTACTCCCCTATAGCTGTCTTTCTTTTAACATAAGTGTGTGTTTCCTTCCCTTATACTTACTGTTTTTGGTTCGCTTCCAGTTCGCGTACCAGCGAGCGAACTAGGAAGCGAACTAAGAGAAATAGAGGTTGGCACAGTTCCAAATATTGTACCAATTTTTTAATAACGGGGAGGTAGTTCTGAAAAGAACTTTTTTTTTTATTTTTCTGAACATTTTTTTACTGTTTTTGAATTTTTCGGAACAGTTTTATATTTTTTTGGGTTTTTCTTGGAGGGGGCAATGAAAACGATTCATTGTAAAGGGCTCAACAGGAGCAACAAAACAAAAAAAAGAAGTATTTATTATTTTGGGCGTTTCGGACAAACTTGCATATGATAGTCAATAGCTCTGTTGATCAGAGTGATGCTTCTTTCTCCGTAGGAAATGAATCCATCGCAAAATACGCAGGTGTGTTTTACTTCACCAAATCTCATTTGTATATTTGGCACCATATCCCTGCCCTCTGGTCCCGTTACTTCCGGTACAACAGATCTTCTGGCCATAATAGGGAGATTATCTAGGTCGTTCCGAAACTGTGCAGCACTGTAGTTGTTAGGATGCCACCTAGTCATATGGCGATGCATTGTGTAGTTTCCGAAACTGTATTTTTTGTCGGTCCCTCTGGACAGTCTATCTTGACATATAAGGCAAGTTACGTATCTTGCATTTACTTTTTTCTGACCTTTGGGAATTTTAAAAAATTGCCAAATGAAGTTTTCTTTCCGGTGAGACGTCTTGGGCTGCTCAGGCAAAAACTGCCTCTCTTCGTGCTCGTCCTCCTGTTCCTCTTCTTCTTCTTCTTGTTGAATTACAACTTGAGCAGGTGGTCCACTCTTCCTTGGATGTGGTGGAGGTGGTGGGGAAGCACCAGCTGAAGCTACTAAAGAAGCCATTGCTCAGTGATCACAAAGGGTCTTTCTCTCACAATGATGAAAGTCAGAGTGAGGAAAGAAGGAGGGATTTTCATCATTTGGGAAACACAAGAGTTCTCAACCAATCAAAAGTGTTCATTTTAGATTATATGACCTAGTCTTACATCATTAGGAAACCAAAAGTGAAATGAACCAATGAAAAGTGTTATTACCAAGTCACATGACTTGCTGTGTTTACGTTAAGCGCTTTGCAGGGCCTCCCGGTTTGCTTCCAGAAACCTGCGCTTTGGCACTCGCTTCGCGTACCAGTTCGCTAACGTAGCACGTCATATGACGTATCACGCGACAACGTGAAACGTCATGCGGACGGGAGGCGTCACGATGTTGTTTTCTAACGCGCCACTTGCGGTAAAGAAACGTTTACCGGCTCGCGGTCTATTTCGCGGCATCAAGGTCAGCTAACGGGAAGCTTCCCGATTCGCGAAGCGGGAACGAAGAAAAAAAAATATTTTAAAAAAAAATTATTCATAAACATATAAAATATATTTTTGGATTTAAAGAAGAATACATTTTACAGCTACAGATATTAGCTGTTAAAAAACCAATGAAATTCACAGAAAAAACCATAGGTTATAGACCATATATAGTTAGGAATTAGCATTTACAAAACCTTGAAAATTCACTGAAAAAACCATAGGTTATAGACCATATATAGTTAGGAATTAGCATTTAGAAAACCTTATTTTACTCACACAAAACCATTGAAATTCCATATATAGTTAGTTGCACTAACTATATATCGCGCACCCGCAATCCACTGCTGATGATGTCACATATTACATCATTCATGACATGGTCAGTGACATCACTGATGACATCACTGATGACATCTCAAATGACATCACTGATGACAACATCCAGTGACTGTATGTTTCTGTAAAGTTAAAATATGTCTTAGATATTGAAGAATGAGTGGATGTATAAGTGTCTGGATGAAGGATTTAGTAGGTGCGTGACTGACTGTATGAGTGAGTGATTAAATGTGTCTCACTGAATGCATGGGTTAGTGACTAAACTGTCTTAATTTGTGCATCATTATGTCTGTTGTGATGTAAACTGCTGCATGTGTTGATCATTAGCTATACGAGAGGCTATATGTGTTATTAATTGGTTGCCCAAGTATTTCTATGGGAGATTGAGTTTGTGTGGGGGTGGCTGGGAGGTGTGTGACTCTGTGCATAGATGTGTGAGCAGTTGATTCACTAGGTGTATGAGTTCAAGAGTGCATGTGGAAAAAGCTACATGGGCGGTTGACTGTGTGCATGAGTGTATTGATGAGTGAATGGATATCTCAATGCTACATGTCATAGTAAGTACATATGTAAAACACAGTACATGTGAGAGTTGGCATATATAAATAACTGTGCATGAGAGCCACTGAATGTGTGAGTGGCTGTATGGATCATTGTGAACTTGTATCAGGGATTGTATAAGAGAGTAAATATGTGTTAGTATATGTTTGAATAAGTAAGGTGTGTATAACTGTATAGTTGAGGAAATGGAGGTGAGATTGTTTCTTTGCATGACTGACTAGGTGTGTGAGTAACTCCATGGATGAGTGACAGTGTGTGAGTGTCTGTATACACTGAGTGTATCTAAGGTTATATTAGAGTCTGAAGAGGTTTATCGTATTAGCACAAGAATGATGTCAAATGAGATGTCATCAGTGATGTCATCAGTGATGTCATTTGAGATGTCATCAGTGATGTCATCAGTGATGTCACTGACCATGTCATGAATGATGTAATATGTGACATCATCAGCAGTGGATTGCGGGTGCGCGATATATAGTTAGTGCAACTAACTATATATGGAATTTCAATGGTTTTGTGTGAGTAAAATAAGGTTTTCTAAATGCTAATTCCTAACTATATATGGTCTATAACCTATGGTTTTTTCAGTGAATTTTCAAGGTTTTGTAAATGCTAATTCCTAACTATATATGGTCTATAACCTATGGTTTTTTCTGTGAATATATATATATATATATATATATATATATATATATATATATATATATATATATATATATATATATATATATATATATATATATATATTACCTACTGGCGGTCGCCAGTAGGTATATATAGTTAGGATTTTTTCTCTATGGGTTTTTTGAAAATTCTATGTCTAATAACTTTGGCGTTTGTGGACGGAATCGGCTGAAATTTTCAGGAAAATGGCACATTTTGTTTCTGAGCAGCCCTTGAAAATTTGGGGGGGGTTCGTCCAGTGGGGGCCGAGAAAAAAGGGGGGTCCCAAAACGTGTTTTTAACATTGAGTTTTCCATAGGGCGGTTGGCCTCACTTTTAGCCCGAACGGCTGAATGGATTTGCACGAAACTTGGCAAAATTGTAGGGACTGGTAGCCCGATGTGCCTTTTGTAGGTCTCAATATATGTGCTCCAGTGTATTTTGAGAAATTAACGTTTAAAAAAAGATATATATCTGTAACAGCGGACCGGTTAGCGCTCTGGTTCGCGGACTTTTCGCGCAACGGAGCTTTGTGAAGCGAAGCTGATTGGTTCTCCGGCGTCTGTCAACATTCCAAACAGTCCGTAGCGGCCGCCATCTTGTCTCTCGGTAGGATCGAGAGACAAGAGGAGGTCAAAACAAAGGGGGAAATAACTATAAGGGGGCATAGTAGATCCTCGCTGACCCCCTAGGTTTGATGTGGAGGTTTTAAAAGGGCCCCGCGGGGCAAAAAAAATTAATAATAATAATAATCGAACGGCTGAATGGATTTGCACGAAACTTGGCAAAATTGTAGGGACTGGTAGCCCGATGTGCCTTTGCTAGGTCTCAATATATGTGCTTCAGTGGATTTTGAGAAATTAACGTTCAAAAAAAGATATATATCTGTAACAGCGCACCGCTTCGCGTACTTTTCGCGTTACGGAGCTTTGCGAAGCGAAGCTGATTGGCTCTCCGGTGTCTGTAAACATTCCAAACAGTACGTAGCGGCCGCCATCTTGTCTCTCGGTAGGATCGAGAGACAAGAGGAGGCCAAAGCGAAGGGGCAAATGACCATAAGGGGGCATAGTAGATCCTCGCTGACCCCCTAGGTTTGATGTGGAGGTTTTAAAAGGGCCCCGCGGGGCAAAAAAAAAAAATAATAATAATAATCGAACGGCTGATGACCATAAGGGGGCATAGTAGATCCTCGCTGACCCCCTAGGTTTGATGTGGAGGTTTTAAAAGGGCCCCGCGGGGCAAAAAAAAAAAATTATAATAATAATCGAACGGCTGAATGGATTTGCACGAAACTTGGTAAAATATTAGGGACTGGTAGCCCGATGTGCCTTTGCTATGTCTCAATATATGTGCTTCAGTGCATTTTGAGAAATTAACGTTCAAAAACAAGATATATATCTGTAACAGCGCTCCGCTTCGCGGAGATAAAATTATATGTGTATTACCTAGCTGTTGCTAACACCAGTTAGCGACGGCTAGTAGGAGATAGCGACCATCTTGGGTCCCACTTTGCATGTGAGTGATATTTATCACTAATGACATGCAAAGTGGGCATGCCAAGATGTTAGCGACTGGAAACAGTCGCTAACATCGCTATCTCTTATTATCAACTTTTGGAAATATTCGAGATAAGCGCGAATATCTCCAAAAAGTAACAGCTGCCCTGAGCAGTTCTTAGCCATGTTATCCAATGGGAGGTGGATAACATGGCTAAGAGCATTAGCTCGGTAATGCATGAATATCGCGGAGTTTTCAGCGATATTAATGCATTGCGCTCGTTTTTTATCGTATTTGCGATAAACCTTGATAATAGCAAGGTTTATCTGCGATAATTTCTGACGGTAAAAAAATCTTTGCAATGCATCGTTAGGGATAAATATCGCTTAACTTTGGTAATATGCCCCAACGTCTGTTAACGTTCGATTCGAAGGAAATCAGGAATTGTTGAAAAACATTGTGTGCGCCATCTTGTCTTTTTTCAAATGCCACACTTTTGTCGTGCACGGCAGCCATTTTAGATGCCTTGACCAGATCCACTCTGTGCACGCTGTCGATCCTTAGCATTGCTCCCCACCCTCGCAAGCATCTCCCCCAGGCAGTGGTCACCCCCGCTCTCTGTTTTATGCATGGGTAATAAACCTCCCCCCATCTGCGCTGTTCTTCCCTGAGAATCACACCCTGTGCCCGCCCGACACCTCCCTTTCGCCCTATTCACTACCGCACCCTCTGACACTCCTTTTCCTCTGTGTCCGATTGTCCAGGCCGGTCCTAGGCTATCAGCTAGCCCTGCAGATGTAGTTTATGGCCACAGCTGTAAAGAATCACCCGTCTTCAAAGGAGTTATAGTAGATCAAGGCCCACACTCGATGAGATCCGTCACAGCAGAAGCGTTGCTATTATCTGAAAACCATCCTGTATTGTGATTGGGGAGGGGACCGAGCGTGAAGCGGAAGATTCCAGGGATGACTCTTTGTACATCAAAGTTTTTACAATTATGTGTCACATTAAAAATATATAGCACTCCGACAAAGTAGTAAGATTATAAAACTTTAATAATTTATAAATATATACAAGAAAACAAAAATAGTAATAACATATAAACATTTTTAGAGAAAAACAACGAAGTAGCGGTCGGCTGTGCGAATAGTCCCAACGCAGCACAACGTCCAGATTTCCGGCGTGGGGCGTCGCGGGGGGTGGGTGATCAGTAGCAAACTGTTGTGCGAATAGTTCCAAGGCAGCAGAACGCGCCGAAATCTAGATGACACGAAAGTGATGTCTAGTAAGTTGCCACCCAGCAAATAACGGCGTGGGGCGTCGCGGGGGGTGGGTCATCAGTAGCAAACTGTTGTGCGAATAGTTCCAAGGCAGCAGAACGATGGCACCAAGGTGATGTCCAGTAAGTTGCCGCACTGGTTTTGGTATCCTACAATGCTGCTCCGAATAACGGCGTGGAGCGCCCCGGGGGAGGCGGCGTGAACGGGCCTCTCCAGGTGGAGTCTCATCTGTTTTAGTGGGGCGCCCCTTTACCGTTTCAGTTGCCATTCCGTCCGCTTTTGGTCCACTGTGTCAAAATCCGCCATTCAGCTGAGTTGCGCCCACTCTTGCGGTGCAGCGATAGGCGGCTGTCACAGGACTCTCAAAATGGCGGCAGGCTGTTTCCTTTTTGGGCCTGGTCCACTGAAATGGCCCTGGGACACCTTGGAAATCGGACGCTTGTCTGCTAGGTCTTGGACCCCATTCTCGAAAGCGTCCCCTCCGCCTTGAGAATTCATCAAAAGTTTTGGGGGCTCCGACTCCTGCAGGCTTCTGGTGGGGAGCGGCTGCCATGATTGCTCGCGGAATGACCACGACTGAGCTACGAGATGGTGGTGCTTTCATGCTGACGCCAGCTTCAGTCTGAAACATCCAGAAACAAGGTGGGGCTTTCATCGTTTGGGGGAAAAAAAAAGTTTTCATCCAATGAAAAGTGTTGTTTTTAGGTCATATGATCAAGCCTTCCATCATTAGGAAACCAAAAGTAAAATGAACCAATGAAAAGTTTTATAAACAAGTCACATGACCTGTTATGCGGCATAGGGTATAAAATGCGGAGAAAATACGTTGGCACGTGAGGCGGCGTCAGTAGCGGACCGATGTGCGAATAGGCCGAAGGCAATACAACGCGCCAAGATCCGGATGGCACCGAGGTGGTGTCATAGTTGAGAGTTCTGAGCAGCGGTTGTAACACTGTCTGAAGCTTATTTGCAGCTGCTGCAGCTTCACTACGCGCCAAGATCCGGATGGCACCGAGGTGGTGTGTAGGAAGTTGCCGCACTGGTGTGGCCATCCTACAATGCTGAAAGTCGGCGTGGGGCGCCCCGTTGGCCTGTGAGTTTGCGTCAGTAGCGGACCGATGTGCGAATAGGCCGAAGGCAGCACAACGCGCCAAGATCCGGATGGCACCGAGGTGGTGTCTAGTAAGTTGTCGCACTTCTGTGGCCATCCTACAATGTTGAAAGTCGGCGTGGGGCGCCCCGTTGGCCTGTGAGATGGTGTCAGTAGCGGACTTATGTGTGAATGGGGCCAAAGGCAGCGCAACAATATTTTCTACTATATTTCCGGTGTAGAAGACACCACAAGGCGCTGAGATGCCAAGATCCGGATGGCACCGAGGTGGTGTGTAGCAAGTTGCCGCACTGGTGTGGCCATCCTACAATGCTGAAAGTCGGCGTGGGGCGCCCCGTTGGCCTGTGAGATGGCGTCAGTAGCGGACAGATGTGCGAATAGGCCGAAGGCAGCACAACAATATTTTCTGACTGACACCACAAGGCGCTGAGATGCCAAGATCCGGATGGCACCGAGGTGATGTCTAAGTTGCGGACTGATGTGCGAATGGGGCCAAAGGCAGCGTAACAATATTTTTTGTATGGAAGATACCACTAGGCGTTGAGATGCCAAGATTCGGATGGCACTGAGGTGATGTCTAGCAAGTTGGTGTGGTCATCCTACAATGCTGAAACTCGGCGTGGGTCACCCCATTAGCCTGTGAGATGGCGTCAGTAGCGGACCGATGTGCGAATAGGCCGAAGGCAGCACAACGCGCCAAGATCCGGATGTCACCGTGGTGGTTTCATAGTTGAGAGGCACTTCATCTGCAGTGGGGCGCCGAGATCCGGATGGCACCGAGGTGATGTCTAGCAAGTTGCTGTACTGGTGTGGTCATCCTACAATGCTGAAACTCGGCGTGGGTCGCCCCATTAGCCTGTGAGATGGCGTCAGTAGCGGACCGATGTGCGAATAGGCCGAAGGCAGCACAACGCGCCAAGATCCGGATGTCACCGTGGTGGTTTCATAGTTGAGAGGCACTTCATCTGCAGTGGGGCGCCGAGATCCGGATGGCACCGAGGTGATGTCTAGCAAGTTGCTGTACTGGTGTGGTCATCCTACAATGCTGAAACTCGGCGTGGGTCGCCCCATTAGCCTGTGAGATGGCGTCAGTAGCGGACCGATGTGCGAATAGGCCGAAGGCAGCACAACGCGCCAAGATCCGGATGTCACCGTGGTGGTTTCATAGTTGAGAGGCACTTCATCTGCAGTGGGGCGCCGAGATCCGGATGGCACCGAGGTGATGTCTAGCAAGTTGCTGTACTTGTGTGGTCATCCTACAATGCTGAAACTCGGCGTGGGTCGCCCCATTAGCCTGTGAGATAGCTGTTCTTTGGATTTGGGCCTGGCTCGTCTGCTGTAGTGGGGCGCCCCTTTACCGTTTCAGTTGCCATTCAGCTGAGTTTCGGCTGCTCTTGATGCTACAGCGACAGGCGGCTGCAACAGGACTCTCAAAATGGCGGCCTGTTCTTTGGATTTGGGCCTGGTCCACTAAAATGGCCCTGGGACACCTTAGAACTCGGACGCTCGATTTTTTTTTCCTTTCCTGTACATGCAAAAAAAGGTAAATGCCCGGTACGTTACACGCTTCATCTGCCACGATGAACTCTCCAGAGGAACCGAAAAAAAATATAGTTGTGGTAACTATACCATGCATCGTCATATGGAGAGGTGGCACCAATTAATTATAGTGCTGCATAAAAGAGAGATTTGGAGGAGAACCCGTGACCTGCTAGTACATTCATCAAAGAAGTGGCACTGAGAGCTTCAGAGGCAAGGGAAACGGTCCCAAATATTTAGAAGAACTTTGGAAAGATTAAAATGACATGTTTAGATTGTGGCAAATTAATTTCATGTGGACAGATGAGTGTTACTCTAATAAATACAGCATATGAACATCATCATAGTCGATGGTTGGTAGAGACATTTTGACTATATCCTGGACCTGCCCGTCCTCGCCCAAAATGGCGCCAGAATAAATGGGACTCGTAACTCCTTGTTGTGTACTGGTTGCAGAACCTTGAAATCACGAGATACGTATGCAGTTTTGAAGCACATGGCGGGCGGGGACGAGAATTGATTGAATATTTCGACATCCCTATTGATATTAAGTTCTGATGTGTTATTGATTACTGTACTGTTGAAAGTTCGAATTAACGTCACCCATGGTACTTGCCCGCAAATGTATATCTAGATAATTTTATTGTAACTGGCCCTGTCGTATTTTAATTATAAAATGTACGTCCACCGATTCCGTAACTGTTAGACACCTTAGTTCTTGCAACCTAATGGCCCGCCCGTTACGTTCCTCTACAGTGTAAATGTCTATTCATCATATACGATTACAGTTTGCTCCGTGGCCGGCCCACGTGGTTATAGGCTCGTATTTGTATAATGAAATTTTCACAATAAAGGTTTTTAAAAGAAAACATGGTAGTAGTATATACATTGGTAAAGTTTTTAATAATAGTCACTGTTTTAGAATCATTAAAAGGCAAGTGAAATAAAGCAGACCAATTACATGAAGGGTAAAAGGTATAATACAAAGGAACGCAGTAAAGATAAATGGTCAAGGGCTGTTGTGTTTTCTATTCCTGCAACATAAAGTGATCGATAAGAATCTCATATTCAGGCGTATCGGCGACTAAGACAGCAGGTCGACCCTCTTTTGCTCAACGGCTCCGTCATGGGACGAAGAAACGCTCTTTTTCTCGAAAAAAGAATATATTTTACTTGCAGGACAGTTGTAAAATTTCCGGGAAAGTACATTAGCCTGGAACATTATAACATATATTTAAGAAAAAATAATGTTCGGAAGTAATGAAAAGCGTAATTTTTAGGTCATATGACCAAGCCTTTCATCATTACAATAAGAAAAGTAAAATGAACCAATGAAAAGTTTTATTAACAAGTCACATGACTTGTTATGCTTACGTTACGCGCTGCGCGCCCCGGATGACTTCCGGATGCGCTAACGCGGCGCGTCATATGACGCATTACGCGACAACGCAGGTACAGAATATAGTCAAAATGTCTCCACCAACCAGCGGTCGGAACACAACCCCTTTCAGCAGGCTAAATAGTTCTGTTAAATGACAACAGAAGGGACAGGCAACAAGAACCATCAGTCAAAGAGGGGAGGGCTAGTTCTTCTCTACCGGGTTACATTGGGGCGCTACCGGAACTGATCGAATTGGTAGTCTACAGTGTTTCTGGATGTTTCAGACTGAAGCTGGGGTTAGCATGAGAGCAGCACCATTTCGTAGCTCCGTCGTGGTCATTCCGCAACCAATCATGGCAGCCGTTCTTTATCGTTATTTTGGGCGGGGTGGGTGGCGGAGCCGAGCTGTTTTGCAGCCATCATTGTGTGGAGTTCAGTTCATCTCACTAGTTTTGTATTTGTCATGAGGGGTTGTTCCTAATGTTTCTATTTTAGCGAGGTCAAAAAGAGATCCTATTAGTGGCCTACTGATTTTGCTCGATTCCTTTTCTTTTTTTTTACACGATTTTTCGTTATCTGCAAAGACTAAACAGAGTATTGCGACTCTGTGTTTGTTTGTAAATAGAGAATGAACCAAAGAGAACTAATTCTAAAACAGTAAATACTTGGATAACAATGAATCAAATGGAGAGAGAAGCAGGCACGACGGATTACAATGGGGGCAAAGACCTGCGTTAACTACCTTTCACTATCTGCAAAGAGAGAGTACTCCTAATAGAAATGAGGGGGGGGGGCACCATTCAAAGCAGATCAGTGTGCATAAACACGAAAATGTTTTCACTTACCACGTACTTGACATTCGACAGCTTATGATATTTGCTATTAAAAAACCATTGAAATTCACTGAAAAAACCATAGGTTATAGACCATATATAGTTAGGAATTAGCATTTACAAAACCTTGAAAATTCACTGAAAAAACCATAGGTTATAGACCATATATAGTTAGGAATTAGCATTTAAAAAACCTTATTTTACTCACACAAAACCATTGAAATTCCATATATAGTTAGTTGCACTAACTATATATCGCGCACCTGCAATCCACTGCTGATGATGTCACATATTACATCATTCATGACATGGTCAGTGACATCACTGATGACATCACTGATGACATCTCAAATGACATCACTGATGACATCACTGATGACAACATCCAGTGACTGTATGTTTCTGTAAAGTTAAAATGTGTCTTACATATTGAAGAATGAGTGGAAGTATAAGTGTCTGGACAAAGGATTTAGTAGGTGCATGACTGAATGCATGAGTGAGTGATTAAATGTGTCTCACTGAGTGCATGGGTTAGTGACTAAAGTGTCTTAATTTGTGCATCATTATGTCTGTTGTTCTGTAAACTGCTGCATGTTTTGATCAGTAGCTATATAATTAACTATATGGGTTACTGATTGATTGTCCAAGTATTTGTATGGGAGACTGAGTGTGTGTGTGGCTGGCTGGGAGGTGTGTGACTCTGTGCAGATCAATGTGTACTTGTATCAATGATTGTATAACAAGGTAAGTATGTGTTAGTATATGTTTGAAAATGTAAGGTGCTCTATGTTTAACTGTATAGACAAGAAAATGGAAGTGTCATTGATTCTTTACAGGACTGACTAGGTGTGTGAGTAACTCCATGGATGAGTGGCAGACTGTGAGTGTCTGTATAGGTGTATGAGTGCATATGATAGTGTTGTAAAGATGAGTGATTGTATGTATGAATGATAGTATGGGTGAATGAGTGAAGGTGTGTGTAGACGTAGGAATCAGTGAGTGCGTATGTAGTAACTAGTATTGGTGTGTCAATGGTTTCAAAAATTATATTCTGTATTTAACACTGGGTGAAACAGAGGTTATATTAAAATGTGAGGAGATGCATTGTATTGTCACATGAATGATATCATCAGTGATGTGGTCATTGATGTCAAATGAGATGTCATCAGTGATGTCATCAGTGATGTCATTTGAGATGTCATCAGTGATGTCATCAGTGATGTCACTGACCATGTCATGAATGATGTAATATGTGACATCATCAGCAGTGGATTGCAGGTGCGCGATATATAGTTAGTGCAACTAACTATATATGGAATTTCAATGGTTTTGTGTGAGTAAAATAAGGTTTTTTAAATGCTAATTCCTAACTATATATGGTCTATAACCTATGGTTTTTTCAGTGAATATATATATAACTGACAGCTTAAGCATAATGTAGCAAGTGCATGAATTCTCCAGCAAAACTTGTTTTTCCAAACAAGCTCCTGTAGAGCTATATGCTCTTCAAACTGTTAACCACTAAAATGTATGGTGCACAATTACCCGGGGCATACAGGCACCCTTCCTAGTATTGCGCATCATGTGCATCATACAGTACACAAACTGAGCAATGTCTCAGCCTGACAATGTGCCTTACTTTCGATTTAGAAATCATGACTTCCAGTACCCACCCAACAGGGTCTGCTACAAACATTCTTTCATTTTAATCATTTTCTGCTAGCACATTGTTCCTTCCCACATCATCTGTTACAACAACCCAGTTTCTCAGGCTAACTAATAAAGGACTTGTGATGTCTCTACAACTGTAAAAAGTGCTGCGGTAATATAAATAATAATGGTGGTGCCACCTGGGCATTCAAATGAAAGCCACCGACATATAGTTCCCCTTAAGGGTCAGATAAGGGAACATCAGTATAGTCTACCCGTCCTTTCATCTCCATTTCAATTCCCATTCCATCAATTTACAGAAGGGAGGGGCAGTAACATGGCTGACTTCAAGGTGACACATATTTTTCTAATCATGACAATTTTTGCGAACAGTGTTGTTTTATAGATAATTAGACGTGCACTGGTGAGGTGCTGTGGTTCTGTTTTTTTCAAATTGTCTTATGGAAAGGGCCACTGTAATGACCATTCCTAGACAGCTCGAGCGGGCGCAAAAGACAGAAAGTGCACAACAAGCCGTCTTGCATACTTACAACACAAAACAGCATACAACAATATATGTACCAAGCACAGAAGCCAAAGAAGAGAACAAAAGCAGTTTCAAGTGTTTGGCATTCAGAATTAAGGCTCTTGCACCTGATGCACCTCTTTTAATGTGTTAGTTACCCAAGGAGCTAATCTCCTATCCACTTCGACAGTATTTGACCTGAGAAGTGTCTCTATGTTTGCGGAGGTAGGTACCTTTGTCCAAATAGGGACCCTTCCCTCCAGTCAGCGTAAGGGGAATACACACTTTAGATAACCCCTACTCACTCCCCTTAGTAGCTTGGCATGAGCAGACATGCTCATCCGAAAGGCAATGTACAAAGCATTTGTACCAACACTCACAATAACACAGTGAAGATACCACAAAATGACACTACACCAAATGCAAATCCTCTTCCTCTGTCACACTGAAACAAGACAATCAATCCACAAGAAGACAGAAACATACAGAAAAGTTGTACAAGAAAATTTCTGCTTCCTAAAAGTGCTGTGTTCAAACACAGACTTTAAAAACCATACTTACTCAAAGATGTTTATCCAATTCTGAGCTCATTCCTATTCTCTATCTTATCCCTATGAAGGATTTACTTGTTAAGTGTTTAAAAAAATCCCTATTCTGTCCTATCAGCAGGACAGCCCTCCAATAGTGAAAAAGGGAAATTATATCTTTTCACCACCAGGACACGCCACATACACCAGCACACATCAGCACATAACCCACTCCTCACATACACCGTGTCCCACCCAGGGGGAGTCCCGGGCCCACCATAGGGGTACCCTATGGACGAACTGCACGCAGGCACTGCGGTGGCAGGCCAGAGACGTCTTCTCAGGGCCTTTCATGTGGATGGCACAATCAGGGCTGCAAGCCTACTAGTAGCTATTTATTTACCAGCCCTGGCACAATCAGTGAACTACACTAGGGATCTACTAGTAAAACCAAATTGCCAATCAGGGAGAACCAAGCACAATTTAAATTTACACAGAAAGCACTCGCACTGCGACACTGATCAGCAGTACAAAATACCCAAAGCATCTAAGCTAGCAAAAACGAAAACCAGCACAGCATCAAAAAATGGAGGTAGAAGCAAAAAGTCAAGGGAAACCAAGCCACGATGCCATGTGTCTAACACCATGCAACTGTACTGCCCCTATAACTTTGCTGTGTCTAAATTGATCAGCAAGTAACTACCTTGTAATTTTAAACGTTTTATAGTTGCCCGGACTTTCTACATGGTCTTAAGAGGTGCAGCAGAGCCTGTATATCTTATCAGCCAATGTTATTCCAGATAAGAACCTATCATACACATGCTATAAGCAATACTGCCCAAGAAAGCGCTTTAGATTAGCGACCGAAAAATATTGAGTAGCAGAAGAAGGATAATAATAGCCAGAGCAGCAGACAACGGGAGGGCCACGTTTTTATTTTTCCTTTGACCTGCACATAGGTTATTCACAAATTGTAAACACAATCAAAATATTGGGACTATTACAATGTACCAGCTTTCTCCTCATCAACACCTTTCTCAACCAAATCCGGAATCATACACAACAAGGCTTGTGAAATCTGTAAGAATCCCAGTTCTTCATCACCTGTTGCCCCCAAAGTGGGTGGAACATCAAGGCCCATCATCAGACATTCACCTGCCTGAGAGCAGTGATAATTGGATGCCAAACCCATCACATGCTCATCACAACTAGGCATTAACTGAAATGGAAAATTCACAATAAAAAAGGGACCAATAATCTGAGAAAGAGAGCACAAACGTTAACTAATGTGTCTGAAACACCCACCATTACGCGCATTGCACTGTACTATGTTAAATACTTGACAGAAAGAAACAATAAAGACCAATTACTTCCCAATATCTACAACCAAGTCGCTACTGCAAAAACACAATAAAAAAACAAATCTGCAGATAAACAATCAAATTCCTCTTTTAACCCCTTCCACGCTGATGACGAGCTGGGCTCGTCATGAGGTAGCCTACTGCTACGCTGATGACGAGCCCAGCTAGTCACGTAACATGCGCTTTTAAAAATCTCCGCGTACGAGCGGAATTCCGCCCGCACGCATGCGGTTAAGACACAAATCGTGTCCTTTAAAAGCTAAATAACACCTTCACTCTCTAATCTTTCCTCTGACAACAACAGCCAGAACAGCCTGAACATCACAGCAGGAATAGAAAAGTAGAAAGAAAAGGACAGCATTTGCAAATTGACTTTTCTGAAAACAATGTTACAGCGGTCTCCTGCTGGGCCTCTCTAGACTGTACATCTGCATTTTAACTCACTTTTCATTTCCTGCAAACAATTTTCCTGGGCGAACCCTCTCAGTACCATCATATTTTTTTCTTTTCTTAAACTCTTTCTACTTCATTCCTTGTCCAGCACTATAGTACCCTTCATCCTTCAAAATACCATCAATCAACTTTCCTTGAAAACTAACCAGTATTTACTCTACGCGCACCTTAATCTGATCAGAGAACATCAATTCAATAACCAACTGAGTAACAAAGAATCTCATGCCACATGCTCCATGACATTCTATCCCACAATATTGTGGAAACTCTAGATACGCACTTTCACAAAACTCATGAACCATTTTTTAGCTCCTGTGTTGTTCTTTTAATCTGTACCCTATAAACATATTTTGCTGGCACTCTGCCCTAAGAAGAAGCATGATGCGCATCTCTGCTTGTCTGTGTCAGGAGCTAGGCATGGTCCCCACCTTCCTTTCTTTCTTCACAGAACTCTCTCCCCAGTGTGAGCCCCTCCTAGGGAATTCCTTCCTTATCTCATCAAAGGTCATAGCAAGCCTGCCACACACTGAATTCACAAGCTATGTTTTTCAAATCTGAAAATCCTTTTATTCAGCATCAAGACACACTGCCTGGAGTGCTTGAAACACTTTTTTTTCAAATTAAACACACGTTCTCTTGTGAGCAAATCCAAATGAAACACACCCACTTAAATCAATCAAAAATGAACTTCTGAGCATTGCACCGAATTTCCACATGACAATTTTCAGAATGCAGTTCATGTCTGAAGTTGGAAAGCTCTAAGTACCAACACACTGCTCCCTTTTTCCCTTTCCAGAACTCCTGCCCACCCTTTTTAAGGAAAAACCGAACACATTCAGCACTACTGAATTACGAGCGTGTATTTCACCTCTCCTAATGCACCTTTAGAATGCGTGTCTGTTCAGCATCAATATACATTACCTTGACTCGTCTCAACACTGTTTTCAATTTAAAGGCGCATCCGTTCCTTACATTTTTCTCATGTTGTACTCTTCCTATGTCAAATCAAATGTACATTCTTGCTAGTATTTCTGATCTAACCAGGTTTCTATTTATTTATTATAATAAATGTATCCCATTCTTCAAAATGTAAAGTGTCGTCAGGTGGTGCTAGCTAACCTCCTTCCAATGGGCATCTGCAGAGCACAACGACAACAAGAGACAAAATTAAGCTCATTTCAGACATTTTGAAGAAGGGACCACACTCATCATTTTGCCTGGCAAAGGAATTTGTATTTGTATTTATAAAGCGCGACATTCATCCAAAGGATATCACGGCGCTATGCTAGGACTTCTAGCGAATGGATGAGTGGTTTATGGGTGGTTCATGTTGGTGGCCGTTATTATTTTCCTGAAAATAGATATGTTTTAAGTTTTTTTCTGTAAATGAGATAGTTCGCTGTGAGGCAGAGTTCTTGTGGAAGGTTATTCCAGTGTTTAGCTGCCAGGTATGAGAAGCTGCGACTCCCTGTTCTTGTTTTCTTAATGCATTTTGTCCTCGCTAGAGCTAGGGAACGTGATCTGAGGCACTTCGAGGGTACATAGAATTCAACTTTCCTCTGTAGAATAATAGACCCCTGTTTGTGCAGGGCCTTGTGTGTGTAACTAAGCAGCTTAAATTTCGCTCTTTGGCGCATTGGCAGCCAATGGAGTGATTGGAGGCACACAGACTAAGAACTGAGTCTGTCTTTGTTGCATACCAGTTTGGCTGCGGCATTCTGCACTACCTGCAATTGAGTGAAGAGGTAGTCTGACATGCCCATAAATAATGCATTGCCATAATCCAGTCTGCTGGTAAGTAATGCCTGTGTGACAGTTCTCCTACAAGCTTGCGGGATCCAGGGAAATAGCCTTCTTAGAAGTTTCAGCATCGCGAACCATCTTCCACACAGGACCCACACGTGGTCCTGCATGGATATAGTGTTATCCATGAGAATCCCCAGATTGTTTGAGCATTGCTTTGGGGCTGGGGCATTGCCCAGTGACTGGGGCCACCAAGTGGCGTTCCAGACAAGTTTGGCTCATCCGAAAAGTAGGATTTTGTATTTCCCAGCATTTGATTTGCAATATTCTGCCATCCAGGTTGCCATCTCCGATAGACAATTATTTAGTTTTAGTCTTGTGTTATCATGCTCTTCTTCGATGGATATCAGCAGCTGAGTGTCATCAGCATAGGAGCAGATACCCAAGCACCACTTCTCACTGATTTTTGCCAGGGATGACACGTAGACATTGAAGAGTGGGGCTTAGGGATGCCCCCTGAGGAACACCACATCTGATAAGTTTAGGTTTAGATGAGAAACTCCCCATTTGAACTCTGTGTTCTATTAGTCAGGAAGGAGCTCAGCCATTTAAGGGCTTTAGCATAGACTCCTTTTTCATGAAGAATCTCCAGTAGGCAATTGTGCGAAACAGTGTCGAACGCCGCTGATAGGTCTAATAAAATTGGGGTGACGGCTTTCCCTTTGTGGTAAATAAATAAATAATACCTCTCTTTTGACTAGACATATATCATAACAGATAGCTCAATAAATAAGAGTCAAGATTCGAGGTAGTAGGAGTTTTGCAGGTTTAATACAGCATAAGGACAGGAACAGGACAACCTGCATTGGAATAGGATGACAGGGCCCAGCAGCTGCTGGGGCTCGATCTAGGATGAGCGCGCTGACTTTTAATAACAATACATGAGCATATATACATAACGCAAACACATAGCATTACATTGCAGTAGGCGTAGCAGTGAGTGGAGCAGAAGGTGTGACGCGTAGCAGTCGCGAAAGATAAGGGCGAAAGTAGGTGTAACTGGGCGTATACATAGACATGTGGTGCAGACGTAACAGGATATGTCATGAATGGGGCGGAAACCATGGAGGGGGCTACCTGAGGAGCCGGGACCTCTAACCTGATGGTGCGCGCAAACTAGCAATGACGTATCACTAGGAGAAGCTGGGGGTTATGAACTCTGTGCTAGGAGCAGAGACTGAAGTCTGGAGAGTCAGGGCGACATGTACCTAAACAGTATCTAGTATCTGATGTTTAGAGAACATGTTGATATAAACTAGAAGTTAGGAGGGGAAAGGCTAACTTGATTCTAAGACTGGACCATGCATTATTCTACATGTAGTGCGTGTTGAAGAATACTAAATGACCATTAAATGCAGTATTTCTCTAACGTGGAGACGTGAAGGCTAGACAATGACGGAAACTATTGATGCAGTTCAGTAGCTTAGGAATGCAGAGAAGGAGGACTGAACTGATAACTGGACTCATAACATACTCTTGGCAGACTCAGAGGCAGAGCCAGCTGAACCGGGCACTGCGAGGCAGGAAGTAAGTGAAGGGTCGAGGATACAGGTGGGGGCTGTATCGCTCCTCAGTGAGGCTTTAGGAGACAGGAGCTGAATCTGGTGTCCGGGCCCTTTTGAGGCCTAAAAACGGGGACTTTATAATGGAATAACGTGCACACTGAGAAACGTGGCAACGTAGCTTTACATAGGCCTGATATTCGTATTATTCACGAGGACTGGAAACTGGCATACTAGAGGTGGACACAACTGTAATTGCGTCATTAATCGGACATGGGGAGTACATATGCATATTTAATCATGCACACATAACATATGATGGATGACACGTAGGGACACAGAACATGGCAAAATTTACTTTTCCACATTCCCTCCTTGTCACTACGTTTCCATCAGGAAACATCAATATTCATGATACCATCTATCATTTCATACAGTATCATTTGCTCGTCTCGAATTATCCTGGAACGGGATTTAGAACGGGGCTTGGGACTAGGGATACAAGAGGTAGCACAAATGCCGCAAATCGCAGGGCCACATTGTATACAGAGACAGCAGCTGAATATGATCGCTACTGCAATACCTAGGAAGGACAATATTTTCCATCCCCATGCGGAAATTATATTCCAGAACCAACCGGACCATGTCCAGGTGCCTGGATCTTGGTGTATCAGATGGGCAATTTTATGGAGTCTGGTTATAGCTGAATAAACAGACGGCGCGTTATTTGGAATGAAAATGCAGCAACTAGATCCGATGACTCTACAGGCCCCGCCCCTATCGGCCAGTATGACGTCAAGGACGAGACGATTCTGTAAAACGACAAATCTCATAGCAGATTGCTCTTCGGTTAAGTTACCTAGAGCAGAGGCAGTCTCATTTACTACAGCTTCGAGGGTTCTGGTTAACCTACGGATCAGCTTACTATTCTGGATAGGTCCTATAAAGAAAAAGAAACCTCTGTTGAAATCTGTATACTGTTCTAGAGTAGTTTCAGTATAATCGACAATTGGGGACTCCCTTCTATGTCTAATGTGTACTAGATGTGTGTTTCTATGATAATCAGGTGGGGCTAGGAAAACTGGTGGCAGTAGGAAGGCAATGTAACAGGTTCCCTCCCAATCGAGGGGTAGACGAACATATGCGGTTTGACCACAAATAAAATAAGAATGACGTGAAGCTTTGAAAATAGATTTCCCACTGTCACTATACTTGACAATAGTAGTACAATCACTATGTCCTACATGTACGGAACCATTATTTCGGACACATAATTCGCCTTTGACTGGTAGTACTGAAATAGCGGGTAAGTCTGGAGTAGTATCAGACTGAACATTCAGGACCATAAAATTCGACGAATAATTACCTAAATTATATACTTCATTTTCTAGATCTAAACCTGTTCGGTGAGGGAGACCTTGCTTGTCTGGGAAACATGTACTGTTAAGAAAAGACATATCTGTTGAGGATGACGTTAACGTGGACCATGCTCCACACGAACCATTATGTGAAAATGGATAAGGAAAAAGTGGCAGAACTCCCTTCGGTGTCTGGAAAGGGGGGAGTCGACCACACACCCAACAATTAGTGGCATTGCTGGTCTGGTGTGAGTAATGTAACATACGGATAAATGAATTATTACGCATAGCGAGGCGGTAGGACAGTTCATGAGGGGGCAGATCACTAAACGTGTGCTCTACTGTAGCATTAGCAGACTTATTTACATGTGAAACTGGGAAATACAGGAAAAATGCATAATTCGTGCAGGAAATCATAATGCTGAGAAATAATATGAAACATAGAAAAACGATACATCGGATTGAGTTTTGACTAACTCTCTCACTATGGGGGTCTATTTTATACATGTCAGAAACAGTCTAACCGTTTCACCTAGGGGAGGACTTAGACAATCAAACTGACTGACTTAATTTACTAGACCGTAGTTTTAACTTATACTCCTGCTGCGGAGTTTTCTCTAACAGGGGAGGGGTTGTAGCAATGTCATTTGCGGGACAGTCCTTGAGAACAATATTCTGGCAATCCTTTGAATCCTGGGAAATGTTCTTTAAGACGGGTTTCGGTCCATTAAAAAGTTTAACATGAGAAAGGTGCACCCAGCCCTTGCGTCCTTCCAACTTCACGGCTGTACGGGTGGTGAGGAGGACCTGTCGGGGCTCTTTCCAACGAGGCTCCAGCGGACTTGATCTGTCAAAGTTGCGGACCATCACCATGGATCCTGGAACGATTTCGTGCGGTGCCACCTCGGTATTGTCTGGAAATGCGGCGGCAACCTGTGAACGACATGAGTTGAGGGCAGACATCAAGGAAGCTAGGTAATCTGTCAGCATATTACTTGAAACATCGGTAATACTTCGGGGTCTAGGAGTACCCCACATGTTAGGGGGGCGGCCGAAAACGACCTCATACGGGGACAGACCTGATCTGGAATGTGCGACCATGCGCATATAAAATAAAGCGACTGGCAGAGCTACTAGCCAGTCCACACCTTTTTCTTTACACACTTTTGCAATACGGATTTTTAGAGTCTGATTATGTCTCTCAACGAGACCGGCTGCTTCAGGATGGCGTACACAATGGAACTTCCACTGGTACCCTAATAACAGGGAAACATGCTTCATGAGTTCAGATGAGAATGGCTGGCCGTTGTCAGAATATATGACTCTAGGGAGTCCATAACGAGGGAAGAACTCACGAACCAACTGCTTGGCAGTGGTCGCGGCTGTGTAATCTGGGACTGGATATGCCTCTGTCCACCTGGACAAAGCGCATACAACTACAAGGACATACTTGAAACCTCGACATCGCTCCATCTGAATGTAATCCATCTGGAGGACTTCAAAAGGGTGGTCAGGGGGCTGGAATCCACCTTGTTCCACCGGGACACTTTTACCTGGATTAAACTGACAACACATCATACAGGTACGGACTTTCTGCTTGGCTGCAGCTCGTAAATGCTTGTTAAACCAAATGTTCTGGATACTGTCTAACATAGCTTTTTCTCCTAAATGTGCTGGACTATGTGCGGTATTGATAATGACTTGAACCATAGAGTCGGGGAGAAACCATGTGGCTCTACCCTTTGTTAACCATCCTTGGTCTGTCTGGACCCCTCCTTGTTCGGACCATTTCTTAATTTCTTCGGGAGTAGCATGTAACTGGATATCTATAACATCTTGTGTAGGGTCCTTAACTGTCATACATGTAGTCGGATCTGGAGTGTGTGTCTGTGTCGGATTAACTTGAATGCCTGGAGTCTGTGCTGTAAGCTTGGCTGTGCGATCTGCTAGATCATTACCTTGAGAAATGGTGTCAGTAACTTTCGTATGTGCTTTGCATTTCATGATAGCAATGGATGTTGGTAAGTGTATGGCATCTAACAGAGCTTGAATAAGGAGACCATGCTGAATCTTGGTTCCATGAGAGGTCATGAAACCTCTCTCCTGCCAGAGCACTCCGAAGTCGTGTACAACTCCAAATGCGTAACGTGAATCTGTGTAAACATTAACTTTCAGGTTCTTGGCGTGTATGCAGGCTTGTGTCAGAGCAACTAGCTCTGCTGCTTGAGCGGACAGAGTGTCAATACGGTGTGTCTCAATAACTTCGGTGTCAGTAGTCACTGCATACGCGGCGACTAGTTCTCCTGTACTTGTTCTCATACATGAACCATCCACATAAAGTGTCAGGTCGGGATCTGGTAACGGAGTATCTGTCAGATCTTGTCTTGGCTTTGTCGTAATGTTAACTACTTCCACACAGTCATGTGGGTCAGGATTTGAATTAACTGATGGTAACAGTGTAGCAGGATTTAAAATGTTGCAGCGTCTGATTTCTATGTGTGGCTGGAACAGTGTCAATTCATAACCTGTTAAACGTGCAATTGTCAAGTGCTGAGTCTGTGTTCGGTTTAAAAGAACTTCCACGGAGTGTGGAACTTGTACTGTCAAGGAATGTCCTAAGACTATGGAATCACTTTGTCTGATAGCTAGTGCT
Source organism: Lissotriton helveticus (assembly GCF_964261635.1). NCBI lineage: Eukaryota > Metazoa > Chordata > Amphibia > Caudata > Salamandridae > Lissotriton > Lissotriton helveticus. Next base: position 383,141,480 of record NC_136072.1, on the reverse strand, counting down.
GTGCCTGCAACTGACTTGAGGCACGCAGGCAGCGCCTGGGCTACAGGATCTAATGTGCTCGAAAAATAAGCACAGGGCTTGTATTGTCCTGCTTGCTCTTGTGTGAGAACAGATAATGCTGTACCTTCACGTTCAGTAACGAAAAGTGTAAAAGGCTTACTGTAGTTCGGTGTAGCTAGAACTGGAGCTTGGCATAAAGCTTTCTTTAACTCATTGAAACTAAGTGTATGTTCAGATGTCCAAGGGAGAACAGTCGATGCGGCTGCCTCCTGTGTCGTTAACTGTATCAGTGGTTTGGCTAGAAATGCATACTGAGGAATCCATTGTCTGCAGTAAGAAGTAAGGCCGATAAAAGCACGTACCTCCTTCTGGGTCTTGGGCTGAGGAAGACTCGCTATTAACTGGATACGGTCTGGTGTCAACTGCCTACCCCTCTTGGACAGTAAGTGTCCTAAGTATACCACTTGCTGGACACAGAATTGAAGCTTAGAAGGGGACACCTTGTGCCCCATCTCGGCTAGGAAATACAAAACTGTCAGGGATGCTCGCTCGCAACCACGTTCAGAACGGGCTGTGATCAGTAAATCATCGACATACTGGAGCAGGGCAGTGTCAGTTGGCATGTGAATGTTGTCTAGTTGTTTCTTGAGTGCTTGACTGTAAATACTAGGACTTTCCGTGAAACCTTGAGGAGCGCGTGTGAACATATAGCTCCTTCCATTTAAACAGAATCCGAAAAGAAACTGGCTGTCTGGATGAATTGGAACACTGAAAAATGCATTCTTGAGATCTATGACAGTGAAGAACGTGGCTTCGGAATCAATGGCCGTTAATAGGGAAGAGATGTCTGGGACAACTGGGTACTGAGGAATAATACATTTATTAAGCTCTCGTAGGTCAATCACTAATCGATATACTGGGGGTGCATTTGGATCAGTACGTTTCATGACTGGAATGATCGGAGAATTACATACGTTGGAGTCAGTTTCTACAACCACTCCTTGAGCCATGAGCTCGTCAATAATTTTGGATAAGGCTGCTACAGCCTCAGGTGGCAATCTGTACTGTCTGATTCGTGGTAACACTACACCTGGCTTGAGAGTCACACGATAGGGTGTGATTTGCATGTAACCTACATCAGTTGGACCTTGCGCCCATAAGTGCTGCGGAACATTAGACAGTCTTGAATCAAAATCTCGTAATACATAGTGACCCTTAAAGTCACGTAGGAACAATCGTATTCCCTCTGGGGAACAGCATATAACTGCACCTAACTCTTTCAGTGTTTTAATGCCCAATAGGTTTTCTGGACATGACTTAGTAAGTAACAGATCAGTAGTACGGGACAATGGACCTACTTCTAGAGTAACTGGCTTTGAAATCTCATTTACGATAGGTTTTCCTGAAAATCCAAGGGAAACATTTCTTGAGCCTGAGAGCGGAGCCCCTGGAACTTCGGCATGACTAATTGTGGTCCTACTTGCCCCTGTATCAATCAAAAACTTTCTGTCTTTCCCTAATACTTGACTGTGAACATAGGGACCTTCTTGATCTACAGGTATCTCGATGAGAGGCAAGCCTACCTCCCTCTCTAGGCTGTTTCATGAATACTGCTGGTACTCTGGATACTCAGACTGTGCATACTGGTACATCTGCGATGTAACATGCTGTGTTGCAGCAATAGGCTGCGGTGCTGTAACTGTCTGTTGCGCATTCTGTGGCTGAGGAGTCTGTGAAACTTGCTCTTGTCTAGGCGGACGTGGTCTTTCTTTAGTCTTACCAGTAGCTATGTTGTGTTTCAGAACTGCACACTCATTTATAAAATGACCTGGCTGTTTACAATAATTGCAGTTCCCTTTAACGGGAGCTGCAGGATGACTGGCTTGATTCGGACCCCTCTTCTGACTGTCTTGAGGAACAGATTGTGCAACTAGTACTTTCATTTTCGTGTCTTTCATACGTTTTCTCTCGTGTTCTTGCTCTTCCCTGATTCTATTCTGGTGGTACTGGAGCATCTGGAGCATCTGGGACGGGGTATTAGCTTGCCAGGTACTTTCGACTTTCAGAACTCGATTTTTAATTTGTGGGCTTGAATTCTCGACTAATTTAGTAACAAAAAGGTGAGGGTATGACTCACTACTTGTCTTGAGACCACTATTGATGCTAAAACATTTTTCAAACCTAGAATAAAAATAACTAATATCTTCCTCTTGTTTCTGTTTACAGGCTGAGATTGCATCCCAGTCTTCTTTTCTAGTTGTCAATAATCTGGGTAAAACTTGAATCAATAATTCTGGTAATTCTTTACATTTATCTCCAAGACCAGTACCTGGTACACGTGACTTATCTTCAGCTTCTAGAACTGCCCAATCTATCTTTTTCGCTCCCACCTCCCATTCTTTTTCCTTGAGCTTTTCATACACCCCTGCGGGCAACAGGACCTTTAACATTTTAATGATATCTGGGTAAGTGTATTCTCCCATACGGAGCATGTCTTTTAATTCTCTATGGAACCCTGCCGGATCTTTGTCATGACAGGGAATTAATTTCTTCATCTCGAGGAGTTCCATCTTTGTAATCGGGGTGTAAACAAACACTCGTTGCATTTCACCGTCCTCTGTCTTAACTGGATGCACTTCTCGTAACGGGTTCTGTCTTTCCATGTAAAATGGTTTACTTTCTGGGGGTGAGACATGAACAAAATGCGGGTTCAGAAACGTTCTATATTTGTGACGCTGTTCTAGAATGACACTAATTAAATCGGTACCTAGACCTCTCCATCTATACTGGAGTAACTCGTTCAGGATATCGTGTAACGGACCTGAATCAGAGTGTTGACCCTCATACAGAGTAATGAGGTACTGGGTCATATACATACCCACCAGTCGCTGCTCGGCTGGGGGCAATTTCAGAAACATTTGTGCCACTATTTCGTCTGGAAAAGTGGTAGAATCAGTAATCCATCGGACTGCTGATCGGGCTAGTTCCTGTTCATGCATGGTACTTAACTCACTGTAACCGATTCTTGATTTCAGAATGTGATCGGTAGCTTGGAACACTTGTTCTAGGGAACCTTGTTCTGGTGCCGAATGATGGAAAATTGACTTGTGTTCTAGGCGTAAATGGCGATCTGGAAATCTAGATTTTCCTACATACGCTATTCTGGCAGGATTCTCGTCCTCTACCTCTTCAGTATCAGAGTTACTTTCTTTCTCGCTTACTTGTGCTGCTTTACGTTGCTCGTGTATCTTTATTATTTCTCTACGGATTTTCTTGTACATACTCTCCATGGCACTAATGGTATTGTGCTTACCCTCGGCTATATTATCACTCCACTTTGTCAGGGTTTTCATTTCGGCCGGATCTTTAGACGGGTAATCTTGTTCTCTTATTAGACAGTTAATTAAAAACTTTAATATCATACGCTGGATCTCAGCTTTCCTTTGAGACATGGCATCACTAATACTTTCTGGATCATCCCCTGTACGGATGAAACGATATATTCTGTCTAGATCTTCTTTCATATTGGGTAGGGTGACTAGATACTCGGTCACCCTCCTTACGCGTACTGAATATAAAACCATATTATTCTCGCCTGGGACTGGGTCATAGGCACATTCGCCAAGGGCTTGCCTGATTTCTGCAACCGACTTATTACTCTTGGGAGTACGCTGTGATGCTTGAGCATGTAATTCGAGTGCTGATAAACGCTTGCGTGGCGGCGGGGTTTGAGGAGGACCTCCTCCTGCGGCCCCTAGACTAGAATCGTCGACTGATATTCTTCGTGGCGGAGCGGGAAATTGAAATGCTGGCTGGACCGGGGGTACCGTAGCAGGTACTGCATGGGGTGCCCCGGTGTCTGGAGGAGCAGGATGTGCCTGATTTACAGGGACTGGCGGAGCGCGAACAGGATTTGCATATTCTGGGACTGTGTCGTCCAAATAGGACGAAATAAAAATATCAGCTGCGGTCTGTTTGTGACGTAGCTTGGTCGGAACTAATGGTGGCGGGAAATTACTGGATGCCTCCGGGGTCGCTTTTGGCAAGCCCTCGGCAAGAAGAGGATACATACCCTTAATAAGGGCATTCCTCTGTCTCTCTCTCTGTTCAGTTTTGACTTGTTCACCTATCTCGATTAATTCTTTTTCTTGGGCTCGCTCTAAGGATTCTCTACTTAATTCTGACTTTCTGATTTCTTTTTCAGTTCTTTTATGAGCTTCTTTGCGCCATAACTCGATGGCATCTTTCTGTGACTGTCTGGCTTTCTTTTTCCATAATGCTTCTTCTACTCGCATGATGCATTCGGCATCCCATGTACCCGATACGGGCCATCTATACTTTTCTTCTAACTGTTTGGTATACTCTACCCATAAATCTAGATACAATATGGCACTTATGCCATGTTTCTGATACATAAAGTGACCTGGACTGTCCCTGGGCGGGACGGGAACTGCTGCTTCCAGCAGACCCTTTCTAGTTTTTAACTGACGTAACTTGGAAAATATGGGCATGACTGAACTGTAATCTAGACACAATACAATACACAATGAACACGATACTTATTCCCCATTCATACCACGACATTAAAATACATGAAAAACATTTAAAAATAACAGTTCGAACAGAATACTACCTGGAAATACTGAGAACAGAACACATAAATTTTCTCGAGAACAGAAACTGACTAGAACAGAAACTAGATGCACTGCCGAAACAGTACGAAACTTACCGGTCTCATAAAGAGACACGTCAGGACCCGCATCCACCGAAGTGGGCACTTCGTTTGTGGGACTGTGTACCACCAACCCACAGACCAGAGTCAATTTAAATTGACCCTGTCTAGATACCACCCCAGTAACGGTACTCACCGGGCAGCAAGAACGGAAAGCCTCAGACTGGACTGGACTGCTACGACGACGGACGACGAACTTCGGACTTCAGTTACGGGTGGACCTCCGGATACCTCGGACCTTGGACTCTTGGCTTGGGCTCTGGTCGGGACTCGCCGCGTTCCTCCACCGTCTCGTTTGGATGCAGGACCGCCTCCTCCGTCTCCTCCGTGGGCCTGAGGGATACTTGAAGCAGAAATATCTGCCGGTGCACAGAAGAGTTCCGTCACGACTGCAGAGGGTCAGGGGGTCGGCGTGGCTTCACCGACGCGTGGGGAAAGGGCAAGTCCCTATTCGGGCGCCATTATGTGGTAAATAAATAAATAATACCTCTCTTTTGACTAGACATATATCATAACAGATAGCTCAATAAATAAGAGTCAAGATTCGAGGTAGTAGGAGTTTTGCAGGTTTAATACAGCATAAGGACAGGAACAGGACAACCTGCATTGGAATAGGATGACAGGGCCCAGCAGCTGCTGGGGCTCGATCTAGGATGAGCGCGCTGACTTTTAATAACAATACATGAGCATATATACATAACGCAAACACATAGCATTACATTGCAGTAGGCGTAGCAGTGGGTGGAGCAGAAGGTGTGACGCGTAGCAGTCGCGAAAGATAAGGGCGAAAGTAGGTGTAACTGGGCGTATACATAGACATGTGGTGCAGACGTAACAGGATATGTCATGAATGGGGCGGAAACCATGGAGGGGGCTACCTGAGGAGCCGGGACCTCTAACCTGATGGTGCGCGCAAACTAGCAATGACGTATCACTAGGAGAAGCTGGGGGTTATGAACTCTGTGCTAGGAGCAGAGACTGAAGTCTGGAGAGTCAGGGCGACATGTACCTAAACAGTATCTAGTATCTGATGTTTAGAGAACATGTTGATATAAACTAGAAGTTAGGAGGGGAAAGGCTAACTTGATTCTAAGACTGGACCATGCATTATTCTACATGTAGTGCGTGTTGAAGAATACTAAATGACCATTAAATGCAGTATTTCTCTAACGTGGAGACGTGAAGGCTAGACAATGACGGAAACTATTGATGCAGTTCAGTAGCTTAGGAATGCAGAGAAGGAGGACTGAACTGATAACTGGACTCATAACATACTCTTGGCAGACTCAGAGGCAGAGCCAGCTGAACCGGGCACTGCGAGGCAGGAAGTAAGTGAAGGGTCGAGGATACAGGTGGGGGCTGTATCGCTCCTCAGTGAGGCTTTAGGAGACAGGAGCTGAATCTGGTGTCCGGGCCCTTTTGAGGCCTAAAAACGGGGACTTTATAATGGAATAACGTGCACACTGAGAAACGTGGCAACGTAGCTTTACATAGGCCTGATATTCGTATTATTCACGAGGACTGGAAACTGGCATACTAGAGGTGGACACAACTGTAATTGCGTCATTAATCGGACATGGGGAGTACATATGCATATTTAATCATGCACACATAACATATGATGGATGACACGTAGGGACACAGAACATGGCAAAATTTACTTTTCCACACCTTGATCAACCAGGGATCTTATATTGTCGGACATGGATAGGAAAGTAGCTTCAGTGCTATTGGTGGATCTAAAGCCGGTTGGGGAAGGGTCTAATAGATTGTTTGACTCGAGATAATTAGATAGCTGTTTATTACCCAGTTTTTCCATAACTTTGGAGAGGTACGGCTGTTGGGAGATAGGTCGGTAATTTGCCGGATTATGCATGTCTGTCCCTGCTTTCTTTAGAAGGGGGATTACTATGGCCTGTTTCCAAGAATCTGGGAATACAGCGGTATCCAGCGAGTTATTGAGTAGCTCGGTGACATATGGACAGATTATAGGTATGATATGGGTGAAAACAAAGTGAGGGCAGGGGTCAAGGGGAGACCCTGACTTAATTTCCCCCATTGTTTTTGCAACTTCAGCCTCTGAAAATGGGGAGAAGTTGCTCATGCGAGCAGATGCATCAGAGGGAAGGGTTTCGTGGTTGGTTGCTAGCAGCGAAGTGCAGATATTAAATGTGGAATATATTTGATTAATTTTATCTGAAAATAATTCGCTGAATTCTTCGCAGCCTTCCTCTGAGGGTGGCAAGGTTTGGGATAGGCTTACTGGGTTGCATAACTCCCTTACTATTTTATACAGCTCATTACTGGAGTAACAGTTCTCATTAATTCTACTGGCAAAATAGGACTTTTGGGCTTTCTTAATGGCATTATTGTAGTTCCTCAGCTCAGTTTTGTATGCCTGTCTATCTGATTGTAGTTTAGATGGCCTCCAGTGATGCTCTGAGGTTTGGCACTTTCTTTTCAGTGCCTTGAGTTCGTGCGTGTACCACTTTCCTTGTTGGGATTTGTTCGCCATCTTTAAAGGCAGCTTTGGTGCAAGTAAATCTAGGTTGTTAATGATTCCTTTTTCGAGATTCATTGTTTCCCAATTGGCTTGAAGCATACTTAAGGCCTCTGGGTTCTTGGGGCTAAAGTGGGTCCGAAAGGAATCTTCGGTGACTAACCTCCAAGTTCGCCTTGTCCCCTGTGAGCACCTCATAGGCTTATTGCAGTGGTTCCCCAACTTTTTCGACCCATGGCTCCCATTATCTATCGACTGTTGTCCACGGCTCCCAATCATGTTACTTTTTTTTTTCGGGTGAGGAGGATGTAAGCCCAACCTCTGGAGTACTCCCATTTTCTTCTCTTTTGGCTGGTGGCTTACCAAGAAATCCAATGAATGTTCAAAAACCACAGGGACATTCCGCATCACAGACGGACTGTGCTAAAGTGCCAGGTACACAAAAACCCAAACAGTAAATAAATAAATGAGCCAATAAGAGTAGCCACCTGACCAGTTTTCTACTAGCACCACCAGTTTTTTGATGTCCCAGCTGGTCCAAAAATACATTTTGTATAGCTGGTATGATCTGTATATACTTCAAACGCCATATATAAATTGAGATCACTTTTAAATGTATTCTAGAGCTGTGTTAATGATCTATGACTAATAACTGAAGTAAGCACCATCATGCAGTGCTGCTGCCTGTTGAGCCCTGCAGCTGACACAGGAGCAGGCCTTGTTTACGAACATTCACAGTGTGAACAATCAAACCATCAGCGCTTGTGCGCTCACCTTCGAAGGGACTCATGCGGATTCATGAGTCACACATGTAATCCAATTTTATTATAGATGAGTCGGGTTTATGCACACACGCGTGCCAGCACATTCCCAAATTTTTACAGAGTGGTGAATATCTGAAAGAATGAGGGAGCATAAGCAGTCTTAATTTATTTTTTAAGATAAGCCAACTGACAATGTAGTATTTTGTTTGTATTGGTAGAAATGATTTCAATCACGCAACATAGTTCTCCAGTAATTTCAAACACCCTCCAAACCTCCACGAACACTCACAGCTGAACATGATATGATCCCAATAGTTTGTTAGAAAAATATCTCTCATTTCTCAGTCATGCCAGCTGAAGGCTTCTAGGAGCGCTCTTAGTTTCCGAGTGCAACAGAGAAGTAGGGGGAGAGGGGTTGGCCTAACGGCTAAGGCGCTCGACCTCGGACCTGGGGATCTGGGTTCGAGTCTCGGTAACGACGCCAAAAAACCTCCCGTGCTTCTGAAATCACTTAATCTCCCCGTGCCTAAAATGAAAGTGTGTCCTCATGTAACGTAACTGGTGCTATGTAAAGCGCTCTGACACCTGATTCAGTTTGGGTCTAGTTCGCGCTATATAAAACTCTGCAACAAACAAGTAGCTGCAGGGGCTTGGAAGTGTTAACCAGATATCTCAAATTATTAGAATTATTATGGTTTTCATGAGCAAATAAAAAAAGAATATACAGCACACACGTGATGTACCTCCCCATTTGCTAAGCACCACCATCATTTTAGTTTATATTATTGTTGAACTGATTATTGTAACAAGGCGATAGAAAATGGGCGTTATCCTCCTGCTGTTATCAGAGCAGGGAGTGAATTAATATTTGTGTGCTTCTTTCAGGGATTGGAATTAGCAGGTCCGATGCTCGGTTTCAAGGTTAGAACTACATGCCATAAACCTGAGTGAACCGCACGGAGCTCACTCAGAGATTTACAAATTAGCGCAATACAGGATTAGGATAGTATTGTGATATGTATTCAGAGGAAGGTTTAATTAAAATAAGCAGCTGCGCCCCTCTTTCAAGGCCTATCTCTCATTCGCATCTGACATTCATAATTTATACACTTGAGTCACCTTCATTCACTGCATGTTTTAAGATACACATGAAGGACCCGTTGTGGGAGTGAAGGGGTGAAGTAGTCATTTGCTGTTCTGGAAATGCACCAAAACATTTAATCAACCAATTTCACATTATAATGATTCCCCAATGTTTCTGGTAGAAGCAATTGCTACAATCACTGCAGAAAAGAGGCCGAAATAATGCTCGGCATTCCTGTCCTGATTGTTTGAGCCTGGCCCTGCAACACTTCACACACTGGTCCAGATCCATTCAAGGCACTGACAAGTGCGGCTTTCAAAACTCCCCCGGAAGACATTCCCACTCGGCACATGCCTTTACTGGGGCCCCCAACGGCACATTTCAAACATGCAACTACTATGTTTTAGAACTGAGGCGCACTGATAGAACCTGCTACCTTTCCTACATTCTCAAGAAGTGCGCGGCGCCCCAGGCGAGTTCTGGCGGCGCACCAAGGTGCCGCGGTGCACAGTTTGGGAACCACTGGCTTAGTGGGATTCATTGGGAGTGTGAGTGCAAAGGATATACGTGAGTAGTCTGTCCAGGACAGGGGTTTAATGTCCTGGATACAGACTGAGTCAAAGTTTGTGAAAAGCAGATCCAAAGTGTGCCCTGCAATGTGCGTGGGCCCTTCGACCCACTGCTTTAGCTGGAGAATCTGCATATCAGTCTCCAGATGGAGGGCAGCAGAGCTATTAGTTTTCTCAAAATTAATGTTGAAATCCCCTATGAGCAAGTAATGGCTATATTTCAGACAGGGAGGTAACAGTTGAGTTTCACCTACTCAGGACCCTAGCTGGTGACCACTAGAGGCGGAGTCGCCTGATCAACCAGGCTGGGCAGCTGTAAAAACCAAGCTTGGTCATGTGGGGTACCCCGATTCGCCCGACTGACCAGACGCAACCCCCAACCCTGCAACCTGATTACAGGCGAGTCGGATCACCTTGCGGGGTCCCTGTTCGGGTGCCAACTGAAGGAAGTGGCCCTTAGAGGCCACTCAGGTTACTTACAACCATCTGCTATGCCTTCCCAAGAATGCAGAGTCGGTCAGGCAGTAGAGAATACAGACATCATTGATTAGTAATACTCTGAAGAGGAGTCTAATATGCCCTGTACCCTAAGATGTCTGTAGAGGGACTGACCCCCAAGCAGTCTTCAGTGAGTAATCATTCCTCCCGAGAAGCCTCCAACCACACCCATAATGGAGAACTACCGGCCTGGGCTGAACATGAACAAAGATGCACAGTAGGATGAGCTTCCACCTGCCAGATGGGCACATAATATCTGCAATTCAAGGCTACGGCTCTGGGTCTCAGCGTCTCCTAACGTGGGAGCAGAAACTACACACTCCGATAAGTTATGCGAGGGCAGAATGCCCTATTCATTGGTGAGTCAGGAAGCAGCCTTGAACATGAGAGAAAATAATAACGAAGTACAGTGTTCTGCTGAGGCAAGCAATACTGAAAGATGAGGCCTAGTTCAGGCACAGCCTAGGCAGTCTTATAGGGATTACGAAATACAAAATGGAGTCACACTCGCTAACTGAAGCTTTGCACTTTACAGGTATAACTCAGTGGGTTGCATAATGTGAATACAAATGGCATATATTTAGCCACACACTGCTAACCTAATATAGCATGAAACAAGTGCGTTGCAGGGATGGGATTTTCAAGTCTTACAAGCGGTGCAGAATGAAGCAACAGGGGTGCAGAAAGAGGCAAGAGAAGTGTAGAAAGAAGCAACAGTGGTGCAGAAGGAGTCATTGAACTGCATAAAGATGCAAGAGAATTGCAGAAACAGGCAACAAAGTACAGAAAGAGGGAACAGGGGTGCAGACAGAGGCAAGAGAGGTACAACAATTTACAAGAGAGGTTCAGAAATAAGCAAGAGCAGTGCAAAAGAAACAACAGAGGTGCAAAAAGAGGCAAGTGAGGTGCAGAAGGAGACAAGAGAACCCCAGAAAGAGGCAAGAGAGTTGCAGAAACAGGCAAAAAGGGTGCATAAAGAGGGAACAGGTCGGCAGACCGAGGCAAGAGAGGTGCAGAAAGAGGGAAGACGATGCAGAAAAAGGCAAGAAGTATGCAAAATTTGGAACAGATGTGCAGAAAGAAGCAATAGCAGTTCAGAAAGAACCCATAGAGGTGCAGGAAGAGGAAAGAGGGGTACAGAATGTACAAAAAGAGCCAAGAAAATGGCTGTAAGAAACAACAGAGGTGTAGAAATAAGCAAGGACATGATCATTTTTTATTTGAAAAAACAGGAAAGAGGCTGTGTGGCCCCCCTTCCCATGGCCACTATTGGTCCCGGGGACCCCATCCCCCGGGGCCCGGCCTTGTTTTTATTTATTTATTTTCCTGGAGAGGGCCTTGTGCCACTCCGGGCCACTTCTGGCTCCGGGGAACCCATCCCCCAGGATCTGGTCAGCCTGTTTTTTGGGGAAGGGGCCGCATGGCCCACCTCCTGAGGTCAACTATGGCGCCGGGGACCCCATCCCTCAGGGCCTAGCCTGATTAAAAAAAGGAAAAACATCAAAATGGGAGGGGGCTGGCCCTCAAGTTGGGGACAAACGTAATCCCAAAAATTACCACGAATTTGCGATATTTGCAAATACTTGCCTTTCTTTTCAGCAAGCGCAGCCTCCCTTTATTCCTTTAAATTAACCCCCGGGTGGGCCAGGTCTTAGGGGCATATGTTTAATATAGGAGGGGGTGCATGGGCCCTCGTCCTAGAGCTTAGTAAAGCCCTGAAGGCTCCCACCTCCCGAAGTACTTTACATTATTAACGGGGGACTGCCACCTCCCTGGGGCTATTGAAACAATATGGGAGCTTCACGGACCTACAACTGCTCCAGGGACTGCTACCTCCCTGGGGCATATACTTTAATAAAAATTATAAAAAGCGGGAAAGGCACTAAGGCTTACCCCGCAGGCCCAGGTACTGGTGCCTCACAAGAGCTATATGCTATTATAATGCATGGGGGGCAGCCCCGGGGACCACCACCTCCCTGGGGCACACATATTGTAATGAAGGGAGTCCATTGCCACCCCGGGGACCACCACCTCCCCAGGTCTAAATACAAGATGAGAGGTGGGCCCCTCCTGGAGTCCTGCATGACCCTGGGGACTTCCCCCAGTCAGGCCCAGCTCCAGCAATGTCCTGGGTTGTCCACCTCTGGTACATTGCAGTTTGCAATGGCATGCAGGGCAATGCTCACACCATGCAATAGCAAACTTTAAAAATGCTCTAGCTTCCACGAAGTGGAGCAGAATTGCTTTTGGATAAAGGGATCTGCCTCTATCCAAAAGCAACAATGGCTCCCCCAGGAGGCAGGGAACCGGTAGTAACCGCAGGGGCTTTGGGCTC